>NC_135721.1:16569912-17300296 GCF_964656455.1 Halichoerus grypus | reverse complement strand
TGTTTTATTTTTTCTAATTTTTTAAAAAGATTTTATTCATTTGTCAGAGAGAGAGCGAGAGCACAAGCAGGGGGAAGTGGCAGGCAGAGCAGGCAGAGGGAGAAGCAGTCTCCCCGCTGAGCAAGGAGCCTGATTTGGGGCTCGATCCCAGGACTCTGGGATCATGACCTGACCCGAAGGCAGATGCTTAACCGACTAAGCCACCCAGGGATCCCACAGTGAACATGTTTTATAATGATTCTCTGATTTACAGATTTTTTTTACAGATTTTTTTGATTAATTGTCCAGTTACTGACTCTGAATGCACTAGATACAAGAGCTTTGATTGTATATGAGGAGTGAAAAAAGGAGTGTACAATATGTTCATAATATCATCTAACTTTAAAAAATATACATCCAAGCATGTATATCTATAAAAAAGGTTAGATGAGAATATTAATATTTAATGTTGGGGGGATGTTTATGCCAGGTTTTTAATTTCTTTGTGATATATTTCTATATTAAAAATTCCTATAATTCATTCCCATTACTTTTATATTGAGATGCTAAACAACTAAATACTTTTTTAAGGTTTTATTTTTAAGTAATCCCTACACCCAACTTGGGGTGCAAACTCACAACCCCAAGATCAAGAGTTGCAAACTCTACTAACTGAGCCAACCAGGCACCCGACCACTAAACGCTTTTTAATGCACTGTTTTTTGCTCTTCTCTCTCTATCCTCATATCTCCACCAGGGACATTAAGCCATTCCTGAGAGTGAGGCTGGTCTGGGCTGCTTCCAAGATGACACAAAGGGACTTCACTGCTGAAAGACCCCTTTTAATGTGTCTTCATTCACATGGTCTCTTCTTGGTCCCAGGGACAATTTAGAGGTAGTTGATGTGTGTTCCAGAGATACAAGTGCTCCCTTTCCTGTGTTTTAGTGAGCCATGATCACCATATCACCATGGTTTAGCTGAGTAGGTGAGGTTGTAGAAAAGTGAAGCATTTTGAGTCGCAGCAACATTTGCAAGCATTTCAAATTGGTAATAGTTTACATACTTTATCTCCTTGCATCCATGTTGTGAAAAATAGTTTATTTTAGTTGAACCTGTACTTTGAAGTGCACATGTGGGTTTTTAAGTCATTGTTGAATAAATAGGGGAAGAAATGACTTGTATATTTATGTCAGGAGGTCTAAGCAGATATAAGGTGAACATCTACCACTAATGCTGAAAACTCAGAGTAAAGAAGACACAACTCCAGAAGGGTCTCAAAAGGGAATAACACAGAGGCTTTGTTACCTTGGGCCCACGACTCTTGCACCATAAAGCACACAGGGAACCAGAGCACTGAAGGCAGCACGCAAGGCATCCAAATCTCTGCCCAGAGTGTACTAAGAGTTTGCCAGTCACTGGTACATAACAGATGGATATGTGGTTATTTTCTGAATGTTTTGTCTGATTATGTTTACATCTGAATTTATTATTTCAGTTAGATAAAATTTAGTTTAATCTTACTCGTCCTGTAATGTGTTGGCATTTTTCTTTTGTAGGGCTCTGGTAACATTTTTTTTCTATGACGCAATATCATCATGTCTTTGTGTCACATTGTCTTACAATCACTGGACAGATCAGAGAAAACAAGAAGAGCGAGGTCAGGAGTCTAGGCAACCTCACAGTTATTCAATCTGTGCTCCTTGGAGATGCTAACGCTGTCAATGGGACTCCTCACCACCTCTGTGTGGGCTGCCCTCTGCCCCATCAGTAGGTTGTGTATGAGAATAAAAGTGGTACTTAAATGTATTGAGCATATATGAATACATAATTTACATATGTTCTCTTAGCATAATCCTCACAAATGAGAAAATTGAGGCTATGTGATCACACAGCTAAGAAGGGTGATAGCCAGGGTTTGAACTTAGTCTGGTTGTGAAGGTTCTAAGAGACTAGTTGTACATTTGAGGCGGTTGCTGCACCTGTCCCTTCATACAAAACTGAATTGTTCACACAGGGTGCAGAGAACACAGAAAAGTCAACCATATACACAAACCCTCAACTTGGGATCTCACTCTCCATCTGTTTTACTCTACCCCCTTTCTTGGGTCTTTGACTCTACATATTAGCTCTTCTTGTTTACAGTGAACTATGAAATATACTGTCTGGTATTTTTTTGGTATTTTTTTGTTTTTCTGTTTAAAAAATAACAAGGTATAATTTACATACAATAAAATGTACATATTTTAGGTGTACAATTCAATGAGCTTTGATAAATATGCATAACCATTCAACCACTATCCTAATCAACATATAAAACATATCCATTACTTCCAAATATTCCTTCATGCCACTTTGTAGTCAATCCCCACACTCCAGTCTCAAACCTTCACTCTGATGTCTAGTGCCATGAAATGGTTTTGCCTAGTGTAAACTTCATTTAAACCAGAATTGTAGAGTGTATACTTTTTGTCTGATTTATTTGACTCAATACAATGTCTGTGAGACTCAAGCATGATGTTTCATGTCTCATTTTTATTTTGCTCAGTAGTTTCCCACTGTACAAATATATCTCAATTTGTTTATCCATTTTCCTATCAGTGGACATTTAGGTTTTCTAGTTTAGGGCCATTATGCATAAAGCCACCATGAACATCCACATAGAAGTCTTTTTGTGGACATGTGATTTCATTTCTCTTGGGTAAATACCTGGGGATGAAATTAAGTCATGGAGAATGTATATTGTAAAATTTACAAGAAACTATGTGCTGTTTTCCAACATGATTGTACCATTTTACATTCCCACAAGCAACACATGAGGGTCCCAGGGCCAGATTTCACATCCTTGCCAACACTCAGTATTAGAAATTGTTTTTAATTGTAGATGTTCTAGCTGGGTGTGAAGAGGTATCTCATTGTGGTTTGAATTAACATTTCCCTGATGTCTTATGATGTCCAGGCACTTTTCATTTGTGTATTGGCCATTAATATGTCTTTTTGTTGTTGTAAAATGTCTGTTCAAGTCTTATCCTAATATAAATGAAAAAAAAAGTTGTCAGTGTTGAGTGTTCAGAGTTCTTTATATATTTGGGATTCAGGTCCTTTGTCATGTATATGTATTGTGTTTATTTTCACCCAGTTTGTGTTGACTTTAAGTACCCTTTTTCTTTTTAATTGCTCCCCCCCCCAGCTGCCCGCCCACAGTGAGCATTCTCAACTCCTTCCTCCCCTGAATGCTCGCCTGAATAATGTACTGGCATGTGCTAGCAATACTCAAGAGAGAGGTACTTGTTCCAGGGAGCATCTTGTGGCCACAAAATCATGAGCCCTCCTCTTGTACCTCTTTGTCCTCCCCACTAGGAATCTGACACGGTCTTAAAATTAAGTGTGTCATAAATATTTCAGATCCCTTACTTCTTTCTCCCTTTACCTGATGATTTGCTCCTAAATGCCAATGATCAAATGGTTCCTATCTTGAAGATTTTGTGATGATATTTGATTTTTTAATAACTACTTCCAATCTGGTGACTAATACCTCTACCAGAACACATAGTACATTTCAGTTCATTTATGCAGCATACCTGTAATAAGGGGAGATGGAGCCATGGAATTCAGGAACAATAACTTCAAATTTAGGAAGCGATTGGTCTGGTGAGTAATATCAGATTTGGCTGTATTTTCCGAGGTGGTATGTATGGTGCTATAAGTGAAAATTGCATTTTTAGCAGGAGGTTGAGGATTTTTTGGATGCCTGAAGAAAATGAAATTGTCAGTTTGAAGTAATATAAACACTTTGAAGTTGAATGATCTATGCAGCTTTCACCAATAGCAAATAGCTTCTGGTAGAGGATACGGTACAATGTAAAATGCAGGATATATTGTCATTTTTATTACAATACAGAAGCAATGGCAAAACATTCTGGTGTGCTGGAAGCTGTTTCAATCTGTCCTAGGGTTTGCTGGGTTTCTTTGCTCCATGTCCCCTCTGCTTATATCCACAGGTAAATAGGACCAGTTCCCACATGAGCATCAAGACTAGTCTTAGTGATGGGGCAAGAATTCAGAGCCCATGAAATCCCCAGATGGATCCAGGTCACATGGGACAGGCTTTGGATGTCAAAGTAGAAAGGCCTAACATAATGTCTTTTTAGGTTCTATTCTCATTGGCCCTCAGTGGGTACAGAGTATATGGCGATTTCAGCAGAGGTTTTCTATGGGCTATCAAGCTGAACTGGAAAAAAAAATAAGGAATTTCCAAATTTCTTGTAGGAAACTCTGAATGCAGTGGAAGGATCTGAGATGATGATTGGTCCCTAAGTCATAAAACATATTGCATGGAATTCCTAACCTCTTGAGCCAAGGGTATCACTGTTCCTTCTATGTGTGAGTTAATGAATCTATAGTACATGGAGAGACAAAGAAAACATAGAATCACTTTATAAAAGATGCATAGTTTAACATATTCCATATTGGACTACTTCTCAGCTTAATAAATTGTAAAGCATTGTGATGCTGTGAAAATAAAAATATTTAGTTCTGATTGTTACACTTCATATACAAAAGGGCTAGAGGATCATGCAGGAAGCAGTGATGGATCATGGCAACATTAGAAGTGCAAAATTTCAGCTCTTACCTGAACCCAGAGTATTAATGCTTGTGTTTACAGTGGACTTGCATCTGCATGAAGAATGGCCTTGTTTCAGCAATCCTGACATCTACAGCTGCAGTTGGGCTGCATCTATTATATATCCTCCATTTCTTTCTTGACTGATGCCTTCAATCCTTTTGTCACTGAGACAGAAGAATGTCACATTAACCTTCTGTTTCACTATGATAACTGTGTTTTGTTCAGAATGCAGCACAGTTACATAAAAGCAATAGTCTATCCACAGGCTTGTTGGGGGGTCATTAGTAGCTTTGGTGGCCGTAATTATTGAATGATCCATCATCTTGAAAGCCTTATACTCATGGTTCTCCTTTTATGTAAATCCTCAGCTGCAAGATATGTTTTTCTTGAATTGTAGAAACCAGTCTTATGGCAGTAGCTGTGCTGTCACCCTCTATGGAGAAGGGACAATCCAAATGTGGTATAGCACATTGGAAATGACAGCCAGAAAGTGGTGTCCGGGCTTCTGTTCCACAAAAATAAATAAATAAATAAATAAAATACAATAAAATCAGACAAGCAGGTGAAGGCAGAGATCCCCCACCCTAGGTACACAAGAAGCTTAGTAAATAGCCATGGATCAGGGGAACTAGTAAGTCATCTTTTTTTTTTTTTTTTTAAAGATTTTATTTATTTATTTGACAGAGAGAGACACAGCGAGAGAGGGAACACAAGCAGGGGGCGTGGGAGAGGGAGAAGCAGGCTTCCCGCCGAGCAGGGAGCCCAATGCGGGGCTCGATCCCAGGACCCTGGGATCATGACCTGAGCCGAAGGCAGATGCTTAATGACTGAGCCACCCAGGCGCCCCTAGTAAGTCATCTTGATAGACAAAACTTTGCTAATAACCTGATTACCTCACCCATCTCCCAGAGAAACATCTGTGGAGAACCTGTGGGGGTTGGTCCTCTGGGCTCTTTTAGCCAGAAGGTTAGCTGAAAAGAATCTGTAGTTTCTACAAGACAGATCTAACAGTTATTTAAACCAAAAATTCATGGATGGGAGGGGGGAGGATTAAAATATTTTAACAGAAGGTAAAATGTATTTCCCGAGTTTACAATGCAGAATCTTAGACCTTCAGAAGTTCTAAAATAAATGTCCTTGAATTTAGACTTAGTGTGCCTTTCAGAGACGAAGTTAATTATGTCTCTAAGAATAAAGATTTATCTCATCAGAAACACTGGAATGTTTCTCACAACTTGTAGTTGTTTTGTCAGTTATCATGGGAAGAAAATGTTATTGTAACCTTTTATTTAAAGTAAAGCACATCTTTTTAAAAATTAAGCTTTCTGCAATTTAAAAAAAATATATTGTTATTTTTTATTTTCACTAACCCAGAATGTCAAAAGTACTGAACCATAACTATAGATTTCAATCTGTGGAAGCTTATTTGTTACAACCTGCTTATTCAGATATGAGGTGGGGAAGGCAGATCAGCAGGCAGGGCTGGCCTGGGGAGGGGGCCTGGGGATGGTGCTGCTGGACAGGCTGAGAAGTGGCCATCTGTAAGAGGTGAACTCTGGAGAAGGTGGGCAGGGGAAAGCAAGGGAAGAGGCAGAGGAGAAAGAAAACTAGCTATGGAGCTAGTCTGGAACTAACCAGATCACACTGGCATCTCTGTCTCCTGAAGGTACCAGGCTAATCCTGATTTTCCACTAATGTACAGTTCAACAAATGTGTGTGTGCCAGAATCTATGCTGGGTGCTTGGGATGCAAGCATCAGTTAAACATGATTTTTTTGTTCTCAAGTTGCTCAGAGCATTTAAGGATTACAAACATTAACTAAATATTTTCACTTTCATTTTTCCTGAGGTATTATTTAATTTTTAAGTTTGTTATCTTTTCTTTGCATAGGTAATAGATGCGTATTGGAGAAAATTTTGTAAAAATCAGAAAAAAATATTCTTGTTTTTTGCATTTTGATTGCAAGGTTTCTGTACCTTTTTTTAATTTTTTAATTTTTTAAAAAGATTTTTATTTATTTATTTGAGAGAGAGTGAGAGTGAGAGAGACCACAGAGGGAGAAGGAGAAGCAGACTTGTCACTGAGCAAGGAGCCCAATTTGGGGCTGGATCCCAGGACCCTGAGATCATGACCTGAGCAGAAGGCAGATGCTTAACTGACTGAGCCACCCAGGCGCCCCTGTACCTTTTATAGGCAGAATTTATTGATACATGTTTTGGTGGTGGTTTTCTCCTTACTCCTCCCTTAATGAGAGATCTTTACAAATTTGTCATTCTAGGTCTAGGGAGAAATAAGCCTCTGTTTCGAGTGAGGCTTTCTTGCTCAGAGATGCAGTGGAGGCCGGCCAAAGTTATAGCCCACAGGCAAATTGTCAATACCTGCCCACTAATTACTGAGTAGACTGCAGAATTAAATAATGATCAGAGAATAACATGTATTAAGCAAGATGTGGTCAGGAGGACAGAAGTCACTCTAGAGGGGCGCCTCGGTGGCTCAGTCATTAAACATCTGCCTTCGGCTCAAGTCATGATCCCAGGGTCCTGGTATCGAGCCCCGCATCCAGCTCCCCACTCCGCGGGAAGCCTGCTTCTCCCTCTCCCACTCCCCCTGCTTATGTTCCCTCTCTTGCTGTGTCTCTCTCTGTCAAATAAATAAATAAAATCTTAAAAAAAAAGTCACTCTAGATATTTCAAGCAGGAAGGATTTAATATAGGGAATTACCTACTTAAAAAATTTTGCAGAAAACGTAGGGAAGTCATGAACTAAGGTCAGTTCAAGCAGTTGGCTTTGTGGCAGTCAGGACACGCAAGACTTACAGGGACTTCCACACATGATCTCAAAGACCCACAGTTCCAGAGGGGGTGATTCATAGGAGCAGACCCATAATGCTCTGTGAACCCCACTTTTACCTTCTGCCCTCTCCTCTACTTGGAGGCTTAGAAGGGTGGCTTCTCTTTCTCTTCTGTTTTTTTCAGTTTTGTCTAGGTGAGTTTCACTGATGGACTCTAAATTTGAACCTGTGAACCTGAGAAAGGTACTTTCCAGACCTTGCTTGTATGGCTTAGGGCTCTCTCTGTGTGTATGTGTGTGTGTGTATGTGTGTGTTTTCCCCTGGGGTATATGCTGAAAAGCAATAGACAATCTCCAGCATACAATAAAAATAGAAATAATAAAACTAACAGGTACAGAACATTACCTCGTTCTAATTCCCTTGCTAGGGATTTTACATGTATTCTCATGGGAGCTAGGCGAAGGGGTCATTAATATTTTCCTTGTTTTACGGGTCAAACTTGCTGAATTTTAGAAACATTCAGGAAATTTATCAAAGCCCCACCACCACCATGTAGCAGAGTTGGCATGCAAATACAGGCCTATCTTTTTTAAACATCACCATTAGTAAATAGGTGAAACTTTTTTTAAAGATTTTATTTATTTATTTGACAGAGAGAGACACAGTGAGAGAGGGAACACAAGCAGGGGGAGAGGGAGAGAGAGAAGCAGGCTTCCCGCTGAGCAGGGAGCCCAATGCAGGGCTCGATCCCAGGACCTTGGGATCATGACCTGAGCCGAAGGCAGACGCTTAATGACTGAGCCACCCAGGCACCCAAATCCAGGCCTATCTTATTCCCAAGCATGGACTCTACAATGTATCTGGCTTCTACTGTTTGATCAACTAATGTCACAGAGAGTTATTTACTTCTGAATAATTAGGTGCATTCTATATTTATCCTTTGCCATAAAGCAGAAATCAAAAACGGCAATTCAGAGAGTTCATCCATCTCCCAGATCTTCACACCCTTTCATCTAGCCATTTTATTCCCTCAAAACCTTATCTGTGCTTTTGGTAGAAATTCCCTGGGGGAATTTCTACCAACAAATTCCCTGGGGCATTGAAATTTCAAGTTTCTAGTGCTGTTTCCACTTGGTAACACTTGTGTGTGTTTTCATAAATGTTACATCAGGGCCACAGCTGAGAGGTATTCACAGATCTTTTCAATAAAATATATGTCCATTAATAGAGATATGCATTCAGGGCTGCAGAGAAGGAAGGAACATGTATTGTATATCTTTCTATTGTGCTAACACAGTATTTAAAAAAAAAATATCCCATATCCTGCTGTTTTTATTCAAATAACATGGTCACTATATGCATGGACAGTAGAAAGAAGATGCTTAGCCATAGGGAAGGTAGATATTAGCCCTCGACCACATGCTGCCCACCTACCTAAATTTTCTGGGCTTGGTTCTTCAAAAGATGAAACAATCTTTTCATATGTGAGATTGTAGTTAAAGAACAAATGGAATAAAATAATCTAAGGATTATGTACAGTTATTAAAGTTTTAAGAATTGCAATTCTTTTGCCTACATTATCTCATTTGATCCTTTTAACCAACGTAAAAAGTAGATAGAACACATAATATATCCTTATTTACAAATGAAGAATCTCTAGTTCAAAAGGATTAAGAGTGACATAGTGTGTTTAGTTAATGCTTGCCTAAATTTATCTCCCATGAAGTCAGAATTGTGCAAGAATGAAGTCTGTTGCAACCCTTACTCTCAAGTTTTTAACTTGGGGACACATAACTGATACACATGATCTGTGAAATGCCAATTAAATACAGAATATGGTGTGGCAAGCTAGATATGTAGAGTGTTCAGATGAATTGTGCAAATATCCAGTGTGGAATGTGTTGGAAAAGGGACAGAGGCATACAGAAAAGCATTGTCAAGAAAGTTCCCTTGGGGCTCTGGGCAGTGGATAGGAAGCAAGTAAATGAAATGTTGGCCAGAAACCTGTCATGGGTATGTTGCCAAGGCAGGAGAAAAGACCTTTCCCTAAACTTCTACTATACTCTAGAAATCACACTAGTCATGACATACATTAGTTTTCCATTTATAATCTTGCTTTTCAGAATCTTAGGTGAATGACAAGACCCCCCAAAACTGATAGCTGGGTAGCTGTGTAGTGCTTTCCATGTCACTGACCAGGTACACTGCCAGTATACTAATATTCCATTTGGGGATCTCCTATTTTAGTGAGGTCTTCATAGGGTTTAATCAGGGGATTTCCACCAAAATCATGACTAGAGGCACATTATACAACCTAGAGGCACATTATACAACACACCAAAATCAGTAGAACCTCCTGTTCCCCTACATAATCAAAGACATTTTTGCATACTTTATAGTGGGAACATGCTTTTCCCTCTCAGGTCCAGAGTCCCAAATCACAGGGCAATGGTGGTAGAAATGACTTGGACATGAATTTAAGGTATAAAGTACCATCTGTTTTAAGCAGTTAGGATAAAGATAATGTGAGAGACAGTTTCCAAGATAGATAGTTATTGGAAAACAACATTTGGTTGAGGAATTACTAAAACAGCACACCTGGGTCATTTCCAATCTACCCAGCATCCTATGACAGAAGGAGAACAAAATGGTGTGACAACAGAAATGGCGCCATTTTTTAGCCCGGTGGTGTAGCTCAGGAAGTGAAGTCTGTTGCTTTACATGGAGAGGAGACCTCACAAGGCATCCCCAGGCATACTCTATGAGTCTTGGGTAAATAACACCAAGAGGTGGTCAGAATGCAGCCGTCTGCCTTCAGCAGCCCTGAGCCCCTGTCCTCCAACAGCATGAGATCAGCTTTCAAGGTGTTGGTACTGGACTTCAGGCATGGAGCTTCTGCATTTTATGACAGTGTCCCCAAATATCTTCGACAGAAGATCAAATAACCGAGGGTACCCAGTTATTTAGGTATCCTAAGTTATACTGATCTGAGCCGTGTTAACTGCCCATTGTTCCATATTTGTGCATTCTCATTTCTTGCCTTTTTTGAAATTACAGACATGTAAGAAGATCTTATTTTGTTGTTTGGTTGTTCCTCTTGCATTCATCCCCTCTGGTATTAAATTATGTGTGTAATTCTTTCTCTCTGAATTCCCCAGCATTGGTTGACCTCTGTTTAAAATACAGAGACCCAAAGTAAAATGGCCCTGCAGATCCAAAACATCAGGCACACAGAAACCGTTTTTTTCTTTTGCCTTGGTTAGATGAGAGCTTTTTGTCCACAGCCCAAGTAATTCCCGAATGTCTGCTCCCATCTCCTCTTGGCAATGTCTTTATGATGAAGTGTCCACTTTCACCAAACCCTTGTGGTCCCTGCTGCTCTGCTTCCCATTAACCGTGTGTGTTTCTGCTTGTTTGTCTCCAGATGTATTCGTTAGCATTTTTCCAGTTGAATCTCATCCTGCTATTTCTTGCTCATATTGCTAACCTCTCCAGGGGCCCATATGCTTCCACAGCTCTTGTGCCAAAATCACAGAGCATCTTAATACAAACCTTCCTTCAACGTCTTCACACCAGCCAAAACCACAGGCTCAGTGGACTGCCAGTCTGATTTACAACCAGTTCTGCTGCAGCATAATAGGACAGGCACCAGGTTTGGAGTTGAAACATAACCATGCAATTTCCTAGTTCTGTGACCTTAGGCAAGGTGGTTCCACCGCTGAACCTCGGTTTCACTCATGTCCATTCTAAAAATGGTAACCTTCTTGCATAATTGGAATATGAGATGATGGTTGGTAAGCACTTCCTATGTTCCTTGGCATATTAGGTGCACCTCTCTGTCTCCAGTGATAGCAGAGAAGAGCTGAGATTGTTGGTGAGCACCCAAGGAAAAGGAGATTGTGCCACAGTCAAACAAGGCTGGGGCATTAGTGAAATGACTGCCTTAAAAAATAAACTGTGAGGGCAAATTGGTTAAAAAAAATGATGGGCACAGAAAACTGACATTTGGGACAATGTCCTCCTCCTAATCATTGGATTTCTGCTTCTTGTGGACAGGCTTCTAGTTCTCTGAACATACTCTACTTGTATACACCTGCATGCCTAATTAGCATTATTTTTCTATAGAATGCCTATCTTTTCCCACATTTTTTCCCACCTACCTTGTATTCAGCCTTCAAGAGTCAGACCAAGTATCCCCTCCTGCAGGAAGCTGCCTTAACCTCCACAGACTGAATTAAACACTTATACTTCTGCACTTCCATATTAACCTTTGCAAATATCTCAAAGCACAAATCACATTACTGTGATTTGGACTTGCCTATCTCCACACTTGTCTGTGCACTTTTGTAAGGCAAGGGCTATATTCTACTTTTTTCTGTATTCCCAGAGCCAGAATTGTGTTTGAGATACCAAACAAATGCTGATGAAGGCATGTGTGAATGAATGAATGAACACAGTAATTAAAAAAAAAATTCCATCATTTTCATTCAACTTTGGCTAACAGCCATCCAGAATGATGATTTTCAGACTTGTTCTTATGATTGGAGAAAGAATAAGCTCCACTGAAATATCCTGCCCAATGGCTTTCCACACCAATGCCATCAGAAAGAGCACTTGCTATGCCCTCTTTCTACTGCCAGCAACAGAGGAAATCAGATTATTTTTCCTCTGAAGCTGGTTTTTGACTGTTTAATAAGAAGAACAGATCAGAAATCGAGGAAGCCAAGCAGCAAGACTGGGTCTGCTTGCTGCAGTCATATACAAAAGGGAATTCAGTCAATTAGTACAGGGGGGAGCTCAGAATGGGCTCACAGGTCTAGGAGGGTACAGACTATGTTTTTCCATGTTTGGATATACAATGTTAAGCTCATTTAACCTTGGAAGTCTTTCTAATATCTAACCCTTTCTTTGGAACGTTCTTTCCCAGATCATCTCAGGGTTAAGAGTGGGCTTCTTTGACCATCCTTTATAATGTGGCTCCCCATCTCTCCACTCTCAGTAACAGTATCAAAGTCCATTTTCTTCCTATCATTTATAACTTTATAAACTTATCTTGTTTACTTACCTATGTCTTTTCCCATTACTCTGTGTCTCTTATCCTAGGACTCTAGGTCTCATGAGGACAGAGATTTTTTTTGACTTAGTAAGTAGTTAATAAGTATTTGAAGACTTACTGATTCATTTCTCATGCTGTAATGTTTCCCTTATTCTTTTGCTTATTCATTTAATAGTTATCAAGCACTGACTGTGTGCCAGGCACTGATATAATAGGGGTGATGTGGTTAATTTGAGGGAAATTAACTTGGAGGGTTTATAATGGGGAAGGGCCATCTTTGAAAATCAACTATCTCTGAAATTGCAAGGTAGATCAGTAACATAAAGTAATGTATGAGAAGTATGTATTTTCCAGAAGTCCTTATTTTTCAACAGATGGGGATACAGTAAGGTAAGAGCAAAGCTAACTATGTGAAGACACTCCTACCCAGCATAATTCCTGGCTTACAGATGAGAGGTTGCCTGCACAATCCATTTACCTACTTGTCCAGGCTACCCCCTAATCCCTGGGCAAGTATTTAACCTGAACTGGATGATAAGCCCATGGGAAAGATCAGAATCTCAAGCTATAGATTCTTAACACCCTTCAACTTGTAGGTCTTAAATTATTAGGCAACGAGGAGTTAATAGTCATTTACCGCGATTGACAGGTTTTGCTCTTTTAAATTACATGAATCTAGAATGTAACCATGGATAAAATAGAAAATCAAGCACTAATTATCCATCTCATATGTGCTTTCCAAAAAGGTGTTTTTCCCTCTGGAGGTTAGGAAAAATACAAAGGAAATTTTGAAGTCAGTAGCTTGAGGAAGACATAGCATTCTGTCTTGGAATGGAATCTTAAGGCAGGAGGCCATAAATATGAATGAAAAATATAAGAATCAGAATGAATGCACTTGAACTTGGGTGATGTTCCATTGTCAGAAGCTACTTGAACATCTGAGAGGTGGAACAGAGAGTGACAATCAGGCAATGCCATGCAGAGCTCTAGCCAAGTAAGGAAAGGAGAATGGGTCCTTCACTTCTGGTGGTCTAATGATCAGAGAAGTGAATCTATGGCTCCTGATGTGGAAGAAGTCAGTGCCAAGCATCATGAGTTACATAAACAATTTAGGACCTACATTTTAAGAATTTCATTTTATTTTTCTATATATTCATATTTATAGACATACACCACACACACACACACACACACACACACACACACACACACACATGCTTAAAATAAAGTAACCACACCTAAAGAGACTCTTTTTAAAAGACAAAGCCAAAATTATTTATAACCTTTATAGAGTTCTCATACAGGTACCAGATATAAGGCCAGCCAACATGGCGAGGGAATTTTAATGTCAACTTATTTTATCTCTCAGTGTCTCAAATTCTCCCTTCCTTATCATGGTGCAACCATTATGAGATCAGTACAGGGAGGGACATATCCAGAAGCAGAGAAATGCTGCCACTCAGAGAGTCTACTCTTATAGCTGCCAAGACAGGACATTATCCCTAGATTTGGGCTACTGTATGTCTACTTGGGAGACCAGGAAGACTCATCCCCCTATGGGGAGGAGGGTGATGAACAATGGTAAGAGTTTATCCTCAGCCAGTCCTTCCTATGTTCCTAGCCACTGGCTACATCCTCCTTACTATACTTGGTCCTCCATTCCCTGCCGCTCTCCTCAGGATTGCTCCTGGTGTTTAATTCTTAACCCAGAACCTTAACAGGACATAAAACCAGGGATAGGGTAGAAAATAAGGGGAGAGACCAGTGACTGCACTTTACAAGGAACTTCATTCACTCAGCTGATACTCACCAAATGCCTATTTTGTGATAGGTACTGAGACAGTCTCAACATTAAGGGTTGCTTAGGCCCTGACCTTTAGGACTCAGTCTAGGGAGGTATATAGAAAAATTACTGGCCAGGGGCACCTGGGTGGCTCAGTTGTTAAGCATCTGCCTTCGGCTCAGGTCATGATCCCAGGGTCCTGGGATCAAGCCCCACGTCTGGCTCCCTGCTCGGCAGGAAGCCTGCTTCTCCCTCTCCCACTCCCCCTGCTTGTGTTCCCTCTCTCACTGTCTCTCTCTGTCAAATAAATAAATAAAATCTTTAAAAAAAAAATTACTGGCCAACTATAATGAAATATAACTATCTATCTCAGTATTGAACCTGTCTCTGAATTAGATTCATGCAAGATATTTGATATAAACCCAGATTTCTTGCATCCCCACCCTGCCATTTATTAAAACTAGGCCTCTCAGGATGGGACCTAGAATTCTGTATTAAAAACACAAAACATTTTTCAGGTGATTCTGATGGCCTAGTTCAGACTTCCTTTGGGAAACACCACTCTAATAAATGTATGCATGATGGACAGTAGATAAACAAAAAAGTGGTGCTTTCTCAGTCTCCTGCTTCCTCATAGTTTCTCCTTCAACATCTTTGACTTTACAGGTTTCACACTTTCTGTGCTTAAGGAAATTGTTTTACTTTTATTTGCTATCACTAACAGAATGCCTCAGAAGGGTGGTTCCTTTTGTCTGTGTAATATTAGAAAAAAATTACACTATGTACTACATATCTGTAGAAAAGTCTTTGACTTTTAGGTACTATGGATTTCAGCTCATGTTTTGAGCTTAATAGCAATGTGCTTTAACACCTGGTCTGTGATATATTTTGGAATGCGTTCAGGAGCCTGCTACTTCCTGTGCATAATTTAAAAATATAGGCACCATGTGTTTGCCGTTTAATGGAGGAGAAACCACCAACTGCAAACTGACCTTGCTTGCTCTTTCATTCAAGTGCTCTAAGTTAATTGTCACTAAGAACGAAATAACATTTTATGAGAGACCATTCCCTGTGATCAACCCCAAAGTTCCGATCTCATCCCCTGCTAATTGACTTAACCAAGACCTTTTTGATGAAGATATTGTGTAAAACTGGCAAGGAATATTCTCTCTGAAGCTCTGTTGACTCTCAAATTGAAAGTTTCAGCAGAAAGAAATCGATTGTGTCACTTTTTTTTTTAATACCAAGAAGCATTTAATATAGATAGAGCCAAAACTGCTCTTAAAAATCTGAATGCCTTGGTTTGTACTTCTTTGCCCTTCATTTGGAGAGAATCCATGATCTAGGTGGAGCCCTATTTTTCCATCTCTAACGCAAGCATAGCTGCATTCATATACTTAAAAGAAATTTTGAGAGAATAGGAAAAAGAAAATGACATCAAATCTTCTGATTCTGACACCATTATCACCATCACTACCACTATAATTTGCCCTACCTAATAGTTTAGAAATTGTGAGTCTGGCCATATGGGCATCATTCCATTTCTTTTAAGACATTACTCCTATAATTCAAGTTATAATAAGTCTCTGAAGGGGTAAAGTTTATGTCCTACTTCTTTCCTGTTTCTCCCCTGCATAACCTAGAGCCTGAATTTGCTTAGTAGGTATGTAGCATCCACTTAATAAGTCTTCCTGATCCTGTTTGCTTGGTTATGATTTTATATTTCAAAGCCTTAACTTTAAAATGTGCCATTCCATAGTTCACAAAGTCTACCCTCATGCAACACCTCACCACCCCAAGAGACCTCATATGGAAGGAGATGTGTCATAATGGTAATATATCTTATTACTATCCTATAAATAGTAATACTATTTATTGACTGTTTACCAGGCATTATACCTAAGAAGCAGGTGCTAATTGCCCCCAATTTTACATATGAGGAAATTGCAGCATAGCAGTAACTGTGACTTGCCCAAGATAAGGTTGAAAATTCAGGAAATCTAATGCCAGAACTGCCATCCTAATCACTACCCTCTCTGAAGCACAGGTACCATGTTGCCCCCTCACTTCTCCAGTACTTCCCAAGCCCTAATTAAATAGTATATTTCTGAGTTCACTAGTTTTATATGTTGAGTTTTCACAGGATATTTCAAAGAAAGCTATTATGTACAATAGTACATATCCCATTATGTGTTCATAAAGTGTCCTTTCTAGAGCATTTCTTAGGCTTCAGGTAATATCATAAAAACTAGTATTTTCATTCAAATATGATATCATTTAGAAGAAAATGCAAAGAAATGCCAATACCTGAACATACAATGAGTTTCATTCAACATTTAGTGCAAGCTAAGCTTTGCGTAAGCCCCTGGGTTTGGACTGAGTTACTTTTGGTTAACAGTCTTTGTGGCTGAATATACTGATGCTCTAAGTTAACTAAGCTGTGCTGATGATGCTGTCATGTTTACTGGCTCTAAGACACTGTAGATAGCAAGAGGCACCATTATTTTATGTACTATTAAGAAGAAAAAAATACAATTTTTAACTATTATGACATGCAACAAATGCAAGATGAGTTTCATTTCAGACATCTTAAAATATGAAAATATGCATCTAGGAATTAATTAAATGTAATTACCTTCAATTCTCTTGTGAAATTGCTAGTCTTAAACTTTTATCTTAGAAGAGAAATAATTCAACCTCTATAGATAGAGTCGCTGTTGAGAAAATGAACTCTGGATTTGGACTTCATAGGTTAGAATCCTGATTCTACCTCACATAAGCTGTATGATATTAGATAGCTTACTTTCTGTTATTTATTTTCAGTGTTTATAAGTAGCAATGAATAATATTATCTACCTCATGGCATGGTGAAGATGACATGGGTAATTCACATAAAATTGTTTAGCACACAATAAGGTTGCTTGGTGCAATATAGATATTAAGTATTGGTAGTTTACAATCAGATATGAAAATAGTAAGGAAGATCATGAGTATTTTCTTCAAAGGTGAAAAATGACCAAAGTCTTTGAAGTTCCTCCTACCAAAAGGAACTCTTCATTTCTCCACTCTTTGAATATGAGCTTGGCCATATGAATTTCCTTGGCCAATGGGAAACCAGCAACATAATACAAGCAGAGGGGTACCTGGTGGCGTAGTCAGTTAAGTGTTCAGCTCTTGATTTCCAATCAGGTCATGATCTCAGGGTCATGGGATTGAGCCCCACTTCTGGCTCCGTGCTCAGCGTGGAGTCTGCTTGAGATTCCCTGTCCCTCTCTCTCTGCTCCTCCCCCTGTTCATGCTCTTTCTCGCTCTCTAAAAATAAATCAATAAAATCTTTAAAAAATAATACAAGGAAAAACTTGAAAAGTGTTATTTTCCACCATCATTTGAATGAATTACTGGATGATGAGAGACATGTAGGCATCACTCCAGCTGATACAGCCAACCATTGGACACGTGAGAGAAACACTACCCCCATGTCCACAGCTTGCCAAATGTCAGACATTTGTGTGAGGCCATTCAAGACCAAAGAGCCCTCATGTGACCTGTTGTCTGACTGTAACTGGATAAATAAGCTCAGGAAGTTATAGCAGGAACACTGCCCAACCGAGCCCAGCCCAAGTTGTTGATCCACATTATTGCCAGCTCTTAAGAATTGCTATTTTAAGCCACAAAGTGTTAGAATAGTTGTTATGCGTCAAACCTAACTGATACAACTACAGAGACAAATATTTCCCTGTGCCTGTTTTTTACTGTTTCTTTTTTTATACGTGAAGAAAAAGTCTCATTGGACTTATTGGTCTAACTTTTATTTTTAAATGAAAGTCAATATGTGTAAAATCCTACTTTAAGTCTATTAAATACTTTAGCAAGATCTGAGAACCTTTCAAACTTTTTCATTATTTTTTGTGGTAGAAACATTTCAATTCCTTTGGAGTTATAATTTTTAATTTTGAAGCATTTTCAGTAGTAAATAGATATTTCAAATAGAGGCATACCGTAGTTTCTCAACATCTCTGACTTGGAGTGTTATGAAAAATAATAATAAAAACATGGGGCACGTAGGGAAGCATCATATTGACAGTTCACAACTTAAACATGTATTTGAGATTCTGCTTGTTTAAGGTTTTTTCTAAAGTAATAACAGGTCATTTAAGCCTGGTCACAATTAAAAATAAATCCACAGGAGAACCTTGCCATGTAGGAACAATGCAAAATCCCTGATGGTGTCAAAAGAACAGCAAAATGAATGTGCAATGAATACAGACCCCAGAAGAAGTATGTTTAAAATGCTAAAGGTAAGCTCTCAGAAGACACTGCCCCTCTGGTACCAACTTAAACAGCTCAATCTTTCATTACCCTTGAGAAGTCAAATCAGTCTTTTCCTGAAAGGCCTGAAAGTCCATGGAAGACGGGAGAATTGTATGCTCCCCTTTTAAGCAGGCCAGCTTTAGTGAAGTTACAAGATGAGGCTCATTAAAAGCATTTTTTAAAGAGTATTAAAACCCACTGACCTCACAGTAAACAGGACTGGACAACAACAAAGCAGCAGTATTATGTCCAATTTGTTGTGTGTTTGCTATTGAAAAAAATTCTATGAGATTCATTTTGGAAAATGTATGTCAGCATTTGCAACATTTCATTAATGCAGAAAACTATTCCCTGAAATAGGGTACAGCTTCAGAAGTGTCTGCCTTGGTGTCAGTTTTATTTTCTATAGAATTTACTACAATGTTCATTTTATTTAAAAAGATAAAATACATTTATGTGGAATTATTCTTATAATTGTGGAATTATTATCATCAAATTATTATTAGTAGACATAGTAGTAGTACTAGGGGCATGTGAAATTATTGTGTAAACATGAGTTGTTTTCTCCACTAGAGAGTTACTTCATGGAGGATAAAGCTGTGCCTAATATACTTTGGACTTCCCTCACTTTCCCCACCCCATGTTTTTTTATACATCCTTGTCCTGTTGCAGGTACAGAGTAAAGCCCTTTCCAGCAGGTAAATTTTCTATGTTTGCATATGTGCTTTTGCAGCATATGTTTCTTGCTTCTTTTTCCATCTTAATGGCCAGCACAAGGCTAAGCATAAAGAAGGTAGTTAATATAATGCACTAGCTTTGAGGACAACACATTCTCTGAGGATGATAATGCCAGCTAAGAAATGAGTTGTTTTTTTTTATTCTGAACATTCTAGATTTTAATGCATGTACTGAATCAAAAAGAATACCTCCTTCTGGCACCAATGACTTAATTTGAAATTATTAAGACTCCTTTAATAAAAAACTAATTTGAAGAACTCTGGAAAAACTAGGAGACGCAAATTAGGAGTTCTTTCACAATTCGTTTTGCCTTCTAACATTGCCAAATGAAAATTAGCAAGGAATTTTCAGACCAAAGCTTTATGATTATTGAATAACTAAGGCAAGGAAAGATCTGAAAATCTATAAGATTCTTCCAAGAAAGCTTTCTACTGGTCTATGAACCATCTCACTACTTGTTTGTTTTTGATTTCTTACCAGTGCAAAGAAAGTCATGTCTTCATGTTTTGCACCAAAAATAGGTTAGTGATAAGACAGTTTCCATCATACTTATACATGTTTTTGTAATATGTCATTAAATATTTATATACCCATCTCTTCTACCCATCACTGAGTTATTCTAGAATGTATACTTCTACCTTTTATCTTTTGTGACTGGCATAGTACCAGTAGCATAATGCTTCAGTTATCTATTGCTGAATAATAAAATACCCCCAAATTTAGTAGCCTAAAATAACAGCAGTTTCTTTTTCTCATGATTCTGTGAGTTGATGGGCATTTCTCTGCATTCTGTTGGGAGCTGAGCTGTGGCTGGAAAGTCCAAGATGGCCTCATTCACATGTTTGTCTAGCAGTGTTGGCTGTTGGCCTGGCAGCTCAGTTCCCCTCCACATGGTCTCTCTTCTTCCATTAGTCTAGACCAGCTTTCCTAATGTATGGTGACTAGATTCCAAGAGAATAAAGCTCAAGCTGCCAGGGTTCTTCAAGTTGGGCCCAGAACTGGTACAGTGTCCATCTGCTGCATTCTATTAGTCAAGGAAGTCACAAAGCCAGACCAGATTCAAGTGAAAGTGAAACAGAGCCCATCTCTGGGATGGGAGGGAGGGAGGAGGAGCAAACCAGTTCCTGGATGGGAAGAATTGTTGGTGGTCATCTCTGAAGGCAATCTTCATTAGTTTTTTTAGTCTTTAATAAATATTTGTTGAATAAATAACTGAGCAATAGGAAAACCCAGTTAGGATGACAACCGAATTGAGAAGCATCAAATACTGGACAGAGAACATATTTTTTTCTTCCTCTTTCCCTTATTCTCTTCCACCTCTCTCTTTTTTTTTCATTCATTCACAAATTTTGAATAACGAATCTGCATTTGCCTGAAAGAGAATGAAGTTACTGACATTTCAGATAGAGGGACTCCCCTATTCAAAGAACTGGGACAATGAAATTACATAATGAGTCTGAAGAACAACAACTAATTGGATGTAGCCAATGAAATGGGATGTTTGTAGAGGAGTGGAGGGGCATGACGATGAGAATGTGTGAGGAGCTTGTATATTACAGAAGGAGATTAACATCTGTTCATTAAGCAATGTAGAGTTGAAGGATTAGAAGTAGGATTACATCATGAACATCATGGTGAGTCTTTCCAGTACATGTCTAAAATGGATTATTTATGGACTCTAGTGAGAACAAAAGTCATATCTGCCTTATTCTTTGCTAGGTCCTCTCTTCTTAAAACTCTGCCATAATGTACCTACCATATGCTAGGTAATGCTAAATTAACTTAAGAAGAAAGTTGAATACTTGATGATTAAGTTAATGAAGCTATCATGTGCCAGATTGTTCAGAAAAAAACTGAGTATGAGGGAGCTCATGCACAGGATTTTTTGCCATTAGCTGGAGTCCTAGGTGATGAACTCTGCATACAGGCTTTGAAAGCCATGATGAAGATGAATGGATTAATGTGAGATCTTGTTCAACTAACCCTTTCACAAGGAAAACTCTTTGCATAGATCACATTACTTTATTTATTTTATACCCTAGACATATTCTAAAGAAATATTTTCCTATTAATTTATTTACATAATTAAATGTAAGTTGCCTCTATTATATTAATTCATTATTTTACTATGTCATAAGTATTTCATTTTTGGCATTTTACTTGTTTGCCTTATCTCTTTGAATTTTGGCCTACCTGGAATAAAGACTCTCATTATATACTATGCTTACATCATGTTATGATTGGTCTGGAGGGAATGATGGCTAATAGTTCACCTTTTCACATTTAAAATTTTCTAGGCACAAACCACTTTTATGTACATAATTTGATTATAATATTGATCCCCATTGCAACTACATGAGATTGGTTGTTTGGGTATTAGAATCTCTTTTACAAATCAAAGGGGGAAAAAAGTGAAGTTTTGATTGTTCAAGCAACTGCTGGTATAGAACCTATGCATTTATTCTGATTTCAGAGAAATTACTCACAATGAACCATATGAATAGAGCCAAATAAAAGATGGATTCAGTGAAATTTGGAACAGACCTGAACTACTTCTTGTATCTGACATCTGGGTTCTTTGCTTCATGATCTGTGGCTTGCCAATTTCATGTTTCTCAGCAATTGCTTACTTAATGCTTCAAGCTGAATACCTCCTGGGTGACCAAGACCAAGAGCAGTAAGAAGTACATATTTCTCCTTCAGATCACCTGACCATTACGACCACAGGCCAAGTCCAAATTTACATCACTCTGTAATATACAGGAGTGCCCAGTTACCACGCTTCAGCATGCACAGGGCTCCAGAAATGCCTGTGGCTCTGCCTTCAGGATCCCAGACAGCCTTTGCACACAAGTTGGAGAGCAGACTATGGATTTTAAAAGACCATCCATATGCATTTGGAGCCCATTATTCTATAAACTGAAAACAAATTCCTCTGAGTATTAGAAAAAATGTAAATTTGGCTCAGATCTCCTTATAGATTGTCACTTACCCTGATCAATAGAATGGTTGTACTTAAGGAAGTGGTGGTAAGAAGATAAAATGGTGTTTTTTTTTTCAAAAATTCTCTCTTCTCAAATGTGAATGATTTGTAAATGAGAAATGAGGAGGTACCTTCCTGAGTTTCATCAAGGATGTACAGAAAGAATAAACTCAAGTGGGCCCTTCCTATTATCATTCTTGCTTAAATCTCTTTCCTTTTCCTCTCCTTACCCTAGTGTGTTCACTTTCACATTTCCCACAGCCTTACTTATTCTTTTATTTTAATCATATGGATGGACCCAGAGTGCTTTTTAATTCAATATATTCAGACATAAATTCATTCTGGAGATACTGCTGGGTAACATTGGAATGCATTAATCCTAGTACTAACCTGTCTTCCCTCTGTCTTTTTAGTATCAAGAATTATATTCTGAATGAATTCATGATCACATTTCTAAAGATGTTACTTGGGAGGCTGATCAAGTTACTTGTAGCTGTCTGAGTATTCAAAGTTGTAGTTTTAATGCCCTAGAACTGGCCATCTAGACATGAATTACAGGCTCCATATACACATACTCACACACCCAAACATACACACTCCTTTACAAACTGGCCATTACTCACCCTGATTTCTCATTCACAGGTAATGATGTGATGTCAGTATGGATTGCTTATTTCCACTCCTCAGGTTTCCACTGAGAGAGATTTTCCCTTACACTTCAAGCTTCTTGCCCCATTCCCTCACTTACTCCTTTAGGAAAAAGGGAGTGTATTATAACTAGTACTATGGGGAGCAGAAACTAAAGATGTGAAACCAGATGCTCCCTTTTTTCTCTTTGGGATGTGCTTGCTTGCAGAGAGCTTATGCTTTGGTCTGTCCTTGGGCATGTGGTGTGCTGACCTACAGGTGAGACCCATGGTTTTGTGTAGTGCTTGCAATGTGATAATTTAAATTCAAGGATGTAGTGTCACCAAGTCTACCTGGTAAATAGTCTTAAATCCATATCCTCCAAGCTAGACTTTGAGAGCCATATATGTGATATATTCATCTCTATCTTCCTTCATTTTTCTTTCAGTGTGATCAGACCTGGGATAGAGAGGCAAGGGTGCAATTGATTAGTCCCCTTGAACTCCAACATCTATGACTGAATTTTTCCTCTATAGCTTGTTGTCAGGCTCCTCTGAATGCCTTTCTACGTGATGAGAATGATCTCGTTACATCCTCTTTTGCTTCAGTTAGTAAGCTCATATTAATTCCCTCCATAGAACTAGAAAGAAAAGTACTTTGCCTAAGACATGCATGATGGTGAATAACATAACCATAACTGCTGACAAATATGAACAGTACTGTGGAAGCCCAGAGGCATGCAATTTATTTGGAATTTTCCTATAAGCCACTATTTTTTCTTGGATGAATGAGAGGTACCAGAATACAGTGTGATTGTTCTTAATTTTTTTTCTTTCATCAAGAAAATCTGTTTGAAGATTTATTTTAGTCCAATACGTAGAAGAGATAAAAATGATGCCATCATAGATAAAGTGGGGTGAAAGTCTACAGTTAGATACTACCTCCTTTTCCATTATGATGCCTCCATGATACCCTTAGAACATATGGCTGGAACTCATTTTTAAGACCAGAGGAGAAAGATCACTGCACTGAAAGTCAATCACATGAGAATTTATGTCCATAAACACCTCAGTGAACAAAGAACATTTGAACTGGTCCATTTATTTTCTCATCTCCTGTTGGAGACAACTGGTCTCTTAAATGCCTCTGGCTTATAGAATTAAAGATAATATTTTTAAAAGTAGATGACCCAATTTCTAAATTCCTACGGTATCACATTTCAACATTCCATTCTTTAATTTTCTACAGTGTCTAGAATAGTACACCTGGCACAGAGCTGATAGTCAATGAATGTTTGATGACTGAAAGAGTGAATGAATGAGTAAATAGAAAAAGTTGATAGCTGTCCTTAGGTGCAGCAGAGTGCAGGAACCAAGCATGCAAAATGCAATAAAGAATCTCATTCAGAAAGTTCTTTATTGACTTTTCAAAGATCGGAAATCTATAGACCTAAAATTACCTTCTCCATCTTCAAAGGCAATTTTCACAGAGAAATCCCTGTCTTTTGAAATATGCCTCGGGCACCTGGGTGGCTCAGTTGGTTAAGCAACTGCCTTTGGCTCAGGTCATGATCTTGGAGTCCCGGGATCGAGTCCCGCATCGGGCTCCCTGCTCAGCAGGGAGTCTGCTTCTCCTTCTGACCCTAACCCCTCTCATGTGCTCTCTCTCTCTCTCTCATTCTCTCTCTCAAATAAATAAGTAAATAAAAAATCTTAAAAAAAAAAAGAAATATGCCTCTCACCTGCTGAAAACACCTGTTCCTGATAAATTTGGCTTCCTTATCCTGTCAAGGCATTGTGAAGAGACTACCCATAGGCTTCCAGAGCAAAACAGAAATACAAGGAAATAACATTGTTTCATTTAGGTGGCAAGAATGCTTCTTGATGAGAAAAATTCTTTTTCAGGTGTATCTAAGTTTCTAATTTCAACCACCTTTTTTCTTTTCCTGTATAAAATAAATACCAGGACTTTAAAAAAAATAAATATTGTCTCCTCACCCCCATCCCTATCACCTTGCACTTCTAAACCATAATTATTGACATTTATAGGAAGACTGTGAATAAGAGATTTGTCTAGCATAATTCTTTTGTATCTGTTGCTCCTAAAATGTGTGCTGAAGTGCTCTGGAGCACTATGGTAAATTCACAGGGGCATTTTAGGATAATTTAAATTTTGGGGTGAAGCAAAACCTTTGTTGGACATTGCCCAAACTACTACTTCAAAATAATTCACAGTTTCAATATTAGATTGAGCTACTTTCCTTTAGATGATGTCATATCTTTACATGACTGGGCTTCAGGAGGTTCCTATAAAAACAAGGTACACAGTCAGCCCTCAACACTTCTAGGAGTTATAACAGGGATTAAACCTAAATGGCTCTTTCTTATGAACTGGTGAGCTACTATTTCCCATGTGACATCTAGTTACTGTCATTCCTAATCATGGGAAAGAAGAGTTGCACAGAAAACTTAACAGGGAGAAAATTGATGCTCAGCTCCCTAGAAATTAGAGAGTATGTACCACAGCCAGTGTCTACTACCAAAGGGAGAGGCTGTAGGTAAAATATATAGGAAAAATCATGCAGAACATTGTGTGAATCCTGCATGAGCAGTGGTGCTTCAGAAGTCACTGGGAAAATGCAACACAGAGATTGGAAAAGGACATAACACACAGTGTGCCTTCCGCAGAGTGAGGCTTGAGAGGAGGACCATGGTGTTGGGCATCTCAATGGCTGCAGGTTTAGCACGCTGGGCAGGAAAGCAGAGAGCACCATGGAAGGTACCTCTCTCCATGTTCATGAGGAAGAAATTCCTCACTTGGTTTGCAAACAGTGAACTTACCAGGAAAGCAGAATTGGAAGGAATAAAAGGAACATATTAGGAACATATAAGAGACTCCACCTGGGGACTCCCAGAAATGCCTGAGGAGACTTCATGGTGGGGGGTTGGGGGGTGTGCTATTACATCAGCAAGTTAGGGTGATGAATATGTTAATATGAGCACAATTATGTCCACAAACTGCTGGGTATGGAAATTTTTTCTTTTTGCACATTCCCATTCCCAATAGAACGTATTTCTTCCTCTCCTGTGCTTTGTCTTTTTACCATTAACTGTAGAGGTATAGAAGCAACACTTCTGTAAGGCCATTTCACTTCTGTGTCCATATGTCTGTCTTCCTGATTATACTGTAAGCTCTTTGAGGGCAGGCATCATGATCTTTCCTGTATTTTTCTTCACTGAATACAGTGCCAGGAAAAAGAGTGGATGCTCATTAATGCTAATTAACTAGAACTGAATTGCCTCGGCAACCTTAGAGAGGACTGGATGACTGAAGTATTATTTTCTAATTTGCAACTAAGAGGCAACTAGCAAGCTTCCTCATAATCAAAGAAGTGATAACTATCAAAGCACTATTAATCAAAATGTGTTTTATTTCCTACCAGGCTTTACTCATTAGGAAAATGAGGGAGGGGATTTATGTGCAGGCATAAATCAAAGTTTGTGATGCTAAAAGAGTTGCGTGCTGCTAGAACCAGACAAATGACCCCCAGTTTAAAAGAAGCAACATTTAAACCTCTCTGTGCACAGAATTCTTTCCAAGAACACTCAAGCTTTCTGTAACTATGGAAATGTTGAAACAAGATGTAATATTGAAGAAGAGAGGTTTACTTACACATTGGAGCCTTGTTTGTATCTTTTCTATGTAATTCCAAAATTATTTGGGTTTTTTTCTTCACCATGTTATTGAAGTGTCCCTACAGTTTATACACATCAATAATAGAACTAGGAATTGTGTTGGAGATAAAAATAAATAAAAATTGCTTTCTTTCTATTGATAGTTATGAATAATGAATATTCTTCTTGTTGACTAAAACTTCACCATACTGCAGGAAGGAGCTAGGGCATCATGATATGGAAAGACAGGCAAAATCTGCCCATGCCTGGGAACTAGGTGTGAATCTCAGTTATCATTGGATGCCATGAGTATATTGTCTATAATGGTGAACATAGTCCTGCCTTTGGTTTTGCAACTATAGCTAGAAAGGTTACTGGCTGGAACATCTCTTACTTGAGACAGAAGTGGGGGTAATCAATAGAAATGTAGGGAGAAAACCTGATATGGAATATATGATCTCTAACTGGGCTTCAGTTTTTGGATTCTCGCCTATAAAACAGAAGGGAAAGGAGAGTTTTGCAGATGTCTTAGGTAGCATAGATAATTCTTTTTTTTAAAGATTTTATTTATTCATTTGAGAGAGATAGAGAATGAGAGAGAGAGAGAGAGAGAGAGCATGAGAGGGGGAAGGGTCAGAGGGAGAAGCAGACTCCCTGCCAAGCAGGGAGCCTAATGTGGGACTCGATACCGGGACTCCAGGATCATGACCTGAGCTGAAGGCAGTCGCTTAACCAACTGAGCCACCCAGGCGCCCAGCATAGATAATTCTTAAGGATTCATTTGGTGGTAGCCTTAAAATCCACTAAAATGTCCTTTATATTCTCAGATGTTCTGCAGGGGCTCATGAGTTTCATACTAGTTCCATTTAAGGATGCTTATGAGTTCCAGCCTAGTAACAGTATATTTTTACTATACCACTTTCAGTTTGCTCTTTATACACCTAACTCATTTAATTCTTACAAAAATCCTATGAAATCAGTATTGTTATTATTACCATTTTCCCATGAGGAACCTGAGCTTAAGGAGTTTAAGAAATTTCTCCAGTCTTTCATGTGGTTAAATGGCATAGCTGGATCTTGAACCATATATCAGTGAATGACATTGATTCACCACTAATTATATTGCAACAACCTTCACAGAAACAGAATATGGCTTGTAAAAACTCAACTAGTTTAAGTCATCAGTGAGGGATGATAAAGTCCTTTCTAGATGGATTTGCAACTTTCTGTGCTAATTCAAATTTCACATTTCTGTCTCTGGGCTAGACAAAGATGTATTCCCTTATTCCAAGAATTTCTAGGTCTAAGGGGAGGAAACATTTCTAAGTTCCCAGCTATGAAAAAACATGAGAATTGCTATAAAGAGACATATACACAATGACATGAGAGGTTCAAAATAGGAGAGATTAGCTCTGAGTTAGAATATTTACTAATTTTACTTGAACTCAACACAGGACCTGGATGGAATACGAGATTTTGACGGGTAGAGATGGAAATGCTAAATCTTATAGGCAAAAAGGCAGCATAAAAAAAGGTGTGAAAGCAGTGAGTGAAGACTGTGGTTCAGCATAGGCTATTTTAGGTAAAGACTTGGGATAGGATATATAGAAAGGAAGATGAAAGATAAGACTAGGATCTTAATAGATATAAAACAAGTTGTTGGATATAATTTCTCCTTTTCATTTAACATATTCCTGGAATTTCTAACATTAAGATTTCAATTACCATACTTGAGAGAGATGTTGATCAGAAGGGAGTGCATCTAGATTTAAAAAGTTTTTTAAATGTTTAAAGAGACGAATGTCTAGCATATTAAAGGTAATAAGTAAATATTTATTAAATGACTGAATAATCAAACCATTAATGGCTATCTAGAATTTGTGATGAATTTTCAAAATCACTGATTTTTATTGTATAGGCAATATGAATTAAATTTTAATGAGTTTTAATTTAAAGTGGTTCAAAATGTGAATTTTTTTCCATAATAAAGTATGTTCTAATTATTACCAGAGTAGTTCATATTTGGTAATGGCTGGCATTGCTGTTGGGTAGTCCATTAAATCATGAAGTGATTGATTTTCTTTTCCTTTTCTACTTTCAAGGGGATTATTTCTACCAAATATAATTGCCCTTTAGTGAACAGTGTTAGTTTGATGTACTGTGAACTTCTTTGGGGATGATCAGCCTCTGTGAATAGTAGCATTAATCTAGTACAGAAACATTAGTGGCTTGTAAGGATTAATTCTATCTTAAGAACTTTTATGAACCTTGAGTGTACACATGCTCCATAATAACTTGTTCCCAATTTCTCAACTGTCACATCTTTAATTTGGTTATTCACATTGTTTCTTCACAGTTGTTGATTCAAAAATCTGCCATACATTCTTTACATAATATTTTCAACCACCATGTCTTTCTGAGAATGAAAAATGGATGACAGGAATGCCATTGGTGTTTAAAACACATGCATCAAAGGTAGAATGGGTCTTTCGATCTTCCTTCCTACTGCAGCAAATAAATAGCCCAGGTTTTTCCTGATTCAGTTCTGTTTCTTCTATGAAATTTAGGTTTAAATTTTACATTCAGATTTCTAAAACAATTATCACTTCACCTGGGCCTTCCAACAAGTTAATCAGTAGTTGAACTGAGATCATCATCACCTCATCAAGCAATTGCACAGAGTATCTGCTAATTCAGTTCCAGTCAATTAATCTCCAGTGGAATGAAGCTGCAGCAGATGGAGACGGAGGGAGTCTCTCCTATCCAACTCATCATTTGTCCTAACTCATCAAGGAACCAGTGAGCTTTCTTCCTGGAACTTACAGTTGATGCACGAAGACCATATCATTTTCCTATTTAGCATGATGGATTATAAGATTCGCAGGGAAAATATTTGCATTGTGTAATGATCATAGGCAGGAAATGTTTTTCTTTATAGAGGGCTATTCAACAGCAGACTTGGGATGCCTGTCTGTTTCTGGCAGGAGAATTAAAAATAAATAAATAAAAGGGAAGAATAGTCTAATATTATGCTTGGGATTAATTCTAATTGATCCCAGAGAATTTAGAACCTAAGTCTGGAGAGGTTAACATATGAAGTAAAGCTCCTTAAAAATAAATGACTTTTCTATTGACAGTTTGATGGCTATGACATCTCTGGGCATAATAGCCTTTTTATCCAGAAAGATCCCCAAATTGAATGTGAGGACAGAGCTGAGCTTTTGCTCATTATCATTTGTCGCATCTCAGTTCTTATGGGTGATAGTATTGTTTACTAGCACACCAGAGTGGCTCTAAGCACTTAAGAGAGTATACGTGTCATTTGGACATAGGAAAGCTTACTTTATAACCACCCACTGGTAAATGTTTTCTGGCTGAAGCCCAACATGGACTAATAGGAACTTGGTAAATTAATGGACCATTTACTCTTTTTTAAAATAATTTTTTGTGTTCTCAAGTAAATCTTACATCTAGAAGGTTATAGCTTTTGAGGTAGGAGGCATCTACAATTAGAAACGGAGGGAAATGAGTATGCCAATATATCACTGTGGCTGAATTCAATCATTCACTTTTTCACATTTAGAACTCTTTAATAATTTTGATTAAACATTTTTCATGAGGATAATGCTGTGAAAAACCAGAAGTTTGAATGATAGAATTCCTTATTGAAGAAGGTTTAAGGCCATCATTCAATGAACTGTAATGGTTGCTTTAATGTTCAAGGGGGAAAAAAGAGGAATAAAGAATTTAAGCTCCAGCAAAGAAAGCACCATGTCATCTTTCAGCCACTTCCTTGGCTAGCATAGGGCCAAGCATACATTAGACACTTGCCCAAAAGCTCAAAGATAATGGTGATGCCAAGGTCATGAGTCTGGGCTTTTCTGTGCAGTGATCCCATTCTTCTCATAGTTATGTAGAAGGAGAACTATGGATGCTTCAGGATAATAATGCCCTTGTTTTAGTCATTAAATCCTTTCTTAACAAGCTATTGTTAAGGTTGGGGTGGGGGTAAATGCCTAGTAGTTAATTTGAAGAACTGAATCTTTGGAGCAAGCCAAAAGAATGGTGTAACTTTGTGTACGTTGCTAAGTCTTGCTTTTTGTTGCTCTAGAAGGACATTTTGAAAGTTAACAGACATCATGCAGAATCCTCTAAGTGATTCAATTTTTTTAAAGGAAAATCTGTTAAAAAAAACTATCTGATTAATATTCTGCTTTGTAACTTACATAATCCATATTCAATTGCTTAATGAGTTTTTGATTGTCACAATGTTCCCTGTATGTACTTGAAGGTGAATTGAAAACAAAAGTAGTGGGAAAATATAGTAGATACCCAAATGCTACAGAAAAGTCATTCAATAAATAATCAATATTTGATATGTATATAGTATGTTTGAGATATATATTTCTATATTTAATTATTAAAAGAATATCAAGCTTGAAGTAGGATTCAAGAAAAAGTATATAACATGTCTTTAAAGATTGTATGTTTATATAAACTACCAGATCTAGCCTGAGAAGAAACAATGCATTGATTGTATATATACAGTTATAAGTAATATAGTAGAGATTTTCTCCCAAATCCCTGACATTTTGACATATCCTTAAATAATATGACCCAGTTTTTAGGTGAATTACAAGCATGGTCATCTGTCATGGCAAAAAAAGTCAGGAATCCTCCAATGGACCATTTATAACCTCACTGTACATACCATTATTTAATCATTTAACACATTATACTGTGATTATATATTTTCATGTTTTTATTTCTTATTAGACCTTTGGGTTTTATCATTCTGTTTTTGTAGATTCAACTCCTTATTTGATAATTTACTGGATATTAATAGCGTATTAATTTGCAGAATTTACCCTATTCTTCTGGTTAGTACTATAAAGAAAAAAAAAAACAGAAAATAAGAACATTTCATTATTTTGAAGAACAGCTAGATCAACATTACAAAATTTATTTTTGTCTAACATTCCCCAGCATTAAAATAAGCAAACATTGAATTCCACCAAATATCTGCTAGGGATTTATTTCACAATGACTTGTTCTGGAAAAAAGATGCATTCAAAATTCATATGTTCTATAAAAGCCATTCTGAGGTGGCAGACAACTTGCTTTTTTAAAAAAAAGTATGTCCAGATCCTGTGATCCATCCCTACACTATGATGAAGAACTGAGAGTTACATACTTGGACAAGGTATATACTTGGACAAGAACAACCTTGTGAGGAAAAAAAAAAGTGTTTCTATGAGTATGACATGCTGATAGGATGTCCCTATAACTAGTCAGGCAAAGAAGTCTGACTGTTTTATTTGCATAGTTGAATGTTAGCTTTGCCATCTGGTCATCTTATTGGTCAAAGACAAAGATATCTATAGCTCAGCATAGGATATTGAATTGATCTTGACTGGATGGTTATTGAGTTTCCAAATATTTTCTAGAATACTTGTTTTCAGTTATTCTATTTTAAATATTATTTTATTATAAATTACCTCAAATCATTTTGAAAATATCCACAGTATATATTATGTCCATACAGTGCTCATATCTGTTTAGGTGACAAGATATATGTATTTATGATACCTAGCTATGCAATTTTTTGTATGAATATCTAGTCATGAAATTTTGAGACCTCAAGAAACTCTTTGAAATGAAAGAGGTATAGTGGATCTTGAAACATGGTTAGGATTTGGATACACACATATTTATTCAGAATTTTATGTGAGATTGACTGGATCTTCTCTTATTCATGGCAGAGCAGAATGGTCTGTTTGACCGTTTAGTGGAGGTATAGTAAAGTAGAAATAAAGAAAAAAAATAGGATTACTTATTTAAGTAATCTCTTCACCCAACATGGGGCTTGAACCCATGACTCCAAGATCAAGAGTCACATGCTCCACCAACTGAGCCAGCCAGGCTCCCCAAAATAAAGAAAATTTAAATACAGACTGGAATAAATGGATTTTAAAACTAGATGTTCTTTGGTATCTTCTTTTGAGGTCTTTCTCAGCTTGTTTATTAACCCAGATGTTTAAAATATTGTTAAAAAAAGGGAAATAATCATTATAGGTAAAGTAACCAGAATTTGGAATTTAATTCTTCTTTGGTATTATTTTTTCATAGTTCCTTTTATATTTGCTATCTAAAACTTTGTCATAAGGTTCTTTCTGACCCTGATGGATAAGTCAATGATCTACCATATAATTCCCATTTAAGGTTATTTCTTAAAGATGGTGTTTATAATATGGTATACATCTTATTTACTCTGATTCCTGAAGAGTTCTCTTGCTAACTTAGTAGCCTTTATTGAGCCCAGAGAGAATTGTTAGTTCAGTGATTGCCAGGTCTTAATTAATTACAAATTGCTTTGCATTACCTGTGACCTATGGATTTATGGTTAGAGAGGAAGTATCTTGCAAAGGATCTTTGGGGCAGATGCTAAAGAAATCTTTGGACCTCAGGAAGATATGGAAATAGAAATCCATCTCTCTGTTTTGCTTTTGGAAAGCATGGGTCTTGTCAATGCAATTATGTCTGTGTGTTAGAAAGGAAGATTTATTCTCTGCTTCTCATATTAACATGGGGAAAGTCTTCAGTTAGACTAACTCTCCTGGCTTTTCTCTCCAACCCCCATCCCTACAAGAGGAGTATGTTATCAGACTGATGAATTTGAAAGGATAAAATCACCATGCTCAACTTAGCCCATTCCTTTCTCTTCTTTTGGATCTTTTTGCTATAGATGATACATTATGATCTGTTGTTATCATCCCAGTAAGGGACTCTTTGGCAATACTAAGTACTGGATTCTGGGGAAATAACTTGGCTTTGGATAAATCCTTTAGTTAGGATTGGCCTGTTTGCTATACATGTTAAACTGAAATTCTTTATATTCTTTCATGAGAAAGGCACATAAGAGACTTGGTGTTGTTGAACCAATGCAACTTATGTGTTCCTGAAAGAACATTTTTCTATATTGGAGTCTGGAATTTGTCCAGTTTTGCCAATAAGGGATGAGTAAGTCCGTTTAATATAAAGACAGTGAGTGTTAACAAGCTCTTTTATTGGCAGATCTAAAGTTATATTGTAGAGCTTTTTTTTTTTCTACCATTAATGCAGGTGATATTTTCATCTCCATTTTTCTGTCTGATATGTTGCACAGTTGGTTCCAATTTCAGGAAAGAAAGAAAGGGGCAATGCTTACCAATCCTGTAAAGCCCCAGTCATATGTTATGCAATAAGAAAAATGATGTTAGATAGGTAGCAATCAATTTTAATACCTACTATAAAGTCTATTTCAAGTATGAACATAAGCACAGTAGGGATACCTTCTACATGATAAAAAATTCTGGCCCCTTTACAATAGTTGTAAAAAAAAATTCCACTGTAATCTTAATTCCTACACTGAGCTTCCACTGAGACAACTTATCTTTAATTGAAGTTAAGTGTATCTAGGAATTTCTTTCTGATATGGATCACAGATACTGTGGGAACTTGTGGTATGTTGTGTTATTATTCCCAACTGTTTGCTGCAATTCTCTATCACATTTGTCATTGCAGGGCCCCTCCCTGTGGAAGGAATATAAACAACCTTCCACTGATGTTCAGCTTGGCCCTCTGGTCTGTTTTGGCCAATAGAATGCCAGCAGAAGTAAAGTAGAACACGTCTGAGAAGTTTAAAGAGCCATCCCTTGATTCCATCATTGCTTCTTTCCTGTGCCTTGAGTATGCATGTCCCAGATGCAGGCAGGCTGCTACTTCAGACTGGATCCCAGCCAATAAAGGTGAGAAATAAACCGTTGTCCTCATAAACCACTGAGATTAGGAGTTGTTTGTTGACATGACACAGCCTAGCACACGGTGGGTGATACAGATTCAACAGTAATCATCTATACACATATTTCCTCTCTTTTCTTATTCTTGTCTATGCCCTCTATCATAATTTGTATGTATATATACTACAGTTCTATATACTATATAGTCCCTTGTACGTATCCATATATTTATATGGACTATATATAGTCCTTTTCTTCTCCCTATTTTATCTTCCTTTAAATTTCTGATTTTCTGCTCATTTGTGTCTGTTTATTGGTTTAACCTTCTCAACCCACTTCTTTTTAAAAATGCTCTGTCAGAAATCTGTTCTTAGCCAGAGTTAAAGAAAAAAAATCAATTTTCCTAAATTGACTCATCTGGGTGGGGTTTATAACCAACTTACTTTATTTTTGAAAAGGTCTATGAGAAACTTTTGACATTGAGCATTTTGAAAAATCTTACTTATAAACATTCTTTGGTCTCAGCATTGTCACACCATGGAAAAGAAGGAGGACATGCATAAGATTTATATAGCTGACAGAGATTTCTATGTACTGTGTGCAGTACATTTATATTTTCAGCTTAAATCATTGAGTGATTATTTTCTGAAAGAATTTTGTCTTTCTTGGGGGAGGTTGAAAATCATGTCTACTCGATGATTTATTAAGTGAATAAGTAAGTGAAAATGAACAGACTGGTACTGATTTTTACCATAGGCAGCAAATTATGAATAATGATTCTTCCATGCTTGAACTGCTTTGCAGTGATTCTGCAAATAATTCTAGTTTTCTCAGGTTGTTTCAGCCAAATGGATTTGCATAGGCAGGAGAGGCTGAAAGACAGCAGGTTAGGCTTGAAGCACTATGTCAGGGGGCATGTTAGAATTTTATTAGAAATATGGGCTTTTGTGCCATTTGGTGCCCTGCGTTCATTACTGTCATATCCTTGCAGCTCTGTAACTGAAGGGAAGACCAGAAAACATTTAGGATAGTGTAGAAAATAAACAAATATATGAGTTAAAGAACTTTTAAAATGTACCTTAAAATACCAAAGGTCTTATAATTAAACTGAAGAGATTTAAGAAATCTGTGGAATCTGTCACTGCTTAGCTTTATAAATAAATACTGTTGACTGGCATTCCTTGAGAGGAAAACTGCTTCTTTTTTCCAAGGTAGCATTTTTAATATACTAGACTGAACGAAATGCCATTTCCTTTTTATAGGTCAAAAGCAGTTGAAATTTGGCAATTTCATACTGTTCAAGCAAATAACTTAAAATTTGCAATCCAAGTACACTCCATGACAAAATGTCCATTTCTCAATGTGCACATTTGAATCAACATGCAGAATGTGCATTTGTAGATTTATAACTATCAATTTTTGTTATGTCATAAATATTTACATCATAAGTATTTTGCTCCTAAATAACAGAATCTCTAAATTATGGGGTTTCTGTGGGTATGCCATAATTTATTAAAATATCTTAATATTGAACACATAGTTTGCTTTCTTAATTTTGGTTTTGTGGTTGTTGTGATTGTTGATAGGTGTAGTAGTGAACCGAATTCTGTTTGCTTTTGCTTTAATAAATTATAATAAAATACCCCTCCCCCAACATTGACCATGTATACATACTACATATGTTGCATGCTTTTCTTTTACAAATATGTCTATGGTTTCTTTGTTTTATACCATTTTGCTTTCCCAAAGTATGAATTTAAAATAGGATTGCAAATGATTTATTAATCATCTTTAATTGTGCTTCCATTAGGTAATTATATTATCTTTATCTCCATATGTCAATGGATGTACAAACATTATCTCACTTGCTATAATTTGAATCTACTACATTTCTAGAGAAATCTAATGTTTTGGGGTAAATTATCTGTTAATATTTTTGGATCATTTATTCTATTGTAGGCTTTCATTTTTTCCATGCCTTAATAATTTTCTCATAGATACATGCAGAGATGTGTTTGATAAATGTGAGAAGGCGGGGAGCAAGGGAAGTCAATGTGCAAGGAGAAGCAAAGGTGACCCAGAGAGAGAATATAACTGGGAAGGAGGAGGAAATCTGTCAGAGTAGTGCAAATGTAATATGAAGCCTCAACAATGCAGAGTCAGGATAAAGTGTGGAGATGTGTCCGATTCTCTTCTTGCCCTAAAACTCTCATCCCCTCGCCCCGCCACTCCCTGAATTTGTATCTCTGTAAGGTGAAGGCTGCATGAGAAAGGCAAAAGACAGTTTCATTATGCTGTGAACCTCTTCTAAAAGATCCCTAAATGGGAAGAGGCAGTAAGCAGGAATGTGGTTAGGAGTATGTGATGGCAGGATGTGTGCTCTTGAGCCGAGGGGACCTAACATGAGCTGGACAAAAGCAAAAGGCAGTGATGCCCTGGAGGCAGGACACAGCCTCTAGCAAGGTTTCTGGTGTATCTGAAATCCCTTGTGGGGACCCAAAAGGGAAAAACTGAGGTTCTCGTCATCCCTGAATATACTTATTTTTAAGGAGACTGATTTAAAAGAATAATTATTTCCTGGCATTTAGTGACATCTCAAAATATTCTTTTATGTTTTACATTTTCATCTGGGAGATTTAAGTTTTTATTTAGAGACCGATTATTTAGAGACTGATTTATTTAGAGACTGATTTAAAAGAACAATTATTTCCTGGCATTTAGTGACATCTCAAAATATTCTTTTATGTTTTACATTTTCAACTGGGAGATTTAAGTTTTTATTCAGATCTTTAAAACAGCTTTAAAAACTTAGTATTTTTCTCTTCTCTCAACAATTTAAATTTTTTATGATGAAATATGTCACCCATGTAGAAAGTTTATAAAATGCATATGTAAAGTTTTGAGAATAGTAAGATGATTACGCAGATAGCCTTAACCCAGTTTAATAAAAAGAACATCACCAGAGACCGTCAGTCAGAGTGGTCCCCACAGATTACATACCACTCTAACCCCTCTGGGGAATCACTGTTCTGGATTCTGTGTTCATCACCCTCACACTTTTATTAAAGATAGTCTATCTTCCACTCATGCACACCTCAACAACATACGGCAGGAATACTTTGATTTGTCTCTTTGCTACAAAATTATGCTTCAATTTTTCATCCATGTGGCTACAAGTCTCTGAGTAGTTGTAGCATAGTTCATGTTTTTTTTTGTTTTTTGTTTTTTGTTTTGTTTTTTGTTTTTTGTTTTTGCTATAAGGACACATTAGAATTTATTTTTACATTTTATGATTGATTAGACATTTGGGTTTTCCCATTTTTTTGCCTTGATGAAAAATGCTGTTGTGAATACTCCTGTCTGTGTGCCATGCTGCCCATGGCCAAGACTTTATCTGGTGTGTGTATGTGGAATGCCAGAGTATGTACATGATCAACTTGGCCAGTGATGTTAAACTGTTTTCTCAAGCAGTTTTGCCAATGGACGATTGTACAGCGATGAGTGGATGCGTTTGTTTTGCATCAGAATTTCCCCAACATCTGGTACTATTTGACTTTCTAATGTTTGCCAGTCAGGGTGTGGAATGGTACCTAATTTTGTTTTCTACCATGTATCATGTTTTTAATTTCTCCTTGTTAGTGAGGTACAGACTATTTTCACATGTTTATGGATCATTTTTGTTTTTTCTCCTCTTCATGACTTTTACCCATGTTTCTGTGGGAAGTTTGGGCTTTTTTTTTTTTTTTAAGATTTATTTATTTATTTATTTATTTATTTATTTATTTTTTAAATTTTATTTTATTATGTTATGTTACTCACCATACAGTACATCATTAGTTTTTGATGTAGTGTTCCATGATTCATCGTTTGCGTATAACACCCAGTGCTCCATGCAATACATGCCCTCCTTAATGCCCATCACCGGGCTAACCCATCCCCCCACCTCCCTCCCCTCTAAAACCCTCAGTTTGTTTCTGAGTCCATAGTCTCTCATGGTTCGTCTCCCCCTCCGATTTCCTCACCTTCATTTTTCCCTTCCTTCTCCTAATGTCCTCCATGCTGTTTCTTATGTTCCACAAATGAGTGAAACCATATGATAATTGACTTTCTCTGCTTGACTTACTTCACTTAGCATAATCTCCTCCAGTCCCATCCATGTTGATGCAAAACTTGGGTATTCATCCTTTCTGATGGCTGAGTAATATTCCATTGTATATAGGGACCACATCTTCTTTATCCATTCATCTGTAGAAGGGCATCTCTGCTCTTTTCAGTTTGGCTATTGTGGACATTGCTGCTATGAACATTGGGGTGCATATGGCCCTTCTTTTCACTACCTCTGTGTCTTTGGGGTAAATACCCAGTAGTGCAATTGCTGGGTCATAGGGTAGCTCTATTTTTAACTTTTTTGAGGAACCTCCATACTGTTTTCCAAAGTGGCTGTACCAGCTTGCATTCCCACCAACAGTGTAGGAGGATTCTCCTTTCTCCGCATCCTCGCCAACATCTGTCATTTCCTGACTTGTTAATATTAGCCATTCTGACTAGTGTGAGGTGGTATCTCATTGAGGTTTTGATTTGGATTTCTCTGATGCCGAGCGATGTTGAGCACTTTTTCATGTGTCTGTTGGCCATTTGGATGTCTTTGGAGAAGTGTCTGTTCATGTCTTCTGCCCATTTTTGGACTGGATTATTTGTTTTTTGGGTGTTGAGTTTGAGAAGTTCTTTATAGATCTTGGATATCAGCCCTTGTCTGTAGTGTCATTTGCAAATATCTTCTCCCATTCTGTGGGTTGCCTCTTTGTTTTGTTGACAGTTTCCTTTGCTGTGCAAAGCTTTTTATCTCAAGTCCCAAAAGTTCATTTTCACTTTTGTTTCGCTTGCCTTTGGGGATGTGTCTTGAAAGAAGTTGCTGTGGCCGATGTCAAAGAGGTTACTGCCTATGTTCTCCTCTAGGATTGTGATGGATTCCTGTCTCACATTGAGGTCTTTCATCCATTTAGAGTTTATCTTTGTGTATGGTGTAAGAGAATGGTCCAGTTTCATTCTTCTGTATATAACTGTCCAATTTTCCCAGCATTATTTATTGAAGAGACTGTCTTTTATCCATTGCATATTTTTCCTGCTTTGTCAAAGATTATTTGACCATAGAGTTGAGGGTCCATATCTGGGCTCTCTATTCTGTTCCATTGGTCTATGTGTCTGTTTTTGTGCCAGTACCATGCTCTCTTGGTGATCACAGCTTTGTAATATATCTTGAAATCAGGCAACGTGATGCCCCCAGCTTTTTTTTTTTTCAACATTACCTTGGTGATTAAGGATCTTTTCTGATTCCATACAAATTTTAAGATTGTTTGTTCCAGCACTCTGAAAAATGCCATTGGAATTTTAATTGGGATGGCATTGAAGGTATAGATTGCTCTGGGCAGCATAGACACCTTAACAATGTTTATTCTTCCGATCCATGACCATGGAATATTTTTCCAACTTTTTGTGTCTTTTTCAATTTCTTTCATGAGTGTTCTGTAGTTCCTAGAGTATAGATCCTTTACCACTTTGGTTAGGTTTATTCCAAGGTATCTTACGGTTTTTGGTACTAATTGATTCTCTAATTTCTCTTTCTACAGTTACATTGTTAGTGTATAAGAAAGCAACTGATTTCTGTGCATTGATTTTGTATCCTGCCACATTACTGAATTGTTATATGAGTTCTAGTAATTTGGGGGTGGAGTCTTTTGGATTTTCTACATAAAGTATCATGTCATCTGTGGAGAGAGAGAGTTTGACTTCTTTTTTGCCAATTTGAATGCCTTTTAATTCTTTTTGTTGTCTGATTGCTGTTGCTAGGACTTCTAGTACTATGTTGAACAATAGTGGTGAGAGTGGACAACTTTGTTGTGTTCCTGATCTTAAAGGAAAGGCTCTCAGCTTTTCCCCATTGAGGATGATATTTGCTGTTTTTCATAGATGGATTTTATGAAATTAGGGAATGTTCCCTCGATCCCTATACTCTGAAGAGTTTTAATCAGGAAAGGATGCTGTATTTTGTCAAATGCTTTTTCTGCATCAATTGAGAGGACCATATGGTTCTTCTCTCTCCTCTTATTAATGTATTCTATCACATTGATTGATTTGCAAATTTTGAACCACCTTGCATCCCAGGGATAAATCCCACTTGGTTGTGGTGGATGATCCTTTTAATGTACTGTTGGATCCTATTAGCTAGGATTTTGTTGAGAATTTTGGAATCCATATTCATCAGGGATATCAGTCTGAAATTCTCATTTTTGATGGGGTCTTTGCCTGGTTTGGGGATCAAGGTAATGCTGGCCTCATAGAATGAGTCTGGAAGCTTTCCTTCTGTTTCTATTTTTTGAGACAACTTCAGGAGAATGGCTATTATTTCTTCTTTGAATGTTTGGTAGAACTCCACTCTCAGCAATAGACAGATTGTCTAAGCAGAAAATCAACAAAGAAACAAGAGCTTTGAATGACACACTGGACCGGATGGACCTCATAGATATATGCAGAACATTCCACCCTAAAACAATAGAATACTCATTCTTCTCAAGTGCACATGGAACTTTCTGTAGAATAGACCACATACTGGGTCACAAATCAGGTCTCAACCGATACCAAGAGATTGAGATTATTCCCTGCATATTCTCAGACCATAATGCTTTAAAACTGGAACTCAATCATAAGAAAAAATTTGGAAGAAATTCAAACACTTGGAAGCTAAAGACCACTCTGCTTAAGAATGTTTGGGTCAACCAGGAAATCAAAGAAGAACTTAAACAATTCATGGAAACCAATGAGAACAAAAACACATAGGTTCAAAACCTATGGGATACTTCAAAGGCAGTCCTAAGGGGGAAATACATAGCCATCTAAGCCTCACTCAAAAAAAATAGAAGCATCCCAAATTCACCAGCTAACTTTACACCTTAAAGAACTGGAGAAAAAGCAACAAATGATGCCTAAGCCACACATTAGAAGAGAAATAATTAAGATTAGAGCAGAGATCAATGAATTAGAAACCAGAAATACAGTAGATCAGATCAATGAAACTAGAATCTGGTTCTTTGAAAGAATTAATAAGATCGATAAACCACTGGCCAGAATTATCCAAAAAAAGAGAGAAAGGACCCAAATTAATAAAATTATGAATGAAAGGGGAGAGAGCACAACTAATAGAAGGAAATAGAAACAATTTTTAGAACTTATCAACAACTATATGCCAATAAATTAAGCAACCCAGAAGAAATGGATGCCTTCTGGAAACATATAAACTACCAAGACTGAAACAGGAAGAAATAGACAACCTGAGTAGACTAATAACCAGTAACAAGATTGAAGCAGTGATCAAAAACCTCCCACAAAACAAGTGTGTAGGGTCTGATGGATTCCCTGGGGAATTCTATTTATTTATTTTAGAGAAAAAGAGAGAGAGACAGAGAGCATTTGTGAGCCCAGGGTGGGGGAGGAGGAGCAGAGGGAGAGAGAGAGAATCTCAAGCAGACTCTCCACTGAGCATGAAGTCTGGAGTCTGATGCAGGGCTCTATCCCATGATGCTGAGATCATGACCTGAGCCAAAATCAAGAGTTGGACTCCTAACTGACTGTGCCACCCAAGCACCCCTGGGCTTTTTTTTATTACCTTGAGGGAGTCTATTTATCATAAGGGTTTCATAATTTGTTATATCAAACACATCTTTTCCAATGTAAAGCTTGCCATTTACTCACTGTATGATAGCAGAACTTCATGAATCTGTGATTATTTTTTTTTAAGGTTCAGACTTTTTGCATGTTGCTTAAGAAATTTTTCTGTCATGAGGTCATGAAAAAGTTTGTCTCTGTTTTTTCCTAAAAGTTTTATAATTCTGCTTTATTTTCCATTTATGTCTTTAATCCACTCAAAATTGATTTTTGTAGGGTGTGAGGGTGGGATAGAAGTTAATTATTTTGCATGATAACCAGTTATTTAAGCACAGTTAGGTAATAGGTTCTTTCTCCATTAATCTGAAGGGCCAGTGCAGTTTTAAATCACATTTGCTTATGTGCATGAATTTTAATGTCTACAGTTTACAATAAATCTTGCTAACTGTTAGGGCAAGTCACCCCATCTTGTTCTCTTTTAATAGGATCTCAGTCTTTTTCATCTCTGGTGTTTTCATATACATTATAGAATCGCTTTGTCATTTCCATAAACAATTCTGTAGAGATTTGTTTGGAATTTCTTTGAAGTTAAAAGTATATAGAGAAGGTTGCTGGAGTGGAAGGGGGTGAGAGGGTTGGGGCGGCTGGGTGATGGACATTGGGGAGGGTAGGTGCTATGGTGAGCACTGTGAATTGTGTAAGACTGATGAATCAAAGACCTGTACCCCTGAAACAAATAATACATTAGATGTTAATTAAAAATAAAGTATATAGAGAACATTTACATTCTTATAATATTCAGTCTTCTCATCTTACAATGTATCATTTACTTTATTTAGGTGCTTTTTAATACCTTCAAAAGAGTTTGCAATTGTTTCCTTAAAGAATTGATACAAACTCTGCTAGTAAACTGGTTGTATTTTTCTTGCCATTGTAAATAGCGTTCCTTCCCCTTTTGGTCCTCAAAGTCTTCCTGAAGTTTTACCTTCAATGTATCTCCCAACCAAAAGTTACCACTATCTGGACTTGTAATAATATATATTAGTTTTGACAAATTTTGAACTTTATAATCATATTCATACTGTACACTCTTTTCTGTCTGGTTTCTTTTGTTCAATAGTATATTGGTGATAGTGAGATTAATACTAATGTATAAAGTGGAAATATTATTACATTCTAGCAATATATTAATTTTTATTGATAGACATTTGACTTGCTTCCAGTTTTGTGTATTAGGAAAAATAACACATACAATATTACATACCTACAATAAACATTCCTATGCATAATTTCTGATGCACATAAGTATGCATTCTTGTTGGATTTATAAGTGAAAGTATGGTATCACAGTGTATGCATATGTTCAGCTTTTATAGATATTGTCAGTTTTTCAAAGTGGTTGAAAATTAAAAAAATTATCCTTCCATAGTCATATATAAGAGTTTTAGTTTCTCATTATTTGTACCTCCTAGTGTGATAGGCTTTTTAATTTTACTTTTATTTTTTTCTAGTGGGTGTTTAGTAGTTGTCTCTCATTATAATTTTAGATTGTATTTCTCTGATGTCTAGTGAAGTTGGACACCTTTTAATAATATCTATTGGCCGTTTAATTTCTTCTCTTGCAAAATGCCTGGTTATGTCTTTTGACCTTTTTTAAAAACACAAATTGGATTGCCACTCATTTTCTCATTGACATGTATGAGAATCTCTCATACATATTTGATATAAGTTTTCTATCATATGCAATTTATTTTTTTATTTTTTTTAGTTTTCTTTTTTTATTTATTATGTTCAATTAGCCAACATACAGTACATCATTAGTTTTTGATGTAGTGTTCAACGATTCATTAGTTGTGTATAATACCCAGTGCTCATCACATCATGTGCCCTCTTCAATACCCATCACCAGGCTAACCCATCCTCCCACCCCCCTTCCCTTTAGAACCCTCAGTTTGCTTTTCAGAGTCCCTCGTCTCTCATGGTTCGTCTCCCCCTCCGATTTCCCCCCCTCATTCTTCCCCTCCTGCTATCTTCTTTTTTTTTTTTCTTAACATATATTGCATTATTTGTTTCAGAGGTACAGATCTATGATTCAACAGTCTTGCACAATTCACAGCGCTCACCATAGCACATACCCTCCCCAATGTCTCTCACCCAGCCACCTCATCCTTCCCACCCCCTCCCCACTCCAGCAACCCTGTTTGTTTGCTGCGATTAAGAATTCCTCATATCAATGAGGTCATATGATACATGTCTTTCTTTGATTGACTTATTTTGCTCAGCATAACACCCTCCAGTTCCATCCACATCGTTGGAAATGGCAAGATCTCATTCCTTTTGATGGCTGCATAATATTCCATTGTATATATATATAGCACATCTTCTTTATACATTCATCTGTCGATGGACATCTTGGCTCTTTCCACAGTTTGGCTGTTGTGGACATTGCTGCTATAAACATTGGGGTGCACATACCCCTTCGGATCCGTACATTTGTATCTTTGGGGTAAATACCCAGTAGTGCAATTGCTGGATCGTATGGTAGCTCTATTTTCAACATTTTGAGGAACCTCCATACTGTTTTCCAGAGTGGTTGCACCAGCTTGCATTCCCACCGACAATGTAGGAGGGTTCCCCTTTCTCCGCATCCCCGCCAACATCTGTCGTTTCCTGACTTGTTAATTTTAGCCATTCTGACTGGTGTGAGGTGGTATCTCACTGAGGTTTTGATTTGGATTTCCCTAATACCAAGCGATGTTGAGCACTTTCTCATGTGTCTGTTGGCCATTTGGATGTCTTCTTTGGAAAAATGTCTGTTCATGTCTTCTGCCCATTTCTTGATTGGATTGTTTGTTCTTTGGGTGTTGAGTTTGATAAGTTCTTTATAGATTTTGGATACTAGCCCTTTATCTGATATGTCATTTGCAAATATCTTCTCCCATTCTGTCGGTTGTCTTTTGGTTTTGTTGACTGCTTCTTTTGCTGTGCAAAAGCTTTTTATCTTGATGAAGTCCCAGTAGTTCATTTTTGCCCTTGCTTCCCTTGCCTTTGGTGATGTTTCTAGGAAAAAGTTGCTGCGGCTGAGGTCGAAGAGGTTGCTGCCTGTGTTCTCTTTCAGGATTTTGATGGACTCCTGTCTCACATTTAGGTCTTTCAACCATTTGGAGTCTATTTTTGTGTGTGGTGTAAGGAAATGGTCCAGTTTCATTCTTCTGCATGCAGCTGTCCAATTTTCGCAACACCATTTGTTGAAGAGACTGTCTTTTTTTCCATTGGACATTCTTCCCTGCTTTGTTGAAGATAAGTTGACCATAGAGCTGAGAGTCCATTTCTGGGCTCTCTATTCTGTTCCATTGATCTATGTGTCTGTTTTTGTGCCAGTACCATACTATCTTGATGATGACAGCTTTGTAATAGAGCTGGAAGTCCGGAATTGTGATGCCACCAGCTTTGCTTTTCTTTTTCAACATTCCTCTGGCTACTTGGGATCTGTTCTGGTTCCATACAAAGTTTAGAATTATTTGTTCCATTTCTTTGAAAAAAGGTGATGGTATTTTGATGGGGATTGCATTGAATGTGTAGATTGCTCTAGGTAGTATTGACATCTTCACAATATTTGTTCTTCCAATCCATGAGCATGGAACATTTTTCTATTTCTTTGTGTCTTCCTCAATTTCTTTCATGAGTATTTTATAGTTTTCTGAGTACAGATCCTTTGCCTCTTTGGTTAGATTTATTCCTAGGTATCTTATGGTTTTGGGTGCAATTGTAAATGGGATCGACTCCTTAATTTCTCTTTCTTCTGTCTTGTTGTTGGTGTATAGGAATGCCACTGATTTCTGTGCATTGATTTTATATCCTGCCACTTGACTGAATTCCTGTATGAGTTCTAGCAATTTTGGGGTGGAGTCTTTTGGGTTTTCCACATAAAGTATCAAATCATCTGCAAACAGTGAGAGTTTGACTTCTTTGCCGATTTGGATTTCTTTTTGTTGTCTGATTGCTGTGGCTAGGACTTCCAATAGTATGTTAAATAGCAGTGGTGAGAGTGGACATCCCTGACGCGTTCCTGACCTTAGGGGGAAAGCTCTCAGTTTTTCCCCATTGAGAATGATATTCCCTGTGGGTTTTTCATAGATGGCTTTTATGATATTGAAGTATATACCTTCTATCCCTACACTCTGAAGAGTTTTGATTAAGAAAGGATGCTGTACTTTGTCAAATGCTTTTTCTGCATCTATTGAGAGGATCATATGATTCTTGTTCTTTCTTTTGTTAATGTATCATATCACGTTGATTGATTTGTGGATGTTGAACCAACCTTGCAGCCCAGGGATAAATCCCACTTAGTCGTGGTGAATAATCCTTTTAATGTACTGTTGGATCCTATTGGCTAGTATTTTGGTGAGAATTTTTGCATCCATGTTCATCAGGGATATTGGTCTGTAATTCTCCTTTTTGATGGGGTCTTTGTCTGATTTTGGGATCAAGGTAATGATGGCCTCATGAAATGAGTTTGGAAGTTTTCCTTCCATTTCTATTTTTTGGAACAGTTTCAGAAGAATAGGTGTTAATTCTTCTTTAAATGTTTGGTAGAATTCCCCTGGGAAGCCATCTGGCCCTGGGCTTTTGTTTGTTGGGAGATTTTTGATGACTGCTTCAATTTCTTTAGTGGTTATAGGTCTGTTCAGGTTTTCTATTTCTTCCTGGTTCAATTTTGGTACTTGATACGTCTCTAGGAATGCATCCATTTCTTCCAGGTTATCTTATTTGCTGGCGTATAGTTGCTCATAATATGTTCTTATAATTGTTTATATTTCTTTGGTGTTGGTTGTGATCTCTCCTCTTTCATTCATGATTTCGTTGATTTGGGTCATTTCTCTTTCTTTTCTTTTTTTTTGGGGGGGGGTCATTTCTCTTTCTTTTTGATAAGTCTGGCGAGGGGTTTATCAATCTTGTTAATTCTTTCAAAGAACCAGCTCCTAGTTTTGTTGATCTGTTCTGCTGTTCTTTTGGTTTCTATTTCATTGATTTCTGCTCTGATCTTTATTATTTCTCTTCTCCTGCTGGGTTTAGGCTCTATTTGCTGTTCTTCCTCCAGCTCCTTTAGGTGTAGGGTTAGGTTGTGTACTTGAGACCTTTCTTGTTTCTTGAGAAAGGCTTGTATTGCTATATACTTTCCTCTTAGGATCACCTTTGCTGCATCCCAAAGATTTTGAACAGTTGTGTTTTCATTTTCATTGGTTTCCATGATTTTTTAAAATTCTTCTTTAATTTCCTGGTTGACCCATTCATTCTTTAGTAGGATGCTCTTTAGCCTCCATGTATTTGAGTTCTTTCCGACTTTCCTCTTGTGATTGAGTTCTAGTTTCAAAGCATTGTGGTCTGAAAATAGGCAGGGAATGATCCGAATCTTTTGGTACCAGTTGAGACCTGATTTGTGACCTAGGATCTATTCTGGAGAATGTTCCATGGGCACTAGAGAAGGATGTGTATTCTGTTGCTTTGGGATGGAATGTTCTGAATATGTCTGTGAAATCCATTTGCTCCAGTGTGTCATTTAAAGTCTTTATTTCCTTGTTGATCTTTTGCTTAGATGATCTGTCCATTTCAGTAAGGGGGGTGTTAAAGTCCCCCACTACTATTGTATTATTGTCAATGTGTTTCTTTGCTTTTGTTATTAATTGCCTTATATAATTGGCTGCTCCCATGTTAGGGGAATAGATATTTACAATTGTTAGATCTTCTTGTTGGACAGACCCTTTAAGTAGGATATAGTGTCCTTCCTCATCTCTATTACAGTCTTTGGTTTAAAATCTAATTTGTCTGATATAAGGATTGCCACCCCAGCTTTCTTTTGGTGTCCCTTAGCATGGTAAATGGTTTTCCACCCCCTCACTTTCAATCTGGGGGTGTCTTTGGGTCTAAAATGAGTCTCTTGCAGACAGCAAATTGATGGGTCTTGTTTTTTATCCAATCTGATACCCTGTGTCTTTTGATTGGGGCATTTAGCCCATTTACATTCAGGGTAACTATTGAAAGATATGAATTTAATGCCATTGTATTGCCTGTAAGGTGACTGTTACTGTATATTGTCTGTGTTGCCTCTGGTCTTTGTTACTTTTAGGCTCTCTCTTTGCTTAGAGGACTCCTTTCAATATTTCTTGTAGGGCTGGTTTCGTGTTTGCAAATTCCTTTAGTTTTTGTTTGTCCTGGAAGCTTTTTATCTCTCCTTCTATTTTCAATGACAGCCTAGCTGGATATAGTATTCTTGGCTGCATATTTTTCTCATTTAGTGCTCTGAATATATCATGCCAGTCCTTTCTGGCCTGCCAGGTCTTTGTGGATAGGTCTGTTGCCAATCTAATGTTTCTACCATTGTTGGTTACAGCTCTCTTGTCCCGAGCTGCTTTCAGGATTTTCTCTTTGTCTCTGAGACTTGTAAGTTTTACTATTAGATGTCGGGGTGTTGACCTATTTTTATTGACTTTGAGAGGGGTTCTCTGTGCCTCCTGGATTTTGATGCCTGTTTCCTTCCCCAAATTAGGGAAGTTCTCTGCTATAATTTGCTCCAATATACCTTCTGCCCCTCTCTCTCTTTCTTCTTCTTCTGGGATCCCAATTATTCTAATGTTGTTTCATCTTATGGTATCGCTTATCTCTCGAATTCTGCCCTCGTGATCCAGTAGTTGTTTATCTCTCTTTTTCTCAGCTTCTTTATTTTCCATCATTTGTTCTTGTATATCACTAATTCTCTCTTCTGCCTCATTTATCCTAGCAGTTAGCCCCCCCATTTTTGATTGCACCTCATTAATAGCCTTTTTGATTTTGACTTGGTTAGATTGTAGTTCTTTTATTTCTCCAGAAAGGGTTTCTCTAATAACTTTGATCCTTTTTTCAAGCCCAGGTCGTATCTTTAAAGTCATGATTCTGAACTCTAGGTCCGACATCATACTAAGGTCCGTGTTGAGTAGGTCCCTGGCAGTCGGTACTACCTCTTGTTCTTTTTGTTGAGGTGATTTTTTCTGTCTTGTCATTTTGTCCAGAGGAGAATAGATTAATGAGAGAACAAAATGCTAACAGGGTAACAACATTCCGAGAAAATATACTCTAAAGAAATCAGAAAAGACATGAAGCCAGGGGAAAAGAAAGGGAAAGAAAGAAAAAACAAAAAGAAAAAAAAAAGAAAAAGATAAAACAAACAAAAACAAAACAAAACAAGAAAAAACAGAATATGATCAAATATGATCAGGCTGGTGCATAAATCAGTGCCACAGACTAGATTTTGGGTGTATTTCGGTCACTTAGAAGAAAGTGCCTCCCAAAATTTTAAAGATAGAAAAACTTATATATGTACAAATATAAGGGTTGATATGATGAAGGGATGCAATATGAATGTAAAGATGAAAATTATAAAAAAAATTATAAAAGGAATGGATAAGATAAGAAGTTGTTTGAAAAAAGAAAGAAGAGGATTTAAAAAAAAAAAGAGAAAAAAAAGGGAGAGAATGTGATCAGGCAGGAGACTAGAACAAAGCTATACATTAGAGATTTAGGATATATTTTGATCTGTTAGAAGAAACTGTATCTCAAAATTTTAAAGAGAGAACAACTTATATATATATATGCCAAAAATAAGGGTAACTACTATGAAGGGATAGAATATGACTCTAAAAGTGAAAAATAAAAATATTTTTTAAAAAAGGGATTGATAAGATGTTGGTTGAAAAAGGGAAAAAGAACAATTAAAAAAAAAAAAAGACAGTTAAAAAAAATTAACTTTGAAAGACTAAAGAATCATGGGGGAAAAGCCATGGATTCTATGTGCAATATTCCCCTAGCTCTGGAGTTCTGCCATTCTCATTGATCAGTAAACTTGGTCTTGGCGGGCTGTTCTTGCTGATCTTATGGGGGAGGGGCCTGTTGCCATGGTTCCCAAATGTCTTTGCCGGAGGCAGAATTGCCCCGCCCTTGCCGGTCTGGGCTAAGTAATCTGCTTGGGGTTGCTTTCGGGAGCTTTTGTTCCCTGCAACCTTTCCGTACAGCTTTGGAGGACGAGTGAAAATGGCGGCCTCCCAATCTCTGCCCCAGAGGAGGTGAGAACTCAGGGCCCCACTCCTCAGTGCGCCCCCAGAGAAAAGCAGTCAATCACTCCCATCTCCCCGGTCTCCAGCAACATTCCGTGCTCACCTGGCCTGTGACGGAGCATTTCTATCCCTGGCACACGACCCCGTTTGGAGTCTCCAAACCCAGCAGATCCCTGGGGTGCACTCCTGCGCCACTCCTCCTGGGGGAGGAAGGGGAGTCTCCCTGGATCTGCCACTTGTTGGGTCCCTGCTGAAGGAGCAGTGACCCGACTGTGCCACGGATCACGGTTTACGGCAACCCCGAGCTGAAAGCCCACGCCTCAGCTCCGTCTCTGCAGCTGGCTTCCCCGTTCCAATACCTGGGAGCTCTGCTGCACTTAGGCACCCCCGGTCTTTCTGTGACCCTGAGGGTCCTGAGACCACACTGCCCCATGAGGGTTTCACCCCCTGCTTAGCCACTGGAGCAACGTCCCTCAGTGGAGCCGACTTCTAAAAGTTCCGATTTTGTGCTCCGCTGCTCTATCACTTGCCAGAAGCAGCCAACGGAGGCCCCCTCCCCCCGCTGTCTATCCTCCCGAATATCGCCTTGGATTCACTTCTCCGCACGGCCTACCTTCCAGAATGTGGTCGCTTTTCTGTTCAGAGTTGCTATTCTTTTCTTCAATCTCCTGTTGAGTTTGTAGGTGTTCGGAATGGTTTGATCCCTATCTAGCTGAATTCCTGAGACCATACAAAATCCAGGTCTCCTACTCTTCCGCCATCTTGCTCCGCCCCTCCTCTTTCCATTTATTTTTAACTATAATGTTATGTTATTCATAAACATTAATTTTTTCTAATTTTCAATAGCATTTTCATACAATAATGCCTATAATATTAAATAATTTAACCTATTATGTTTTATCAACTTAAATGTTGGTTTTTATTTGGGTACTTTTGAATTATTTTTATATAAGGTCTCATAATATTTGTATATTGTTTGCTTATTAGAGTACTTGTTTAATTTTGTAAAGTTTCATTTTGTATCTATTGAAGTAAAGACTTAGTTTTTCTCCCTATCAACATCTTCCAGTGAGCCCCATTTAGAAGGTTTTTTGTAGAGCACGCAAATATACACTGATGGTTCTTGAAATAAAGTCAGTGAGCAAACTAAAAGAGCTCTCAACACCAAAGTTGGAAAAATTTGAACAGCAAGATAAATGAATTAGCACTAGGTTATTACCCAATATATAAAATAAATACCCATGAATCCATATTGATATAAATAAGTGCTTGAATAAACTTATAAATGGAGGAGAAGAAACAAATTTCCCATGAAGGAGAATTTCAAATAAATTAAAAAGATACTCTACTCTCCAAGAGAGAGAACCTAACTCCCCACCCTTTAAATTTGGGCTTTGAATAGTGACTTCCTTTCAAAGAGTAGAGTGTGGGAAGGGGAAAAAGAGTAACTTTGCAGTATAGAAACCTGACAAACATTACTTCAAGAAATAGATGATCAAGGTCAACATTAACCATCATAAATCATGTTGATACAATGTATCCTTGACATGAGATGATGACAATGACATTTTACCTCTATTACGTTCCTCCCTAAAACCTAGAACCTCAGTTTCACCAGAAGAAAAACAGCACACAAATACCAATATTGGGGCATTCCACAATATATCTAACCAGCACTCCTCAAAACTCAAAGTCATTGAAACCAAGGAAACTTTGAGTTACTTTCGTAATGGGGAGCCTAAAGAGACATGAAAACTAAATGTAATGTGGATAGAATCCTGGAACAGAAAAAAGGACATTAGGTAAAAATAAGGAAATCTGAATAAACTATGGACTTTAGTTAATAATAAGGTGTCACAATTGGTTCATTAATTGTAATGAATGTGACCTGCTTGTGGAAGATGTTAATTGTGGATGTGGGATGTATGGGGACCATCTACACTACCTTCTTAATTTTTCTATAACTCTAAAATCATTCTAAAAAAGAAAGTCTAGGGCGCCTGGGTGGCCCAGTCGTTAAGCGTCTGCCTTCGGCTCAGGTCATGATCCCAGGGTCCTGGGATCGAGTCCCACATCGGGCTCCCTGCTCAGTGGGAAGCCTGCTTCTCCCTCTCCCACTCTCCCTGCTTGTGTTCCTGCTCTCGCTGTCTCTCTCTCTGTCAAATAAATAAATAAAATCTTAAAAAAATAAAAATTAAAAAAAAGAAAAAAGAAAGTCTATGCAACTGATGAATTACTGAATTCTACATCTGGAATTAATGATGTACTATATTTTGGCTGCTTAAATTTAAATTAAAAAAAGAAATAAAAATTAAAAAAGAAAAATGAAAGTCTGTTAATAAAAATAAATAAAGCCAGGAAAATGTGTAAAGTTGAGGTGCTTTCAGGGAAGTTGGTGTCAATTCAATTCTGAATATTTCTTGATCCAGATATATTACCATTCAATATATTTTACATCTTGAATGCAGGGATACTGTTGAATTATCAATGATTGCCTACAAGTTACCCTGGAAACATTGCATCCAAATGAGTGAGCATTGTCCAATTTGTATTACAATGAACATCTTTTTAAAAAAAGGAGTTAGGTAATTGAAATAATAATTATCCATCATCATTTATTATAGATTGTGATGGGAGCTAGTGCTCCAACCTAGTACACTTAGCAGAAACATGAACTTTTATAAATATTGAATGATAATTAATCAAATTGAAATACTTTGCTCCAAGACATAAACCTTAATTCTTTAGAAAATTAATTGAATTTAAAGTAATATTTTTGTAGGTTTGGGTAACTATTCATTAATACTGGGGGACATTTACAAATGCACGACTTCAAGAACATTTACTAGAAATACAGACTCATAGAACTAGGCGAGATCATCTGCTTCTAGTCTCTTATTTACTCTACAAGGGAGAGAGATCAAATGACCTGGCCAAGATTGATGCATTGTTTGTCACAGAGTGCTTAGAATTTATTTCAGTTTTCCACTGAAGCTTGGAAGTTGAAGCCAAGAAATTTGGATTTGGGTCCTGAATGTGCTCCTCACAGCCTGTATGAAAATAAGCTGGTTCTTTAACTTTTATTTTTCTAGGTATTACTTTTCTTTATTATGAAATGATAAAGATGATGATATAGTAATAATTCCCCAAGTATTTCATAATGATGTTTAAGGTTTCAATGGCAACTTTTGTTGAAGGAACTTTTAAAACTATAAAGCAAAATACAACTTGTTAATATTGTTCTTATTTTTATTAAATTTTATCAACTGTCTCTCACCTCTGATTTTCCCTTTCTAGATGGATACATTAATAATTAAGCCAGAAAGCCCAGTCTTACAGAGCTATTAAAATTTACCAAGTATATTTTACATATACTTAGGTATGGATAGATTGTACACTTTTCATCAATTTCCATGTATCTTTCTCTCTCTGTCTCTCTTTCTTTATTTGCCTATAGCCTGTTGGGTACTTTAATTTGGTTTGCTAGGTTTCATAGTTCTAAGAGTAGAAGAGAGTGCTCCCTTGTAGCTTTAGATTGTCTTCACCCTCTCTCCTTCTTATAGTTACACTTTCTTCCAGTGACTTCTGTAATAATACTTCTGCCTGGTTTTCCTTCTACTTCTTTGAACAGTCCATTGCAGTGTTTCCTTCCTCCTGTACCTTAGACAGTAATGTAACTTTGAGTTCTATAGTTAGCATCCTTGTCTTTTCATTAGACATATTCTTCCTGGATAATTTCATTTAACTTCATGACACCAAGTTTATAGTATACATCAATGAACTTCATATTTTGATCTCTAGCTCAGACCATTCTCTTGAGTTTCAGACTTATAAAACTAACTACACACAGATACTTCTCCCAGAATAATAGTCATGTTGAATTCAAAATATCTAAAGACAAAGCCATGGCCCCATAGCCCCCTCTCTTTAATTTCCATAACCTTCCTCTCAACTTTTAACTCATATCAATCTGTTGTATACTTCAGAATCCTGGAAGTTATCTGAAGCATTGTCTTCTCTTAACATTCTCATTTCTAATTGTGAAAAACATCCTAATGAGTTTATTTCCCAGAGAATTAATTAAATCTGTCCCTTTTCAGCATTTCTACATTCTCTGTTTTGGCTAAGGTTTCCATGATATCTCCCTCATACCTTTACAATAGTCTCTTAGCTCAGGTACCTGGGATTCAGGTAACTAACTCCTCCATACAATTCACATTTACCCAGGTTTCTAAATTACATGTATGCCATGTGGCTTTACTGTTTAAAACTGTTTGATGATTCTCTGTTTATAACATTATTAAAGACCAAAAATTCCTAGAAAGCAATTAAGGATCTTCATGATCCAAGAATCCTTCTAACCTCATCTTTCTCAGTTCCCCACATTCTATGCTTAACATCCCAACTGAAATACCTTTTTAAAAAGGTTTTATTTACTCATTTGAGAGAGAGAGAGAAAGAGAGAGAGAGTCGGGGGTGGGCAGAGGAAGAGGGAGAGGGAGAGAATCTCAAGCAGACTCCCCACTGAGTGCAGAGCCTGACTTGGGGTCTATCCCACGACTCTGAGACCATGACCTAAGCCAAAACCAAGAGTCAGACACCCAACCAACTGAGCCACCCAGGAGCCCTAACTGAAATGCCTTCTAATGAATGTTCACTTTATGTAGGATGTGTTATACGTAGTTAGTCTATTGTGTTCAAGATCCAAGTCAATTGTTACTTCTTATAATTTCTTCAAAGTATAGCAGTCCACATCTCTAACAATTTTTCATGGAAATGAAATTAGTTTTTATATATATACTTACATTGCTAAGCTACCATATTATTCTACAAGGTAGAATAGTCATCTACTCCTGGGTATTCACTTGACAAAGTTAAATTAGAAGTTTAAAGTGGTAGAAGATTCCCTTTGGTGTATATCACATAAATGATTGTGAAGTAATTAATAAATATCTAAATTGGTGGAAACTGGTATTTCTTTTTTAAGATATTTTTTATTTATTTATTTGACAAGAGAGATAGAGAGCACAAGTAGGCAGAGCGGCAGGCAGAGGGAAAGGGAGAAGCAGGCTCTGTGCTGACCAGGGAGTCTGATGCGGGGTTCGATCCCAGGACCCCGGGATCATGACCTGAGCTGAAGGCAGCCGCTTAACCAACTGAGCCACCCAGGCACCCCTGGAAACTGGTATTTTTATAATTCGAGTGTGATCAACTGTCATTGCTTGTCAACAGAGAAGTGAAAAGGATCAGTCAGTATAGGACTCCTTGGACCAAATTCCCTTCCAATAAAAAGGATTTTTTAATTTGAAAATTAATTGAAATATTTTTGTTCTGGGAACATTTATTTAAGTGTTGCTTATGTATTTTTCCTATGATGTCTTCTCAGGAAAACTTCTGGTCACTAGTGTTACCACAAGAAAGTTGTTGTTAAGGTTGGGTCTGCTAAATGAACTCTGTAAACACATTCAGCATCTGGCAGACATTCCAAGGTGAAAGCCAAGCAGATGGCTAATTTAATATAATCTAAGTGACTTTGGATCAGATAAAGCAATTGAATTAACAGCACTTTAACTCCGCATACATCAGTTCCCAGCCATTCCTACCATTTCATTCCAATAGGCACTTCTTCAGGATGAAAATCAATGCTAATTGAAAGCTCATATGGTGATGTTTATGCCTGTAAAATGTGTGGTTAAATAGCATATTAAAAACATGTGGGCATGAATATCAGGATTGGGAAATGGGTTTAATATAGAATAAATCATAATGCCATTAGAGTTGCTCTATGGATTTTAAATCACAAATTGTATTTTATCCATTGTGCCTACTGTATTAATCTCAATTTCATTCAGACTCTTTCCATTAGATCCACTGGAATTTATGGTTGATTCATAGTGACTTTCAACTTGCTATCCTGTGGTATAGGAGTGTGTGTGTGTGTTTGTGTGTGTGTGTTGGTATATATAGAGAGACTTTATTTTGTTATTCCATACTATATGTGTTTTTAATATATTCACTGCACTTGGCAAAGTATAATTTAACCTTATTTTATAAAGAGAGATTCATGTACAACAGAAAGTTGTAAATAATTAGTCTCAAGTCACCTTAGCCAGGAGGTAGCAGAGTAATCCCACAACTGGTGACTTTTAGCTGTAGTGGAAGAGCATGGATATAGTAGTTAGAAAGGCCAGGGTTCAAATTCTGATTCTGTGATTAACCACCTGGGTAGCAGACCAACACTGTGCCTATTGAGAGGACTGCATAGCATGGTGCTTGTAACTCACGGAACGCAGTATGTCAGGTGCTTGATAAATATAAATCATTATTGTCAGTATCGTCTCACCATCATCACCTTTAGCATGATAGTCATCCTTTAATCAATGTATTCAATAAGCATGCATTTACTCTTAGCAGAGAGCTATGCTAAGCACTAGTAATAGAAAGCTAATATAAAGGAGGAGAGATAATAGAGCAAAGTGAACAAGGATATGGACTTTGAAGTCAAAGTGCCTGGGTACAAATTCCTGCATTACCACTTACTAGTTCTGTGCCCTCGAGCAAGGCGCTAATGCTCCCTCTGCTTTAGTCCTTCCATGTGAAGATGGAACGAATACCAGTATTTACTTCACAGGTGGTTGTTTTAACATGTTAATATATGTCTAGGCTTTGGACATTGGAATACAGTAAGCATTGCAGAAGTGATAGGAAAACACTAAAATATAAGCTACACGAGAAGGAGATTATTTTACTATTTTGTTTACTACTTTAGAAAGTTACAAATATTTGTTTAATGAAAAGTAAATTCCTTTTGTTCAAGAGACATGCAGTCTAGTAAAGACATTTAGAATCACACAGATCACAATCAAAGTATCTTTTTTTGTATATGCTAAATAGAGTTATGCTTACACATGACTCCTGCCCTCTTAGAGGGATTTGTGAGAAGCAAGAAAAACATTAATGAAATATGTGTGAAGACTTCACAATTAATTATTGTGCTGGAGGCATAGACTTTTATCTTTGGATAATTCAATGAGAAAAGAGAGAGTTCTGCCTTTGAGTCCGAGGAAACCTCACTGATGGCATGATCTCTCTGGGCAACATGGCCGTGGATGATGCCATTTTACACTCACAGCTCAAATGAGTACAGTCAATGTAAAACCATGCCTCCCTCTACATTGTGCACCACCCTCCAGTTCAGCACATCTTCTCCCATCACTGGTATCTCACATCCAAATGAGAAAAAGGACTTATCATAAGGAAATATAGGAGAGCACCTACAAATATGACCTCAACTCTCCATTCACAGGTAATTTTATTACTTTCTTGTAGGACCTTGACATCTTGTGATATGCAATACTTAACTGAACATTAATTTTCACATGGAAGTTTTCCAAGATGAGGAGCTCTTAACCATTGAACTACTCTCAATAATACTTTGACCATGTATGTGCACACACATGCACACAAACAGTATCCTTTAAGTATACTTTAAGCAGGAGAGATGATCGCAGTAGAACATGGCTGTCCCATATTCCCTACTAGCATGTAAGCTATGAGAAAGACCACTTTCCAGTTTTCGCCTGGAAATGCCAGATCAAGAGCTTCTAGTTTTAAATGGCAGAATCTTGTACTTTCTTCCTCGTGTGTCTGTCTGGGACTCTCCAAGAAGACACAGGAGCAGTCTCTTCATTTATTCCTAGGTATAGTGTTTGCTCTTGTTGCTGTCTTCTCCCCTATAACTCTTCCTCACTGTAGGCATCTGTCTGCAGAGGCTGACTGTGCTCTCCAGCAAGTCACCCAGGTGATTATCCCACTCCTAACTTCTAAGGCTCTTGGTTTATCTGCTTTATTTTCCAACTTTCTATCTAATGGAGGAAATGCCCTTCACAAATCTCTTGTTTTGAAGTACAGATCTCAGGCAGAGTGCATCAGACCTCTAGATGATACAGTATTTTTTTCTTTATCATACCAGCTTCTCTTTCCCAAACTTTAGTGCTCACTCTCTCAGGCTCTTGTTGCTGTGTTTAAATTTGGGTTCTACCAACTGCTTTATTCCTTTTCTGTGTCTTTCCAAACTCCAGTTGAAAACAAATTTCAAAGTCTTTTCTCCACAATAACTCCAGAACCATGAAAAGCGGGGAATGTGACAGGATACCTGTGTAAATGTCACAGGCTATTTTATCATGGTTACCCGCTGGGAGACATAAGTGACTTGAAGTGGCCACACACTAGCTAAGTCCATCGTACAGGGTACGGAGACATGTTACTGCAATCACAAACACAAGATAATGCAGCACCTCACCTCATGTTCTGTTGACCAGTTGAAAACCACCGTTTCAAAAATAGATAAATAAAAATAAAACAAGTTGGGAAAATGAAGGCAAGACAAGGGGGTTGAACCATCCACAGCAGGACCTGGCTTTTAGGTTGAATGTCCAATTTAGCTCATCCCAATTTTATTTGAGCATTCCCTTTTGTAAGCATACATAAAGTAAAAGACAGATTGCTGTGTCTGAACAAATGCGTAAGGAAAGAGTAAGTAACAATGTGGGTGAGTCATGTGACTGCATCTGATTTTAGATCCTCTTCAGATCAAGTCAACAACTTCTCCTTGCTTATAGTTTGACATGTCCTAAAAGTCTCTGCACCGTCTGGTGCCTCCCTACCTCTCCTGGCCAACTGTCCACAGTGCTCATACCGACTCTCCCAGCTCCATCCATGCTGGCCTTCTTCTCATTTCTCAAACATGTGATGCCCTTTCCCATCTCACAGCCTTAACACATGCTATTCCCTTTCAGATCTGAGCTCCATCATTATTTTCTTGGGGAAATGCTACAAGACCCACTGGCTACACCACATCTCATCAAATGCTCTTGTAGCACTAAACACATCTCAACTGTAGTACATGCCACTTTATATTTATCTTGGGCTAACTTGATCAGCATCTCTGTTTACCTGTTGCCTGGAAGGTTCATCAAAGCAGGGACTTCATCTGTTTTGCTTACTATCTGTTTCTTCAGCCCTGACCCAAATATCTGACACATATTAGGCCTCAGTGAATATTTGTTTAACAGATTACTGATTTAGATTTTGCCTCTTCTTTTTCTTCTTCATTTTTTTTTTTTTTTAACATTTTTGAGCTTTGACTCTGGCCAAGCACTTTCCTGTCCCAGTACATGTATTTTTTCATGTACTTCTGTTACTACTTTGAGATTTATGTCCTGGTTAATTAAAGCACTGATAGTCTTAGAAGCTGTAATTTTGGAAATTCCTTAATTGGGGAATGGAGAGGATCTTGATGAACAAAGAAAGGATCACAGATTTTGCAAGAAGATTTAGAATTGATATATGATAAGCAGGAATGAGAAATGGCCATATGGTGAGCAAAGAGAGGTCAGAGAGAGAGAGAGAGAAAAGGAATCTATACAACCCAGGGGCCTGTGGCCACTGCTATGTGTCCTTGGAGGAGTGGATGTGAGTGTTTGGGATTGAATAAGCTTGTTCTTGGCCCCAAAACTTAAAGTACCTGTCACTGCAGTTGGCCATGATGAATTAAGTGGAACCTGTTCTAAACAGTCCACCCTGCATATTAAACTTCTCAAATGCACTAACAAAGCACTTTTGGAAGTATTCTAACTAGGTCAGCAATACATTTGCCATATATCACACGAATAATTCTAATGTAATTCATAAGTATCTAGGCTTATGGAAATTGATGTTTTCTGTAAATATTGGAGTGTGAACAACTCTCACTGCCAGTCAAAACAGAATTAAATTTCAGGCTGGGCTATATCAAGGGAAATAATAGAGATTCATAGATTATAGGGTGAGAGGGGTCAAGTGCTACGTATTATCTGGCATAAACAGAAACTTCCAGACTTATAGCTTTTTTTTTTCATAGAGTTATAGACAATCTGCTCTCCCTTTGAACTATGTTCCTGAAGGCACCTCAGTGAGATTTTCTGGAGTAAATGATTCTATTGCCTGCTTGAGCTTATTTGAAAGGATTCATCCTAATGCATCCTCTGAGCTTCTCTTTCAAATCACAGTTCATTGCCTTTCCCTGGCCCTCTTGACTGCCTCGATTAACTTTTACAGACTTATATCACTATGGTCTCTTCAGAAGCCTCAATAACTTTAATAGGAAATCATCCAAAAATTTTTACTGAAATGTTAACAGTGGTTAACTCAGGGTAGTAACATTACACCCACGTACACATATCTATTTTTTAAACTTTCTACAATTAGTATGTATTGATTTTATAATGTGTCACTCAATTATTTATTCAGCCAATATTGATTGAGTGCCTACTGTGTACTCTTCAGTCTTCTAGCTGATAGAGATACAGAAGAAATAATGATTGAAATAAATCACCAGAGTGTCATGTGGGAACGTGTTGGGAAGGGCCATGCTGACTCCTGCCATTACATTTCATGTAATACCTTCCAGAACCAAAAGAGCAAAGTCTGTGGCAGGAGCTTCTGGTCTGAAACTTGGGAAAGGAAAGACATAGCTGAGAGGAGAGGAGGCTTTATACTTTATACTTTAGTATAAAGTCTTGAGTTTTTATTTTAGAGTGAAGTTAAAATTACTTCCTGAAGGTGAACTAATCTGCTCTTTTATGTTTTCAGAGTTTCCTGTGGGGTGAAGCACTTAGTGACCTAATTCTTGGCAAGAGTTTGTAATCTGGAGGGATCAAAATTCTAAGAAGGGATGTGTGCTCAGGAAAGAAAAGAAGAAGTCAAAAAGGATGGTTGATCACCACAGATTCTAGCAATAGAAAAACAAAAATCTGTTAACTCACTACTATGTTTATTTTGTGTCCCTTTTTTTTCTGGGGATTTGTTGAAATAATAGTGGTATGATACAAGTATTTGAATTTACTATCCCAGATTCTCTAAATATCTAATAGGCAAGAATGAGATCTTTTAAATACTAGATTTAATTAAATATTTATTTGGTGTCAACTGTGTGCTCATCAGTAGATAAAATGCCTACCCTGCCCATAGAAACTATTCAGTTCTTTAAAATTTTTTATATGTACAGGTAGCTAAGGCATAACATATAGATGTCAGCTGCCATTCTCATGGCTTGCTCCAGGCATCTGTCACTTCAAGAAGTATTGAGAGGTGACCTGGATTCCCAGCCCAGGGCTTCAGAAGGAACATATGGCTTCAGGAAGGCTGTCAAAGATGATTCTCTTGCTGACCCTACTCTTGATGGACTGCTCTGGCTTTGAGCTGCCTGACTCAATAGGAGTTTACCTCTGGTTTGTGCCATAGGACACTTCCTATGACTTATCTTGGGCTAGCCTGGTCCCTGGGAGGATGCCACCCTCCCACACACACATTCAGTTCCAGAATTCCCTGGACATGTTCCTTTGGCTATGCCAGGAAGTGGGAATCATCTTGGGATCCCTCTGTATGCTTTTTGTCAACTATAGCTAGTCACTGTGGCTCATATTCAGGCCCTGACCTATCATGGATGGGCAACAGAGAGAAACTGGGGAATGTGTAGGAAGACTCTTATTAGGTGTGCATCTCTACTTTCTTTTGATCCACTCTTTTCTTGATACACTCAACATAATGGAATTTACCATCACAGAATTCAGGTGAGCATGCAAATATGGGTCCACCTTGAGCTCTTCTTTTTCTCTGGGTCTTATTTCTAGCAGGGCAGCTTCCTCAACTGTGGTCCAAACCTATATTAAACACATTCTACCCACTGTGTTAAAACAAAAAAACAAACAAACAAGCAAGGCACTTGCTAAGGGAGTCTTCTACCTCTTCTGGCTAGTGCGGAGGTGAATGGTGGTATAGGGTTACTGGGTGATGGGCATTAAGGAAAGCATGTGATATAATGAGCACTGGCATTATATGCAAAAGATCAATAACTGAACTCTACCCCTGAAATTAATAATACACTATATGCTAACTAATTGAATTTAAATAAAATAAGTTAAAAAATCTTCATTTTTAAGATTTTTAAGTGATTTCCCATTGCCTTCAGAATAAAATCTTGATTAAGACCCTGGCATCCTCTAACTTTCCAGCTTTTTTGTGTGCCTTCTGCCTCTTGCATTCTTGGCTTTGTCCACATGAGTTTTCTCTTAGCACCCCTAAAACTGCCACTTAATTTATATCTCCTCTGTTCTTTTGCACATAAGATTCAGTTTGTCTAAAGAGAACCCTTTCCCTGTGACTTGCTGCCCCACCCTCTAACACATGTTCATGTCTCGGCTTATACACCATTTCCTGTCTCCAAGGCCATGTGAATTCTTCATGGTCAACATGCCCATACATCCTGTCACATCACACACAAAGCACCAATGATGCTAACCAGCTTAGCCCGGTTGTTGATCTTTCTTGCCAGTTTAGAAATTCAGTGAAGATGGGAACTCTTTCTTTATATCTACATATTCAACAAGAAATAATTATGGATTGAATGAATTGAAAGCCTAGATTTTTCTCTTGCTCTGGAGTCTTTATCTTTCTGGGAAAGAAAGCAAACACAAACATCTTTAATGTATGTCCTACCTGACAAGAAGAAATTCTGATTGTGGACCTAAAGCTTGTATTTACATTATGGGTTGAACTATGTGACTTCTAATACCATCTTTGTGGTATTTTTTTGTCCCTTAAATAGGTTCATCTCCAGTTATATAATACAGGTCAGAAGGGAAGTATGGTTCAGGAAATGGAATTCTGTTTCATGTATTCTTTTCTGGAAAACTTAATTCAAACTGGCCCTTGAATCTTTGACAAAGGCTACTAGCCATTAATACCGGAAATTAAATAAGTAAATAAGTAAATAAATAAATAAATAAATACTGAAATTTACAGATGTCTGCAAGGGACCCATGATCCTGCCCACTTAAGACACAGGGGCAATGAGAAAGTACTTCATTGGCAATTTACCGTAAGCGTCTTGCAACTTTCCCAAATTTTCTCCATCTGAGCAATCAGGAGTATAATTGGACAGGTGTTGAAAGCTTTCTCAAAGTAATACAGAACAAGATTAACTATTCAGTTATCCTTTATAAACCTAGAGTATCACTTCTTTTGTTTCATAACTTCATCTTACAGAAGATTGTTGTGACACTTTGAACTCTTTATTAGTTTACTACCATCATTATTGTCTGTCAGTCCACCCATTTTTCAGATGGGAAGACTAAAGTAAAGAACGATTTATTCTTCACATGGTACCAACACTATAAATTATCATGATGTGAAAAATAACAGTGATCACATATTTACATGATTTTTATATAAAACAGAATAACTATGCAAGTATTTTCACTGTACATATCAAAGCAACATCAGACGGTGCTGCAGGAGACATAAAACCATATAAAGCAGATATAGTAGTTTAAAAACATAGCAGGCTGGATTATTTATTATGGGGGAAAATATGTCCTTTATGACTCACTAGTTTCTGGGTCACTGCTGAGTGACAGTCCAGGATGGTTTGTGTATTTAGCATAATAACCCAGAGTCATCTAATCAATTTGAGTTATTTTTATATCCTCAGGTTCAGGAGTCAGAGAATTATGTCATGCATTTTTTAAAGATTTCAAGCTTAGAATTGAGGTATAAAAGTTTATTATGGATACTTTGTGCAGTCAATAAACAACATGATATCAGTGGTAAAATTCAGGCTGGTTTGACTCAGAAGCCCTGACATGAGGAGATCCTCCCCTGGGGGCCCCCGGCATTCTGCAAACACTTGTCAGATTCTACTGCAATTTGTTGTACATCTGTCTTCTCAATTAGGCTCTTAGCCCCAAAGAGGAAGAATTGAATTTTCTTCTGTATAACACCGAGCTCCTGGAGCATAGTAGGCAATCCATAAGTCTTTCTGGGAGGAAGGATACCCACTTGGAATAGCCTGTGTCAGTCTGCATTGGCTGATTGGATAGAGGCCAAGAAACTCTGAACTTCCAGGTTCTTCAAATCTAGTCAGGAATGAAAACTCCACTCTTTTTGTACCAAATGTGGGCATGTTTATAGTTAGGTCAATATGTACGTGAAGCATTGATAATCATTCAGAAATTCAGATTGTTAAGAAAAATGACTCAAAACATGGAAAAGATTACAGAAAGTCTTTTCATTGTCCTGCTAGACATTATCTAACAGCCCTGCCAAGGGATTACCTAATTCTCTTGTTTTGTATATTCCCTGTTTGACTTGCTATTTACCATCATTTAGAATAGTTTGCAACTTTGCAAGGATACATGTTACCCTGCAGAAAGTGGATAGCAATGTAATTGATTCCAATTCTATAGCAATGGGAATTAATTGCAAATGGTTTTTGACCAAAGATTACAAAATTACTTGTCCTTGATGAACTTAAACTTATTTTGCACCTGGACTAGCAATCTTTCTCAATCTTTTTTTTCTTTTAGCCACTATAAATATCTCCATACCATAATGCTTTTGAACTAGCTTCAGTATCCTGGTGATTTTATCATCAGTAAGCTAAACAGTCTTTGACATGTACTTACTTTATATTTGCATATAATTTATTATTTTAGCTTTTTGAAAATTATACTTTGACAAAGTAAAATCTATATATAGTTTCTATAATCATGTTTTTAACATACTTTAGTACTAAAAGTACTGTAGTATTTTTTTTAAAGTACTAAAAAAAAACACAGAAATAACCATCCAGATCCCCCCACATTATGGTTTTGTATTATATTTAATTTTTTAAATTTTTTTTTTGGAAAGAGAGAGTGCGAGCAAGGTGGAGAGGGGCAGAGAGAGAGGGAGAGAATCTTAAGCAGACTCCATGCTCAGCGCAGAGCCTGATAGGGGGCTTGATCTCATGACCCTGAGATCATGACCTGAGCAAAATCAAGAGTCAGATGCTTAACCGACTGAGCCACCCAGCACTGCTACATTTAATTCTTAAAATATTGATGTGAGAAACCAAATATGTTTGGGGGGGCAGCTAATCTATAGAGTGCAGTTTGAATTTTGTATGCAATTATATTTTTAGGAAAACCAAGATGGATCAAGTGAAGAAAACAGATCTTGATAATGAGGATGCCAGTAGGAAATTGATACATTTGTCAATGTGGAGTGCAGGAAACAAAAATACCAGCAGGCCAGGAAATAAGCCAGTAAGGGAGTCTGGGTCAAGGGGAGGTGTTGGGTGGGAAACTGACAATTTTGAGGCATTCTACTCCCAGTATCCCTGGAGAATAAAAATTTAAAAAATCATAATAACAACAACATAATTATATAGGCATTTTTCTATGAAATATTTGGTTCAAACTCCACCTTAAAATAGGCTCTTTGGGGGGAAATTCAGGGAATGATTTAAAAATAGCAATGCCAGTTAAAGGATGATGTGTTTTTGATTCAATGCATATATATGAATAAAGAATTGGATTTTCATATATATGTGTACACACACACACACACACACACACACACACACACATATCGGGTTTCTATTTGCCAAAATTTCACCAAGCACATAGCAGATATTTTTTGAAAATGTACGCCATGGACCTTTTTCTCAACAATGTGAAATCTATTGGGAATGCAAGGCATAGCAATAAAAACAGAGGAAATGGGAGGACAAATTATATAGGGACATCAGGGTTTGTGGGGAAAGCAGACTATGGGGATAGTTACTTCTTGAATTACATAATTATGGCCATTCCAAACCCTTCTTTATAGTTGTCTTCAATCTTCAGCTTAGGGAAATTCTTATGAATAGATAAAATAACTGAGTGAGTAGATTCATATCATTCTACTAGGAAATGAGACCCTTTTAAGTAGATACAGGCATTGACCTGGGCTCTTGCATCTGGCCCTCAATCAGGTGTACCCAGCACTTGGCTCAGATCTGCCTGTGGGCAGTGTCTGCTTGTCTGCATGTCTCAGGGAGGAAGCTGGGGAACAAGCCCTTTTGCAGCTCTGGTCTTCTTTCTTCCCCTCAGCCCTTTGAGGGAATAAAGGGGTAGATCATGTGAGCCCGGCCTTTACTGCTTTCTGTAGATCTCTGAATTTGCTACATTTTCCTTTATTGCACAGATACCCTTAGAACAAAATTTGGTTGGGGACGGGGGGTATGAAAAAAATGAATATCCTCTAGCCTCATTATTGGGACTATTTAAAGTGCTCTTTAATTTTCCCCCCTATATATCGCTCCATATTTATACATATGTGAGCATGCTTCTAATGAATTTTATCTGTAGTATTGAAATAGTTTATTTTTCCTGTTCATTTAATGTTCTTTCATAAATATTCTCCTTGTAATTATATGTTCATAATTATTTTATATTGCTGCATAAGATTTAGACTTGGTATACTTCACTTAGATGTTTATCTAGTTGTAGGCATTTATTTAAATATTAGTTTGCTATTTTAAATAATTCCGCCTTAAATATATTTGTGAATATCTCTATGTTTTCACCACATGGATGACTATAAACTCTAAATCCTAAAATAAACATTTTTAATATCTTAACTACTCTAAAATCTATGTGTACTTAATGTGGTTATTAAATATTATTAACAAGCTGTATTAAATTGATGGCATGTTCTAGAATCACTATTAGTTTGGAATCTAAAAGCTTCAGTATTTCCTTAGTGTAAATTCCTAAATTGGTGATAATAATCATACAGGAGGATATAAATATGATAAAAGTAAATTGTTGTAATATAAAAAATAGGATACAAAAAAGAAGAAACTTTTCAAATGCTCAGTAATGTATACATAGAAACACATTTAATAAAATAAAATATCAATAAATTACAAAATTTTTAAGTATTAGGTTTATACAAGTTGTAAATGTCATTGCCACTCACAACAGAAATACAAAAATAGATATTAAGAATGAATATAGAAACCAAAGTAGGAAAAAAACTATCACAAGTAATTTTATAAAATATATTTTTAAAGATTTCATATTTAGCCAAATAAATCAAGAACAAACATCAGGAAATTACAAATAATATTCAGAAATAGTGAGAAAAAAGACAAATACTAACAGATATAGAAAATTATACCTGTATCTACAGAATCTTACATGAATCATTTGGAAAATCTAAATCAAATAAAGATTTCTAGCAAAAAACATGTTAAAAAAGGTCACCAAGAAAACACAGAGAAAATAAAGGACACATGAAAACGCTAAACAGACTGAATCCATATGAAATTTTGAGATTATCAAAGAGCCATTTCTAGTCAAAATTGAAGGGCTCAGATATTTTTCCAGATAAATTATGTTAAATATTTAAGTGACAATTTTTATACTCTCTAAACAATTTATGACATTGAGAAGAAGTCTATCTATGTATATTTAATGTCATTTTTAAAATGTCATTTTAAGAGGGGCACCTGAGTGGCTCAGTTGGTTGAGCTCCAACTCTTGATTCTGGCTCATGTTGTGATCTCGGGGTCATGGGATTGGCCCACACAGGGCTCTGCACTCAGTGGGGAGTCTGCTTGGGGATTCTCTCTCTCCCTCTCCCTCTGCCCCACCCCTACTTTCTTTCTCGAATAAATAAATAAATCTTCAAAAAAATTTAAAAAATGTCATTTTAAGAAAATGAAAAATAAGCATGTACTAAAAACTATAAGCCAATTCATTTAGGAATGCCAATGTAAATTCCAAGTAAAATAAATATTAGTAATTAAACCTATACATAAATTTAAAATACATTGCTTCTTGATTCAGTAGATTATTTGAGCATTTACTATATGTGAATTACTGTCCTAACACTCCTAAAAAATGTAGATATGAAGTAGACGCATAATAAACAAGGTCTTTGGAGAGCTAACACTCCTCAGGGAGAAATAGACAGTAGCCAAATAATTAAGTGTACCAGTTACTTAGAGATTTTTGACCTATGCTGTAAAGGAGCTATAAACAAAGATGAGATAGAAAGTAATTGGGGACATCACTTCAGATAATGTGGCAACGGGTGCTTCTCTAAGTAGATGACATTTGTCCTTAAGAGAGTTTCATTCTAGAATAAAATTCTTTGATAAAAGTCAACAGCCATTTCTTGTAAAAGTGTTAGCAAAATAGAAGTCAGTGGATGCTTCCTTGACTCTTTCTCTCATCCTCTTCCTCCCTTCTTTCTTTCTTTCACCACCCCTATAAAAACAATATTTCCCCCAACTAATATAAGAAATAATATAAGTAATCCCATTAAACCAAGAAGAGGACAAGGGGCTAATGATTACCAATATTATTTAAATTTGTTCTGGTAATACTAAAAAACATAATTAGATAAAACCACACTGTAAGATATACAAATGCTGCTAAAGAGGTAAAGTTGTCATATTTATATATTGCATATTATATGGTGATTTATAAAGAAACTGGAAGAAAATGAGTTTAAAAAGGTTAGAAATAATAAGATAATACAGCAAAACAGGTGAAAACAAAAAAATCAATTTGAAAGAACCAATAGCTTACCAATATATATTGTCTGATAAAACCTAATTACATAGTATAACAAAGGGGGAAAATCCCTTCACAGTAAAAATAAAATAAAAACCAACCTTCTAGGATAAATTTATCAAAAATAAATAGGTTTTTATATAAAATAAATTCTAAAGAGCCTTCTGAGGATGTAAAAGAATTAAAGGAGCCACAATATTGGAGAACATCAAGAAAGTAAAGATAGTAATTTTTAAAAAATTAAATAAATTCAATGTGATCCGTTCAAAGTATCAAGAGTCTATTTGTAATATAATGAAATGATATGGAAAGTTCATCTTGAAGACTAAAAGTGCATAACAAAAATTTTTAGATGTATCATAAAACTTACCATGACTTTATAGCACATTTTGATGCCTTCCAACATTAATCTCCCCACCTCCCGCTTCCCATTTCACACCCTGTCCTGGCTAGCCTCACTGACTTCTTATTCTAGATGAACTTCAGTATCAGGCTATTGGTACTAGACCAGAGATACTCAAATCACTGAGCAGAAGTGAGTGCCAATTTACACTCTGTAGCAATTTAATATATGTTACAATTTGTATTTCAGGTAAATGAATAACAGTGTTAACTTAATTCATGCTATAGGGATAAATGGCTAAATATTTTTAAAACCTAAAAAGTGAGTTAACATAGATTATCATAACAAAATAAATTGAAGATATATGAAATGCTTACATGTAAAGAAGAAAACTCTAAAAGTGCTAGAAGGAAATGTAAGGGCATTACTTTAAAAAATATTATTTTTTTACTGTGGAAGATCTTTCTAAACATGACACATAACCCAGAAATTATAAAAGAAGGATTAAAATGCTTCAATGTCTTAAATATAAGAGTGGTCAGAAATATCCTAACTATGGTTAAAAGACCAATAGTAAATTGATTTGTAATTTATGACAGAATATGGCTAATTTTCTTCACACAAATTAGTCTAACGAATGCTTGGACAAAGCACTTCAAAGACATACAAGTGACCAGCAAAGAGAGAAAAAACACACATAACTTCAGTCTTGATTAAAGAAATGAAAATGAAATGAAATATTAATTTTACCTGTCATCCTGCCCCGCCCTCTCCCTGCTTTTTAAAAAAGTATGACAAGAGCATTTGTGTGCCAAAGCATGATAAAACAGGGAATAGCCCATGGGGTTGGTGTGTTTCTGTGCAGAAAGGGTTAACATAGCCCACCTGAGACTGATGTTCTTAGAAAGGTCTGCTTTTGAAGGAGGCAGCCAGGAACTTGAATTTCCACGAGGTTTCCACTTTTTCCGTATTGATAAAAGTAACTCACTGTGCCTAGACTGTTTATGCAATAGTATAGTTTCTGCCGAACACTTCCCTTCCTTTTGGACTTTTGATAAGTGCCAGATAGAAGCTGCCTACATGAATAGCCTCCAATGAAAACCTCGGGCACTGCATCTCTCATGGGCTGGAGAGAGAGATCACACATGTTGTTGCCTTTTGGTTGCTGGAGGAAGTGTTCAGTGTAGCTCCTCATGAGATGCAGAGTGTCTAAGGAAGCTTGCACGTGGGCTCCTCCAGACTGCTGTCTGTTTTACCCTTCTGATCTGTGTGCCCTTACTGTGTCACTGTAAGAAATCCCAGCCGTGAGTATAATTGTATGCTGAGTCCTGTGAGTCCTTCTAGTGACTCTGTCAACATGGTCTTCAGTTTCCCATTTGTGCCTCCTTAATGGAAAATGTTTGGCAAGTACTGTCAAATATGCATCATCTCTGTCTCAGCAATTCCAATCAAATATACACTTGGATAGATGAAAACCATGGGAAGATGATAGGGCAAATTCCAAACTTACTTTCAGCCTGGAGAGAATGTTGCATTAAATATGGTAATCCTGCAAGTGTAATCGCTAGGTGAAAGTATAACTGGGTAGCCATGGCTCTTGATACATAGTGCCAGATTTGTTTTCCAGAAGGGTTGCATCATAATGTGCACAGATGCTACACTTATGACCCTGTTAGCTTTTCACAACCTGTCCTTCATTGGTTTCCATAGTGTATGTGTTGCTGCTTTAATAAAAATGTAGAATTCTTTATTTAAATGGATGTTTTTTTCTGAATTGAATATTATTTTATTTGTTGCATTTTCTTTTTTCTGAGCTTTCTAATTCTGTCCTATTTCTAAAAAAATTTTTTCTCAGATTATTAGATGTAGCACATATTTTTTCTGAATGTGTTTTCTATTTGATTTTAACTATATATGTGCTTCTAAAGGTGTTAAAATTCATTTCAAATTATAAAAACAAATATTTGAGCACTATGTCAATATTTTCCTTAATGATTTCAATTATCATTGAAAAATTTAAAATTAGGAATTTGAATGATATAAAAATTATGACACTTATGTGTTTGTATATAACTCTAATTTAGAGATAATTTGTTGTTTTCTTTTCACTTTTAAAATATTTAAGTATATTCTGTTTGATATACTACATATTATTTTCCTAACCATACATGTTTCAATGGCTTATCACAAATTTAAGCATTACATATAGTCTATAATCTTTCTGGAAATCTATTAGGAGATATATGTATATATGCATATATATAGAGAGAAGGAGAGATAAATATATAATATAATAAATATATGATATATAAATACATAATATATATTATGTATAATATATTGTGTATTATATATTTTTTCTTTTGCACTCTTAATTACTGTTGCTTAATGATTTATTAACTTAAAATTTATTTATGTAAAGCAATCTATGCATATTGTGGACTAATTAAAAAATAAAGGCAAGAAAAAGACATTAAGTATCATCCTTAATCTAACAATTGACAGTCAATCATTAGTCACACTTTGTGTATATCTTCTAGAATGTTTCCTATGCTAATATGTACTCATACCATGTATAATGATTTTTATCCTGTTGTTCATTGGTTTGTTCTGCTTGATAATCTACCATGACCTTATTTTCATGTTATTATTTTTCTATTACCAAACCTTTAATTGCTAAATAGATTTCCATAAAAAGATTTGGCATGATTATTTAACCACTTCCATGTTGTAAGAAATATAAGTTATTTTCAATTTTTTATCAACTGTGATCAGATGACTATTCTTGTAAATTAATATTTTCACACATGCTTAATCACTTCCTTAGGATAAATTCCTAGTTTCTGAATTGTTGGATCAAATGTTATGATTATTATAATAATCCTTGATACATATCATAATATGGCCTCCCAGAAAGATTTTACCCTTTCGCCATCTCACCAGCAATGTATGCGGGGCAAGATACATGTTTGTTTACATATTTGCCAATATTAGATATTAAGATACTAGCCTATCCTTTAGAGGAAAGCAGTGTCTTCTTGTTAATTAACATATTTATTATGTATGAACTTTTTATAGGTGTATTGGTTATTTGTGTTTTTCACTTTTAAAGTTTTGGGATTGGTTATGACAACTGATCCAAGGATATTCTTTTTTTAAAATTTATGATAGTTCTGAAGTTAGCTTAATTTTCTTTTAGATGCAAGTACAGTAAGGAATAAAATCCATAAGGAATAAAACAGACCCGTACCTGGTTGGTAAAATAATGGAATTAAACATCTATTTCTCTATTGCCTGCATATGGTAAAAAAGTGACAAAGTTAGGTTTATCTTTAGCTTTGTACTATTGAAGCTTAGTGATTCTTGTTTTTATTTCAGCCTCCATTATGTGTGTGTGTGTGTGTGTATGTGTGGTTGTCTTTTTCAGTTGTGTTCTCTATGTAATTGATCCTGATACCATTTACTAAATGTTATATTAGTTCATTGGAGACAGTCTAAAATTGTTTTTCATTTGAGCTCAGACTAAAAAAAAAAAATCCATTCATTTGTTTGTTGCTGACTTTGCTTATTTGATCTTCACTCTAGCTTTCTGAGCCAATAAAAACATGTTTCTTCAAAAAAAGAACTTTTTATTAGTCAGCTTAAATTTAGTTATTGTGTAGTGACAAACAACCCCAAAGTCTCAGTAGCTTTCACATAGTAAAGGTTTATTTCTCACCAATGCTGATAAATACTGTGGATTAGCTGCAGCTCTATTCCATGTTACCTTTAGTAAGGGTTCAGGCTGTCAGAACAACCTTTAAGACATCACCAGTCTCCTTCCAGATGGAAAAAAGTGCATGGCAAGTCATGCAGTGGATTTTAAAGCTTCTTCCTGGAGGTGAAACACATTATTCAATTCACAGTTCATCAGGCAAAGAAGTTATATGGCCAGACCTGATGTTAAAGGAGCCAGAAAATATAATTCTCCTCCCAGAAAGATACAGTAAATATTTTGAACAAAAATACTATCACCTTATCTGTTCAAGTTGTTTGCTAATATTTGGCTCTAGAATTAGAAAGCCATGCCAGTGTAAAGTCCCTTGTGCATTAATTAGCTTAAGAAATTTGATCCCAGTGCAGCCCTGAGTGATTTAAAGCAAGAGCCTGCAAACTTTTCTGTAAAGAGCCAGATAGTAAACATTTTTATTTTTGTGGACCATGCAGTCTGTTGCAACACTTGGAACTTCTCAAGTCTTCTGATATAGCCAAGCAGGAGGAGCCATAGTTATTGTGGAAGCAAATGTGTATGTCTGTGATTTAATAAAACTTTATTCAAAAGTAGGCCATTGACTGGATTCATCTTGATGGTCATTATTTGCCAATCCCTCAGATAAACCAGTTCTTATCTGGCTAGAGTAGAAATTCAGAACATCGTGCTAGAATCTGGAGTTTTATCTGTTCTTGCTGAAGGGAATTCTCCTAACAGATAGAAACTGTGAAATTTTGTTTGTGGTAGGTTTTGCTCTAGTCTAAGGCAGGCCGTATTTATTTTAATAGCTGTTGATTCTATGAAAAATATTCCAAAATACAGAGACATAATTTGAAACATTTTCAATATACTTGCTTTCTTAAAACAGCCTTAAAAAGGAAAGCTCTATAAAATTTGTTTGGCTAATGTGGACATGCAAAGAATTGAGAAAATATTGTAAGGGACATGAATTAAGAAAAGAATGAGAAATTCTAATTTAATTGTTATAACAGAAGTAAAGAGAATAGTTTCTTCGAGAGGGTACTCATATTATCATCTTCTTGGAAAAGACACATTACTATTTAGCATCTAAATAGATACAATATAGATCTAATCACAATCTAGCCACACAGTGTGTGTGTGTATACATATGTATAATATATGTATTTCATAATATATATGTATATTATGAAACTATAGTCACAAAAATAATGAGGACATAAAATCTAGCTAAGGATGGTGATGTCTATGTCTTTTAAACCTTCAGAGGAGTTATTATAGGTAATCATAAAAATAGAACTGTCTAATATAGTTGACAAATTAAAATATTATCATTCTATTGGTTTGAGACTTGCTGAAAATATTTAACAAAATTATATTGCTCAAATTTGTTTTTAGAATAGGTACAAAGATTTTAAATTTCTTTCCCCAAAAATGCAGGCTTAAATACAAAGAAATGTTAATTGATTCATTGAACTTTTGAAGCAACTATTTAACATTTTCAATAAAAAGAAGCCTACCTCTCATCCCAGGTGGTAGCTTTACTAAAGGCATACATTATAATTATGCTTCTGTGTTCGTTTTCTCCTAATAACAGAGACTGGGGAAGCCTGCTTTCTACATCTGGATTTCAAACCATCATTCAGACAAAGCTTCATTAAACCCTACCAAACACTAAAGGTCACTGCGGTTTCATATGTTTGTGTTATAGCAACCAAATGTTGCAAAAACTCTATCAGCAGCCAGCAAAATTCCGAAATACCAGAAAATGGCAAGAGTAAGATGAGGACATAGGTGATAAGTTCATCTGTTCAACAAATAGAAACACAGATGAATAGAATATAGTCCTTTTCCTCAAGGAAATCATTCTGCAGAGAAGACTAAAACTAAATTGACAATTAGAATATTTCATGTAAATGCAAAATTGATTTCCATTAAATAGCTGGACTGAGCTGACCCAGAAAATCTTTTTCCTATTTCAGATACATAGAAGTGCCATTTAAAATATAACAACTGCAAATGTAAATATTTGGCTGAATTCAAGATACAAACAAGGAAAAAAATCTCCAGATACAGAGGGAATTCAAAATTGGAGCAGTGAATGGAACCTGAAGCCCAGGGCACACAGGCCTTACTGGCTGGGGCCTGGGACTCTGCTAGCCACTGTAAGAGCAAGAGACCATGTTGGGAATTAGAAATGAGCAACTGGGGGCATCTGGGTGGCTCAGCCATTAAGCGTCTGCCTTCGGCTTGGGTCATGATCCCAGGGGGGTCCTGGGACCAAGCCCCACATTGGGCTCCCTGCTCAGCGGGAGGCATGCTTCTCCCTCTCACACTCCCCCTGCTTGTGTTCCCTCTCTCACTGTCTCTCTGTCAAATAAGTAATGAAATCTTAAAAAAGAAAAATGAGCTACTGGATAAAACCAGGATTCATAAGGTCTGATCCATTCATAAAATAGAAAACTATTCAAATTCTTTTTTATTGTTATGTTAATCACCATACATTACATCATTAGTTTCTGATGTAGTGTTGCATGATTCATTGTTTGTGCATAACACCCAGTGCTCCATGCAGAACGTGCCCTCTTTAATACCCATCACCAGGCTAACCCATCCTCCTACCCCCCTCCCCTCTAGAACCCTCAGTTTGCTTTTCAGAGTCCATTGTCTCTCATGGTTTGTCTCCCCCTCTGATTTCACCCACTTCATTCTTCCCCTCCTACTATCTTCTTTTTTTTTTTCTTAACATATATTGCATTATTTGTTTCAGAGGTACAGATCTGTGATTCAACAGTCTTGCACAATTCACAGCGCTCACTATAGCACATACCCTCCCCAATGTCTATCACCCAGCCACCCCATACCTCCTACCCCACCCCCCCACTCCAACAATCATCAGTTTATTTCCTGAGATTAAGAATTCCTCATATCAGTGTGGTCATATGATACATGTCTTTCTCTGATTGACTTATTTCGCTCAGCATAACACCCTCCAGTTCCATCCACGTCGTTGCAAATGGCAAGATCTCATTCTTTTTGATGGCTGCATAATATTCCATTGTATATATATACCACCTCTTCTTTATACATTCATCTGTCGATGGACATCTTGGCTCTTTCCATAGTTTGGCTATTGTGGATATTGCTGCTATAAACCTCGGGGTGCACGTACCCCTTCGGATCCCTACATTTGTATCTTTGGGGTAAATACCCAGTAGTGCAATTGCTGGATCGTATGGTAGCTCTATTTTCAACTTTTTGAGGAACCTCCATACTGTTTTCCAGAGTGGTTGCACCAGCTTGCATTCCCACCGACAATGTAGGAGGGTTCCCCTTTCTCCGCATCCCCGCCAACATCTGTCGTTTCCTGACTTGTTAATTTTAGCCATTCTGACTGGTGTGAGGTGGTATCTCACTGAGGTTTTGATTTGGATTTCCCTAATACCAAGTGATGTTGAGCACTTTCTCATGTGTCTTTTGGCCATTTGGATGTCTTCTTTGGAAAAATGTCTGTTCATGTCTTCTGCCCATTTCTTGATTGGATTCTTTGTTCTTTGGGTGTTGACTTTGATGAGTTCTTTATAGATTTTGGATACTAGCCCTTTATCTGATATGTCATTTGCAAATATCTTCTCCCATTCTATCGGTTGTCTTTTGGTTTTGTTGACTGCTTCTTTTGCTGTGCAAAAGCTTTTTATCTTGATGAAGTCCCAATAGTTCATTTTTGCCCTTGCTTCCCTTGCCTTTGGTGATGTTTCTAGGAAGAAGTTGCTGCAGCTGAGGTCGAAGAGGTTGCTGCCTGTGTTCTCCTTTAGGATTTTGATGGACTCCTGTTTCACATTGAGGTCTTTCAACCATTTTGAGTCTATTTTTGTGTGTGGTGTAAGGAAATGGTCCAGTTTCATCCTTCTGCATGTGGCTGTCCAATTTTCCCAACACCATTTGTTGGAGAGACTGTCTTTTTTCCACTGGACATTCTTTCCTGCTTTGTTAAAGATGAGTTGACGATAGAGTTGAGGGTCCATTTCTGGGCTCTCTATTCTGTTCCATTGATCTATGTGTCTGTTTTTGTGCCAGTACCATACTATCTTGATGATGACAGCTTTGTAATAGAGCTGGAAGTCCGGAATTGTGATGCTGCCAGCTTTCCTTTTCTTTTTCAACATTCCTCTGGCTATGCGGGGTCTTTTCTGGTTCCATACAAATTTTAGGATTATTTGTTCCATTTCTTTGAAAAAAGTGGATGGTATTTTGATGGGGATTGCAATGAATGTGTAGATTGCTCTAGGTAGCATTGACATCTTCATAATATTTGTTCTTCCAATCCATGAGCATGGAACATTTTTCCATTTCTTTGTGTCTTCCTCAATTTCTTTCATGAGTATTTTATAGTTTTCTGAGTACAGATTTTTGCCTCTTTGGTTAGATTTATTCCTAGGTATCTTATGGTTTTGGGTGCAATTGTAAATGGGATCGACTCCTTAATTTCTCTTTCTTCTGTCTTGTTGTTGGTGTATAGGAATGCCACTGATTTCTGTGCATTGATTCTTGCCACTTTACTGAATTCCTGTATGAGTTCTAGCAGTTTTGGGGTGGAATCTTTTGGGTTTTCCACATAAAGTATCATATCATCTGCAAAGAGTGAGAGTTTGACTTCTTCTTTGCCAATTTGGATGCCTTTTATTTCTTTTTGTTGTATGATTGCGTGGCTAGGACTTCTAATACTATGTTGAATAGCAGTGGTGAGAGTGGACATCCCTGCCGTGTTCCTGACCTTAGGGGGAAGGCTCTCAGTTTTTCCCCATTGAGAATGATATTCGCTGTAGGTTTTTCATAGATGGCTTTTATGATATTCAGGTATATACCCTCTATCCCTATACTCTGAAGAGTTTTGATCAAGAAAGGATGCCGTACTTTGTCAAATGCTTTTTCTGCATCTCTTGAGAGGATCATATGATTCTTGTTCTTTCTTTTGTTAATGTATTGTATCACATTGATTGATTTGTGGATGTTGAACCAACCTTGCAGCCCAGGGATAAATCCCACTTGGTCGTGGTGAATAATCCTTTTAATGTACTGTTGGATCCTATTGGCTAGTATTTTGGTGAGAACTTTTGCATCCATGTTCATCAAGGATATTGGTCTGTAATTCTCCTTTTTGATGGGGTCTTTGGTTTTGGGATCAAGGTAATGGTGGCCTCATAAAATGAGTTTGGAAGTTTTCCTTCCATTTCTATTTTTTGGAACAGTTTCAGAAGAATAGGTATTAATTCTTCTTGAAATGTTTGGTAGAATTCCCCTGGGAAGCCATCTGGCCCTGGGCTTTTGTTTGTTGGGAGATTTTTGATGACTGCTTCAATTTCCTTAGTGGTTATAGGTCTGTTCAGGTTTTCTATTTCTTCCTGGTTCAATTTTGGTAGTTGATACATCTCTAGGAATGCATCCATTTCTTCAGGTTATCTAATTTGCTGGCATAGATTTACTCATAATATGTTCTTATAATTGTTTGTACTTCTTTGGTGTTGGTTGTGATCTCTCCTCTTTCATTCATGATTTCGTTGATTTGGGTCATTTCTCTTTCTTTTTGATAAGTCTGGCGAGGGGTTTATCAATCTTGTTAATGCTTTCAAAGGACCAGCTCCTAGTTTCAAGATCTGTTCTACTGTTCTTTTGGCTTCTGTTTCATTGATTTCTGCTCTGATCTTTATTATTTCTCTTCTCCTGCTGAGTTTAGGCTCTATTTGCTGTTCTTTCTCCAGCTCCTTTAGGTGTAGGGTTAGGTTGTGTACTTGAGACCTTTCTTGTTTCTTGAGAAAGGCTTGTATTGCTATATACTTTCCTCTTAGGACTGCCTTTGCTGCATCCCAAAGATTTTGAACAGTTGTGTTTTCATTTTCATTGGTTTCCATGATTTTTTAAATTCTTCTTTAATTTCCTGGTTGACCCATTCATTCTTTAGTAGGATGCTCTTTAGCTTCCATGTATTTGAGTTCTTTCCGACTTTCCTCTTGTGATTGAGTTCTAGTTTCAAAGCATTGTGGTCTGAAAATAGGCAGGGAATGATCCCAATCTTTTGGTACCAGTTGAGACCTGATTTGTGATCTAGGATGTGATCTATTCTGGAGAATGTCCCATGGGCACTAGAGAAGAATGTGTATTCTGTTGCTTTGGGATGGAATGTTCTGAATATGTCTGTGAAGTCCATTTGGTCCAGTGTGTCATTTAAAGTCTTTATTTCCTTGTTGATCTTTTGCTTAGATGATCTGTCGATTTCACTGAGGGGAGTGTTAAAGTCCCCCACTATTATTGTATTGTTGTCAATGTGTTTCTTTGCTTTTGTTATTAATTGCCTTATATAATTGGCTGCTCCCATGTTAGGGGCATAGATATTTACAATTGTTAGATCTTCTTGTTGGATAGACCCTTTAAGTAGGATATAGTGTCCTTCCTTATTATAGTCTTTGGTTTAAAATCTAATTTGTCTGATATGAGGATTGCCACCCCAGCTTTCTTTTGGTGTCCATTAGCATGGTAAATGGTTTTCCACCCCTTCACTTTCAATCTGTGGGAGTCTTTGGGTCTATAATGAGTCTCTTGCAGACAGTATATCGATGGGTCTTGTTTTTTAATCCAATCTGATAGCCTGTGTCTTTTGATTGGGGCATTTAGCCCATTTACATTCAGGGTAACTATTGAAAGATATGAATTTAGTGCCATTGTATTGCCTGTAAGGTGACTGTTACTGTATATTGTCTGTGTTCCTTTCTGGTCTATGTTGCTTTTAGGCTCTCTCTTTGCTTAGAGGACCCCTTTCAATATTTCTTGTAGGGCTGGTTTCGTGTTTGCAAATTCCTTTAGTTTTTGTTTGTCCTGGAAGCTTTTTATCTCTCCTTCTATTTTCAATGACAGCCTAGCTGGATATAGTATTCCTGGCTGCATATTTTTCTTGTTTAGTGCTCTGAATATATCATGCCAGTCCTTTCTGGCCTGCCAGGTCTCTGTGGATAGGTCTGTTGCTGATCTAATGTTTCTACCATTGTAGGTTACAGATCTCTTCTCCCGAGCTGCTTTCAGGATTTTCTCTTTGTCTCTGAGACTCGTAAGTTTTACTATTAGATGTCGGGGTGTTGACCTATTTTTATTGATTTTGAGAGGGGTTCTCTGTGTCTCCTGGATTTTGATGCCTGTTTCCTTCCCCAAGTTAGGGAAGTTCTCTGCTATAATTTGCTCCAATATACTTTTGCCCCTCTCTCTCTTTCTTCTTCTTCTGGGATCCCAATTATTCTAATGTTTGTCTTACGGTATCGCTTATCTCTCGAATTCTGGCCTCGTGATCCAGTAGTTGTTTATCACTCTTTTTCTCAGCTTCTTTATTTTCCATCATTTGTTCTTGTATATCACTAATTCTCTCTTCTGCCTCATTTATCCTAGCAGTTAGTGCCCCCATTTTTGATTGCACCTCATTAATAGCCTTTTTGATTTCGACTTGGTTAGATTGTAGTTCTTTTATTTCTCCAGAAAGGGTTTCTCTAATAACTTCCATGCTTTTTTCAAGCCCAGCTAGTATCTTTAAAGTCATGATTCTGAACTCTAGGTCCGACATCGTACTAATGTCCGTACTAATGTCCTGGCAGTCGGTACTACCTCTTGTTCTTTTTGTTGAAGTGATTTTTTTCTGTCTTGTCATTTTGTCCAGAGGAGAATAGATTAATGAGAGAACAAAATGCTAACAGGGTAACAACATCCCCAGAAAATATACTCTAAACAAATCAGAAAAGACCTGAAGCCAGGGGAAAAGAAAGGGAAAGAAAAAAGAAAAAAAAAAGAAAAAGATAAAAACACACAAAACAGAACAAAACAAGAAAAAACAGAATATGATCAAATATGATCAGGCTGGTGCATAGATCAGTGCCACACACTAGATTTTGGGTGTATTTCGGTCTGTTAGAAGAAAGTGCCTCCCAAAATTTTAAAGAAAGAAAAACTTATATATGTACAAAAATAAGGGTTGATATGATGAAGAGATGGAATATGACTGTAAAGATGAAAATTATAAAAATTTTATAAAAAGAATTGATAAGAAGTTGTTTGAAAAAAGAAAGAAGAGGATTTAAAAAAAGAGGAAAAAAAAGGGAGACAATGTGATCAGGCAGGAGAGTAGAACAAAGCCATACACTAGAGATTTAGGTATATTTTGATCTGTTAGAAGAAACTGTATCTCAAAATTTTAAAGAGAGAACAACTTATATATATATGCCAAAAATAAGGGTAACTACTCTGAAGGGTTAGAATATGACTCTAAAAATGAAAAATAAAAATGTTTCTTAAAAAAGGGATTGATAAGATGTTGGTTGAAAAAGGGAAAAAGAAAAATTAAAAAAATAAAAAAGACAGTTAAAAAAAAATTAACTTTGAAAGACTAGAGAATCATGGGGAAAAAGCCATGGATTCTATGTGCAATATTCCCCTAGCTCTGGAGTTCTGCCATTCTCATTGATCGGTAAACTTGGTCTTGGCGGGCTGTTCTTGCTGATCTTATGGGGGAGGGGTCTGTTGCCCTGGTTCCCAAATGTCTTTGCCGGAAGCGGAATTGCCTCGCCCTTGCCGGTTCGGGCTAAGTAATCTGCTGGGGTTTGCTCTCGGGAGCTTTTGTTCCCTGCAAGCTGTCGGTACAGCTTTGGAGGAGGAGAGTGAAAATGGCAGCCTCCCAATCTCCGCCCCTGAGGAGCCGAGAACTTGGGGCCCCACTCCTCAGTGCGCCCCCAGAGAAAAGCAGTCAGTTACTCCCCTCTCCTGGTCTCTGGCCGCACTCCGTGCTCATCCGGCCTGTGACTGAGCGTTTCTATCTCTGGCACCCAACTTGGTGTGGAGTCTCCAAACCCAGCAGATCCCTGTGGTGCACTCCTGCGCCACTCCTCCCAGGGGAGGAATGGGAGTCTCCCCGGATCTGCCACTTGTTGGGTCCCTGCTGGAGGAGCAGTGGCCCGACTGTGCTGCGGATCACAGTTTATGGCAACCCTGAGCTGAGAGCCCATGCCTCGGCTCCGTCTCTGCAGCTGGCTTCCCCGCTCCGATCCCTGGGAGCTCTGCCGCACTCAGGCACCCCCGGTCTTTCTGTGACCCCGAGGGCCCTGAGACCACACTGTCCCAGAGAAGGTTCCACCCTCTGCTTAGCCACTGGAGCGACGTCCCTCAGCAGAGCCGACTTCTAAAAGTTCCGATTTTGTGCTCTGCTGCTCTATCACTTGCCAGAAGTGGCCAACGGAGGCCCTCTCCCACCGTCTATCCTCCCTAATATCGCCTCGGATTCACTTCTCTGCACGTCCTACCTTCCAGAAAGTGGTCGCTTTTGTGCTCAGAGAGTTGTTGCTATTCTTTTCTTCGATCTCCTGTTGAGTTTGTAGGTGTTCAGAATGGTTTGATCCCTATCCAGCTGAATTCCTGAGACCGGACAAAATCCAGGTCTCCTACTCCTCTGCCATCTTGCCCCACCCCCTGAAAACTATTCAAATTCTCAACGACCCAGGAAAATAGCACAAAAACTTTCAGCCTGTGTGAGGGCATGGACAGAAAAAAAAAATGACCTGAAAAGAATTATAATCTCAGGCCTTTTAACCTTCTATGAAAGACTGAACTCATACTCCACAATCCACACCTCCAGCTAGTCAAGGGAAAAGGCATATTAGAGGCGCATATATCTGAAGAGATATTCTTACAATCTAGGAAAAATAGAACTTCCACTGAATGTAGCTTCTTGTGAAGATGAATTACAAACAACACATGAGATAAAATTTGGAGGGAATCACACATGAAATAGAAGAGAACTGCAGTTAATAAACTAATTTAAAGAACTTAAGTAGATTTTGAAATTTTCAGACAAAGGAAAGTAATAAATAGTGTAAGAACTGTAAATTATGATAAAGGAAAAGACAATGTTGAAAAGTAAATAGTCTAAAAAACAAAATACACAGTCATTAAAATAAAAAAAAGTCTTTGGACCATGTGATAAGTAGATTGGATATAGTTGAAGAGTGACTATATTAATTGGAAGACAGAGTGTAGGAAATCGTCTGGGATAATATGGACTGATAAGTACATACAAAAGAGGTTTTAGAAGATATAGAAGACAAAATGAAGTCTAGATGTTCCAGATGAAAGAGTATAGACAATAGGGAGACGGGTAGTGTAGTACTGAGAAATTTCGTCTATTGATGAATGTCTGAATTTTCAGATTTGCTAAACTTTCTAAGTCTTAAATTGGGTGAATATAAACATCCACATTTGGTTGAATTATAGTGAAATTGCACAACACTAAACTTAAAAAAAAATTAGGTTTCCTGAAAGAATTCAATTTTTTTTTATAAAAAGTTACCAAATGAACCTACAATGAATATTTCACAAACTATGTCAAATCCCAAACACTGTGAAACAGATCCTCATAGTAGAGAGGAAAAATAACTGATTACCTAGAGTTTCAAACCAAACTAAACTTTATTTAAGAATGAGGGTGAAATAAGGGAATGTCCTTCTGGCAGATTGATAATAACTACTAAGGAAATGTTTCAGCAAGAAGGTTATTGAAGCCAAAAGGAAAGAGTAAGATGAAAGAAACAGCAAATGTGGATCAATCTAAATAAGCATTGAGTGTAAATAAGAGGAATGACTCAGTTGGAAAGTGAAGAAACAAGTAGATCTGAAATACTGAACAATAATAGTAAAGGTGAGACTTAGGGAAGATTGTTCTGAAAGAATTCTAATGTTCTTATAAACGAATTCTGAATATTTCTGTTAAATGTTAAGTGTTGCTACTAAAACAAAAGAAAGAGTATGTACATCTTCCCAACAGGTAGAGGAAACACAAAATAAACAAAATATGTACTGGGTGAAATAAGTCAGCCTGAGAAAAACAAATACCACCTGATTTCACTTACATGTGGAATCTAACAAAACAAAAAAATAAAAAACAAAGAATCAAACAAACAAAAAGCAGAATCAGACCTATAAATACAGAGAACAAACTGATGGTTGCCAGATGGGAGGAAATTGGGCGGATGGGCAAAATGGTAGAAGGGAGTGGAAGGTACAGACCGCCGGTTATGAAATGAATAAGTCAGGGGAATAAAAAGCACAGTGTAGGAAATCTAGTCAACAATATTGTAATAGCATTGTATGATGACAGATAGTGTGGCTACACTTGTGGTGAGCATAATGTATAAACTTGTGGAATCACTATGTTGTATACCTGAAACTAATATAACAGTGTGTCAACTATACTCAAATTAAAAACAAAAAGAGCAACAAAACAACAGCAACAAAAAGCCAAACACTTGGCCAATCCAATAAAGGGCAGAAAATAAGAAAAACATAATGAACAGTTAAAGGAAGACCTACAATAAGATGATATAAATAATGTACCTAATGTACAATAGAATATAATTATTAAGCTCATCTGTTTCATCGGAATCTAAGGAATTGGAAAAATAAAATGAATTCAGCCATGTGCTTGTCAAGAGTATGCATACAGTAAAACTAACTTTGAAAGATTATAAAATGATGAAAATAAGAATATGTACTATTAGATGAGTTCACATGTGTTCATTACATTATTGTTTGAAAAAAAAATTTCTGTGAAGTGTGATGGGGAATTGATAAATATTTATATGTATTTTATGTTTTTATTTCTTTATATTTTCCCATTATGTTTTCCTAACCAATTATTTCTGTTACACATGGATATAATTACTTTTAGGTATTTATTTTGCAATTATTTATATTCTTAAACCTTGCTAATCATCTAATTTATAAATAATTGTATATTAGTTTCTTTTCTCCAAGTGATGGAAAAAAAGATAATTTTATCATATTACAATGGCTAGACTTCCAGAGAAATACTAAATCACATGGCGACAGCTGGTATATGCATTTTGCTCCTGAGCTCAATGGGAATTCTTCTAATACTTCACTATTAGCTATGCCATTATTTGTTAATATGATATAAATATTTTTATCATGGTAAGGTAGGTTCTTTATTTCTTATTTTATATAGATTTTTGTTAGGTGAAGAATTTTATTAAAATTCATCATATCTAATGAGATGGCCCGATAGGTTTTCTTTTTTGTTGTACTGATAAGAATGTTATTAATAGTTTCTTGTTATCAACCATTCTTGCATTTTTAGGATAAATCCTAAATGGTTATAAAGTGTATTGTTTTGTTATAGTGATTATTTGGGTGGTATTTCATTTGGAATTATTGGATCTATGTTTTTAAGTGAGATTATTCTGCAGTTTTCTTGAAAATTATATTTTATCTCGAAAAAAAATCCTCTAACATCTGTAAGTTCAATTAAAGCAGGAGCCAGGTTTGTTTTATTTCTCTTTCCCTTAACATTTAACATTTATGCTTAGCACAGTGCTGGGCACATAGCAGAAAATCAATAAATGTTTGTTGAATAAGTACGGCAATCAGGCTTTTATCAACAGACTTCTGCTTAAACTAAATTTTTAAAAATCCTTTATTCTCTCCAGGCTTTCCTTTTCTAGGTTCTTCACTCGCAAGGTAATTGTCAAAGATCTATTCTCTTGAAAAAAAGGTTACACTAAATTCTTTATGACTTATTAAAAAACCTCTCTAAAGAAAGAGTCCCCTTTTATTTATTTATTTTTTTAAATAATAATTGAGGAGAAGTTAATCTGTTAAATGATTCCTGGTTATGCTTGTTTGCTTTTGGAGATGGAAGGAATGAAATCTCTAATCTTTTGAAGAGTAAAATTTTATTTTGAGATGTTCCCTTGTTTCTAAGAAGCGCTTCGATAGTAAGTCTTAATTCTCTGCAAATGGCAATAACCTCTCAGTCAGTATTATATTGGATCATAGGGAATAAGAAGAGATAAATTGCTCACCTTTTGCAGGCAATTTAATTCTGTGGCTCCCTGACCTGTCTAGCTGGAGTACTGGGGGGCAGGGAGGGTGCTCTAAGGTAGTCTGATGAACATGCACTTCCAGGTCATACTCTGACTTAACAATAAAATGTTGGTCTGAACTGTTTGTGTGGAGCTACTGGAAAATGTTTATCAGCACCTTGGACAGCGATTACTCTGGTCTAATAAGAGCAGGACCTGGATTGGCTCTCTTCTTGTATTTCATGTGGCATTGTCCTTTTTCTCTCACTACCCCTCCTTATTATAGCAGGACCACTTTCTCTGACTCTTGCAGATGTTTTTGCCATTATGTGAAAATTTTTGAACCAGAAAATAGAAGTTACTGAATCTCTCTAAACTTTAGCTTCTCCAATTATAAACTAAGTGAAATCCCAAACTCAGTAGGTTGCTATAGGAGTATGAGTGTTCAGTCTTATGAAGAATGCCCTATGGCTCCTAGCTTACAGTAGGGTCTAAAAAGAGATAAATGTTTGTTAGTTCCCATCAATGTTTCATGATTATATAATACTTTAAACATGGTCTCCCTTTTATTCTTTAATTATTTGTAATAAGTAATACAAAAATCCCAATATTCTATGTTGGGAAAGTCAGTCTTGTATGTGCAGTCTTTCAGCCCCACTCAGCTGAATAAGAATGAGCTTGGGGTCTGGAACTCTCCCTTACCAAGAGACAGCCCCCACAACCTGCGCTGGGCTTATCAACTGTGGGGCTATCTTTCCCTGTTTCAGACTCAATATGTGCTGCTTTGTTCTGTTTATGTATGTATGTGTCATTAAGCACCTGGGCAACCCCATTACTATATCTGTCTTCTATGGGTCATTCTGAGGTACAAGAGGGTAGCATGCAAGCCAATGGCCCTGTGATGTCTTCCGGGAGTGACTGCTGGTCATGGGGTCCAACACCCCCTATTAAAGCTGATCTTTCCCTGTCTCTTCTCCATATGAGCAAAGCATTGTTCCATTCAGTGCTTGACTGCATTATGCTTTCCTTGATGACTCCAATACCAAGATGCAGTGGGCAGAAGTGTGTACTCCTTGTGCTCCTGGTGGTTAGCAACAGATGCCACTTGCTCAACAGTTTATAACAATTCCAGAGAATTGTTAGAAATGTATATAACAATTCCAGAGAATTGTTATAAATGTAGAATAAAATATAACAGTCTCCTTATTAATCCCCACTTTTTCCTCCTCTATCTTACTCAGAACCATCGTTAAAGACTTGGTGTGCATAACACTGGTCATTTTTAATGATTTTAACTTTTATGTATATACGTATATAAGCATATGTATAGTATCATCATCACATATAATTTTTGTGACTTTGTTTTTCTTAATAATATAATCTTAAAGATCTTACTGTTCTTTCCTTATTAAGGTCATAGAATACCATGGTATGGATATATTATAATCATTTTTTCCTTTGAGGAGTGCTTTAATTTTACCCTTTTAATTCTGAACAATATAGCCAAATTTTCTTCCCAAAACAATTACATAAATTCACACTTTTCTCAATGACGTATATAAGTATCCACTTCGTGAATGAGCAAATAGTTTATTTCACTTAGCATAATGCCCTCCAGACTCATCCATGTCACAAATAACAGGATTTCATTCTTTTTTACATTTACATTTTGCTTTTACATTTACAGTAACATTCTGTTGTTTATATGTATATCACATTTTCTTTATCCATTCATCTGTCAAAGGACATTTAGGTTGTTTCCATATATTGGCTATTGTGAATAATGTTGCAAGGAATATGGGTGTGCAGATATCTCTTCAAGATACTGATTTCAATTCCTTCAGATACATATACCCAGGAGTGGGATTGTTGGATCATACGGTAGTTCAATTTTTAATTTTAAGGCACCGCCACACTGTTTTCCATAATGGCTGTGCCATTTTACATTCCCATTAACAGTGTATAAGAGTTTCCCTTTCTGCACATCCTCACCAACATTTGTCTTTTTGATAATAGTCATCTTAACAGATTTGCATTTTAAAAGGATGCTCTCCTGCAGTGTGGAGAATCTAGAGGTATGAGAATGGAAGCATAAAGATGAAATTTTTGTTTTCCTCAAAGAGATGACCAGTTCTCTCAAAAACATATTAAATAATCTTTTCTCACAAAGATGAGGTAAAATTAAGGATGTAAAATTGTATTAGATCTGAAGCTGATTCTATTGTTACACCTCTTCATTTCCTTTTGTATGTAGGACTATTCTAGTTACCATATGGTTTGAGTTGGGCCAATTTTTACTTCATTATTCTTCTCTTTACACTTCTTTACTATTGTGCATTTTCTTCTTCATCAATTGTAGAATCAGCATGAAAACATACATTTTCAAAATGTATTGAGATTTATTTATAAATGAATGTGGAAGAAATTTACATATTTGCAATATTTGTCTTTCTAACGAGGGCCCTTTATTTAGGTCTTTTTAAAATGTTTATTTCACTTTATTTTTTTTGTTTTTATATGGTATTCCAGGTATTCCCGATTGTCTTATTTATTTATTTTTTTATTAATTTTTTATTGTTATGTTAATCACCATACATTACATCATTAGTTTTAGATGTAGTGTTCCATGATTCATTGTTGGTGTATAACACCCAGTGCTCCATGCAGAACGTGCCCTCTTTAATACCCATCACCAGGCTAACCCATCCTCCCACGCCCCTCCCCTCTAGAACCCTCAGTTTGTTTTTCAGAGTCCATCGTCTCTCATGGTTCGTCTCCCCCTCCGATTTCCCCCCCTTCATTTTAAACAGAGATCTAGTACATTTCTATTTAATGTGTTCTTAGGAATTTAATGGCTTTTTGGAACATTTGTGAATGGATTTTTAAAATTACACTTTTGGGGTGCCTGGGTGACTCAGTCAGTTAAGCATCTGACTTCAGCTCAGATCATGATCTCCTGGTTCTGGGATCCAGCCCTGGAACCCTGAGAAGTGTGGTATCAAGCTTCCTGCTCAGCAGGGAGTCTGCTTGTCCCTGTCCTTCTCCCCCTGCCTCCCCCACTCCTCTCCTCATGCTCTCTCTGTCTTTCTCTCAAATAAATAAATAAAATCTTTAAAATAAAAGTTACATTTTTAAAATTTGTACCAGTTTAACTGTGCAAATGTTTTATGCAAATGTTTATCTTGTATTCAGATGCTTAATTCTGTTGTATTATTTTTAATTATTTATTGGTCAATTCTTCAGAATTTTCTAGGTAAGTACTTGTATTGCTTTTAATGAGTGATGATTTTGAATATTGTTTTCCAATATTTCCATCTCCCATTTATTTTACTTTAACATATTTTTTAGGACCCTCAATAAAATGTTAAAAAATTGTTAAAAAGAGAGATGACAGGGCGCCTGGGTGGCTCAGTTGGTTAAGCGACTGCCTTCGGCTCAGGTCATGATCCTGGAGTCCCGGGATCGAGTCCCGCATCGGGCTCCCTGCTCGGCAGGGAGTCTGCTTCTCCCTCTGACCCTCCCCCTCTCATGCTCTCTGTCTCTCATTCTCTCTCTCAAATAAATAAATAAAATCTTTAAAAAAAAAAAAAAGAGAGATGACATTGAACATCTTAAGATGCCTTCATCACTAATATGGTGAGACACATGTTTTATAATCAAAAGCATTTTTAAGTCATAATTTAGGGAATACTTAACAATGTTTTCATTTAATCTTCATAACAACCTAATGACACTGTACTCTTAGCATACCCACTTTTTGTGTGAGGGAACTGAGCAACTTGCCTGGGCATATAATAGAGAATAGAATACAGAACTTAGAAGACTAACTTCAGAGTGTATGCACTTGGAAAATCTTTTCAGGTTAAGAAGGTTTCTTCTCTTAGTGTACCAAGGGTTTTATCAAGTATGAATGTTGAGTTTTATCAGCACTCTACTGAGATAATCATATAGTTGTTCACCTTTAATCTTTTAATATACTGAATTACATTAATAGATTTCCTGATGTTAATCCATTCATGCATTGCATTTCTGGGATACACCTAGCTGGTAATGACACACTGGTATATTTGATTTGTTAATATTTTATCTACGATATTTCATCTAAATTTATAAGTGGAATTGGCATTTTTATTTTGTTTTACTAGCCAAGATAAATACTAGGATTAAGATAGGCTTTTAAAATGAAGTAGAAAGATGTTTCTGATAATAAAATAGTAATATATATTTTTTAAATATTTTATTTATTTATTTGAGAGAAAGAGAGAGAGAGCACAAACAGGGGGAGGGGCAAAGGAGAGGGGGAAACAGGCTCTCTGCAGAGCAAGGAGCCCCATGTGGGGCTGGATCCCAGGACCCTGCGATCATGATCTGAGCTGAAGGCAGACACTTAACTGACTGAGCCACCCAGGCACCCCAACAAAAGAGTAATATTAATCATCAAAAAACATAGCTAAAATTTTTGAGAATATGCTAAAGCTTTGTATGTATAACCTCACTGAATTCTTGCAATAAGCCCTATGCAACAATAATATAATTATCCACTTATTAAGAGATAACAACAGCTAGGATGTTGAGTAACTTGAGAAGGGCCACACCATTAGAAAATGACACAGTCATGATTATGACAACTGAGTTCTTATGTCTGCGATGTCTTTATTTCTACATCATGTTTTCAAATGGTAGTTTAGCTGATTAAAGAATTTAAACTTGACAGTTTCTCCCTCGACACTTTGAGGATATTATTCCTCTAGGTAGCAGCATCTACTGTGCTGATGCTAAGTCAGACTCCTGTCAATCTGACTCTTGGCCTTTGGAGATCTATTTTCTCTCTCTTGAAGCTACTAAGTACTTCTGCTTATCAGTGACTTTTTCTTACAATTTATACAATAGGCCCATGTGTGTGGATTGGGGTGGGTACTTGGGTGTTTTAATCAAAGGATTTAGTATTCAATTTTTTCATTTATTCTTTTATTGAATATTTATTGGACACCTCTGATGTTCCAGATACTGTTCTAGCTGTGGGGTATAGGTTAGCGAATAAATAAGAGAGAAAACACTGCCCTTACTGAGCTTATTGTCTAATCTGGGAAGTTAGACAAAGGGTAAAACAAATAAGTAAATTATATACTATGTTGTACAGTGATAGTTCTATGGAGGAAAATCAAGCAAGAAGGGTGATGTGGAAATTCAGGTTTGGGAGTATAAATTTTAATAGACATGGTCTTTACTGGGAAGGTGGTATTTGAAAGAGTAAGCAATGTATATGTGATATAAGGAAGAGGATTCTAATCAGAGAGAATAGAAATGCAAAAGCTTTGTGGTAGGAGTGTACCTGGCATGCTGGAATGACAGAAGAGGTCACCATGGTTGCAGAGAAACAAACAAGTGGGATAGAGGTAAGAGATGCAATCAGAGAGTTATTATAGGTCTAACGGTGTAGAACTTTTTAGCCCATTTAAAGAGGGCTTGATTTAATCTGTGTGAGGTTGTCAACCACCAGTGCTTTTAGCAGAAGAGTTTCTCAACTGGATTTATGTTTTCACAGGATCATCCTGACTATTGTAAATAAATTATAAAAGGCAAGGGCAGAAACAGGAAAACCAGTCATCAAGTTATTGGATTGTTTTAAAGATTATAAGAGCATAGAACAAGCAGTAGCAGTGGAGGTTATAAGAAGTAGTATGATTCTGTACATATTTTGAAAGGAGAGCCAAGTGAATTTGCAGATGGATTAGATGTGGGTTAAAAGAAGAAAGGAGAAATCAAGGAAAATTTTGATCTTAGTCACTGGAATGATTGAGATGCCATAAGGGGTCTAGAAAAGACTTTGGGAGAAGCAGGATTGAGGGGAAATAATAAGAGACCAGTTTGGTATCTCTTATATTTGAGATGGTTATTAAAACTCCATAGAGAGTAGGCAGTTGGAAATTTGAGTCTACGGTTCAAGAGAGAAGTCTGAACTGAGATGCAATTCTTAGACTGTCCAACTTATCCATGGTATTTAAAGCCAAGCAGCTGAAAAATCTCCAAAGGATAGACTGGATATAAACAGAGAAGAGAGTAGAAGGAAGGAATTTTTAAAAACTCCAAAAAACAAAGATTGAGACCTGTGGCATCCAACACAAATAGTGGGAAGATGATCAGTTTCCATCCGCAAAGGAGACTGAAAAGTGTGAGTCAATAAGGTAGGAAGAAAATCAGAAGTGTGTGGTATCAGAGAAATTAACTGAAAACATTTCAGAAGCATAATTCAAATGCTACTAATATGTCAAAACTTATAGTGGAGTTTTAGGGAAGATCTAGTTTGAATTGTTTTAGGAGAGAATTGGAAGGACAGGATGGGGAGACAGTAAAATAGACATATAGACAGTGGTTTCAAGGACTTTTGCTGTAAAATAAAGAAGAAATATACACTACCAGCTGAGGTAGAATTGAAGACAGCAGTGGGTATTTTTTTTAAGACAGGAGAAATGAAAAGAGCAATTTCATATGTTGATGGAAATAATCCAGTAAAGAGGGGGAGGCTGATGATACAAAGAAGATAGGAAAAGTTGCTGGTGTGATGTCCTTGATGACCTCCTGAGGGGCTAAGAGCTCATACACAAGAGGAAGGCTTGATCTCAGGTGGGCATGGGGAGTTCATCTGTAGTTGCAGGAAAGAAGGCAGTATATATGGCTGCAGATGATGGTAAGTGCATATGTGGCAACTTGTGAAAATTCTCTTCTAATTGCTTCAGGTTTTCAATGATGTAGGGAATAAGGTCTTTAAGGAAAATTAAGGATGGTGGGGGGACAAAAGAGACAAAAGAGAAAATGACTGAAGTAGCCATCTAGGAGATTGGGAGAGTCAAAGCACTAAAGAAATGTATTATGATTAGTATTCATATATAAAGAGCTCTTATAGATGAACAAGAAATAGATGAACATGCCAATAAAAATAGGAGAAGGAATGTATATCTATAATTCACACACACATACATATAAATACATATGACTAATAATCAGAGGAAGTAATCATTACCCTCAATCTTGGTGTAAGAAAGGAAAACTAACACATTGGTTGGTGTCACTGGAGAGACATTCTTTCTAGAGAGCAGTTTGTCTTTTGTTTTTTAATTGCAAGTTGTTATTTAAATTCTCGTTAACATATATGGTAAAATTGGTTTCAGGAGTAGGATTTAATGATTCATCACTTACTTAGAACACCCAGTGCTCATCACAAGTGCCCTCCTTAATACCCATCCCCCATTTAACCCATTCCCCCACCTCACCCCCCAACCCCTGCCCCCTCCAGCAACCCTCAGGTTGTTCTCTATAGTTAAGAGAGCAATTTGTAAAAGACATTATTAGTTTCAACAATATGCCTATCCTTTCACTTGCTTTAAGGAATTTTCCCTCCAAGGAAATAGTTGATTATGCTTGAAAACTTTTAATTGTATATTGTTTATCTCTACTATTTCTGAACATTGGGGGAAAACGTAAATGTTGAAAGAAGGAAAGTGGATAAGTAAATTGCTGTGAAAGGCAATTAAATTATATTCAACTAGTAAAATGTTATTAATTGTAGATGGATATTTAATTAAAAAGTTTATGAGAAACAAATGAATTCATGATGCTAATTATGGTAGTGTCTTTTGAAAATATAATGCATATATTTATATTGTGAAAAAAATGAGATTGGCTATATATGATTTTGGTATTGATTTGGATCTATTCATTAATTTAACACTATGGAAGTTTTTCTTGACTTTTTGTTAGTAGTGATAATTTGTAAATCAGTGATTCCACTGCCATCTTTCTGGGAAGCACAATTCACTGATTGTTTCTGCTAAATCTGTGGCCTGATCTGATTTTCATTTTAAAAAGGTTATTCAAGTACCACAAGTGGTATGGTTTGGACAGAGAGAAATTGGGCACACAGAGAATACTTAGAACTTTCTTTGGGAATCCCTGAGGGAGGTAATGAGGATCAGGGATGTAGGCAGTGGGAACAGAGAATAGGGAAGAGTGGAGGTTCCAGATGGAGTGTATGAAGGAAAACCCCTGATATTCACATGGAAAGCCACATACCAAGATGAACATTCAGGAAAACCTACAAAGGCAGGCATAAGAATGAAGCAGAACCAATTTCTTCCCTACTGAAAAAGCCCATCCTGCTTGTACCTCAGCTTTACTATTACAATTTAAAATTATAGGATTATTTTTGTCTTCAGTTACTCCATCTGTGTTTAATTATACACCACTGTGATGATAGGAAAATAGCAGCTATTTTGAGGACACTACCTTTTCAGGCTCTGTATCCCCTCTCTGTGTGACACTGAAGTTAAAAAGAGGAAAGCGAAACAGAAGAGGCGCAGGTGGTTGTGTTTATGGGCTTCAGGGAGATATGATTACCTCACTAGGCTGATTGCTACCTGAAGGAAGTCAGATTACAATTAAGACTGTCAGGTAAACCACACAATTAAAGTTCATTGCAAATGCTGTCGACAAACTGGTATTAGCTGGGAAATGCACTCTGGCAAACAGATGTACTCTGGAAAATAGAAAGGGAATGTTTCCTTCTAGAAAAAATCTACTTTATCAAATCTGACAACTTTCACTTGAGGTCTGGATCCTGCGCTAAAAGGGGCTTCTCATTTGATTTAAGCAATTGGTACATAACATGCAGGTTGGAAATGAGTTGACTCATTAACTTATTTTGCTTAGTAGAAAAGGTAAAGGTGAGAGAAAACATGCTTACCTCACCACATTTTGCTCTTTGCTTTCCAGATTTGCTTAAGATCTAGAAATATTGCATTCTACTATGTTTATTAAGAGGTGAGGTTGTGGTTCTAGAATTGGAATGTTCTTATCACAAAATGTTGGAAAAAATCATAGCTATCTTTTTAAAATTGGCTTTTAGTCATTCTAATAGTGTGGCTATACCTGGCCCATGTGTTATAAATCTCCTTAAGTATCTACTTGCATTTATATGACACTAATAAGAACAAGTTCCCATAGACAAATAGCAATTCTGCTATTTGATTTTACTCCAAAAGTAACTATATATATCATTTCCTCTTAATAAAGTGGAGTATTCCCTCAGCTCACACACATCACAGACATTACTGCTAATGGAAGTTATGCATGGGAACTGAGTAGAAACTATAGCTCCTAGTCCCAAGCTTCCACTTTTTTTTTCCTAGAGTAATGATATTTTTCATCTGGTCAGTAATGGAGGCAGTTGATCTGGGGAATGGCGATCACAGAGAAATTCTAATCTAGGGGAAAGCGTCTGCTTTTCTCCATAGTACTGGGAGCGAATTGTGTAGATCAAACCTCTTTCTCTGAGAAGCTGCATCTGACCACCACGAGAATCCCCAGAAAACATCCAGATTAGAAAAATAGAAAGTAAAGACATACATAGTATTTTGGTTTAAGATGGGAAGAGTTTTATGATACAACCACTGTCTTCTCTTTCTCATGGCACATCTCTCCCTTGGGAAAATTAACCCCTCCAAGTTCCTCTCAATTACTTTATCTGTTAAATAGATTGAGGATTAAATGAGATAACATGTATAGAGCTTGTGGTAAACTCTCGAAGAATGGTGGTTTTCACTCTCCTTTCCTCAGAATCTTTGGTGTCCTGATTGCACAACCATTGGTCCCATGCCATGTTGCATGTCCCAGCTCACTTCTCCTAGAAGACCCCTTCACTACTAACATAAGCTGTAGTGTCTATGGAACAGCCAGTACGTTGAGTTTAGTCCAGCTCTGACCATTACTGGCAGTAACCCAGTGTGTTCTGTGGAATTCAGAAAGAGCATTGACTTTCTACTACATTCCTTGCAGTACATGTTTTTATTTGAAGTATCTATTACATACAATAAGGCCTGAAAAATGCATAAAGTTTAAGTGAACAGCTTGATATATTTTTTTTAAATTTTTTTATTGTTATGTTAATCCCCATACATTACATCATTAGTTTTAGATATAGTGTTCCATGATTCATTGTTTGTGCATAACACCCAGTGCTCCATGCAGAACGTGCCCTCCTCAATACCCATCACCAGGCTAACCCATCCTCCCAACCCCCTCCCCTCTAGAACCCTCAGTTTGTTTTTCAGAGTCCATCGTCTCTCATGGTTCTTCTCCCCCTCCGATTTCCCCCCCTTCATTCTTCCCCTCCTGCTACATTCTTCTTCTTTTTTTCTTTCTTAACATATATTGCATTATTTGTTTCATAGGTACAGATCTGAGATTCAACAGTCTTGCACAATTCACAGCGCTTACCAGAACACATACCCTCCCCAGTGTCCATCACCCAGTCACCCCATCCCTCGCACCCCACCCCCCACTCCAGCAACCCTCAGTTTGTTTCCTGAGATTAAGAATTCCTCATATCAGTGAGGTCATATGATACATGTCTTTCTCTGTTTGACTTATTTCGCTCAGCATAATACTCTCCAGTTCCATCCACGTCGTTGCAAATGGCAAGATCTTATTCCTTTTGATGGCTGCATAATATTCCATTGTATATATACCACATCTTCTTTATCCATTCATCTGTTGATGGACATCTTGGCTCTTTCCACAGTTTGGCTATTGTGGACACTGCTGCTATAAACATCGGGGTGCACGTAGCCTTTCGGGTCCCTACTTTTGTATCTTTGGGGTAAATACCCAGTAGTGCAATTGCTGGATCATATGGTAACAGCTTGATATATTTTGATCTCTTTCTACATAAGTGTCCATTCCTGTAACCACCATCACCTCATTTTCTCCAACAGCACCTCAGCTTCTACTTCCTTTGGTATATGAAAACATTACATTCCTACCTGCTCTCTTTTCAGGTGCTTTGGAATTATTGTTGTCCTTCTTGACCAAGATGTGCCAGGTTTTTAGACTCCCTGACAGGGAAGCCTGGCTATGGAAATGCAAACAAACAAACAAACAAAAACAAAAACAAAAAAAAACTCTTCCTAATCACCAAGCATTTGTATAGCAGTAGTGAAGACATTGTGAAACACTCCAAAACATGAGGGATGATACCTGATTGTAATGCATTCATGGTAGTCAAGGCAAGGGAAAATACAATGACACTAACATCAAATTAGTGCCTATTCTGAACCAAGGGTTATGCTGGGTGGTTTACAGCAGTGTAGCCTTTAATCTTGCAAGCGTTTTCTGTGGAAAGCCACACTTAATACGATCCTAAGTCTCCATCATTTTCTTACTCTTTCTTCCAAACACCTTTGCAGTGACTATCTTGCCACTGAGCTCTTTGTAAGTATTGCCTTGTCCCTAGCCCTTATTTCTCTCTCTGTCTCTCCTTTCCTCTCTTTCTTGTTCTCAGTCTCTCTCCTTCTTTCTCTCTCTCTCTCTCTCTTTCTTTCTCTCTCTCTCTCTTTCTTTCTCTCAGTCTCTCCTCTTCTCTCTCCCTCTCTCTGGCCCTTCTTTTAGCCTTACATTCTTCCTTTGACATTCATAAGCATCCTTTCTTGCTTTCTTGTCTTCATCTCTACTCTCTGCTCTACTCCTGTATCTCAGATTGATGAAAATCCATCTGTGATGGGTTCCTGAAAACATTATTCCTCAACCTTGGGTGTCTGTCCAGCTCATAAACTGTCACTTTCAGTCATCTCCCACTGGTACAGAAAGACTCAAGTTCCAAAAGTGATAGTTCTCTTGTGGAAAGGAGCATATGCTGCTTTACAAATTTGGCCACTGGTTTTTGCTAAGTCATTTTCCACCCTTTTTAGATGCCTGATTTCTCCACTTGATTCCAGTCTCTCTCTCTGTCTCTCTCTCTCTTTTTTTTTAAACAGTTGTAGGCATCCTTCATCATTCTGAGTCAATATTCACATTAATCTTTTCTATTATGTTAATTACCATAATTCTTTAACATCCTGTTCAAAGCAATTTAAAACAATGAAATAACATCTTACTTGAATGGAATTACTAATGTTTCTCAGGAGCTTTTCCATTTCATTATCACCCTACACTGTGATCTAGGCAAGGTTGGCATTATTATTTTTGTGTTTCTGGATATTGAGGAAAGGGACACAATAGGACTAAGTAACATGCTCTAGGTCACTTATCCCAGCCTGCAACTATCTCTATGCTGGTTTTGCATCTTCTCTCTCCTCTACTGCAATATAAACTTCAGAAGACACAGGACCACATATGTGTAGTTCACTTTTTTATTCTCAATGCTTATCCCATGCCAAGCCCTGAGAAAACAATAGTGGCCTGTGGATTTGAACCTGGAGCTCCAGTCCAAAACCGTGCCATATGGGGTAGCTGGTGCGCTGATACTGCTCATCTTCAAGGCTTCAGTTTCTATTTCCCTTAGTCTGAATTTATCCCTTGTGACCTGTAAGCCCTTTGTCTATGTGCAGCTTTTCCATGTTGTAGCTCTCTCCAGTAATACTCCTAGGGTTGTTGATATTTTACTTGTTTTGCTGCTAGGTCACTTAGACATTCCATCTCTTAAATATCCAGGCTTTCTTCATAAGCCTGGAGAAACCCAATACTCTATGGCCTGAATATAGTCCATGAAGCAAAGCTTCCTTTCACCTTATGCTCAATAGCTAAGGTTACTGGGATTAGGAGACTTAGGAGCCTATCCCTAGAGTCCTTTCTGATTCCTTTATTTCTGGTTCTCCTTGCAGTATCTCTGCTCCGAGTCTCTGAAGCCCCATGGATCTTAAATCTCCAGGGCTCTCATTCCTTTAACCCACATTCAATACACATAAAAACAATAATGGAAACAATGGCCCCAAGAAATAGCAATTCTTGTTTCTTTTATTGTCTTTTCAGATTATAATGTGACTATGCAAATAAATTGCCCTGAATCAGTTCTTTTCTGAAAAGGGCTTTTAAATGAATCCTATTGCTGTCTTTCTTTCTTTCTTCCTCCAGCCTCACTTGGGATTAATCAAATTAATTGTCACCAGATTAAATTCATCCATAATGTCAGTAAAGTTTTATTATATTCCAAAATTTCCAACGTCTGCAATTATCAGGCACCTAAGAAACAAATCAGCACTTTGAAGAGCCCCATTTTTGCATGGTGTTCAGCTAATAGTCCTGTTAACAAATAGGCCAAGGACCTTTGGCTTTAGGCTAAAAATCAGGCTTCCCACCAGAGTGGACTTGGCAGAACATTGCATACAACTTCAGTTAAACTCTGATTTGCAATATGATGGTAAAATGACATTCAGTTAGACTGAATTTTTTGAAGAACAATCATTTTGAAAGAGCGAAGCACCTATGCTGACTTTTCAGAGCTGGAAGTCCCTCTGCCCCTCCCCTATAGGCATACATGCTCTGGACTCCTGGAGATGGTTGTCAATAGTGGTTTTATTAGCATTGTTGTGTCATGGAGTTGCCAACCCAACCAAGTAAAGACTTAGTGCTGAGAAAACTAGGAATTCAAAATGTTAAGGGTATGTTTTACTTAAAAAAATAGGGGGAGAAGGAGAAAATTATGGAATCCAAGTTTAGTTCAGTTTGAGGTTAGCTCTAGGTTTGGGGTCTCTGATAAGTCTATTCACGTGCTGAATATCTCACCCCTGGTTGTACCAGTGCTTTGGATTCAGGCAGACGTCCGTGTGAATCTTGGTTCTTCTGATTGCTGGCTGTGTGAACTTGTTTGTGTTTCTCATTCTTTATGAACCTTTGTTTCCTTGTCCACGAAATAGGGATAGGAACACCTCCCTTGTGGTCCTGCTCTGAGGATTAATTGGAATGATATATATGTGGCAATTTACACACTGCTTGCACAGAGCAAAACATAATGAAGGCATTAGTTATTTTTTGTTCTTGTTGGTACTACTATTATTTATTTATTGCCTATTCATTCAACACATATTTGTTGTTCCAGGCACCTTGTAAGATGCTATGAATATAGATACAAATAATGACCAACGAGTGCCCTTAGTGAGCTCATGCTCTGGCAGGAAACACAGATAAGGAAATCCTGCAATTGTAGTTCAATAAGCTAAGTGCCACAATGGAGGGGAAGATAGAAACTTTAACTGCCTTGTCCGCATCACGTTGTGCTTGCTGCAGGGAGGAAGCTTTTCCCTCCATGTAGCACCATGCCAGGAACACAGAGTGGTTGCTCTCACCTGCACCTGCTGGCCCAAGATGTAGTTGAATTGCAACAGTGGGGGGCTGGCAATGCAGCTTCCACACATTTTCTGCTGGGCACAGGGTCAGGTTTTCCTCTCAGAATCCAGATTTTCTCTTTGTGCTTACTTCTTAACCAGTTGTGAAGGAGCACTATTTCCCTGAGAAACTTTTATCAATACTCTGGTGGTGTCCATCTCAGGAAAAAGGAGAAACTGGAAACCCAAAAGGTCTTATAACAATGTGTGTACAGTTATTTTATCCCTGTAGTTATATCCGACCCTTTTAAGAAACTGAGACTCAGAGGAGAAAGTTATTTGCCTTAGATAAGACAGCTAGTTTGGGCAGAGCCAAGACTAGGACCTGGGTCTCCTGAGTCCTGGTACACAGCTCCTTCTATCTGCTAAATCCGTCAGAGCAGCACCATAGGGCAGGAATCACGAACATCAGTGTCATAGCAAATCTTAACAGCATCTATTACCAAGTGCCTGTTTTGTATCAAGTACAGTTCAAAGATTTTGTATAGTACTAATTTAGTTGGGCCTTATAACAAACTAAGACCTAGATCCTTTTATTCCTATTTTATAAATAGAGTAATAGAGCTATTAAGTAGTTGTCTAAGATCACATCTAGTAGTTGGCAGTGGAAGGTTTTGAGCAGCCTGTCTGACTCTCTGAATGCCTCTCTGCACTGTCCTCCCTTGGTACTATTTTCTAAATGACCACTCCCAGCCCAAACTTGTGCTAGGCATGCCAGGGTCAAGAGCAGCATTTGATTCCTGATCACAGCATTTAATCATCACCTTCACAGTGGGAAGGTATTGCTGACAAAATCAGAGCAGAGTCCCATAAGATTTTGGACTATAAGAGCTGGTCTTCAAAAACATCAGCCCTTCTGTTAAAAATAAGAAAATAGGCTAGAAGCCTTGACTGGTGAGCTGGCTAGACCCTGATTGCTTTCATTCTTTTAAGCATTTACTCAGTTTATAGTTGAATGTGTCTTACGAAGCAGGCACTGTCCAATGCCCTGGGAGAGAGATTGAGAGGATCAGACATACCGTGGCACAGTGAGTAAAGAAAGGTCCTCTGAGAACTATAGGATCTTACCTTTCTAAGATGCAGGGAATCCTGATACCTGCATTTGCCCCCACTTATTTTTTTTCTTCCTGAAATGCACAACTTCCTCTTCTGGCAAACTCCAATTTGTCCTTCAAAGCCAAGAGAAAATATTACCTAGTCATTTTGGCTTTCCCTACATTTATGGGGAAATTATTCACCTTTTTCTCTGTGTTCCCATAGCACGTTCTGTATACAAATCTTACAGTGCCTGTTGCATTGTATTATAATGATGCATTTATAACACCTCCCTATATCCTGGCTGAAACCTTATGTCATTATCATCGTATCTCCAATACCCACAATGGAGCTTGAATCATAATGGAGTTTTAGTGAATGTTTGGATTCTGCATATCAGTCTTACCATTTCTTTGTTTCTTATTATTCTCATTATTCCTTTTTTTGTCTCCTGGGTCCTGACTGTAGATATCTTGATGTCAGGGTCAATGTCTGCTCCTTGTTTTTCCTTACTAAAGTGCTAAGTGCAATGCTGGGAAGATGGCACACATGCTCTGTCCCCAAGAGGTGGGTAGGAGATGACATGTGTCTTTTCAAGTTTAACTTCTCAGACTCTTGGGTCTTTAGAAGTTGATAGTACTAGTATGCTCCCAGCTTGGTTCAAAGCTTGTATCAACAAAGACCCCAATGGGGGTCCCATACTACAGAGAGGATTCTGACATTCAGTCTTAGAAACCATGTGCCTGTGCTCATTTGCATATTCCCAAATAGTTCTGTGTCCTTGGAGGTCTCTTGATACCTTCTCTGGTTGCACTATTTTTAGGTGAGCCATTCTTGAAATACCCAGGGTTTGGTAAGGATACAATGTCCATTCATTCTTTTCTATTCTATTCCATCCCATTCTATTCTATAAAAACAATTTCTTGAGTATACCTGCTAAGTGCCTGACACTATCATAAGTGCTTGCAATGCATCAGTGAACAAAAGCGATCAAAACTTGCCAACTACATAGAGTTTACATAGTGAGGAGACACACACTAAATAATACATGGAATAAAAATATATTTTATCAGATGTTAGAAAAAGGAGCAGGGTAAAGAGAAAGGAAAGAGTTCAGGGAGAACTAGCAAGGTGAGGCAATAACAATTTTAATTCAAATGGTTAGGGTAGGTCTCCTTGTGAGGGTAACATTTGAGCAAAGACTTGAAGGAGGTAAGGGGTATAGTTCCTGGACATTTTTGGGGAAAGAGTATTCAAAACAGAAGAAATTGCTAGTGAAAAGGTGATCTATTTATCTATCTATCATCTATCTTCTAACAGTTTAACAGATTTTTGTAATTGTGTGCCTGCCCCTGTCTCTTCCTCTGAGATTTCTCCAACATTTTGAAATGTAAGTTAAATTAACAGGTTGTAAATGGTAGAGTCTGTCATGATTGATAGTAAAACCCCACAAGGATGGACACTACAGCCATGAATGAGGCTTAGTCCATTTGATGATTATAGATTTGAACACATCAGAAGTCAGAAATTGTTACAGTTATTAACACATTCCAACCTCAGGGAAAGAGGTTTCCATGAAGAGATCTGTTCAGGCTCGTCTCCCTCTATTCTCCATCTGCCTTGGGCAAAAGCCCTTTGGACCCCAGATATGTAAGGGAACAGGGAGGTCAAAGGGCAGGTGCCTCTACTGGTGGGTCCCTGAGCCTGATTTATTCCCTTCACCACCCATGAGGGAGTCTGATCTCAGTCTGGAATCAGTTTCACAGTAAGAGGCAATACTGCCAAGGCTTCCCAAGAAGATTCAGACACCCTCATATTGTACATTTTTGCGTCTGTATCTACTCTGCTTGCCATGTCTCTGAAGAGGGGCTGGAGTTAGAGCAATGAACAAGTACATAGCAAGTTGTCCATAGCAAGTTGACAAGATATTAGGGAAATAAGAATCAGTCATATAAAAGTAGTCAACAACTGAGATTCCAGATGAAAGTTCTATAAGTCACTGATGTAAGAACTCAGAAAGGAAAGAAATCCCCATGGACCTAAGGACAAAGGAGGGCTTCCTGGGGAAGGTGAAGATCCGAATAACATGTGGAGGATATAAGGCTGGTGAGGGAAGACCCTTCCAGGCTAGATTAAATGACCGGCAGGGTAAGAACCTAGAGGCTAGATCAAGTGACAGGCAGGGTAAGAACCTAGGGTAAGAATTAGAGGTTGGCAAGGGAAGAAGCTATGAGATCATTTTAAAAGCCTACAAAGTGCCTAACAGGTCTCCTGGTCCCATTCTGCATCTCCTGTGCAGCTGATTGTTGTAATAACAATCATTACCAACAAAAACCGAGGTGCAACCTGGTGACAGAGATTAGAATTTGTCTTCAGAGGACCTAGTTAAGTCCTGGCACCATTAATTCAATACCAGCTAATAGTCAGGACTTGGGATTCAGTTTCCTTGCTTATAAAATTAGGATTACTCACAGAATTTTCAGTCAGTTAAAACATTGTCATGGATTCCTTATAAAGTATAAATGAGGTACATATGCCTGCTCCTAATCATTAGCATCATCTTCATTATGCCACATGGGTTGTTGCCTTCCAGAAGCTTCTAATTTAACCTTGAGACAGCTGATAATTTGATAAAGCAAATAAGCAACAACAACAAAAATGTAGGTGAGGTCAAGTATCAAGCTAGAATGAAACCAGATTGAATTGACAACAGTTTGTTTGGAAAGCATGGGAGGGCATTTTGCCTATGCTACAGTTTCTAAGCAGTTTTTGTGTTCTCCACAAGTATACCTCAAGCTATCCTCATGGCTTTGGTTGGAAGTCTGCTGCAGGAAAATGGGTGTCTGTGGCCCACCTCTGCATGTCCTATAGAAAGCAGGGAATAGAGTTCCCACATAATTAATCATCTAAACGGGCATTTTTGAGAGTGAAAGAGAATACTAGTAACCAGGATTATCCTAGGAAAACTGGGTTATTTGGTCACCCGGAGTACAGTTCCTTTGCTTTGATGGGTATAGTAATCTCAGAAGCTCTGAGATGCATCCCCAAATTACAGAGGATTGTGGGTACAGAATTGTTGCCACGGGTCATAACTACCAATATTCTGGCTCTGATGAGGCCATCGCTGGGGAGAGACAAGGAAGGCACATGGTATATTCCAAGGTTCTATAATCAAATATCTCTCTTCTTATTCTTCATGAACAGGTAAAGATCCAAGAATTTCTAAGATAATCCTCTGGATGATTTATATTTTCAGTTTCTACTACACTTGGTTGCCAATTCCTGTATGTACTTTGTACTATGTAAAGACTTTCTGCTTCATTGGCATCTAAACTTCCTTTGGATTTTGTGGATTTCCACTTTTTCAATCTACCTTTCCATCCTGTTCATAGAATCACCTTGTGATGTAAAAAAGGGAGGTTGATTTGTATACATCTTAAAAGCAGAGAAGCTGGTGTTTCAAGTTCACACAAAGGCACAGATTCTTGTTAGCAGTCATGACTTCCAAATGTCATCTCACACTTGAAGACTCCCTCATCCTTAGCAATTGCTTGTGGGTTTTTTTTTGTGTGTGTGTGGACATATTACACATTGAGTATGCCTTCCTTTTGATACTTAATGTTTGTTATTATGAATTCTCCTAGATAATCAACCTCTAGAAAGCAGAGACCATCTGTAAATTAGCTCATACTAACTCATTCTGCCTACTCCAGTGTTCTGTATTTGTTTAATGAGTCTGTGTTGACAAGCATTGTGCCTGGGATTGCTTTAGTCTCACGGCTGTGATAATACTCCAGGCTCTGAGGTCTCTTTGGAGAGAAGGCTCTGCATAGCTGAAGAACATCAAGAACCTGGTGCAGAACAGTAGACGTAGATTTAGACGGAAGAGTTGCCAAATGGTGATGCTGTTGAATCAAAAATTAGCTAAAACTCGTAAGAGTGGATGGACATGTAGCTCCTTCTCTCATAATGCCAAGAAAAACCCCTGGCATGCAGGAAGCTCTTAATCAGATCTGCTTAATGAATGAAGGATACATTCTATAGCAAGAGAAGAGAAATGAAATGCTGTGTAGTTTAAAGCTATCTCCACTGTATCCACTTTTGAGGTCAGTTCTCTCCTCACTGGAAGATACTCTGACTAGGCCGAATGATGACCCATCAGGGATGATGGGAGAAGGTGAAACCAGGTGATGAATGAGGCTCCCTCTAGATGTGAACATGTATGATTTAGGTACTATTTTTTATTTTTTAAATTTTTGGCTTTTAAAACTTTATCTTATGAAGACAACTAAAGTAGCTTGACTCAGAGACCTTTATCAGAGGGTTTTGCATTTTCAGTAACTTCCCAATTCATGTCATTGCTTATATTATGCTGCCAAACCTGGATTGTAACCACTGAACATGATGGGAGAGACAGATGAGAGGAACATTGTCATTGGAGGCAAGATGGATCTAACATTTTCTCTTCTGAGAAGTCTTTATCCTCCTGAACACTACCTTTTTAGGGTTAGTAGGAGGGGTATAATACTTTGATATTGCCAAAAGTCTGTTTTAGATCATTTATATGTTAGTGACAAATATAGAAAAACCATCATAAACTAACAAAATTTGATGTACCAGATGGGAGGAAAGAACATGATTTACCCCTTTCTGTTTTACCCTTGTTAAAACTATTGTGACTGATCTCAAAGTCTGAGCGCTGATTTTCTTCAAAGGCCAAAAACTAGCACAATTACTGGAAGGAAGGAGAGAAGAGAGAATCATGATAGGATATCTCACCATTCAAAACATTCTGCTTTTGGGAGCCTAGAACTGAGATGGGGGAGATGAAGCATTAGCAGCTTCTCTCCAAGTTTACTCACTTTAAGATCATACATTCATATGATTGCTATTATTGTCATCTTATTCACATACCAACATGATCAGTGTTTTTCTTCCTGCTATACACTAGATAGTCATTGGACTTGAAGCTTCTGCCTCATCATGACCTAAGCCAAAGGCAGATGCTTAACCTACTGAACCACCCAGGTGCCCCAGATTATAACTTCTGTTCAGCTAAGTCACTATTCATTTCTCCAACCTCTGCAAAAATGCAGAAAGTTTTACCCCTGGTTGCATTCTCTTTTATTCACTTTGTCTTCCTGAGATAATACATTTTTAAAAATGTGTTTATTGTAACTTTAATGGGCTCACAGAGAGAAAGGAGATAAACAATAGTAAAATAAAAGTTATCATTTAGGCCTTCTAATTTTGAATATAGTCCTCTCAGTGTCGAGGTAAAGATTAACAAGTTAAAGCCTTTATCATGGTGTTGATGCACAGGAAATACTCAAATTATATCATCACTATCATTATTATTATCTTCATTACTGGTATAGCCCTTTCATCATGTATTCATTGTTTCTCTGATTTCTGCCCTGTGGCCTCATACCTTTGTGACCTGATTCTACAGGTAGTTCCTCTATTGGATCATAATGCTTAGTTCTAAATCCTGGCTTACCCTTGGAATTTATGTTTTGGCTTTTCCCTTTTAAAACACTGACACCAGGCAAATCTTGTCCCTAATCATTGACAACTCTCTCAGGTTCCTGGAACCCATACCTAGAACCAGTGCTCTGGTTCCCTCTTGCTTGGGAGTAAATGTCTTTTCCAAAGAAGCTAACAATCCAATGTAAAGAAAGATAAGAACAAATAAATAGCAATAAATCCTACAATGCAAACTACAAAATTTTCATTACAGTGAAAATCCAGAGAAGGTAGCAATTAACCATATGGACAATTTATCCCAGAGAAGATGATTTCTTGAATTGCAAGAAAGTGTCTTCCCCTAAGATTATTCTTTGTCTTTCACCCCACAGTATAATATTTTTCTAAATTCTCTTATTTCTTTTTTTTGACGTAGTCTCTCTTACTGCCCATGTCTCCCCCATTAGCACTATCCTTATGCCAGGGCTGACCTTCATCACATGGCTAAAGCATGATACTATTTGCCAAATGGAACTGCTTATAATTATTATTTCCTAACCCTACATACTGCTGTCAGGTTAAGCAACCTTCAATACTATTTTGATCATGATACCCAGTGATCAGAGAGGTAGAATTTTGCCTGATACCATTTGCGTGAAAGAGATTTTGGGTGTGTTTCTAACATCTTCCCAACTTGAATGCTCTCATTTGCTCCTAAATGTCCATTCCTGTATTCATTTATCAATTCATTTATTAAGTCAGTTAGTCAGCAGTCAACATATATTTAATAGTTGGCTTCTACTCATGAAACAAGCGCTGTAACCAGCATTCAAGCTCCCAAAGTTCATGCAGCTCCTTCCCTCTGTCCTCTTTCCCTTCTCTCCCTACCTCCATCCCTCCCTTTCTCTCTCTCTCTCATGCTTATTTTTCTCTTGTCCTTTCTGTGTGTGTCTCTCTGTCTCCTTCTCTACCTCTGTCTGGTGGGTGTGCTTCTTTTCCATCCAACCACCCACATTGCCCAGACACATAGCACCTATACCTAGGTGTTCCCTAGTCTCTTCTGGCTGGCACAAAGGCAGTAAGAAGGTGGGTGTGTGAAATATGATGAGCCAAAAGATTCATTCCTTTATTTTCTCCTAACCGCTTCAGCCTTCATAAAATCCAGTCCTATAGGTTATTGATTTTCACAAAAAGAAGAAAAACGAGTGTGGGTGGAAAATTATGATGTTATGTCCTAAATGAATTTTTCACAGAAAAAGAAGAAGAAGAAAAACAACAACTATTCTCTGTCTTGGACAGCTGGTCAGAAATGAGGTTTGGGGTATGGAATAGGAAAGGCAGGCGTGCGTCTGTCCCCAGGGGAGAACAAGCATTGATCTCTTGGGTGATTGCCCTGACTACCTCTGAAGCTGAGAATTAGGTTCAATATGTTAGTGCTAACATTTAAGTCCTTTCAAATCTCCAGGGGCAGAATCTGCTTTCTCTCCTTCTACCTCATTTATGGTTAGGTGAAAACTGACTTAACTCTTTAGCTTCCAGGTTTGCTCTTTATACAGAAACCTAGGCCTCAGGAAATCCATGAAAGCTTTGATGGGATGTTTTAATTATTGTTTCACAAGCAATGATGAAAATTGAGATAAATAAAGCCAAGTCTCTACCTCTATAATAATTTACTTTCTAGCTAAGATAGCAGTAACAGACCCATTCCTTTTGCTCATCATCTATAAAGAACACTCAGCAGCATGGTGTTGCAAAAAGCCATACATCAGAATCACTTAGGGAGCTTTTAAAATGTGCATTTACAGATGCAGCCTCAGACCTGCAATCTGCATCTCCAAGTGTGAGCCCTGGGAATCTGTATTTTAACTTGCTTAGAGTTTACATTAATTAGCTACTAGATGTAAAAGGACAAAGGCAATGCAGGCAGGGGTGGGGCACCAAGCTCCATGGAGAAAACTGCTACAGATAAAAAAATTCAAAGCTGCTTTGCCTAATTTCATGAATATATCACCAAAGAAAGAGCATAATAAGAGAAAATGTTTACCTGCAGACTTCTAGCAGCATAAAGATGTCCCCAGAAAGCATGTCTAATGATCCATTGATCAGTGTTATGAGATCTAGGGTCAGGCAAGGGGTAGGAAGAGGTGGAAAACAGTCCTGTGGAAAAATTACTCAACATCTCTCAGTAGTCCGGGGGGGGGGGGGGTGGGGGCGGGGGAAGGCTTGAGGAGAAGTATACCTACCAGCTATTTCTATCACCTAAAATGCAGCCTGTTCTCTTAAGAGGAAGAAAATCTGGTGAGGAAGTGCATTGAACAGAGATTTTGTAAGCTAAAGCACTTTGATTTGAGCCATACCAAGCTAGTGCCTATAGGAGCTTGGGTAACATGTGCCCTTGAGGCAAAAGATAAATTAGATTTGGCCTGAGGATGTTTGGAACAACAAGGTCATGTACAGGCTGGTAAATACACCAAATTGCTCCCCTCCAGCCTTCTGCACAGGATGTTCCAGCAAAAGCCAGAGTCACTCAAGAAAGAATAATTTCAAGAGAAATAATTAGAAATAAGCCAAGAGGAAACCTATGAATGGAAACCAGTAAGCCATATTTTAGCCAAATTAATGAATTCCAAGGGAAAAAGAAGAATCACAAGTCACTGACACTGTGATGGGTAGGAAAGGAACATCAGATTTCTGTATAGGCAACAAAAAGGGTCAAAGGAAAAAATCTTCGGCCTCCATATCCATAAAATAGAAGGGGAATTCATTTATTAATTCATGAATTTATTCAACTATTATTAATTGAATATATACTATGTGTCAGTCACTATTGGAGGATTTGGGGATGTAGTGCTTCACAACAGAGACAGGTCCCAGCTCTCAGACAGCCAATATTCTAATGGAGGGAAGAAGCAATACAAAAAATAAACAAGAAAGAGTGTTTTGGAGTCAGAATAACCTGATTTCAAATCTCAGTTGTGCTACTTACCATCTGTATTGTACTTAACCTTGTTGTGACTGTTTTCTTCTCTGCAAAATTGATAGGAATGCCAACCTTGAAAGGTTGTGATAAGGATAAGAGAAAAGTTGTGCTGCTGAATAGTATCTGGAGTATAATAAACATTTTATAAATATGTGTTGAATGAAAAATTGGCAACATGCAGGAGCCAGTTAAAAGAGAGAGAATGAAATTCAAAGCATAGTAGAAGAATGTACTCTTAAAGAAGTAGAAAAATTATTGATGCACATACATACCTATATATACACACAAATATGAATTAATGTATCTATGTCTATATGGAAGACAGAGAGCCACAAAGGGACAGAGAGAAGCAGAGAAAGAAGATACATGGTTGAAGATATAGGTGAAGTGATTTGGTGAGTTTGGAACAGAGAGAAGATGAGGAAGTTTTATCTAGTGGTTTCTATTTCCACTATTACACAGAAGGTGAGGAAGGAAGAGCTAAAATGTTCTAGGAGGGTAATGTTGTTGAAGAGGAGAGTAGTTGAGAATGGCATAGTGAGTTGAACAGAGTTTTACTTTTGCAGGCCCAGAATCCTGATTTCATCATCATATGGGAAGAGTTGTATCATTCAGAGATCTCTACAAGAGGTTGTAGGAGACATAGCTAATGTAGGTACCCTTAATATGTACCGAGAAATCAGGTGGTCACAGAAAAGTCAGAACTCCTGGGCATAACCAACTTCTTATGATCTGAAGGCCTATGTGGGAAGCCAGATTGCAATCATGGAACTATCATAATGTCTTACAGAATTTCAGAACATAGTCTCTGGCTAAGGTAGCTTGAGGAACACTCTTCACTTTTAGGGAAGGTTTTGTCAATGGGACTGGAACATTCTCCCCCCAGACTCACCTAAATGGATACTAGGAGCATTGGTTTCTCTGACTGTCCTTCTGCTAAGCTTTCATGGGACCAACACTCCTTCTGGCTGACTTAGTCTTTCCTAGATATGTTAATATATTCAGTTAGTCTTTTTTTTTTTTTTTTTTTTTTTAAAGATTTTCTTTATTTATTTGAGAGAGAGAGTGAGAGAGAGAGAGCACAAGACAGGGGAGCGGGAGAGGGAGAAGCAGACTCCCTGCTGAGCAGGGAGCCCGATGCGGGACTCGATCCCGGGACTCCAGGATCATGACCTGAGCCGAAGGCAGTTGCTTAACCAACTGAGCCACCCAGGCGCCCTATTCAGTTAGTCTTATAATAGAATTTAATTGGCCTGGAAACTTTTCTTTTTCTTTAAAGTAGATTTGCATAACTTTATTTTATTAATTATATATTGATTTGTTATTTAACTTACAATCAAGTACTACAGGAAGACTTTTACTATTTTTCCAAAGTACTGGGATGACAGAGCGTCCATTTTTTTTGAGCCCCAGGAAGAAGACAGATTTTAAGAAGCTACTCCAGGGAGAATTTCTGGGCTGCATGATTAATAATTAGAAAAAAGAGAAAGTGGGCACAGAAGCTTCCAGAAAGTTTGTAATGTCTTAGTGTTTGGAAATCCTAAGGTGAAGTAAGCAAGGGGAAAGCCAATGGCAAGTTAAGGCTGTATTCATTCAGAAAGACTCACTCTCCTGCTTACTGCACTTAGGATTTAGTTTATTACCTATAAAGGTTCCTCCCACCACCTGCCAATCTGTAATGTGGCATCCTTTATAATTTGCTCCTTAGTAATAATTCTAAGGTTTTCCTGATAGCATGGTTAAGGGCTTTTTTCCATCCAAGTTTTAAGAGTAGGATTTTTGTTTCCCCAGATGCACCAGTTTCTCAGTCATTTTTATTTCCCTGTATATGAACCTTCATTCTTCCTTTAATTTTCAGGTCATAATGAAATGAATAATCTGTGGTTATCACTAGTGATGCACAAGAATGCCGTTGGGAATAATCAGTGCTAAGCACCCTAATGGAGAAGTGAACTCACTCTACAGAATTCTAGGTACCAGTAATTGTTCAATCACACCAATTCCCATAGATATGCCCACAAAAGAGAAGAAAATTCAAGGGTGCCTCTCCATTACAACTTCAGGAGGTCGTCTATGGATCCTGACTTCCTTAGAGCTATGCTCCAATTTAAGAATTACCTTAAGATTTCAGAAAAGCTACTTTTCTATTTGCAATTGTATGCCCCAAATGTGGCTAATAATTGTGTGTATAATTAAAGGAGAAGCTCTGACTCACAACTAGATCCTTCCCAAACCTTAGCTCTTAGTAACACATGCTGTTTGCTTAATGATGGCTCACATCATGGGATTTCTGTAAGAAATGACACACAAGACTATTGCTCCCTTCCTTCCTTCCTTCCTTCCTTCCTTCCTTCCTTCCTTCCTTCCTTTCCTCCTTCCCTCCTTCCTTCCTTTCCTCCTTCCCTCCTTCCCTCCTCCTGCCTTCCTGCCTTCCCTTTTCTTCTCGTGTAAGCCCTTCCTTCCTGCTCTTCTTCCTCTATGAAGTGCTTCCCTATGTATCCATCATGGTTCATGGAAGAAGTGAGTATAAGGAAGACTGATTGGTATTTTAGGATGATGAACTCCCCCAGATTATCACTAGAGAGCTGCTAATCAAGCAAAACCAAACCTTTTTAGGATTTACTGCATTAAGGGAGAACACCATCTTGACAGAATCTCAGCAATGCCCAAACTGAAGAAACCAGAATTCGAGTATTTATAGGGTTTTGGGGTCTGAGTTTAAGTGGTTTAAGGCAAATCTTAGGTGGGAAGGTGGGAATTGATTGGGATTGGGTACAATTTGTAATATAATTGGTTAGAATGGCAGACACAGCAGTGTGAAAGTCTTGAAGTGAGTCTTGATAAGTAAACTGTGGTTAATAAGTAAGCTATTTCTTAGGTGTCTCTTATAAACTGATCTGTGGGAAGTTCCTGAAGCAAACTGTGAAATACGTTATTAGGTTATAGCTTATCTTTTCTGGGCAAAGCTTTCTTGGAACAAATGACTAAATTATTTTTAGATCAGAGACCTACGGTCTTATCTAAGACATACTAACACAAATGGTCTCAATTCTCATGAAACTTGTTGAGAAGAAAAGGCATCACAGACAACACATGATGGATCTTTGAGGGTTGGATATAACTCACCTGTTCAGAAGGAAACATCTTTCAGAAATGGTGGCAATAAATCCTCATTCAACTTTAGCTAGGACTTAGAGAATGGATAGGATGTGTCTAGTGGAGAGGCTAGAGTATTTCAGCTGGGGTTAATATCAGGAAAGGTATGGAGTGACAATTATGTTCATGCATTCATTGAATTCTCATGTGATTTATCTGTATGAAGCAGAGGTTAAATTTGGGGAGCAATGCTAAATAAGGTCGAGTCATGATAAATCATATTATGAAGGGCCCAGAATTCTAGAAAAGTTGGTTTGAATTGGTTAAGTTTCACATGGAGAAATCTGTGTCATGGGCTTGTAGTTTTTTTGTGGTCTTTTTGGCCATTTGAGATCCTGGTGGTAACTTTAAAGAGAAGGCCACTCTGCTGACAGTTTTTGAAGATTTTAGCATCCACATGAGACCAATGAATTTGGTAAGAAATAGACAATATAATACGCCAAACTTCCTTCAAACATGTATTTTTTTAATGATTTAAGTAAAATCCACATAATACAAAATCATCATTTTAATGATTTTAAGATATATAATTCAGTGGAATTTATTTTAATTACAATTTGTAAAACTATCATTTCTAATTTCAAAATATTTCATCACCTCGGGCACCTGGGTGGCTCAGTCGTTAAGCGTCTGCCTTCAGCTCAGGTCATGATCCCGGGATCCTGGAATCGAGCCCCACATCGGGCTCCCTGCTCCGCGGGGAGCCTGCTTCTCCCTCTCCCTCGCTCCCCCTGCTTGTGTTCCTGCTCTCGCTATCTCTCTCTCTGTCAAATAAGTAAATAAAGTCTTTAAAAAAAAAAAAAATTTCATCACCTCAAAAGGAAACTTCCCTTCCCAATATCCCCTTCCGTCAGCTCTTGGCAATCACTAATCTGCTTTCTCTCTCTATGGATTTGCCTATTCTGAAAATTTCATATAAATGGTATCATACAGTATGTGACATTTTGTGTTTGTTTTTTTCCTTTAGCATGTTTTCAAGTTTCATCTATGTTGTTGTATGTGTCAGTACTGCATTCTCTTTTAGAGATGAATAATATTCCACTGTATGGATATACCACTTTTGTTTATCCATTTATCAGCTGATGGATATTTGGGTTGTCTCCACCTTTTGCTATCTTGAATAGGGCTGATATGAAAACTTGTGAAAATGTGTACTTTTCCCCAAGAATTCTACAGCTCATGAGAACTGCATGCCTTTATAATTTTAGGATATTCCTAACCTAATATCATAGCCATCTACATCAATTAACAATGACAATGGATAAACATGTTATCAGGATATACACAGGAAAAATTAAGATGCACTTGATAATTTAACCTTGGTCCTGTAGATCCTCTCTTTTTTTTCCCTTTGAGAGTTCTTAGAATCTTTTTATTATTAATATCTACTCTTAAACACTGAATAATCTAGACATATTAATGTTTGGTACTTTCTTACCCACAGAAAGTTATCAAAATTACAGAAGCCTTACATGTCAAGGGAAATGATGAAAAAACATTCACAGTATAATCAACAGATTATCAAAAGGTGACCCTGCTAACTAGTTAACTAATGGTAGGTTAGAATTTATATTTACATTACAGAATAGTGCAAAGTTGAGATTTGCCTCACCTGGGAAGTTCTGACCCTGGAACAGTGATGGTGAATGGGAGTGTGCAGGAGAAAAATGATCTAAATCTATTCTGAGAGAACTATGGGAGCTGATGGAAGTTTTGGAGCAAGAGGGCAATACGATAGGAATAATATTTTGGAAGATGACTAATGTGGCAGCAGGATGGATTCATGAGTCAATTCTTACAAAGTATTTAAAAGACTAGCTGGCATGGGACACCTGGGTGGCTCCATTGGTTGAGCATCGGACTCTTGATTTTGGCTTAGGTCATGATCTCAGGGTGTGAGATCAAGCCCCCACTGGCTCCCCACTTAGCAGGGAGTCTGCTTGAGATTCTCTCTCTCTCTGCCCCTCCCCCTGCTTGTGCACTCTCTTTCTCTCTAAAGTAAATAAATAAATCTTCAAAAAAAAAAAATAAAAGACTACCTGGCAGATAGCATGACTAATAGAAATAGCAATAACAATAATAATGATATTGATAATTTGGAGAAGGAGAACAGATAAGAGGCAGAGAGAATAGTCAGGAGGTCCTGGCAATAACACAAAGGCACTGATGCTTGCCCAAGGGTGTAGGTAGCAAGCAAGAATCAACCAAGTGCCAAAGCAAGGTAAATTAGAAAGTCAGATAAAACACCATGCAAACTTTTCTTTGCTCACCACAGCCTTTATTAGCCTTAGGCCTGGTTATTCAACATGTGATGGAGCAGCAGCAATGGTTTCATCTGGGAGCTTATTAGAAATGCAGAATCTCAGGCTCCACCTCAGATGTTTGGAATCTGAATCTGCATTTTAATAACTTAGCTCAATGATTCTGTGTCTCTGATTAACGAAGGACCTATTTTCAAATGCAAATGTGTCCTGGGTGTAAAATGTATTTTCCTTTATAGGAAGTTCATTGGCTTTATTTGTTTGGGCTCTTGGATGCATGTGGCCACAACCATTGACATTTCCCAACTTCAGAAAAGATAACCTTTACTCCCTCTTTTTTCTATTAATATGAGTATTTATTTATTTATTAAGATTTTATTTATTTATTTATTTGAGAGAGAGAGAGAGCAAGAACAGGGGGAGAGGCAGAGGCAAAGGGAGAAGCAGGCTCCCTGCTCAGCAGGGAGCTGGATCCAGGGGATGCAGTGCTTGATCCCAGAACCCTGGGATCATGGCCTGAGCTGAAGGCATACACTTAACCAACTGAACCACCCAGGTGCTATAATATGAGTATTTAAAAGACAAATTATAACTCTACTTAATATCCTTCAAACTCTAAACTTCTGGTACTTATTTACTCATTTGTTCTATTAGTTTAATCATTCAGGACAGTTTCTGTACAGATCTGTTGTCCAATTTTTTTTACTCTCAAGACTTCTTGAGAATTTGATAAAATCTATGGAATTCCTTCACAGAAAAATGCACATAAATACATGCAAGCATTTTTCCCACACAACTTACTTTTGCATTGTAAATATTTCCTTCACATGTATTGACTGTAAAAAAAATCTTCATAAATATTATACCTCTTGTTTTTCATGCAAAAATAAATACCTTCTTCCTGGAAAAGGGCAAATAAGCCCAAACCATACAAAATAAACAGAATATAAAACATTTTATTACTGAGAAGTAAATTCCAATGAGATGCCAACTTTGACATTCAACTGATTCTAACTTTTTGTTTTGAATCCAACATGTGCTGAAAGCTCCTGACTTACAAAGGTAAGGATAAGCAGAGTATCAGAGTTCCTATGGCTCACATTGCAGATGAAAGCAGGCTCTCTTCAAGGAACAAGAGAATTCTTTAAAACCTTTCAGATTGAATCTATGTCCCAGTATTTTCTTTTCTTTGTCCTCAAGTCAATTGGGCAATCTTACGTAAAGCCTGCATCACTGATGTTATCTAAGTGAGCATGAGACAGGTTATGAATTTATTACCTCTCTGAATCTACCTAACTTTTGAAATTATTGAACAGAACCAACCACCAAAAGAAATTCTGTAGTTTCTTTGAAGGTATAACTGACTTGCAATTACTGAAAAGCAGACACACACACACACACAAAGACTTCTCTCTTCTTGGCTATAGTCAATGGAAGTGCTTCTTCAAATATATGAAGTTTTATAAAAGCACAATCTTTCCTTCCAGAGTGGAAACTTACTTTAACCAAGAAAGGTTACAGTTTTGTTTTGGATTTTACTTTCCACACCAGCGGAGTCATAACAATGATTTCTAGGTTATATATTGAAATTTTTGCTTTATTGATAAGGTCAAATACATGCAGCAAGTGAGTCAATGAATAAAGAAATTCTCCCCAAGAATCTCCCCTTCAGAGATTTTTTTTTCTCTCTCTCACCAAAAGAGAGGGAGAAAGAAAGAAAGAAAGAAAGAAAGATGAAGTTCATTCAAGTGTTTTAAGAATTCCCCTGGTAAGCCAAATAATTTCTGTGCAGTAGTAATATTCACATTTTACTCTAATTTCTTGAAAATTGTCTTAGTGACTTTCAAGGTCTGGGGCTGGTAAAGATAACAGTTTGCATGGCCATAAGCCAAGATTTCTTTAAATCAAATTATGTGACTCTAGAAAACAATGCATAACAGTAAATTTTCTTCATCAAAACACCAAAATCATATATGTTTTACACACAAATTACTGTCTTTCCTAAAAATATGTGGCCTTCTAGGGTAGGTTGGCCTGATTCAGGAGAATCCACTTGGTAGGAAGAAATGTCACATGGTATTCCACCGGCTGCTAGAGGAAGTCAGAGATAAGGGCCTTCTTCAGCATATATGAGCTATCACATTCCCATAACTCCCTCTACCTCCTCCCATTCACCCCATTTCCAAACTCTGCCTTTCTCGAATGAATGAAGAAGAGGCTTTTCATGCTATTTTGTTTTGTTCCTTTATCTCACACTTTAACAATTCAAATTTGACCTTGAGATTTCTTAAAGTTTACATATAGGTGGAGCTGGGTCTCGTCCAAATAATAATATAAGAGGCACACTAAAGCAACTTTGTGAAACAAAGGAAGGAAAGACAAAGGAAGGTCACATGGAACTGTCATTTACCACCTTGAAAAACCTAGGGAGACAAACTAGAAGGTATGAGAATTCTTTCTGTTGAGTGCTTGGCTATCCTTATAATAATAGCAGCAGCTACAACCTATTCCTTATGGACTAATAAGACTTTATATTCATGGAATTTTCCTTGTCAAAGAAACCTTTTCCTTGCTATCAGTCACTTTGACTCTCTAACGTGGTTACTAATAGAAAGTCATCCGTGATTTATGGAGTCTATTTAATTAATTTTATTTTATTGTATGATTTTTGAATGATTATCCTATGCCAGATGCTGTGCTAATCAAGGAACAAACATTACTTAATACTTATGAAAATTCTTGACATAGGTTCTATTGTTATCTCCATTTCATAAATGAAGAAAATGAAGTTCAGAAAAATTAAGTAGTGTACAGGCAGAACTAGGATTGTGTTCTAGATTTATTTTACTTCATAATCATCAGTCCTAGCTGCTGCACTTCACTACCTCCCATGAAAACATCTGTGTTCATCTGGCAGGGAAAAATCAGGAGCTAGTTGCCTGCACCAGAGAAACCTGTGGTTCCATTCAATGTTTTTGGAAAAAAAAAAAAAAATCTCTACATTCGTTCCAAAGTATATGCTCTCCCTAAGATATCCTTGGACTTTTAAGTATTGTTTAAATCTTGAACAAACTTGCAGCCATTCATGATAGAGTTGCCCATGTGAGAAGCCACTGAGTCACATATCACTGCCTATGATTTAAAATATCTGTGCTTGTGACTTCCAGTTTAGAGTTAACACCATTTGTTTTTCCTGTACACAGTATGTTATTATGTATGATTCCTCCCTCCTGGTTAATAATTGCAGAAGCCTCTTAGTAAGACTCACTTTTAGCTGCTCTGGAGGTAAGCGTGATTTATGAGATCCTCCAGAGCACTTTCCCCCAAATTGAATGTCATGAATGCCACATAGTGTATATTTTAAGCCAAATGCATGCTCCATATATGGTGCCAGTTTATTCAGTTTTGGGGATTGAAATAGTATTAGACAAAAAATAATTGTATGTACATTGTTACTAAGTGCTCTCTACATATTAAAAACAGCAGTTGTAAGAACCAAAATACCCCTGCCCTGCACTCTTCACAAAACAGTCCAGGTTCTGTGTGTGCTTCTGCTCTATAAGACTAGGTATCCAAACAATGCCCTCTTACTGTTCAATGGGCAGAAAATTAGGTAGTCTGAAAATGAATCTCCTTATAGAGAGGGAAATCCCTCCCCTCCTATAGTATAAATACTTCATTAAGCAACGTCTTCTGCCAAATTGAGATAATCAAAAAAAAAAAAAAAAATGGGTCAACCAAAACAGGCTTCCATCTGTATTTAGTTTCAAACCTTCCCAACAAGGAGACTCAGGTAGTACAATTTTCCTGGAGTACACATTTGATATGTTTCTTTTCTAACCTAAGTCATAGACATTTGCCTTAATGAAGGAAGATTTTTTTTTCTCCGAAGGGTTTGCCTGTCAAACTGTTTTACCACTTTATAATTTTTCATTGTTTCAATACTTCCTCATGCCCCCTAAGGAAAGCCCAGCCCAGCTTGTTTGCTGACGTCAGAGACTTCAATACAAATGTTCCCTTTTTTCCATAGGAAAAATAATGGACGTGGGACACCAGAGCTACATCCAGGCATCAAGTCTGTTTACCAAAGACAGCCATTATTCTGTAATTCTCTCTGCTAGTTCTGTGTGGGAACAAAGCCTTTTGGCTCCCTGATGTTAATGAGCTTAGGGCATTTCTCTTGTTTCAGTTCCAAGGCAGGGACTTTTCTTATTTTCCTTTCCTGTCACCTTCAGGTGAGCTAATCAGCAATAAGCAGCCATTGCTTTTGGAGCCGGAGAGTTTCCAGCTTCCCTCCTTCATGCTTCCATCTTTCGCCAGGTCCCTTTTCTTTCCCAAGTCATTTTTGGCTCATATATCCTTTGTGTTTGGCCTCCCATGTGGATGCCTGAAAGCTTTCCTCCTGGAAACTGCTCTGTGGGGATTTCTTTTTGTTTTCTGAACATGACTTTTAATTACACTTGGATTATTTGGCCATCAGCTGCTATGTAAAGCCTGAGTTAGTGCCATCTAACAGCATTAGGGTAGAGAGTGGCTACCGGCCAGAAAAGTGGCCTTTGCTCTTTACTCTGAAATGGGCCATCTGTGGAAAAACAGGGGCTATGGAGATGGGCCCTTATATACCTGATCCAAGCTCTGCACGTAGTGCATGAGTCCTACCTGCTAGGCTTGGCAAAGAAAGACTTTAACATATTGAAATTCTTCAGTATGTTCTCACTCCTCACTATACCATCTACAATTTTCAAACATTTCAATGGGAAATATGGACCTGTGGTTATAAGTGGCATCTTATATCCTGGATTCAATCTGATTAATGGAGAAATTGCACTTTACTCATTGACATCTGGGTATGATATGGCCTTAAACGAGTCTCCCAAATTGATTATGTGATTTCACTGATTGTGTGTAGTGGGATCTTGTCTCAATCATCTTAGAAGAGTCTTTGAATTTTCATGTCTCCTTCAAGTTCTTACATTCTAGCACATTAGCTTGATCACAATAGACATTTAGAAGATGTTTGCTAGCAAATCAGTGATAAAGCTCATTAAGAGCACAGCAAGGTTAAGAATGTTCGTAGGAAGCTCACTTTTAAAGTTCAAGGTCACAATCTTCAGAAGATACTTCTTTTAAAAATGAATGTTATAGTCTAGCAACATTTACAATAAATTTTTCACCTTATCTCTCATTTGGAAAAATTAAGAGCAGTCTTGCTTTTTGGTAGAGAATTACAAAAGAAATTATCAAACTATCAAAACCTGCCATTTCATGTAGCTTTTAAAATTATAGTCTAAACATTTTATTTGACAAGATATATTTTGATGTTTGTTTTTTTGTTTTTGTTTTAAATACCTTTCTATCACTTGGAACTGGGTCTTTTTTTTTTTTTTCTTTTTTTTTTTAAAGATTTTATTTATTTGACAGAGAGAGCACAAGCAGAGGGAGAGAGAGGGAGAAGCAGGCTCCCTGCTGAGCAAGGAGCCCAATGTGGGACTCGATCCCAGGACCCTGGGATCATGACCTGGGCCGAAGGCAGCCGCTTAACCAACTGAGCCACCCAGGCGTCCCTTTTTTTTTTTTTTTCAATTTTTTTTAGAACGGTCTTAATGCATCCTTTACTTGTTTTGTAGAAACACTTATTTCTAGTTCCTATTAAAATAAATTGTATAAGAGGAAAAATATATGCAAATGTAGCCAGATTTTTAAAATCCCTTAGCATGCATTTTGTAAATTTATCACAAATTCTTATCCATTCAATTGTATAAGATGACAATTTATTTTTCTGGTAGTTCAAAAGATACTTCAGGGTCCCTTAGGAAACAAGTGTCACAAGTGTCACAATCCTGGAATAGATAGCACATATAACAAGGAGAAGTAAAGGCAAACACATTTCTTTGATTTCCCTGTGGACCCTTCTGGTCATGGTATTTAAAAGGAGCAACCCAATGGAAAATGTTTTTCTTGCAAAACTCAAATATCTAATACTAACATTTACCTGGACCTGGATTCACCTTTGCAAGCTGTAACTGACTGATCTTATAAACTTGAAACATACCCAATAAGTTCAAGGTGATGTCTGTCGGCACACTCCTTCCCTCTCTGTCTCTCTAGGTAGTCTGTGTCAAGATCTTTTGTTATGTGGAAACTAACCTGCAGAAGAAGCCAAGAGAATTTTTCACTTAGCACTAGTATTTTGGCTAGAACGGAAAAGAGGTTTTAGATTAAATTTTTAAAATATTCGTTTGATCACTGGCATTAATACAACTAAAATGGAGCTAAACTTGTCATTATGACTCATGTATAATGAACTAAGCTTCTCTCTCTCTCTCTCTCTTTTTTTTTGCTAGTTCATTTCACAGACTAGTATTGGCTGCCCACCATGTATTAGGAGCTGGTGGGAAAAAAAGAAAAACTAGATAAAATATATTCTCTGCTCTCAGGTGTACACTATCTGCTGAGGGAGACAAACACAAATATTTTTGAAACATCACGGAAGTGAATAAATAGCTGTATGTTGAAAACACCACGGGAATGGAGAGAATAGAGGAAATGCAATGAAACCAGATGTCAGTATCAATCAAAACTGATTTTCTAATTATTTTCTAGAAAAAAAAACATGCTCATTTTAACTTCAGAGAATAGGAATAAGCCATGTTCAATTTGCTTAAATGCACTGGGGATGGGAATGGTCAAAGAAGCAGAGAGAAGATCAGGAAAAAAGAGACAAAGCCTAAAACCACATGACATATTTAGCAACAAATAAACAGATTGGTGTTGCTGGACTATAATCTATATAATAGTAAATTCTGAAAGATGTTGCTAGATAGGTAAGTCTAGCAATAGAGAGTTTTGTATATATAAACACTGTAAATGTTATCCTAAAGGTGACTTATGGTAAGGAAAAGCCTTCAAGGAAGGGAGTGAATCATCAGATTTGTGTTTTAGGATTAATTCTTCAGTGGTTTTGTGGAAAGTGGGAAGATCAGGGCAGGTGAGTCCACTTAGGAGGTCCCAAAATCCAGGCATGATAAAGAGGATGGACCTAAACTGGAGAAAAGGTAGAGAGATGAAGAGAAGAAATGAAGGGCTATTTAGAAACCAAAACCAACAGAAAATGGTGCTTTGATAAAGGGATAAAGGAGAAGGCAGAGGGAAATTTTGATCTCCTGTGTCTAGCTTGAGGACTGAATAGATCTCAGTGATACAGATATAGCATCAACGGTTGCTAAAGTCAGGTGCCTCATTTTTATACCTCTGCCCAAATAACTGGCATGTAATAGATGAAATACTTTCTTAAAAGGTGATAGTTGCACTAGGCCTTCAAAGGTGAATACTGTCTTAATTGATGGAGACCAGAAATTATTTAGACTAGTGGAATTAAACCAGGTAAACTGGAGATTAGAACCTATGAGTAGTAATGGTGAGAGAAGACAGGAATGCTGGTCTTGAAGAAAGACCCATATAAAGGCAACTGATCTGTAATCTATAGGTAAGAAAGTGGTTGTTTATTTAGGTTTTCATTATTTTTCCTAATCAATAGGGGCAAGACATTGTGAGAGAAGTAGTTTAGGGAAGCTATCTTGTGCAATACCTAAGATGAGAGGATGGAGGTTACTGTCAAGCAATAAAAAATATGATACACTGAGATAGTGGGACAATGGGGGCTTAACTATGGGGGTGGTAATAGAAATGATGAGCAGGCAGAGCTGGTGGTTGAATTGAATTGGTTTCTTTGAGAGAGGGAGTCTGAGAGAGAGAGAGAAAGAGAAAGAGATTTCTTTTATTTTGGTGGTGTTGTGCGGGCTTTAGCAATCCCATCATAAGGTCCAAGGGTGAACCGTATGTTACCAATGTTTCCACAACAGAAACATGGATTGCTCCCTGGCAGTGACAACTGGCTACCCAGGTTTGTAAGATACTTGAACACTTTTAACAGGACATCACCTAGAAGACACAGAGCTAGCCAAAATACCTTTCTATGCCAGTTTCATCTTTTTATTCTAGTTGTCTTAATTGTGAAAACAATACTATAATACCAATAACAGGGGTTTGAAGAAGAAAAGCAATTCTTCCAAAATTGTACTTCCCTTATAAAAATGATTATCCTTCACATTATCTTCCAGTTACTTTTTCTGTTCAAATACATATTTTTGTGAATTCTCTACGTATTGTACACATAATTGTTTGGCTCCCTTTCCCACTGATACGTGTATTCTGCATACCGCCATTACTATCACCTGCATACCATGAATCATGTGTTTACATTGAAATGCTTGCCGCTACTCTTTCCTTGAAAAATATTTCATTTGTATACTGAAATACCTACATCACGGGCCATGATATACATAATAGTAAACATCTTTATATGCATGTAGCTCCCCCCCTTTTTTTCTTTTTAGGACATTTGTCCAATAGAAACAAGATGCAAAACACAAAGGCAAGCCACACACATAACTTTAAATTTCCTAATAGCCACATTAAAAAGGTGAAAAGAAACAGGGGTTGCTAAATCTAATAACATATTTTATTTGATCCAATATCTTTAAAACATTTCATTTCCACATATGATTAAAATTACTAAGGAGATGTCCTATATTCTTTTTTTTAAATTGTCTTCAAAATCCAGTGTGTATTTTACTCACTTACGTATGATAGCACATCTCAGTCAGACTAGCCAAATATCAAGCACTCAATGTGGCTTATGGATACTGTGTTGAACAGTATGGTTTTAACATATTCCCTAAAGAGAAATTCATAGTCATAGGACCACAGGTTCAAAAAGTCGAGCAATTTTAAGACTTTTGCTTCATATAGTTATTCACTTTCCCAAATAAATCTATCAACTTAAGCTGTATGTTTATTTTAATTAGCTAATTAATTCAATATTTCCTATATATAGATCCTGAGCTAGATGTTGCAGAAAAAGTCCTATAAACAAAATGTTGCCATTCAACTCCAATATGAAGTCACACAGAAAGGAGGGTTGAGATGCCATAGCTTTACTTCAGAATCAAACACAACCAAGTGTTATGTTGTAAAAGTAAAATTAACACTCAAATAAACTTACGGATTTTAAAATTTGGTCACATAAACAAAAAATCTCAAGAAATATATTCAGCGTTGTTTAAAGTTTCTTTTTCTTGTTTGTTTGTTGTTGTTTTTGTTTAAAGTTTCTTATAAAAATTTATCCTCTTAATAATTACATGCCATGATCATAATCAAAAAAAGAAACCTAAGTCTATACAAACATCATCAGAGAAAAACTGTTCAGTATGGCCAATCCAGATGATTCCAGTCCACCCCAAATGAAACATGTGTCTTCCTCCTACCCCTACAGATGGCTGGTGTCTGTAATTCCCAGCGGCAACTACTGCTTTGCCCAGGTAGATGTTTTCAAACCGCACATATCTGGGGCTGTTCCACTCCACAGGCGTGAATTGCCAATCCTATCATAGCGGCTTCCGCTTGAATTTTCGGCTGTAATTGTTCACATTCTTGCAGTACTTATATTACGAGGGCAACAGCATCAACAAACAGAAGCATTTGCAGTTTCTCTCCATCTACTGGGAAACCGCCTTCCTAATCAATTCTCCTCAGCAAATGCTCCAGGACAGTGGAAAATTCCTTGGGCGAGAGATAATACCACCCAAGGGAAAATGCATTTATAATTGATGTGGTAAAAAGCTGTCAGACAGACATGGGTTTTCTCAACCATTTTTGTAAACACTGTTAGCAGCACTTCCTACAACAGCAGAAGTCTACAGGCTCTCTACCTCTGGGTAGAAAATTGTCTGCAGTGAGGAAAAGCCCACATGCCACATCTTGTGCTGCTGCCTATCGGAGTCCCCCCAAAACCGAATAATTACTGTGGACTCATGGCTCACATTTACTCAGCCGTACATTTTTTTAAAAAGTATTCTTCTAAGTGAAATGCTTGATTTACTCTTGAGTACATTGCCAAGGATGGGGAAGAAAGAGAAAAAATGGAAAGGAGCTTTATGCAAAATTGAGGTTTCCTTCTTAAATGGTCTTAGAAGTTATCAGGAAAAGGACATGGTTTGCCATATTTTTGGATTGTAAAAGACTTCAGAGATCTGTGCCTTACATAAAGCCAGGTATATTCTGCAATTGGCAGAGTTTTATAGAGCTAACAAGTTTAGATGATTTCAGCTATCAGATGTGAAAATCCCAACTGTATACATGGAGTCATATTCTATTCTTACCTCACTTGCATCTGCTTTCAGGGAACCTTAAGAAAGAAAACAAATAAATTTTATTATATCTGCATAATCTCAAAACTCAGTGAAAATAACATACATATTATAGAACTAGGAAAAGCTTAAGTAGAATTCAAGGTGGTTTTCACCTTTCCAAGGACATTGAATTTTGAATTATTGTGTAATTCTGCCCCTGTGAGTACAATAATTGAAAAAAAACATATATACAACATTAAGAGTCATACTTGAGTTTGAATCCTAGTTTTCTACTCATGGTTTGATTCTGAGAAAATAATCAGTCTGATCCTCTACTCTCCACTTGATAAATGGGACTAATAATATCTACCTTTATTTAAAGGATGTGGAGAAAGCTAACAATAATTGGTAGGCAAAGTGCCTGACATATAGTAGGCATTTAATACACAGTGACATTAAAATAATATTGAATTTATGGTTAATTTCTGGCTTATTGTAGGATTTGAGTTGAATCTCCCATCAACTACATTGATTTCATGGGAGTTGCCTTTCCAAAATTCCTTTTGGGATTAAAATTCAATCTCACTATTTGTTTTAGTTTGGGCAAAGGACTGGTGTAAGTCTTGGAAGTGTCCAGTTGGGATTTTGATTTTATATCATAGTTCTTTATTACTCACTTGTCCCAGGTTTTTAATTGTGTACTATTTTTAGTTTATCTTTAAATCCGTGCCTATCTCTACTGTTTAAATGCAAAACAGACAACAGTAGAACCCAGAAGATCATATGAAAACCATGGCCAAAGCAATACTTTCCTTTTTCATGGTTAACTCTGCCCACACCCTTTCTGAAATTGATCTGATGATATTTAGCTCCTGGCAAAAAAGAAACCTTTGCTCTTGGTTTCAGCCAATAAGAAGAAATTGAAAGCCTATATTAATGTTAAAAACAGTCATCTGGCTGAATTTGGACAGCCAGAGACAGCACAGGGTAGTCATAGGAGCACAGATTGTGGAGCCAGACATCCCAGGTTTGAATCCCAGCTAGGCTACTCACTGGTTGTATGATCTTGAGCAAGTAACCTAGCATCACCGTGCCCCAGTTTTCTTACTTATAAAGGTTGGTGTCCAGGCAGTAAGATATATTAAGATATATGCTCAAAAGGGACAATTATTTTAAAGACTTTTAGTTATTTGAGAGAGAGAGAAAGAGCATGAGTGGGGCGGGGGTGGGGAGAGGGAGAGGGACAAGCAGACTCCCTGAGCAGGGAGCCTAATGTGGGGCTTGATCCCAGGACCTGGGGATCATGACCTGAGCTGAAGGCAGAGGCTTAACCGACTGAGCCACCTAGGTGCCCCTCAAAAGGGACATTAACAGAGTTTAATAAGAGGAATATTTATAAAGTTATGAGCAGGCTTAGGGAAAACTAACAAGGGATAATAATATTCTCTGACAATAGAAAAATCTTACCCTTCCTGAAGGGGCCAGGGAGAGAATGGGTAATGGAATCTTAGGAGAGTTATTGCTATAGGAGTGGGCCAGCTATGGAGGCTGTGGGCTTGGTAGAGAAAAGTATCTATTGTCAGAATGCAGCCTGGCATAAAGGAAGCTGATGGAGTAAAAATATTGATCTTTCTCTCCTCCTACTCTCTCACATATTGCTGGTATCTCTTACTGCCTGGATTTAAGGACAAATCAGAGGGCAAGGAGCCTGAAGTAGGTGAAGAATGAAGGAGACTCGACGTAGGGTGGCTATGGGAGAATATTCAGTGGAGTAATAGTATCTATTTCATGACATTTTTATATAAATTAAATGAGTTAATATCTATCAAGCACCAAGAATTGTACTTAATGCATAGTAAGCATTATATAAGGGTTTATTTTTTCAACAAAACATTTAGTATTAGCTTTACTATTACTGATAACTTCATAAGTGAATGATAACTTCATAAGTGAACAGGCCTAAAGATAGTTCCAAGATTCTATAAGAATGGGATTGTCTCATCTTTAGAAAAATTTAAAATCTTTATGATGAAATTTAGGAACAAGATGCTAGTCTCTGAGATACCAGAATGTGTCTGTAGACCTCTAGAAGGAAAAGGGTGCACATTAATCCACATATTTCAGCCAGGATTACATTGGCTGTTTTAGCTTGATTTTTCTTTGTTTAATAGCAAGTACTCACCCTAAAAGATAAAACTATAGTCGGGTTGGCTGAAAGAAGAACAGGAGGGAAACACAGAATTTGCCAGACTGAGTGCCTCAGGTTAAATGATGAACAGGGCCCTAGAGGAGATTGGTCAACTCTGCTTAACATGACATTAGCAAGAGGTTTGAGTGCAAGCTCATACCTGTACTAATGAATCGGTTTTAATTAGGTAGCTACCTATGTGCAGCCACATGGGTCAAACATATATCAATACCCTGAACGCAGTCCCAGATTTTCAGATGTCATTATTTTGTTGGCGAGAAAACACATATAGAAAACTAACTATGCCAGAAAGACATGAAAAGACTCTAAATTAGTGCTAATGGGAATAAGTCCTGGAGGATTTTGGCATCTGGAGGGTCTCCTCAGAGTAACGGGGTTAAAGGCTTAATGGAAGAATAGAAGAGATAGTTTTGGGAAGGGCTTTGGTTACAGGATGGTCTTTTTAGGCAGAAAAGAGATGGAAATGACATTTATGATGATGATGGATTTGAAAGATAGAGGGTTGCTATTTGTGGAGACTGGAAAATATGCACAAAGGCTTACATATTGCAGGACAAGGCAAATTAGACTGGTCCAACAGGAATGACTGGAAAGAAGATATGACTAAATCTGAAATGATAACACAGACCCAGAAAGTGTAACATTTTTAGTACAGAGCCAAGAATTTTGTCATATCCTATTTTCTATTCAGCTAAAGACATAGCTTGAGTTGATTGCCCTATTGGCTTTTAGATGTGGATACAAACACATTAGTTCTGGACTACCTATATCTGAATCAATGACTAGCACAGAGAAATCCATGCATGCTAACTGGTTCATATACACTATGTATTTTCTGACTTGTTGTTTGGAATTTATTGATCCCTCTCAACTTTCTATCTACTCTGTGATAGACAGAGAAGTCAATGTAACTATATTAGAATTGATCTTGTATTCAAAAAGCTAACCTCGAGCCAATACTAATGGATTGGGGATATAGAACTGAAGCTGGACATGAGTGCCTGTCAGTCCTGCATTGGGAATGACATTGTTTGGAATGATGAAGTAAGTACAAGACAAGAGAATACTGCAATCTTATAGTCAGCCTGCTTGGTTAATACACACGGCACTTAGAACCTATCAAGTCTATAAAAGTGGGTGAGTGCTTATGCCTTGCTTCTCTCTTCCTGGGGGTTGGAACCATCCCAAATAATAGTAGGAAACAGCAAAGCAAAACATTCCATTGCCATTCTTTCCAGTGGAAGATTATGTAAAACCTGCTACCTTGCTGTGCTTAGGAGTTATAGGGGAGAGAATAGTTCATGATGGGATAGATACAGACATGGAAGAAGACAGACATTATCATAACACAAACACCCCAAGAGAAAAATGAGAAAAGAAAAGAAGCAGGCATCACAAAACAGAAAATCTGAATGGGACATAAACATATGAAAATCTGCTTAACATCATTAATAACCAGGAGAATGCAAATTAAAGTGTATTGAGTTACCATTTTATAACCACAAAATGAGTAAAAATTGAAGTCTGAGAATTCCAAGTGTTGACAAGGTTTTGAAGTGATGAGAACCATCATATACTGTCACAGGGGGTGTAAATTAGTACAACTGTTTTGAAAAACAGTGTGTTATTACCAAACACAATTGAAGATGGGTGAATCCTATAACTCACAAATTTGATTCGTGGATATATATCCAAGAGAAAGTAATGCATGTGCACCAAGAACTATGTGAAAAAGTACATTGCAGCATTTTCTGAAGAGCTAAGTATTAGAAGCAATTAAAAATTGTCCATTAGCAATAAAACAGATAAATCAATTTTAGTATATTCATATATCATAATAAATATTATACAGCAGTAAAACTGAATGGGCTGTAGCTACATAAATTAAAACAGATGAATCTCAAAAATACAATGTCTATTGAAAAAGTAAGTCATAAAGAAACTTAGAGATGTGTTTCCACTTAAGTAAAAATTATTATGATGAACTGAAGTAAACAATAATACTGTTTTGAGATATATTAATACGTGATGAGGGGTGCCTGGGTGGCTCAGTTGGTTAAGCCTCTGACTCTTGATTTCAGTTCAGGTCATGATCTCAGGGCTCTGCCCTAAACGGAGAGTTTGCTTCTCTCCTTCTCCCTCTCCCTCACCTCCCCCCACACACTGCTCTCTCTCTCTGTCTGTCTCTTTCTCTCTCAAATAAATAAATAAACCTTAAAAAATATATGATGAAACTATTTTAAAAAAGCAATGGGATGATTAATACAAAACTCAAAGTAGTGGGAGAGAGGGGAGAGATACAATCAATGAGAGGCATACTTGGAGTATATTAAATCCTGCTAATGTTCTGTATCTAAAGTTGGGCGGTAAGTAAATGATGTTTCTTTTACACACTAAAGTGTAAATGCATTCTCCTCTCTCCCTGTGTCTTTCTGTACACATGCATACATACATACACACAAATGTATGTATATGCAAATATAAATACATATACTCACTTTTCTATGGAAGCTATATTTAATAATGGAAAGCCTCTTACATTCATTGCATGAATCTGGACAATAGCCAATTTGGTTGGGTTTTTACCCGCTTGAGGAGATGTACTTGCTTTTATTCCATTGGTATAAATTGTCTACTTCCCACACAGAACAAACTGGAAAGCAAATTTTGTCTCTAGTTGTCTTCCTATTCTCCTCTCTTCATCACATAAAATCTTGAGCTTTCCATTATCACTGGTTTTTGAACTCACTTCAATAAGATTTTTACCTCTAATACCACTGAAACTTTTTTTCCTAATACCAATCATATCCATTAGCAACATGAGTCATTATCTCTTATTCCTGGCCTTATTTGATGTATCCATTTTAGGCAGTACGTTGATTACTTCATCTTTCATGAAGCACTTCCTTGACCTCTGGACACCTCTCAGTAATCTTAATTTTCTGGTCGATATTTTCAGTCTCCTTGGCTAATTCCTGTCCAATTTGCAACTTCTTAACTTTGAAATGCCCCAGGTTTGGTCCTGGAATTTCTTCTCTATCTACACTCAGGACGAATTCTCCACCATTACCATTGTTTTAAATAACCATCTACATGCTGGTGGCTCTAAAGTCTTTCCAGCCCGACTTTTAAGGAACTTCAGACTTATAATCAAGTTCCTACTCACTGTATCCACTTTTCAATGCCATTCCTGCCCCCAGTGTGTTCTTCCCCCTGGGTCCCCGTCAGGACATGGTGCCACCATTTACTCAACTGTTAAAGCCAAAAACTAGATATTCCTTGATTTCTTTTTCTCACTCTCCCAGTATTCAATCCATCCTATTGGCCTTACTTCACAATTTGTCCCCAGGCAGATCATTTTTCACCATATCCATAGCTACCACCATAGGACAAGTTTCCACATGTCTTACGTGGACTATTGCAGTAGTCCCTACTTCTTTACTACTATTGTGTCCCTACTTCTGTACTTTCCTCCTTCAGTCTGTTTTTCACAAAGCAGCTAGGATGAATCCTCTAAAAGACAAATCTAATGATATCAACTTTCTACATAAAACCTTCCTAAGGCTTTCCATCATATTTTGATTCAAATTTAAGGTCCTTAACTTTAACTCACTGCTTCTGTATTTGACCATCTGGCTAACTCTTCAGCCTCATCAGTCACTCTCTCTACCTCACTCTGCTCTAGCTTCATTGGCTTTTTTCTCTTTCTCCATTGCAGGAAACATAATCCTATATCAAGATTTTGTACTTACTAATCCTTCTGCTTTTAATAATCTTCCCCTAGATATTTGCAAGACCATCTTCCTCTCTTAGGTCTGATTTCTTCCTACATGTTATATGGGCTTTCCCTAACCACCTTATCTAACAAAATGCCTATAAAACTCTCTATCTTCCCACTCTGCTTATTTTTTCTTTAAGGAATTTACCATTCCTTGACATAACACTAACTTCATTTTTTGTTTCTTATTATCTATGTCTCTTTCTAGAATAAAAACTTCATGGAAACAGAGACTATTTTTGTTCATTGCTATATGTTCAATACTTAGAGTGGTGCTTACCATATCATAGACACTCAATAAATATTTAATTGAATGAATGAATCTCTGGATGAAGTGAGTATATAGTTTAAAATTTGGTTCCCCAATTGTGTTACAATTTTTTCTTCTTAGCCATTCTCAGAGGAAGCTTATCAGTTGCTCATAATCTTTAGGTAAATTTAGTATATTCTTGGGAAATTTTAGTGAACAACTCTCTGGATAAACAATTCTAAAAAATTAACATGTGCTGAAATCATTTGTTTCCTCTTTTAAAAGTTTGTATTCTTAAATGTGAACTAAGTTAGTGATAAGAATTTGATTAGGACAGACTGAGTGGATCCTGGCTCATCACTTGCCACATGATTGGTTATGCGGCCCTTCTCTTACAGTCACTATAAGAGTGTGCTATACACAGTAATATGCAATATAAGCTTGGACTCTGCTATGGTGTATCTATGATCCAAGATTGTGCATCATGCTGAATTTTTGCCCCAAATTATTTTGATGACTAATGATTTGATAGAGGGTAGATTAAACTATTTTTCAATTAGCTTTTTGATAGTTTATTTGAAATGATTTAAAATCTTGTGGAAGTTTTGGCAAGTCAACCCATTGCTTACTCTTCTAGAGACTTTATTATCTCCATGAGATAATAAAATGATTCAAGAAAGTTAAATTGTCACTATTAAAGCACTGAATACTGTAATGAATTTAAAACATATAAAATCACATTTAATTGACTGGCAGCCTCTGTAAGAAACCACATTTCTGATATTCCCTGAGACTAATCTTCCTTTCATTCAGTTATGCACAGTTTCATCCAGTTAAGGCCAGTGTTAGAACTACTTGATGCTGTGCATGACAAAATCTCTCCTCCTTAATCCTCATGGTCCTTCCTTTTATTCTGGTAATGAAGGACCTCTGCAATCTTGCTAAATGGCTCTTTTCAAGATTTATCTGCTTTTATCTTCTGCACAGATCCTTTGCTCCCACTTAAGTGATCCCACTGTCTTTACACAAGGATTGCTCAGTTTCTCTTTAAAGTCTTCACTAATGATATTCCCAACCGATCTGGCTATATCCCACTTCCCCTCTTCATACACACACACACACACACACACACACACACACACACACACACTCACTAGCCCACAGTTTAAGGTAAAACTAATCGAGGCCTCCTCCATGGAGCCTTGCCTGCTCCTCAGCAGGAAGGAATTCCTTCATTCTCTGAAATCTTAGAACCTGTTTATATGTGAGCACCTATATATTTGACAACTGATCAAACACATTTTTACTTTGTAATGTTAATTCTCTCTGTGCACACAAATGTGCATGTGTCCTTGTGTGTATAAACTCCTAGAAGACATTTGAATTTTCTTGTTAACAAGGGCTATCTTTTAATTCCACCAATTATTCATACAATGCATCTTCATAGGTTTTTGTACCTTTTTTTAAAAAAGCTTTGCAGCATGCCTTTGCAACTTAAGTGACTGTTGTCTGTGTTTCACTTTGGAGATGAGGTATTCCAAGCTTATTACTCCTCATTTTTTTTGCAGTTTTGGGGGGCTGAGAAAGAAGCCCTTTACTTGCTACATCCAGCTTTTTATGACTTTGATGCATCCAGCGTGGGTCTCCGTTAATTCAGGAAGCTCCCTGTTGCTTTGGTGGCAGAAGATGGCATAGCACCACTCTTTCATTCCTTGCATATCTGCCAAAATATTTAGAGGGGATGAAAACAGGAAGTCTAGGGCTGATTAGCTATCTAGTGGTATTAAAAACAAACAAACAAAAAGATAAATTGTGGCAATCTCCAAAAGGGATTGCTAACAGAAAGAATGGTGTCAGTGGATTATCCAAGCTGGAGAATCTGCTAACCTTCCAGCCCTGATTAATAATACAGTCCCCAGGACACGTCTGCTTCCCTCACATCTGTCAGGATTCTGGGTTCACAAGGCATTTTTCCATGACCTCAAATTCCTTCACAGCAGCCTTATGAGTAAGAAAAAGTAGAAATTGTCCCAATTTTTATATTATCTCTATCAAACAATGTTTTCTGATTCACAAATCCCTTTCCCCATCAGAAATGTTTTCACCCCTTTGAAACCTTTTCTTATGAAGTCTTACAAGCCAGGAGTATGCCCATTGTGGCTTCTGAAAGCCTTCAACTGATTGGCTTGCCTCTCAGACCCTCTCCTGCTGTTTGCTTCTTTTCAGCACCAAATAAGTGTCAGACAATTAGAGATGGGATTGGAGATGTGTAAATTGTACTGTCGCCAGCAACAAATTAGTAATTTTGTGATAATACACTGTCCTTGTAACATGGTTAGAGTTAGCACGGTTACCTGCCTCTATTTGTGCTAAAAGGCCATGGGTAAGATTGATGAAGATCCTGTGTGGTAATTCATTTTCCTTCTTGACACTCTCCCCTCACTATCCCCCTCCCAAGAAATGAGACATTAACCAGCCCCTGAGAGTTGAACAAAGCCTCTACCTGGCCTCCCCAAACTCATAGTGCTTTCCTTATAGTCCTTACCTGGAAGGCATTGCACCACCTGTGCTGAATTGGGAAGGAAAGCCTATGACACAGTGAAGGGAATTAACCTCCCACACCTCTTGATCTAGCCTTCTTTTATTCCATGATCTGGGCCTTAATGGGAACTGATAGTGGATTCAGAAATCTCAGTTACTGCTTTAACTTGAAAGCTTATAAATATGAATGGAGGATATCCTGGCCTTTGTCTTTCCTTAATAAGTTGATATGGGAATAAGTCCTCCACAGAGTTGCTGTTTCCAGGCCTTGAGGCTTCCTAGCCTTGACCTTTCCACAGGAAGAGTTTGTGCATTTCTGAAAGGTCCTCCCATTGATGGATAGCTGCCTGCTCACTTGCCTTGTTACCACTCTGACTGCTCTTCTAAGGAACAAGAGAACAGAAGTGGAACCATTTACTCTGGAAAGTCCCAGTTAAGCTATGCCTGGTGGTTTGTTACAATTTAGTAATGAGGCAGTCTTATGAGCGTGATTGGTCATAATGTTATTGTGATATTGTGATTTATAAGAAATACATTCAGATAACCAAAATATATTTCTCAAATATATTTGGTCTTTGTCCACAGTTTCTGGCTTACAGCTCCCCAAACCCTTGTAGTTTCCTAAGTGTTCAGGACAATAAAGATATCTTTTGTTATGTTAATGAAAGTAAGGTTTTGATCTTGTCCTAGGCAGGGAGAGTGGGGGGCTTGTTGCCAGGAGGAAATCATATGATTAGAGGGTTGAAACTTTCAGTCCCAGCCCCCAACCCCAGACCTCTGAGGAAGGGAGAGTGGCTGGAGGTTGAGCCAGCCAATGGCCAATGACTTAGTCATTCATGACTATACAATGAAGCCTCCATAAAACCAAAAAAAGAGAGGGTTCAGAGAGCTTCTGGATTAGTGAACACTTGGAGATGCAGGGAGAAGGGCATGCTTGGAAAGGGTATGGAAACTCTGTGCCCTTTCCCCATACCTTGCCTATATATCTCTTCATGTGGCTATCATGTCCTTTAATAAACTGGAAAATGTAAGTGTTTCCCTAAGTTCTGTGAGCCACTCTAGCAAATTAGTGGAACCCAAAGAAGAGGTCATTAGAACCTCCAAAGTGCAACTGGTGGGTCAGAAGCAGAGGTAACAACCTAGGTTTGCGATTGGCATCCAGAGAATGGGCTGGATGGGCACTCTTAAAGGACTGAATCCTTAACCCATAGAATCTGATGCTAGCTCCAGGTAAATAGTGTCAGAATTGAGTTGAATTCTTAGATACCCAGCTGGTGTCTGAGAATTAATTGTTGTGTACTTCCCCTCCGTCCCTCATCCTTTCCTCCCTTAACTTCCTTCTTTTCTTCCTTTTTTCTCTTTTCCTATCTCTTTTTCTTTCTTCCCTTCTCTCTCCCTCTCTCTCTGTATCATACATACATATGTATGCATGTATGTATGTACCTATCCATCTGAAGAAATTTAGAAAGCATGATGTTGAAGAAAGTAAGCAAGTTATAAAACACTATTTAAAATATGTACTAAGTATATATATTTAAAAAATATTCTAAAAGCCCTTGATATGTAATTAATAATGTGTGTGTTTATATGTGTAAAGGCAAAGCATACAGAGAAAAAAAATCAAGCAAAACAAGCAACATACTAACAGGAAAGATACCCATATAATTCATAATAGGATGCACCTCTAGGGAGTTAGGGCAGAGAATGGAGCAACAGACGTGGGACAAAGGATGATACTTATTCCTTAGAAAGAGGTTGTACTTGATGTGACACAAAAAGTTAACAGTTTCTCTTCTGAGTACTGGGTATGAGATAAATATAATACATATTTTTCTCTATATCAATAAAGAGAGAAAAAAAAAGTCTCTGCTGACCTACCTGCTTACTAGCATATACATTCTGAGTGTTGTCCTCTAGTTGGCAGAGCTGGGCTTACACACACACACACACACACACACACTACCAGCCAGATTTAGAAGTATATTATTCAAAGTCCACAGAATTCAGAGAAAATTCTGCTTTTACTCTAACTTTCCTAGTCACTCCCTCTTCAGGAAGAACAGAGAGGGTACTTACTGAGAGGAAAGTAAAGTGGCAGTCATATATATTTCTCCCCTACTTTTTAAAAATCTCTAATAAAACTTTGATAAATTCTATCCATCTCAGCTATACTGATAAGGATAAGGAAAAGGATTTAGATTTGTTTCACACTGAAGAGGAAAGGAAAGCATTAGATCAAGACTGATGAAAGCAATGTGTGTACGTGTATGTGTGTGTGTGTGTGTGTGTGTGTGTGTGTGTGGCAGTGGGGTGGTGATGGTGGTGGACTGATGAGTAATGATAATGCTCAGGGGAGGAAAACTTGGTGGAAAAGCAGGAAGAATCCTCTGCATTTTTCCTATAGCTTCTTCATCTGTTCAAGCCATGAAACTTTTTCCAGCTTTAAGCAAAGCCAGAGCCATTAACCCGGTGACTCTCAAGTGTTCAGTGGCATTTATGTTGTGGAAGGGGTGCAGCAGATGGAAGTTGGCTGAAAAAAAAGTTACCAGAATTTTTGGTAAATGGAGGGCAACATAGTGGGGGGTGGGGTGTTTTTGTTGTTGAGTGTGTGGGAAAGAGGAGGGGGAGGCAAATATATCCTCCTGGATATGTGGAGACAAAATGCCCAGTGTTCTAGAGACCAAGTTCACTGACTTTCTCAACTTTCGCAAAACCATTCATTTTCCTCTTAAATAAGAACGATTGTCATTTTCTGTGTTGCAGAATAATTAACTAACATGGATAAAGAGCTATTGAAATGTTGAGTGTCATTACCCCGATGACTCATTTTTTAGAATAGCTTTGGAACCGGATTGGCAAAGTTTGTGAGTCATGGTGGGGAAAGTTTCCAGAGTGGTAAAGCCCTAGATTTCTAACCATACCAAACTCAGGGTGCAGGGCACAAATAAAACTTAAGGATGACAAGTTGGAAGTGTCTGTCACCTTGTCTGAAGACATTAAGCAGCCAGTGGAGGAGCGCTGAAAATTCAAGGTGTTTCCTAAAATCTGCTGTCACCCCAACTAATGAAGCAGCTTCAGATCTAACCATCAGCAAATGATCTAACTCTATCCCCTTTCCTCTCCAATAGGCAGGATGTGAATCATTTGACCGTAAAAAATGAAATTTAGATATTAATACTCTATCATTAAGTATTAACTATGGAAGTTAGCACTTACTTATTTAGCATAAACTAGAAAATGAAGGTCAGTGGTCTCAACCTTCAAAAAACTAATTTTACTTGTACAGAAGAAACTATTTCTCCTAAAACAGAAAAGGACAATAGCACAGTTTAACCAAGCATTTATATTTGATTTTAAAAAATGATGCCTGTGTTTTAATACAGACTCAGAGTATCAGAGAAGGCTCTGCAGAGAATGGACAATGCCTAGATATGGGGAAGGAGATAAAAAGCAATGTGCATTTCAGGAGGAGAAGCCCGAGATATAACATAAACAGTGAGAGCTTCTCTTCCCTTCATTTTCTTTATTTTCTCCACTCATGTTATTTTAGGAACTGCCGGGAATATGTAGTTGGATCATAAATGCTGTTCAAAGATCATATGGTTAATGTTGCAATTTTTTAAATATAGAAATGGCTTCAGGCTGGCTCTAATTGAGCAGTCTCTGTAAAACATACTAAACCACAGAGAACTTATGCAGAGAAGGATTTTTTAATTTATTTGTATGGCCTCTTTGGAGTGGAGGCAGAGGCATTAACAACTTAGAATGGCATTTTGTTTTGTAAAATCAACATAAATATGGGCAGTTGGATTAGAGGATTAATGGCGCCCTCATTGCCTGATCCTTTTTTTTTTTTTTTAATACTCTTTTCAGACAGCATATTGTCCATAAGGGTTTCTGATTATCTTCCCCGTTATGCTTAGCGAGAACTTTGAAAAACTATGAAATTGGACTCAGTAGGTGTTAAAAAAGTTTATTAAATGCTGATGGGAATCTGTCTAATTCTGGAGATTTTCCAGTTCCAAGGAAATTGCCTTATTTGCAACATTTCCATTCCATTGTTAACTGATTGTGTATCTTTTAAGTATATGTCACTTGATAGGAAAAAAAAATCAGAAAGACAAGTTATGACAAAGAATTATTACTGCCTTTCTCTGTTGCTGTCTTATTCCTTTGTTTGTGTATGTGCTATTTACCAGAGGACTGGACTCCTTTATAGGTCTCTGGATTAGTCATTAACACCTTCATGTGGGGGCGAGATACATGGGCATCCTGTGGGGAAGATAACGAGTTTGGGATTTTATTGCAGGGACTGCATTCCAGTTCCGAATTTTTTCTATAGGTCACTCATATTGCAAGTAATTCTTGAGCAAACCATTCCCCATCTGTTCAGATCTTGTTATAACAAAATCAGCCATGACAGATTATGGTACATAAAACAGAATAAACTTTGCCCAGCTGGATGTACAAAGTAAGGAGCGGAAGGATATACAGGGCCCTCTGGCTACAGAAAACTGCAAAGAGGAGAACATTCTCCATCAGAAAGAGTGAAAGGTGTGAAAATGCTATGGGGAGAGAAAAGGAGGGTTGCCTTTTTTGGAAGTCCACTTCTCACTGCTGATGACTGTAAACAGGCAAATTAGCTTTTTCTTCTTTTAAATTTTATTCTATTGTGGTAAGAACACTTAGCATGAGATCGACTATCTTAATAAATTTTTAAGTGTATAATAGATAATTGTTGACTATAGGTACAATGTTTTACAGTAGATCTCTAGGTCCTATTTATCCTGCTTAACTGAAACTTTATGCCCATTAATTAGTGACTGCCCATTTCCCCTCCCCCCCCAGCCCCTGAAAACCCACTATTCCACTCTTTTGATTCTATGATTTTGACTATTTTAAACACCTCATATTTAAGTGGAATCATGCAGTATTTGTCTTTCTGTGACTGGCTTATTTCACTTAGCATACTGTCCTCAAGCTTTATCCATGTTGTTGCGTAAGATGGGGTTTCCTTCTTTTTTAAGGTTGAATAGTATTCCATTGTGTGTCTATACCACATTTTCTTTATCCATTCATCTGTTGATGGGCATTTAGGTTATTTCCATAGTTACTTCCATATCTTGGCTATCATACATAATGCTGCAATGAACATTGGAATGCTAGTATTTCTTTGAGATCCTGATTGCAGGTCTTTTGGGTGAACACCCGGAAGTGGGATTGTTGGATCATATGGTAGTTCTAGTTTTAATTTTTGAGGAACCTCTGTACTGTTTTCTGTAGTGGTTACACTATTTACATTCCTATCAACAGCGTGCAAGGGTTCCAATTTCTCTCCATCTTCACCTAGGCTTCTTGTCTTTTGTTTTTTTTAATTGCTTTGTCTTGATATGCACGTCCCCAGGCCCAGCCCTCTGCTGTCTCACCTCAAAAATGCGTGCACAGAGCCTGAGTTCCTCGGTGGGTATATCCCACTTCAGGGAGCACACGCTACGCACTGTGGCTGCCACCACTAGGACTGACTGAAAAAAAAATCCCATCACCATGAGCTGAAAAACTCTCTAATGTATTCTAATGAAAAGGTCATTTTGTTCACGATTGATCCAAGAATCCCAGAGACTGCCTCGGAAGATCTGCTTTCAACTTTAAGGCAACCATGGGTTCACTTTTGCAGGAACTGTCCTGGAGAGCAGGGCTTGTTTATAAGACTTTGCTCTGAATTTTTCACCTTTGTGGTGAAAGGAACAGCATGAGTTGTGGAAGTCAAACTAATGGTGGCATTTCTGACATCCATGTTATTGAAGAAGTTGTGTGCAGGCCACCCGTAGGCCTCTCAAGTCTCCCAGGTGCCCCTTTCCAGAGATAAGCTGTAGTATCTGGTTGGTGGTGGTGTGACAGAACCGCTACTCCTCTCCAGTCCTGAAGTAGTAGGGCTATTGGGTTCTTTTGCATGGCTTTGGCAAGAAAAGCTGGAGATCCACTTTCCTTTCTCACTTTGGCAGGCTGTTGTGGATTCATAGACCTTCTTTGGAGAATTCCACTGACCAGCTCCTTTCCTTCTCACCCAAACTTTCCTATCCCTGTCACCAGGTTCACTCTTTAGTGTTCCATAGAACCAGTCAAGTCAGCAGCTAGTTAAATCAGAAAACAAAAGAGTGGATACATCAAAACTGCAACAGTCAAGGAGGTGCTCTGGCCTCTCTTCTACTTTGCTTTCTTCAACTCACTGTCAGCTTCGAAGATGTGGAAAGGTCCGTTACCTGCTGTTGTGTTTTCCTAGCTCTAGGGGTTATTGCTATGTGGTTATTATGCAGTTCTTTGAAATGATCTAGAATATTTCTTTTGAGAGGTGTGTTATGCCTGATCAATAACACAGGCTTGCAGGGGCACCTAGGTGGCTCAGTGGATTAAGTATCTGCCTTCAGCTCAGGTCATGATGTCAGAGTCCTGGGATCAAGCCCCATGTCCTATTCCCTACTCAGTGGGGAGCCTGCTTCTCCCTCTTCCTCTTCCCCTTCCCCCACTCGTGCTCTCTCCCTCTCTCAAATGAATAAATAAAACCTTTAAGGAAAAAAAAGATAAGACAGGCTTTTAGGATTCCAACCAAAAAGAAGGTGGGCTATATATTACTTTTACAAAATGATATGCATATACATCTCATGAACAGAAACGTGCATATAAAATGTATATTTGCATTTATACTTAATTTATTTGAATTTTCCTATTTACTTACTGCTCCTGATCTTTAGACATTTATCTAACAGGATTAAAATGTTTTAAAATATAAATATTTATACATTTCTTATGAATAATTACTACTTTTAATATTTAATGTTTTTATTTTTTCTGTTTTGTTTATAGTTTTTAAGAAATATAGGTTTTCATTGTTAAGATGTCAAAGCTATTGATCTTTTATTTTTTTCTTTGAAAATGTAGTCAAATTTATTATGAAAATATATAATCAGAGATGTGTGATATTTTTATTTATTCATTCATTTATTTTTTATTTATTGTTATTAAATTTTTAAATTTTAATTCCAGCTTACTTAACATACTGGTTTATATTAGTTTCAGGTATACAATATCGTGACTCAATGATGCTATGGATTACTCAGTGCTAATCATGTTAAGTGTACTCTTTAATCCCCTTCACCTGGGGCACCTGGGTGGCTCAGTTGGTTATGCATACAACTTTTGATTTCGGCTCAAGTCATATCTCAGGGTTGTGAGATCAAGCCCCATGTCCAACCCTACACTAGGCATGGAGCCTGCTTAAAATTCTCTCTCTCCCTCTCCCTCTGCCCCTCCACCCCTCCTTTCTCTCCCCCTCTTTTAAAAAAAGATCCCTTTACCTGTTTCACTCATTCCTTTATTATTTTTAAACTTAGATTATCCTGCTCCATCCAAATATATTTTTTTGACTTTTGCATATATTTCCTGTAATTTTTATAGTTAAAAACTAATCTGAACACCACTATGGAATATTTGGTTGATACATTATATGAGATTTTATGTAAGGTTTGATGGCTTAATCAAATAACCAAACAATTTTCTCATATCATTTAATAAATTATCTTTCTCTTTTTCAGTGATTTATGGTTTCTCCTCTGTGGGTATGAAGTTCTTAGATAAACTAAGGCATACACAGAAGTACACTATTCTAGCCCACTAACTACTCTTCAGTAAACATATATTAATGGATAGATTAACGCATGGGGATTTCTGGACTAATATCTTTCTATCTACTTCCAAAATGATCTTCTAGCTATTACCAGTTCAAACTATGTTTTAATATCTGAAAGGAGAAGTTGCTCATAATAATAACTTCCTAAAATGGTTTATACCGGTGACCACTGGCTATTCATTTAGGGGAACATGAGAATCCCTTTAAGATTAACACCAAATTGCTACTAGGATTTTGACTTATATTAGGTTAAACCTATTAATTAGCACTTTTTTCCCAAAATGTTATTCTGCACAACACTATGTCATATGTTAATAAGGTGCTACCAAAGACATATATTCAATAAGCCTTGATTAAAGAAAGCTGCATTTACTGTAGATTTACATATGGCAGATTATCTGAGAATTTACCAACAGTTGAATTTCTTTTTTTTTTTTTTTTTAAAGATTTATTTATTTATTTATTTGACAGAGAGAGACCAGCGAGAGAGGGAACACAAGCAGGGGAGGGGGAGAGGGAGAAGCAGGTTCCCCGCAGAGCAGGGAGCCCGATGCGGGGCTCGATCCCAGGACCCTGGGATCATGACCTGAGCCGAAGGCAGACGCTTAACGACTGAGCCACCCAGGCGCCCCCCAACAGTTGAATTTCTATATGATTGTCCAGTAAAGAAAGAAAGTAGCATTTCCCAAACTTCTTTGTGATGAGATGTGTGCATATGTGTGTGTATTTGTGTGTGTGTGTGTGTGTGTGTGTGTATATATATATATATATATATATATATAAATATTTCATCCACTGACATACTCTAGATCGAAGTCCTCAGCATTGGCATTTGAAAACACTGCCATAAATAAATTTGAAAATAAATGTCATTTTTATAACATCCAGCCTTCTTAGGGATATAATAGTTCTACATTTACTTCCTTTTATTTTTTTTTAATGTCTTAACAAACTTTTCTTTTATGCTTAGTTCCCATAAGTTTTCTTTAAAGTATTCCAATATATTATTTGAATTTGTTATTATGAACAATTTTTCTAATGTATTTTCCAAACAAGTATTACTAGTATGTAGAAATATTTTCTAATCAATTTTGTGTTCATTTTATTTAACTCTTATTAATTTTAATGGATTTTCAGCTGGTAGTCCAATGTTTTCTCAGCAGAAAACTATAATATGTACAAATAATTGTGATTTCATTAATTCTTTTATATTTTTGCTTTAAATAGGAGCTCTAAGATTATGTTATATAATAATAACTGCTGAAGCAATATAGAGTAATATAAAAGAGGTGGAATAGAAGCACAAAATAAGCATTTAATGAATATTAACTCAGTTTATTCCTACTTTAATAGATACACTTCTAGTCTTCTGCTATTATGGTAGGATGGTTTTTATTTCTTAATTTGATGCGCATAACTGAATTTGTTGTATATATCATTCAGAACTTTGTATAGATGCTTTATTCTTATATTTTTCAGAGGAGTTATTTTTCCCCAGTCAGAATACTCTGTAGAATTTATTAGATTAAATGACTTTTGGGTGTCCTAGAGATATAGCAATAAAAAAAGTTTAAAATCCATGCCCTAAAGCAGCATATATTCTAATGGAAGAAAAACAGATAAAAATAAAATTAAAAAGTCAAATTCAAAGAACACAATATAGATTGGATAGGATAATAATGTTCACGATATATCTAACCAGACTTCAGAGGTGACAGTAGGGAAGAGACAATGACTGAGAAAAAGGCCTGAGATATTGAGAGATATCAAAGAGACTCAATGGACCCTAAGAAAATTAATGTGCTTAAAATAGTCATTTCAACATTCTTGTCTGCTGAAACCAATATTTAGATTATCTGTTAGTCTGCTTCCATTATGTGTCTTTTGTCTTGACTTTCAGATCCTTTTTCCTGGTTCTTCATGTTTCACGACTTTTTATTGTACCAAGAACCACAGAGACTGTGAATGATGCTATTTTCCCCTACAGACTACCTAAGACAGAGGGTGAGCAACTCATCATCACAGTCAGGGATTAGAATACTCTGTGTTGGGCTTCAGTATTAGTAACAATGCCTACCTTGGATTCATTTGTTTCTAGAATGTGGGGTTTTGAATTTAGCTCTGGAAGATTGAGAGTTTCAGTTGTGCCCTCTAGTTCTAATCTTAGCTCTTTAATTTCTTTCCCAAAGTCTTCAGAAGAGACTAGTCATAGTTTGAGTATTTTTGGTTGAACTTTATTTTCAAAATACTATGAGACAACTAGGCATTTTTCTGCCTTTTAGAAAGTTATGGTCTAGCTCCCTAAACTCCCATGCCACCCAGAACTTAGCAAATGTTCTATAGGGAAACCAGTTGTTTTAGGGGCCCCCATTCCAGTCTGTTTCATCAGCCTGGGCAAACCTCAAAAACTTCACTGTTTTCTCTTTCCTTCAGCAGAATCCTTCTGCCCAGGTAAAGTCTGATCATTGGTCAATGTCCAGAATGGACAAATGCCTTCAGGAGAGAATAATGGGCAGTGAATGTTAACTCACCAAGAATCCCACTTTTTCCTCTCTGGAATTCCAATTCATCTAGTCTTCATTATTTTCAAACCCTCTTCTGTCTTTTAAAATATAATATTTGTATGTCATCTATTTTTAGGTGTTACAAGCATTATTGACCTGTTTTGATCTACTGCATTCTATCCAAAAAGAATAATTGAAAAAAAAACATACCTACCCACATTATATTGAAATAACAGCAGACCAAGAATGCTAAATGGAAACATAGATGGAAGAAGGGCTTGTGCCTACTGGTTTGCTCTGAAACCAAGTGTGGCACATCCAAATGTTAAATGCGTAGACACCCAATTTCTTGAAAAGCTTTTGAAAGTCATTTGGCATAAAGCAAGTATAATGAGAGTATATGGACAAGTGTTCAAATAGAAAAAAAAAACAAGACACAGAAGTATGATGAATTTTAGATAACAACATATAGGAAAACATTAGGAAAAATTCTCAAGTAATAGGTTCCAAAAAGTTCGCTGGGTTTTAGGCATCTTCCTACCATGGAAGAACCTGGAATAAGCAAGTTGTGACCTCATGTCTGAAGGAACTGAACAACTGACAGGTGATTGAAGCAGGGCTTGTTATGAGAATAGGTGTTAAAGGCACAAGCCATGTTTCTAGTACTGTTGCATAGATCAGAGTGGAACCAGGATACAACTGACTTAATCTTGAATTTTCTGAGTCCCTTAGCTGAAATTCTGCAAAGTCAAATTCTCTTGTCTAAGGGTATGATTATTCACAGAGCCTGAAACAGACCTGAGAGGAAAAACATGGACCTGGGCACCAGGCTTTGCTTTTCTTCCTAACTCTGCCTTGATGTGCCTTCCTACAACTTACCCTTGATCTTTTGACCCTTATCTGTCACTTGTCTTATTACTTACTAGTGTGTTTTAAAGTGTTACAACTTAGAAAGAAGCCAACCCTGAATAGCATTTCCCTTGGTCAAAAACTTTCTCTGGCAAAGAGAAAAGACTGTAAAGATAAAAATAAATGGAAATCAATACAATGAAGACATTGAAATTCCAGCCCATTTGCCACTGTCACCTGCACAGGGCAGACGGCCTGGTAGCAAAAAGGGAGCAAGAATTGTTGAAAACAAGTTAGAAACAATAAAGTTTGCCAAGTCAGGGGTCCTCTGTGGACTTGAGTGGTCCCAGCAGTGGCTGTGTATGGCTCTTTCTCAATGCTGGACATTATTACTGCATGGTGTCTTACCAGAACTTGGGTTCACTCAGATGCCCCACCTCCCTCTTGTGCCCCTGCAGAGGTGGAGAGTGAAGGAGAAGCTCCTGAGTTCTCTCACTGACACAGACAGCTCAGAGCTCTGAAAAGCAGTCAGAGAGGGACAGGCAGTGTCCCAAGAAAATAGCATGACAGTTTTTTAGAAGGTATGGCTAGAATCAAATGACTGATAATCAAGAATAAATGGATATGCTTTTGATGGAATGAAAGAGATGATTAATCTGCCATGAATGCTACTACCTTAGGAGAGGGTTGGGTTGGTAACATTGAAATAAGTCAGGGTTATTTTTTTTTTTTTTAAATAAGACAGGGTTCTTTGAAGGTGAATTGAGGGTGAAGTTGTCCAGATGTTTCCTGGCTTATAGCTAAGAAACATTTACTATACTAATCTTTGAAGGCACAACTAATAGCCACAGGTGCTAAGTTTTCACCCTTTCTGGTATTAGGATAGTTCCCAACTGGTATTATTTTTCAGTAAAAACCCAAACCATTTGGTTCACTCTTCCACGTAAACTGCCCCTGTGACCAGCAACCCTACACTGAACTTAGAAGTGCACTGATAGACATAAGTAGCCTAATAATCAACAGGCCAACCCAATCTACCCACCACCGTCAAAAGTATTGATTCCAGATCACAAACTGGATGTCTACCAGCCAAATGCTAGCAAAAATGTTTTGTTTGTGACACACCTTTGTTTTAGGTTATTATAAATTAGTTACAATTATTTAAATACTAGAATATTTCACAAGTGCAGAATTTCTACTTAAAAAAAGCTTAGATGTTCTGGAAATATTGGGAATATGGGGGCCGACATTTTACATGACAACAATTAGATGGAGGCTGCCGCTTTACATGGGGCATGTGCTATACATTATTTTCCTCTTATATTCTGCTTATTACTTCTTTATCCATTAATATTCCTGGCTGGATATAATTAGAAATTAAGTTTACAAACCAGGTAAACACTACTTTTTAAAGTTGATATGTATCAGGAAGTTCATCTTGATAGTTTCATAAAACCTTTGAAGGTAAATAGAATTTCCATAGTACCAAGCACTGCCGTCATTAATCAAGAAATTTATGTTTTTTGGGGCGCCTGGGTGGCTCAGTCGTTGAGTGTCTGCCTTCGGCTCAGGTCATGATCCCGGGGTCCTGGGATCGAGCCCCGCATCGGGGTCCCTGCTCAGCGGGAAGCCTGCTTCTCCCTCTCCCACTCCCCCTGCTTGTGTTCCCTCTCTCGCTGTGTCTCTCTCTGTCAAATAAATAAATAAAATCTTTAATAAATAAATAAATAAATAAAATATATAAAAAAAAAGAAATTTATGTTTTTTCAGTCTTGTTTTGTTTTGTTTTACTTCTCTGCAGTTCAGTTTGTTCAATAGTCAAAAGCAATGGCTACAGATCAGTTTCCTCATCCTTAGATGAGGTCATAACTCACAAGATGTTATATAATTAAATAAAAGTAATACACATAAAATTTCTGGAGTAGTTACTATAATCTCATAAGTGTAAAATAATGTTCTTTGTGTATCTATTAACATTGTTCCATAAAAAAACTGCCTCAAAACTGAATGGATTAAAACCACCATTTATTTAACAAAGTTATTTGGGTTGATTGCTTAGTTTTTCTGGTCTAGAGTAGTTCATTTGGTTTTTCCTGGGCTTGCTTTACTTCTTTAGTCAGCTCTCATGTCATAAAATCACATCATGGCTTGGCTGATGGCTGGATGATCTAGGATGGCCTTACTCACGTATATGGCTAATAACAGGTTGATAGGGCAACGGGGTGACTGGGAAATATGTCTCTCATCATCCCAGAGGCCACCCCAGACTGCTTCACATACAGTTTGAGGTTTTCAAGAGCAACAAGAGTAATAAGCCTCTCTATGAAAGCCATTTCTGAGTCTCTAATGGCTCTGATGGTTGAATTAACTAAAGGATGTCATATACCAAACAAAGACTCATTGATTAGAGAATTTTGCCTCTTGATAGGAGTTGTTACAGAGTTATTTTGCAAAGGGACACACATATAGGGTTGGAGAAAATTTGTGGCCAGTTTTGCAATCTACCATTATTGCTTTTGTAGTCAGTTTTTTATTATTATCATAATCTAAATAAGAATATATGAACATCTGGTCATTTAACTTCCCTGTGTCAATCCTCTCATTGGCTCTCCATTACTATAGGAAAAAAGTCCTATAAACTCTTTATGCGAACATCGGGAGGATCCTTTGGGATTTGACTCCGTGTATCTCTCTAGCCTCATCCTCTCTTCACCATATACTGCATGGGTTCCACTCATTCTGAACTACTTTCTAATGTCCCAATATTATACTTTCAAAACTGTGTACCTTTTATATATCACCTGCTACTCAATGACCACCTAAGAAACTCCAATCCTGATCTCAAAATTTTACTCACACTTTAATTCCTCCATAAAGGCTTTCCTGACCCCTCTTTCTCACCCACAGAGTAAGTTTCTGCTTGCTTAATAGGACCTTTATTACACTTTAATGAAAATGCCTACATAACTACAAATCTTGTGTAACCGTAGGTGGGGACCTCATCTTACCTATCTCTGAGATCGTATCACTTGGCAAAATGTCTAGAATCTAGCAGGTTCTCCATGAATGCCTGGGGAATGAGGAAACCAATAACAGAATGGCATACAAATTACATGTCCTTAAGTGTCCTCTAGAATCAGGGTGGAAGAAACCACCAATAATGCGTCCTACAGTATGTGAGAGAGTCCTAAATATCCAAGTCATATTTGTGTGGCCAGATTTTCTTGGCCTCAGATAACCCACTCTTTACTCCTCTAAATGTATTTCATAACAAAGGAAACTCTCCTTTCATTCTCAGTGAGAATAAATGCTTTGTCTAAAGTAGACCATTCCCTGTTATGAATTGATAGGATAGGGTCAAGTGTTTTCCAGATCCTGAAACTAAGTTTTGTGCACAAGTGCATAAATGCTGTTAGTAATGTATCTGGAGAATAGAATGTAGCCATTCTGTGCCAGGGGACAGACTGCTCTGTGAGAACGATTTATGATCTGTCAGGTGGGGACTTTTATGGTGCTGTGCTAAGAGACAAAGAAATTTTAGGAGCTGCTAAAAGCAACACAAAATATGCTTTCAAGCTTAATGAGGAGAAGCGATAAAATCGGGTTGGCATGTATGGCTGGCTCCATGTGTTAGAGAAAAGCTGAAATGTTCTTAGTGTTACATATTTTGATTTTGCTAAATTTGTTTTGGGCAGAATGGATATTTATGTCCCTGCACGATGAGCAGCAATTACAATGTCTATCAATATAATAGAGTTTTATTTGAAAATTGTGCCCCACGAACAGTTTTTATGTGAGTTTGTCATAAATTTTTTTCACACAAAAGCTTTTTTTTTTTTTTAAGGAAAAGTAGATAATAAATCCATTTTTCATTGTCTTGGCTAAAGAAAATAGCCATACACTGGCTGAATATCATTTTTATTTCACTGATTGAAAAACATTCCCACAGGAATGGGCTTAAATGGGTAAAGTGTTCAGGTTGGCAATATTTGTAAACCTTTTCTCTACAGTCTGTTGATCTGACCACTAACAAATAAAGAGTTTCTAGAATAGAATAAACTTCAGGATGGGTGATAGTAACAGACAGACTCAAGCAGAACACAGTCATAAAATTTAGAATAGAAAAGCCCTGTTAGAACATCTTAATCTGAACCAATCATATTAAGGATGAGAACACAGAGGTCAAAGCAGTTTAAGTGATAGACTAAGGTTCAAATGGCTCAAATATATATTGAGCATAAGGGCTGAACTCTTCCCACACTTTAGGACTGTTGTTTGGTGTCTTAATTAAATGTTGACAAAACCATATTTCTAGTTATTCTAATCAGCCTGCACAGAATACTCTCAACTTCACTATAAACTAGTGAGAAATAACTGATTCAGTAGAATTCACTTCAGTATCATTTACAACGTTGAAGGCACCCAAACAACCACGCCTCATACTTGTTGCCATAATACCACAGGTGTGCATAAAACTTTGTGTTGATTGATTTAGGAAGCAGTGAAAAGTATCAATAGCTTGCAAAGATTTTATTTCTTCTCTTTTATGACAAAAAGAAGAGGCATGATTAATGTTTTCCAGATCTTGATACTATATACGTATATATATATATTATTTTCAAAGACATAAATTGTTTTCAAAGATAAATATGAAGTGTTGTATTCATCAGTTCATATATCCATCTGAAAAAGTACATACTTGTGTGTTTAAGTTTTCCTACAATAATGCAGGTTGGTATTTGAAAACTGCTTAGAACTTGTACGGCGACTGTTAAACGGGTAGCTTAATCCTAAACCAGGAATCCTGATTGTCCCCTTGAATCAAAAATTCTTCAAGTGCAGTCTTGTTTCATTAGCTGGTGACCATCCAAGTGGCCCAGATGGAAATGCATCAACTCCTGTATTAGTGGATTGCAGAGATTTTGATTCAGTATATCTACAGTGTTGTGGGGGAGTACAAAAATTTGCACTTTTTACATTATCACAGGTGAAACTTAAATGTGGTCTACAAGTACTTTAAGAATCATTGCTCTAGGCTTGAAATCACTTTTGCTAACTTGAGAAAGCATATGGGGTCCTGGATCTGAGGTTTTCCCTGTAGCCTGATGAATGGTTGTGCATTTGGAACAAGTGGGACAATAGCATCCTGTACAGAATAATTGGCATAGATAGATAGATAAGAGAGGGTGAATGGCAGAGGAAGAGAAAGAGAGAAAGCAATCACAGGAGCTGAACGCCTGTGTTTGTGTCCGAACTCCACCACAAATTAGTTCCATGGCCTTGGACAAATAAATTAATTTCCTTGAATCTCAAATTTCTTGGCACCATAGAGCTAATAACAATACTTACTTTATGAGGTTGTTTTGCTGATAAATTAATTGACAAGGAAAGAGAAAAAAAGAGAAGAATACTTAGAAGAGTGTCTACCACGTATTAAGTTCATTGTACAGATCTTCCTTGACTTATGAGGAGGTTATGTCCAGGGAAACCCCTCATAAATTGAAAGTATCATAAGTTTAAAATGCATTTCATATACCTAACCTATTGAACATCATCATAGCTTAGCCTTGCCTAACTTACACGTGCTCAGAACACATCCATTAGCCTACAGTTGGGCCAAATAATCTAATACAAAGCTTATTTTATACTAACGTGTTGAATATTTCATGTAATTTATTAAAGACTGTACTGAAAATGAAGAACAGAATGGTTGTATGGGTGTAGAGGGTTGTCAGTGTGTTGTTGTTCACCCTTAGGATCATGTGACTGACTGGGTGCTGTGCTCACTGATGCTGCCCAGCATCATGAGAGAGGGTTGTCCCGCATATCGCCAGCCCAGGGAAAAGATCCAAATTCAAAATTCAAAGTATAGTTTTTACCAAATGCATGTTGCTCTCACATCATTGTAAAGTTGAAAAATTGTAAGTCCAACCATTGTAAATCAGGGACCATCTGTGATATAGAAATTAACTAAATTGAGGTATAAATGTAGGGAGAAGTACTAGTTCTATTGAACTCCATTATTTTTTGGAGAATGAATTTATTTAAAAATGAAGAAAGTAAGAAGGCATCAGAAAGCCTTTCCCATGACCTGAAAAAGGAATCAGTGTGCAAGAGAGAGTGTTGGAGAAAGTCATAAAGGATTCACTATCATGCAAGGTTGACTATCTTGATCCTTTTCTGTGTTCTCCTTTGCAAGTCCATGGGTAGACACCTGCTCTTAGAGAACATACTCAAGGGAGCACCCCTTCAATGTCTGGCAATTATTTCCCAATGGATGCGGTCTTATAGAGAGTTGAAGTAATTGAGAGATGGAGCTATAATGTGTGTATTTTTTACAGACTGTGATCCTGAGTCTGACATCTAGCTCTGGTTATATCAAACAGTAGAAGAAAGGGATTATGAACTGAAATTCAACAAAAGCAATATAGATGTGTTTCTCCTAGCTGAGGAAGATTCTCTCTCTGATTATATAGGGATATACTTTGAAAAATGCATTGGCAGATACAAAAGGATTTGCACTGAAAAAGCAGACAGTATATTGTTTATTAAACAATCTTTTACTGAAACAATATTTATTCTTAAACAAAAAAATATTTAATGTGCTGCAGTAGCAGAAATAAAATCATGCATTTTCCAATACTGAGAGATTATACAATTGATAACATTTTGGAGTGTGTCAAGTCTTTTGAAAAACCTCACTATATAGCCATCTATGAAGATTATACTGGATATTTGATTTGTATCCCATTTTGTTCATAAAACATGGCCTTATGACTGAGTTCCTGTATCTTTAAAATTAGTTTAAAACCAAATTTGTATTGATGCCCCCTAACGGATATAGAAGCCTTCCGCTTTTGGAAGAGTATATTGTTTCTAATTCTTCTTTATTATAAATAATTATTTGTGTAATAAATTGTTCTAGAAATGCAATTCCAATTTATTTATCAAGTGATAGTACAAGGGAAAGTCCATTTTTCTGCACCCTTGCTAACACTGAGTATAGATGATTTTTTAAATTTGTAAATTAGCTAGTTAAATAAAAAGACTCCTCATTCCTGTTTTGTTCTGAATCCATTGTTTACTAGAGAGAAGCAAACTTAGTTTTAACCAATTGAGGATGTAGAATTTGGAAATGAGAATTTGATGCCAACTTTTATGATCTGCCTTGGATTCTTGACTTCTCTCCCTGCTGGTTGGGATTAAAAATGAGCCTGTCACCATCTGCCTGTGTCTGCCCCATTTCTGTTTCTCGGAGTCAAGCATGGGCACAATCACACAGACACCCCTTGATTCCACACATAATCAAGAGGAAAATTTAAAACCCCAGGAAAAAAGCTTTTCACAGAACAGGAATTGCGTCCTCGATCTTTACATGCTAGAAACAATCTTCAATTTTCTCCATGGAGATCTGTTTTATGTGTTATTTTGGTTTGCTTCTAACCCTGTTTTCTACTGCAAAAAGGCAATTTCTATTACTGGACTCTTGATTCGATGTGCAGTTAAATGCTACGTCACAGCTGAGTTTCGATATTTCACAGTGGATGGGAAAAGTATTAACAAAGTTTGTGTTTTCCTCCGCATGTAATAACCACTAATTCACGGGAGTTATGGGTTTCAGTGGGCTGACTCTGTACTTCCGTAACAGCAGATTTTCTACCTTTTTCATCTGAATTTCACCCAAATATAGTGTTTGTCAGAAAACCCTCTGGTTTGACTATTTGACAGAATGTCAATCTCTTAGTCATTTAACTCAAGTGCTTCAAACTTCTGACCCAGTTGGCCAGTGGAAAGCCAACAAAACGCCTCAAGGACAAGAGTCAATTCCTGGTTCAGTCTGTTCTTAACAAAGCTTTACATTTAATCGTGTAGCTGTCCTACCATTGTCTATTCTCTGTGTTAGGTAATTCTTACAAAAAAAAAAAAAAAAATCAGCCGGTAAAATCCAACTGATACCTGTAAATTTGTCTCAAAGATGGCAGTGGAAGAATTCAGTTTCTGAAAGCTATTAGGGTTCCTTCCTGATCAAGAAGCTTCATTTTATATGTTCAAATTTAGAAGTACTAAGTGACTTTAAATATGAATAGAAATTCTGAGTGATATAAATCAGTGAAAGATGTGGACTCTTGGTGGAAGTCCAGGAGCAGAGAATGAACCCAAAAATGAGAAATCAGAACCTCAGATGAAATGGAAAGATGGAGGAACAAGCATCACTCTTAAGGGAAATGTTTTTATTGTTGTTGTTTTGTTTGATTTTTAGTGTTTTCTCACTGACTTCTCCTTAGGTTTCTCTATTCTCCAAAACTACACTAAATTCCTCAAGGGCAGTTTGGACCCTGACAGATTTGAATTGTAAAGCAAGGTTCACAGATTAGTAGCTGTGTGACATCAGCAAATATATTTAACCTTTTTCTCTTAATTTCAGTTTCCCCAGGGGTTAAGAAAATATATAATAACATTGCTATGGGGATTAAATATAATAATATATACAAATGCCTACCATATAGCTTGGAACTTAATGAGCATTAATATATAGTAGCTGTTTTTAAATATGATTCTTTTGAATCTCTACAACCTCAAAATTAGGTTGGCCATAGGATCAGCATTTAATTTTTGGGGGGAGGGGTTTGAATTGAGCTGGAGTATTTTAATATATCTTATTAATTTATTTATCCTTTCAAATACCCAAGCCTTCATATTTGAAAGATTTGCTTGAAATATGTCATGAAAACAGAAATGATAGGAGGGAGAAAAATAAGTCATATCATTTTGAAAACAGTGACTGGCACACAGTAGGCATTAAATAAATGTTTGCTGAGTGAATAAACGTATGTGAATATTCCAAGCTACTTAGCTCAGTAGAGGAAATTACGTGTTTTAGCCATGGGTCTCAAGTATAGAGGTACAGAGGTGAAGAATGCAAGGGATTTCAAGCTACCAGATATGTACTAGAAGTTTTAGTCAGCTAAATGCAGAGCATTGAACAAATTATAAGTTTGTTTTATTGAAAAACTACTCTCCTTAAAGGGGAACCTTAAACAAAGTTCTATCTCTGTCTAACAAGGAATATCTATGTATTAAAAGCCAAAGTACTTTGGAAGAAAGAGAGCAAAATATCCAAAATTTATGATAACTTGGAAAAGAGTACCGGATTTTGGGAATCTAAAATGTTGAAAACCAAGAGAAAAAAATTCATAATGCAAGTTTTTAAATGGGGAGGTGATTCAGTCTTGCATGGGATATCTCAAAAATGAATTCTGAGTCTATAGTGGTAAATGCTTTAGGTAAGCAATACAGTGAATATTCTTCAGAATCCCTATAACGATGCCAAGGAGCTCAGAAACTGAGTCAGATTTTGAAAAGTGCTTAAGAAATGGAGTGAGAAAAGCACACAACAAAGATCATTCGGAATGATGTGCAAATTCTTTTTTCTCCTTAATAAGTTAACTTCTAAGAGTTGCCTAGATTTCCCAATATTTGACTTACCTTCTTGCTCCATTCTGATCCTGCTACCACTCCCACCCCTCCATTGGCACTGTCTCATTTACAAACATTAATCAAAAGGAAAAAATTCAGTCCTCAACATGCTTCTCCTTGCATCTTTAACTGTCTTACAGTTTCTCTTCAGTCTTCTGTGCCAATTCTTGAAATGAATTTCTTTAGCAAGCCTTGAAATGTTTGTATTTCTCAATGCTCTGTCCTAGGCCCTCTATCTTCCCATTCTATGTTTTCTCTTGCAACAAACTTCTCACAAGCCCATTTATTTTAATTTTTTATATGCTAATTGCAATGTAGATCTGCTTCTTAAATTCAGGTTTACAACTCAGTTTTCTCCTCTGAGCTGCTTACTTGGCAGCTCCATCCAAATTCAACAGATTCTGCAGGTCCAAAACAGATTCATGACCTTCCCATGATCTTTTTAAAGGCTGAAGCTCATTCTCTTTTCTGTGTTCACAACCATCTACTCAGTCAGTGATGCAAACTATAAACATTTGAGCTGTTCTTGATTGGTCACAGTGGTTATCACCAGATATTTCCCTTCTGAATATGTCTTAACTAAGGCCAAGTCTCCTCAGCATCATCTCTCACTTGAACTAGATGGAGAGCCTAAAAAAATCTACATTCTGTCTTTATAGTTGAATAATTTGAAGGCATTGCTTCCAGGGTTGCTACTGAACAACTGATGTCATTCTGTCTCTTGATTCTTTTTATGCAATCTATTCTTTCTCTGCTCTGGAAGCTTTGAAGGTCTTCTATTCATTACTGATGTTTTGAAGTTTCATAATGAAATGTCTCTGGGTCAGGTCTCTATTTTGCAGGGAATTCAATGGTTCCTTTTAATTCAAAGATGACTTTCAGATATAGGACAATTTCTTAAAATATTTCATGCATAATGTTCTTTGGTCAGTATCCTCTAACACAAGACAATCAGCAACATCTATAATTGAAAAAGTTGGTTTTAGGGGCGCCTGGGTGGCTCAGTTGTTAAGTGTCTGCCTTCGGCTCAGGTCATGATCCCAGGGTCCTGGGATCAAGCCCCACATCTGGCTCCCTGCTCCACGAGGAGCCTGCTTCTCCCTCTGCCTCTCCCCCTGCTTGTGTTCCATCTCTCGCTGTCTCTTTCTCTGTCAAATAAATAAATAAAATCTTTAAAAAAAAGAAAAAGTTGGTTTTATTGTCTTTTGTCACGGTTGGAGAATGTACACCATAATGAACCATGGGGCATCTCAGGAATAGGGTGTAAGAAAGGACAAATTATAGAGTTTGGCCTTGTGGTGAGAGAGTCTGGGGAAGGCAAAATGAGTTGGGCTCTGCTCTAGAGTGGATGCTGTCAAGAAGTAGGGATGTTTTTGGAATATCCTTGTCATCCTCATCTCAGATGAAGCCTTGCTCAAAAGCAATTGATGAAGAAGCAGCAATTACTCATAACAGTTAGGAAAGGAAGCTGTTTGGGTATTTTTGTGGTTTAGACAATGTTCTCATTTCTGTCTGAGCCCATCATGCTTGTGGAGTAGTTTTGTCTTTGTCTTGTTCCATCATGGTCAGAAAGTAGTTTTGTCTGATGTTAATTTTTTTGTGTGAAATTATTATGTTAAACAGGAGAGCAACAAAGCCTAGCCTACTCTGAGCTCTTGGTCACTTCCTCCCAGTACCACAGTCCAGCTCTCAGCTGCTTTTCTCTTTCTCACTTCTATTTTTTTCTTCATTGTGGAATTTATATTGTTTGGTTGTTGAACAAGGTGGGTTAGCCCTTTAATTATCTTTCATTTTTGTTTTGTCTTTGCTGCTTTCCATCTTTGTCTATTTTTGTTTTCTTTCTGGGAGGTTTCCTAGATTTAACTTGCATCTTTTCCAGTGAATTTAATCTTTAAGAGTTCTTTGTGGCTCTCCAGACATTTCTTTTCATGGCATTCTGTTCTTGTTCATGCATGGAATACCTTATTTTATTGCTATAAAGAAAGGAGAATTTAAAGAAGGCTGTGCCTTTGTTTTGCTTTATTTTTGTTTATGTTTTAAGTTTTTATATCTCTGCATTTTTTCTCTTTATTCATACATCCTTTTCTCTAGTTCATTCTTCCCCTTTCTATTGATTCTTATTTCTCCTTTATTATTTAGCAGTGAAACACTAGAAAGCTCTATGCACAGGAGTGTTTTTTTTTTTTTTTTCATATTGGTGGACTTTACTGTAGGGTGACATAGTTGGTTTGTTTTATTGGAGCACCTACAACTGTTGCTATCTATAACTCGTTAGTTAGTTAAGTTAGTTATTTAATTGTGTCTGAATCTAGACATCATATCTGTCTGGGAGTCCAAATCTGGTTGGTAGGGATTAAGGGGAAGCAAGTGAGGTAAGGAAGCTTCAGGTTTCAAACTCATTATGTACATTTTTTCATTATTTTCCCTTTTGAGTACAGCACTCCTGCCCTGTGCTTGTCCAAGTATTCCAAATCCAGAATCACATGATAGAAAGGGTAGTAGCAGCTGCCCATTTTTACATGGTCAGTGAAGTGGGAGAGTTTCTTAGAGAATCTAACTTCTTCTCATAGACTTGCAGACATTTCTCTTGAGCTTCACTTGGACCTCACTTTTAGAAATTACTGAACCTCTAATGTGTGTGTGTGTGTGTTTTTCTGGCATATATTCACATTCACTTGATTCTTGTTATTCTCATTGCTAGCTTATATATTTTTTCTCTGGTTATGTTAGTGAGCTACTACTTGTTCATCTATTCTCCACCTTCTAATTTTTTTTTTTATTCCTTAATTTTCCTTTTGCTTTATCACTGAGGATTTGGGGGTAACCAAAAGGAATTAAGGGAGCTCATGCCTCCATGTTTAACTAGAAGTTTCAGTTCCTACTTTAGAAGTAAGAAAAAATTTGATTCTGAAATTTGAGATGGTAATGGCATGGACACTGAGCTAAAATCTAAAATGGGGAATTAAAAAGAAAATATATGCAATTATTATATATTACATAATTATATATTATATATTAATATTACATAGTTATATTATTATATATATAATGGGTTGTGGGGAGTAATGTAGGAAACAAAATTGACCATGAGTTGATAATCCCATACTCAGATGACTTAATGGTATATATTAGACACAATATCCCAAAACGTATATACTAAAGCAATAGGACAAATGGAAGTATTACGTTTATTGGAGTGTAAATGTAACACAGACTTGGGCCAGAAAGGAAAGTAATGGAATCCATAGATTTATAATTATTCTGTCTTGGCTCAATCAAAGAAAGTTTTAATAAAAATTTTTAAAGTTTGTTAATATTCTAATGAACCTGTCATCTTTCTTTGTGTTTGCCCTGGATCTGTGTCTTATTTGAGCAAGTGACCTTGTCCTATGGAGCTCCACATTTCCCACAGCACTTAGCACAGAGCCAACCATGTAAAATATCCTCACAAAGACTTATTAAATTAATTTTCTTAAATCCCTTCTGGACTGCCCATTTGCCTTCATTAATTATGTTAGACCGAGAGGAGATGACCTCTACTTGCTGTCATGATTGAATTACATCTTAGACTTGTGGATTCTTTGAACAATAAAATTTTTGAGGGGAAGAGATAAACTACGAGCGTTAGAGCATATTCATTTTACAGATGAGGATATGGACATTCTTTATTGAGCATGGATTTTTCTACCTCCCTCCCTAAACGCATATATGCATTCATGTCCTCCTTACTTTCTCTCATAATCATTTCTAGCTGCAAAAGAATGGATTTGGAATGAGAATGGAGATACGCCTTCTCTTTTGTTTTTTCAGCTGGTAAACTACAAATAAATATCAGTCTTAACTATTGTAATGCAAAATACAAATATGTCATGTCAAACTACTTTTTAAATGATAGATTTTCATTTTTTAATTACACCAAGTACTTCTTTTGAGATTTAAGAGATTTTAAGCTTTGTGAGCATTAATACCTTTGTGATTGTGATTTGTTTGCCACTAATTAAAAAGAATCAGGAGAATAGTTGGGAGAGAATATTGATGCACCAGGAAAACTTATGAAGAATTCAGCTACTTATTTTTTCCTTTTGTTGCAAAGATCAAAAATCCAGCACGTGGCGGAAATGAGGCAAATCTGTTATGATGGGATAATTGTGACTGTAGCCTCTGTTCCATCATTCATTAACAACAGGATAAATATGAAGCCTGGATTTTGCTAATCTGATGGTCTTGGCTCTGTTTTCAGTAAACAGTATAAATTATTTCCAGAAGAGCTGTGGAGAAAAGTGTGAAATATTGCAGAATCCAACATTCTCATAAAACTTAAAAAATTTCTGTCTGGCCCAGGAGACACTAACTACCTATGTGTCTTCAGGAGCCTAGGGGAAGACATCAGACAGGCTCTCTCACACTCAGTACCCTCATCCCCAGTTCTGGTTGCACCTGGATGAAAGAGAGTCTGCCAGCATTTCTTTAGCAGGCTTATGGCTGTCAAAACAAACTAAAGCCTCATGGGGATGCTCACACTTGCCTGCTGAGGAGAAAACACTGTGTTAAGTGTTTTACACACATTATCCTATTATATCCTTACAAAGCCTTTTGAGTAGAGTCTCCATTTAATAAATGAGATTGTTAATACCATATGTCTTTTAATTTTTTTTTTTTTTTAAGATTTTATTTATTTGCGAGAGAGACAATGAGAGACAGCATGAGAGGGAGGAGGGTCAGAGGGAGAAGCAGACTCCCTGCTGAGCAGGGAGCCTGATGTGGGACTCGATCCCGGGACTCCAGGATCATGACCTGAGCCGAAGGCAGTCGCTTAACCAACTGAGCCACCCAGGTGCCCAATACCATATGTCTTTTAAATGGAAAGGCTGGGATATGAGCTTCTGTTACTTGGTACTGAAGAGGGCAGTGTAATATACCAGTTCCCTGAACTGGTCTGTTGTTAACATTAGCCCTAGGACCCTCCTCATTCCATTCCATTCCTTTGATGCTTGAGATTAACTGGTGAATGAAGTAAGGTATTCCAAGTGATGTAAAGAAAGTCTCTCTAGCCCATTGTGTCTTAAGAATACGGTTGTTACATGATAGTAGTGGCAGTTAATTAAAATATTATTAATGCTGGCTCCATGAGTGTGGGATACCTGCCTGTTTAGGTGGGTGTTGTATCTCATGTTCCTAGAAGAGTATCTGACAAAAAGAAGAAACCCAAGAAATAACTGTGGGATGAATGAATTTTCCAGGTTGAGATGACTTCCAATGCCAACGTCAGACTGCTCACCATTATTTTTGTTTTGTTGCAGAAAAGAAAGGTTGTACTTTAGAGAAATAAATGAACCTTTTAGAATTCACTGAGAAAAAAAAATGATAGAAGTTCCTACAAGCCACAACTAAATAGATATAAAGTCTCCAGCTGCTCCTTCAGAGTGGTTCACCACTGGTTATAAACTATAGGCATTTCTGCTTCCAATCCACTAAAAGCATTCATTTTTCTTCAGAATAAGTTTTAGTCCATTAATCACACCCCTACCAGCAATGGTTGGTGCACACATGGCAGGAAGAAAAGGTTGCCTTGGTCTAAACAACCAGAATGCTAACTCTGCCCAAAGAAACAACTTTCTTTTTAGAGAAATTGTTTGCTTATTTGATTGTTCCTAATTAATCTCTCTAGTAAGGATGAAATTCAAAGAGATACCCGACTTGCACAGGGTTCCAATAGCTGCTTTCCTTGTGTATTTGCATTTAAAACCAAGAGAGAGGAGAACACATTTTTTAAAATGTTAGGAAAGGCATAAAGGGGGAGGAAAGAGGTGTATGCCAGAAAAAGAGAGAGCAAGATACAGAAGATAGGAAGCATGAGGGTTGACAAGAAAGGGAATTCCATTATACTTCAAAGGAAATGAGTCTGAAAGTTGACTATCAGGATGTGATGAAAAATATTATGTCCATTGAGAAAAACAGTGTTGTGAGCTAATGAGTTCTGCCATATTTTCAATTATCCACATCTGAATTGCACAGCCATCTGCCATCATCTGGTCACAGTTGACCCCCTTGAAGGCATGGTATCTAGGAGGAAATAAGCAAAAGCAAATATAAACATTTTAAATGTGTTAACTCCCTGATTTGTATCACTTTCACAGTGATCCCTATTTACTTGTGTGAAAAAGAGACTATTCACCACTGCATGGTGTTACTGTGGCAAAGGAAAGATTGCAGACTTTTCTTCTAACTATAGCATCCAGGCTTTGCAATAAAATAGGTAGTTTGATCATTTATATAATCATTTTTTAAGGGAGCAATTCAATCCCCAAATTAAAGAGCCAATGTATGTAAACAGATATGATGCTCCCTTAACACTCTCATTGAGAAGTTACTTTTTAATTGCTTTGCTTATAATTTCAACTTCAAAGCCAGTAATAGCTTTCGAATTAATAGCTCATAGCCCATTTGATACACTGATATTTAATTAATGAGTTCATAACTCAAGCGGCACATTGCTTTTCTGACAGCTTCTCCAGGTTGTTAGATTCCATACTGCTGACTGTGGTCTGCTATCCATTCTTAGAGAGGGTATTTTGCCTATGTGATCCTTTTCATTGAATGGTGAAAAAGAATGGGCTCAATCAGAGGGAAAGTTGCCCCTTTCCTGCTCAGTGGAGTAGCTAAGCTTTGTTAGGCCTCTCAGGATAGCTGGAATTTTGTATTTTTTTTTCAACTTTAGGATTATTCTACACTGATGTTTTCCACAATACCATTAACTAAATAATTGCACCTCTATAGGGTACCTCCTCTAATAGGGAGGTGGATGAATGAGTCCACATCTCTACCTTCTTCTTTCAAGAAAACTTCCCAATCCATCCCATGGCCCACCATGTTCTTCCCCCTCCTAGGACTCTCCTAGTCAATTTGTAGGAGTTGACAAACAGAGGCTTTGGAGTTAAAAATGTGTTTTAAATTTTTAAAGGATTGTAACCAAAAACAAAAAAGAGAGAGAGAAAGAAAGAAAAAAATGATGAAAATTATGCAAGACTTTTACAGAAAAAGTTTGCTGACCCCGGAAGGATAATTTACACTTGCCATCAGCTTCTATAATTGAAATCCTTTTTCATTGGGCATGGCTTGGCCAGTTTTCCTCTCCAATTCACAAAACACATTTTCTCTGGGTGTTGATGACGATGAGGCCCCTCCACAAAGGCCGCCCCTACTAACAGGCTCTTCCTGCTGAGGAAGGCAGACTCGCAGGTCTACCTTGCATTCATCATCCCTCCTTTTAGGTGAATTTGCACCACCTCGTATTATGGCCTCTCACAGGGTTTCCAAGTAAAATAAAAGTCTCTATTATTGGATCTCCCTCTACAAAATTCCCCACAGATGTCTTCAGTTATGACTACCGGCAATGGGACCACCATTTGAAATCAGCTTTGTTGACTTTTAAATTTTGACCTTTCGGAGGTCTCTGCTAATGAGCAGTGACTCTGGGAACATTCACATCTACACTTGTAAATAGCCCATGTCACCCACCAGGGGTTGTTTGGTTGCCAGCTGAAAGCCAGGGCCAGAGAGGGTATGACACAGGACAAGTGCTGAGAGAGGGACAAAGGACCACACCTTGGTGTGTATCAGCCAATTCCTCTTGCTGAGAATTAATTTATCCTGCACTTTTCTAGGAGCAAGCCTTCACAGGAGAAAGGAAAAAATAATACCAAAGGAGTAGAGGAAAAGAAGCAAATTCAAGTATGTCTACTTGAAGTTTAACTGAGGGCTGCCCCAGCCAGAACATTATAGATTGCCATGAAGTTAGAAGTAATTAATGCTAATTGAAATAGCTGTGAGTTATTAGTAGTATTTGGATTATTAAGATAAAGATAATTATAATAAAATTAGGTACTACAAATAGTGATTGCATTAATGATTTTAACTTTAATGATTACTTTAAAAGTGTGCTAGAAATAGATTTTCTATAAATGGATTAATAATAATAATGATAATAATAATACCTACCATTTATCGAGTGCTTACCATGCATCAGGAACTATGCTATGTTCTGCATATACATTATCTTAACTGATTAAAAATGTGTTGATGATGTGAATTCATGAGAAGACGGACCCTGTATGAGTTTTGTGGGAGTATATACCTAGAAAGTTACCAGAGGAGAGAATTAGCTGAAGAAAGGTTTCATTAGAATTCTACATATGAGGACTTTCCATTATAACGATAGCATTTCTGAGGTGCATCTACCTAAGATCAGCAAGGAGAGAATATTTGAAATTGACTCTGAGCATCTCCATGGACTGCTGTGCAGGAGGCTCATTTCTACATGCATGGATAGGAGGCTCCTGCAGCTCAAGCAACCTTGGGAGGAGTCCTTACTCAGAATTACCCACCAAAACTAAGCAAAAGGCATTTCTGCTTTGTTCTGGATCTGGCACATTTTGTCTGTTATCAACTTCTGAAAATGGTGAGCATTTGTGCAAAGGGAGTTCAGGTATGTGCAATTATATATAAAAGTTTGTGATAAACATGACATAAAACTGGACTATCCTTTATATATTGATTATTTTTTTATTTGTCTCTAAGGATGTTTCATCAAAAAAGAGATGAACAAATAATAATAAAAGGTGTTATTTTGTGAATGTTTAGAATGTGCAAAGTACCTGACAAGCATTTGGTGTGTGCTATATAGCATTTGAGTGAGTTGGTAAAACAATCTCCTCTTGTAAGGAACTGAAGCTTAAAGAGGTTTCTTAATTCCCCCCATGCCATGCAAATGATATGTAGTGTAGTCAAGATTTAGGTGCATATTTATAGGATCTTTTAGCCAGTAAGCTATCAGTTGTTCAATTTGGTGGTTTGATGTAGAGTGTGTGTGTGTGTGTGTGGTGTGTGTGTGTATGTATAAGTGTGTGTGCCTTTGCATTATGAGTCCAGGAGAATAGGGGCAGCCCAGATCACAGCACCAAGCAGTGTTATGCATTTAATTAGCACGTGCTTAGATGATGTTGATAACATGCAGTATTTTCCTCTTTCCTGCTCTGAGATATCTATCGCCATGGATCAGCCTCCTTCCTCTTTGTACTACTGGGAAACTAGCCTTAAGGTGTATCAGGAAAGGGAAATCATTCATCTAATTTCAGTTTTTCGCTCTGCTTTTGTTGTCTCTTTTTGTATGTGAACAGAGCTGGCTGCTCTAGAATTTTGAAGATTCCAAAGCCCTCCTGTCTACTGAGTTAAAATCCTTCCCCTCTGCTTAGTCTGTGAACTAGCGTCTTTTTCTAATCGAAAGCCTTATAAAATGCTAATGGATAAAGAAGTGTTTATGTAACTGTAGAACCACTACTTATTTTTTATGTCACTCAGATTTTGTTCAACACACCAGGGTTGGGAATTGGGTAAAAACTCTTAACGTCATTATATATATTAATACAAAACCTAAGCATTAAAACAAAGAGGGGTTATTTCTTGAGCCCTCTGGAGGTAATTTTAAAAATCCCTTTGTTCCTCCACAGAGATATATTTTGTAAGCATCAAGCTCCTTCCTTGGCACAAAATCAGGTCAAGATGGCCCATTGTATGGGCACATTAGATTGAACACAGTCACATTGAAGCCCAAATGAGGTTCCAAGCAAAGATCACTAGAAACTTCCATTACTCTTAATGATCTTTTGGAATGTATAGTACTTTTTTTTTTTTTTTTTTTTTGGTTTATGGGATGGTAGCTTGCAGTTGGCAAAGCAAATCAGAGGAACACCCAAAGTTAAATGTGTGAATAAAATACAAGAAAAACATACTAATGACTAATAAGATGTAAATGCCAAGAAATTTTCTTGTCTTTTAAATTAGACATCTGTGCCCTATTTTTACATGCTCATCACCATAAGCGCTTTAGCATGTTTTCCCCAATCTGTCAGCACAGACATATTCAGAAGGCCTTGGAGCTTTAACACCTTCACTGCTACAGAAATGCCCTGGCAGCCACTCTCATGGAACATCTGCTGAAAGCAAGAGATGTGTGATGCAGACCCCGCCCTTGAGTGCTTTGTTAGAGGGGTTGGCGCAGTGCCTCTTCTCTAATGAAAGAAAGAACTGTGTTTCTGAGTCGCATCTGTAGGAAGATCAGCTTGGGGGACACCACATCTCCCTGACAGGCCTCCTTGTCATATGGATTCACCAGTTCAGAACTTGGCCTTGTGTCTGCACAGGAGGAGACGAGCAGATGAAGGGCTGTCTCAAAACCGAGCTGCCTCAAGCCCACACGTGTTCACACAGCTTGCAGGAGTGTGGGCCGGTCCTATCTGCTGAGAAACAGTTGCTCTGGAGTGCTCACATCTGACCAGAGGAGGTGCCTGTGCTTGGCTTGGTGAGAGCCAGGGACTGAGGGGCTTGGGCTGCCCACTCGGGATAGAGCCTTATCTGAAGGCAGAGTGTCTTTAGAGGATCTCTAAATCTCTGACACTTCCAAAGCTACTAGTTCACCTTCCAGATACCTCAGAACCTACTTCTGCCTACCAGACCCTGGAAAAATTTGTCTTTTAGCAGTGTGAGATGGGTTTAAAAATCAAACCCCTTGCTGTGGGAAAAGAGACAGTACACATACAATGAAGTAGAAATGTCTGATAAATTGTTCTAGAGAGAAAGATGAGGACATGGACTGGGTGAAACGTTCTATGAAGAGTGAGAACAGAGGCAGAAACCTCACAAAAGACAAAGTCAAGGACACCAAAACCTATTAGTGGTTACATTATTAAAGCTCAAGGCCAAAGGCATATTCTATTTTAAAATGTACCTGTTCCTTTGTTGAGCATTTTACATTATATTCACCAACTTGTTAATTTAACCAACAATCCTGTGAAGTTCTTTCCATTTTATAGATGAAGAAACTCAGGCTCAGGAAAGATCAGTGATTGGCACAAAGTTAGCTAAGAGAGATGTGTGGATTATAGTGGAAAGAAAATGGAACTTGGAATCAGACAGGCCTGAGATGTGAATCCTGGTTTCAGAAAGGATGAGCATTTGACCTTGAGCAAGGTTCTTCAGCTCTCTGTGCATTTGTACTATAGGGATGAGAATATCCTTTCATGACACTAAAAGGTTAAATGACTTGCTCAAGTTTACACAACTGATGAGTCAGCACATAAAGCACAGACTGCAATTCTCAACACATGGCAAGTGGTGAATAAATGTTTGCTAGTATTAGAAGTGGCAGAGCCCGAATTTAAATCTCTCAGGTTTATGTGTTTGTGTCCTGTCACCTGTTATACTATCATATTCACAAAGGATGATTGCACAGGAACAAGGAACATTTTGCCATTTATGCTTTTTTAGGCACAATTGTGGCCAATGACAATGTCAAGATATATCCAGGGAAAATTATTCATATTGATCATCACCCTATGTTTAGGAAATAAAAGCAATTTCTGGAAATGAATCTCAGCATAACTTAGGAGAATAAAGAAACATTTCCATACACACAAGGTTTAGTCTGGTGATCTGTGCTTAGTGGAGCACCTCATTCCTTCACCCCCTCCTGCAGCTTTCCCTCAGCCCAGCCCACTGATTTCAGCTTCTTCTGAGTTCTTACAGCACTTTGATACAAATGTTCATTCATTTATTCTTTCAAAAATATCGGGCTTCTGTTTTGTGTCAGGCACCATTTGGAGTGCTGAAGATAGAGCAGTGAACAAAATAGACAAGGCCTCTGCTTTCATGGACCACACATTCTGGTGTATGGAAAGGGGCCGACAAACACGTAAGTAATAAGTAGATAGTGTATTAGTCTCCTGTGGATTCTGTGACAAATTACCACACACTAGATGGCTTGAAACAACAGAAATGTATTCTATCAGAGTTCTAGAGGCCAAAAATCTGGAATCAGTATTACTGGGCCGAAATCAAGGTGTTAGCAGGCCACACTCCCTAAAGATTTTCTAAGGGAGATTACGGTCTTTGCCTCTTCCAGCTGATGGTAACTGCTGACATTCTTTGGCTTATGGCCACATTGGTCTCTGCCTTCGTGTGTGTGTGTGTGTTTCTACAGACAGAGAGAAGGGCCAAGAAAGCCTCCTAAGAAGCTTAACCAAGAAAGTCTTTTCTCACTACTCTTTGCCTGAAAACTTCTTGCTTCTTTTCTGAGAAAAACTCAAAATACTTCATCTCTGATCTTCTGTCCTTTCTCATTTCCACATTGACCCTGAACCAATACCTTTCTTTCCTTCTTTAGCCCAGTATTTAGTTCTCTGTCACCAGAAGTCTATAGTCAATCCCCTGAGGGCAAGGCTTTATATCTTATCCTTGTCTTCTTGCTCTCTGGAATATTATAGAATACACATGTAAAACCTCCCCTTTGAAATATTTTATTTTTCAGATTTTGGTAATGCTGCATCCTCCTGGTTTACTTCTTCCTAGCATACCACCAGCAACTTCTAATTTCATGTGCTTAACCCTCTGCCATGCTAGGCTTCGAAATGTTGTGCTAGTCCTGCTAGCTTTCTCAAAGTCTCTTTTCTTGTCAAACTATCCTGACTGTTTGAGTAATCATATCCCAACCCACAAGTACAACTATCACCCACAAGCTGAAACAGCTGTGGAAGACTACTAGTTGTCCTTCCACAAATCTGTTAGCTCCAACCTCCCCAGTGATAAGATTGTAGCTGGGCTAGATCTCCTAGGCTCCCCTATAGTTAGGTGGGGGCAAATAAGTAAGTTTTCATCAATAAAATGTGAAAGAAAGGATCAATGCAACATTCGTGCCATTTTTTCAAGCTTCTTTTTCATTCCCTCTGTTCTTCCCTTTCTACTGGTTTGGGAATGGCTCCAACTAGAACAGTCAGCATAGACCCAGAAAGGGGAGCCACATGTCAAAGAGAGTAGTCTACAGAAAATAGTCTCTGCAGATCCTTTCCAAGATGTCTTTAAAATTTTTTGAGTCTTCCTTCGAGTACTTTTACTTTCAACTCTGCATCTGGAAATCTTCTTCAGAGAACTGAATTTGTTCACTAGAGTTGTTTTGGCTGCAAACACTTGTAGAAAGAAAAATGTGTCTGAGAATTTAGGTAAAACCTATACCCAAGATGTTAGTAGCCAATGGTGACATCTAAGTCCGAGGTTGAAATAAACGTTGAAGCAAATGTCCACTCCTAAAGAATGTTCTCCTACAGGATAATGCTGATGGTGTAATCAAAATAGCCTTGGCCTAAAATTGTACCCATTTTTGTCTTTCCCCTTTCCTGTCCTGCCTCACCTGTTCACTTACAGATTTCTCTTGGAAGTATTTCCTTAACCAAGCACTTGAATACAAATTCAATCTGAGGGTGTGCTTCTGTGCAACCTGATTTAAACCACTGCTCATATCCTAACTCAGTATCTTAGCCTGTTTCCCACTCAATCATACAATAAATAGCTGGTCAAATAAGAATTCCTCTATATAAAAATGAACACACACACACCATCATCATAGGAACAGTAAGAACTATGGGAACTTGGGACAGCCAAACCTTAAGACACCCAAGGTATATACTCTCACTGTAAAATGCAATAAAAATAAACTTGAAGGGGCACCTGGGTAGCTAAGTTGGTTAAACATCTGCCTTCAGTTGAGGTCATGATCCCAGAGTCCTGGGTTCGAGCCCCGCATCAGACTCCCCTGCTTCTCCCTCTCCCTCTCCCCCTACTCCTGTACTCTCTCACTCACTCTGTCTCTCAAATAAATAAATAAAATCTTTTTTTTAAAGGAAAATAAACCTTAGTGAAATCAAGAATAGTATGCTGTCACCAATCATGGTATGAATAGAGGTTCAAAAAAAATCAGGAGACAATAACAAAATCCCATGCACATAGGGGTTTGCAGTCAGAATTTGTACTATGCAGGTAGACTTAAAGCTTAAGAAAGAGAAATTGGTTTACAGAAATCCTGAGTTGGTAGTATTCTTAGCTGCCTGTAAGAAGAAACCACAAATACCCTCTGAGAAAAACATCATCAAGCTAGGCCTCAAAGAATTCCCACGGAAAAACTACTAAGGAATATGAATTGACTGTCAAAATTAACATAACAAGCAAAGAAAAAAAATCATGAGGGAGAGCCAGCAGAAATACAGATAACAAAGAAACTCACATTTTTTTTTAGATTTTTTCAAAGCCAGTTATTGAATATAAAACAAATGTATATATTTCAAGAAATTTAAAAAAATGTGAAAGATATTATTGAGAAGGGAGATATGAATACAACTCCTATGGTGATTGTGTCCCCCAGATTCACAAGTTAGAACCTTAACACCCAACATGACAGTGTTAGAATGTGGGACCTCTGGGGGATGATTAGGTTATGAGGGTGGATGATGTACTTATAAAAGAGACTCCACACATCTCCCTACTCCTTCTGCCATGTGAAGATACACCAAGAAGTCTGCAAGCTGGAAGAGGGCCACTGCTTGGCTATGGTGCACAGTGATCATGGACTTCCAGTGTCTAGACTGTGAAAAATGAGTTACCCAGTCTGTGGTATTTTGTCATAGCAGCCTGAATAGACTAAGGCAGAAACTAAGTTAAAAATAATCAAGCCGAACTTCTAGAAATAAAATATGAAATATTCAGAAAGGACAGAAGAAACAGTTATGGCCTGAAAGATAGATCTATACAAACTACCCAAAATACAGCACACAGAAACAAAGACATGGGAAATGTGAGAGAATAAGAGAAATTGAAGCTAGAATGCAGAGGATCTAACATTTGTCTAGCTAGACTTCTGGAAGAGAGGATAAATAATGGCTGAAATATTTTCCATTAATCATAAATCCTTAGGTTCAGTAAGCCCTATGAAACCTAGGCAGGTTAAAAAAATAAGTGTCCACATCTGGACTGAAAAATAATAAGACTGAAGAACACTAAAGAAAAACAAAAAAAGCAGGGTACCTGGATACAGTGGAATATCATCAGTGATTTGAGAGAAAATAACTGTTAATCTTGAATTTTATACCCAGCAAAATTATTTTTAAGTAACTATTAAAATTAAGTTCTGTACCTGGGAAATTTATATCTTCAAAAGAAGGGAAATTTAAAAACATTTTTTTTTTTCCCAATCAGGAACAGAAAGTATTTTCTCCTACACACACACATACACACACTTACACACACACACACACATTCATAGCACATTCACTAAAGGAAATTTTCATGAAGGTAAGATGAAAGAACTAAGGTATAGGAGAAATAATAAGCAAAGAAAATTGTGAATATAAATAAATATAAAACAACGATTTCCTAAAAAACGAGTAATTCTGTCTTATGGGGTTAAAATAAGGTAAAATAGGGGTGCCTAGGTGGTTCAGTCGGTTAAGTGTCTGCCTTTGGCTCAGGTCATGATCCCAGGGTCCTGGAATCAAGCCCCACGTCAGGCTCTCTTCTCAGTGGGGAGCCTGTGTCTCTCTTTCACTGTGCCTGTGCCTCCCTCTGCTTGTGTCAACTCTTTCTCTCTGTCAAATAAATAAATAAAACCTTTAAAAAAATAAGGTAAAATAAAAGTAAACAAAAACAATGACATAGAAGCTGAGATGTGAGTGATTGGTAATATAAATATCTTTGTATAGTTTGGGAGGAGAGTAAAAATAGGTTTTTTTTTTTCTTATTTTAATAAGAAAACATTGACATCTCTTGGGTACCAATCAAAGAAAATAGAGCATATAACTTCCAAATTGGTATAGATGAAAACAAAATGAAAAATACAATAAAAAAATCAGGCCAAAAAAAGAGAGAAATATAAAATTTTGTATAAATCAAACTATTGAAATAGTTTTAAAATGAATACAAATATATTAGAAATTACAATAATGTAAACTGATTAAGTACTCCAGCTAAGAGATAAAGATTGTTAAGTTGGATATAAACAAAAACTCAAATATAACTATATGCCATTTACAAGAGATGCATCTAAAATATACTAAGATAAAAGATTAACATATATAAAAGGTTCACTACACACTAATAAAATATTCAGTTCACCAGGAATACATAGTAATACTAAATTTATGTGATCTAATAACTGACTAAACTTATATAAGCCATCATACTGGGAGAGTTAGATATACTTCTTTCAGTAATTCATAAATTACATAGGCAAAGTAGGTGAATAATTTTATAGGAGAATTGAATTACAAAATTAGCTACATTGATTCAATTAACATTCATTGAATGTTGAATGCAAGAAATGATTAATACATATTATTAGCAAGTACTCAGAGAATATTTATGAAAATTAATCACATATTGGAACATGAAGCAAATTTAAAGACATATTTAAAAAATGGTTTACAGACCATATTCTGTGATCTTAATGAATGTAAGTTAGAACTCAGCAATAAAAATATTGCTAGAAACATTCTTACTTTTAAGAAATTAAAAATCTGATTTCTTAACACACAGAAAAAAGAAATCATTATGCTTAGAACTAAATGATGCATATGCCACATATCAAAATTGTTGAAATAGTTACAGTGGAACTTGGATGGTAAATTTTAGCCTTAAATATTAAAAAAAAGTCTGAAAATGAATGATCTAAGCATCCAAATTGAGATTTTTTTGTTGTCTTGGGAATGGGGAGATGAAAGTGGAAGGAAGAGTCCACAGAGAGATAAAATGAAAGGAAAAATGATATAGACAAGGAAGAGCAGAAAAGGATGATAAACTTGTAGCAAGATTTATCAATAATAAAAGAAAATGCTCAAAAAATCAATATTGTGATATTAAGGAGACATAACTACAGTTAGCTCAGAGATTAAAAAATTAATGAATGGATATGGTGAACAACTTTACACTAATAATTTGAGAACTTTGGTGAAATGGACAAATGTCTAAGAAAACATAACTTATCAGATCTATCTCAATAAGAAATAGAAAATGGAAGAACAGTTCTACAACCATTAAAAAATGATCAGTATATGTATTAGTCAAATTCACTTATAAATATAGATCCAAACTTTAATTAAAATAATCATAAACTATATGTAATGAATAAAAGAACATATAGATCATGACTGCATTGGATTTTCTCAGAAATATAATATTGGAATCTTAGATTGAAATTTGGTATTTAGATTTAATATTTGGATTGGTATTTAGATTAGGAAATCTATTGAAATTATTCACCCTGCTAAGGTACAAAAGCCATACATTAAGTCAACAATTTCAGGAATAACATTAGACAAAATTTAGTATCTATTCATGTTGGGAAAATATATTAGCAAAATAAAAGTAAAAGGAATAAAACAATCTTCCTTAAAATAATAAAGGATATATTTAAATCCCTAAACAAATATTCTTAATGGAGAAATATTGAAAGCAATTTGTTCAAGATTAGGGCAAAGAAGAGAGTGCATGTTACCCCCACTTCTAGCTCATGTTATATTGGTCAAAGTTCTAACCAGGCCTATAAAGCATAATAAAATTTTTAATGAATAAGTTAATTAATTGGTAAGGCTTGAAATGAAAGAATCAAAATTGTCTGTATATTTGCAGATGATTTATCTATGAAAAATCTAATACAGACAGAGGTAATTAATAGAATTAATAAAATTACTTACTATGGTTGCTATACAGGGTCAATATATATATGTAAAAAATCAATTGGCATTTTATAGAACACAAAGAAATATATAAGATAAATTAAGTGTCGTATTTTAATAAATAACTAAAAATAAAAATACTCTGAAATAAATGTAATCAAAGAGTTTTAAGACATCTATGAGAAGTGTAAATTTATATCAGATTATGTTAAAAACTAATTAAATAGTGAGATAGCTCATGTTTATGGATAAAATGACTCAATATCCAAAAGATGTCTATTCTTCCCCTATAAATGATCTATAATCCAGCACAATTACAATCAAAATTCCAAGTGATTATTTTGTTGATTTTGATAAGCTGAATCTTAAGTTTATGGAAGAATAGAGGGCCCAAATTAACAGACCCTCTAAATAAGAACAAGAGGGGGATATTTTATATATTTTGAATTAATGGCAGCTGCTACTATTTCTAAGGGATGTGCCTCCTGTATTGCTTATTCACAAAAAGTTATAAGAACATGGTTCTGGAAGGAGGGCACCAAGTACAAGTCTTTTGTCCAGACCACTCAGCAGGTCTTCTGGGAAGGTTACCTTGCCTTTTATAGACTATTTTTTGCCCAACTTTTCCAGTGGACACCAAATACTGCCATTATGTTGTCTACTTATGAGTTAATTGTGTACTTGTTAGAAGACCATAGTCAGTAACAGGCCAGAAAACTGTGCTGTAGAAGAAAAATACTGGAAAACAATCTAGAAAAAAATATAGGTTCTCAGGCCTTTAGAGTCAGGATGAATTATACCACTGACATTCTTGGTTCTCCAGCTTGCAAAGGGCAGGCTGTGAGATTTTTTTGGTCTCCATAACCATGTGAGCCACTTCCTATAATAAATTTTCTTTAACATATTTCTCTACATATCCCATTGATTTTGTTTCTCTGGAGAAGTCTAACACATCCAAAGGTTAGCATATATTGGTATATGTTCTGTGGGCACTTGAAAACAATTTGTATTCTGCTATTGTTAGGTGGTGTATTGTGTAAATGTTGATTAGATCCTGTTGGTTGATGGCATGTTTAGTTCTTCTGTATCATTGCTGATTTTCTGTCTCATTGTTTTATTAATTGTTGACTGCGGGGTGTTCAAGTCTCCAACTCTAATTGTAGATTTGTCTATTTCTCCTTTTTTGTACTATCAGTTTTTGTTTCACATATTTTGCAGCTTTTTTGTTTGTGCATTCACATTTAGGATTGCTATATCTTTTTGGTGGATTGACACGTATCATTATATAATTTCTCCCTCTGTCCACGGTAATTTACTTTGCTCAGAATTCTACTTTATCTAATATTAATATAGCCACTCTTGCTTTCCTTTGATGAATGTTTGCATGATACATCTTTTGTTGTCTTTTACTTTCAACCCGTCAATGTTGTTATATTTGAAGTAAGTTTCTTTGTAGATAATATATTGGGTTGGGTCATGTTTTTTTTTTACAATCTACTTTGCTTATCTCTGTCTTTTAATTTGTATGTTTAAACCATTTATATTTAATGTAATTATTGATATGTAAGGACTTAAGTTTGCTGTTTTAATTTTTTTCCTGTTTTCTCTCTATGTTTTTGTTCTGTTTTTTACTGTCTTTCTATGGGTTATTTGAACTTTTTAAAAAATGTTTTTAAGAATTTCATTTTGGGGCGCCTGAGTGGCTCAGTCGTTAGGCGTCTGCCTTCGGCTCAGGTCATGATCCCGGGGTCCTGGGATCGAGTCCCACATCGGGCTCCCTGCTCGGCGGGAAGCCTGCTTCTCCCTCTCCCACTCCCGCTGCTTGTGTTCCTTCTCTCACTGTCTCTGTCTCTGTCAAATAAATAATAAAATCTTTTAAAAAAAAAAAAAAAAAAAAAAAGAATTTCATTTTGATTTACCTACACTGTTTTTGACTGTATCTCTTTCTATAGCCTTTTCAGTGTTGCTCTGGGTATTATATTATATATATATAACTTATTGCAGTCTAACTTTTCGTTGGCTCCCACTGGTGTTCCATGTTATTGGTTTCTTCAGTTTCATGTCTGGGGTATATGAGTGAGAGGAAAATCCAGGAAATTTACCACTTCTTTGCATCTTGAGGTGTCTAAGTAGTCTGCTTTCTTTACCCTACCTTTTCAGGTTTTCTTATGTTTGTTGTACATATGATGTTCACAGTTTGTACCTTTTGACTACCTTCACCTATTTTACCCCTTCCTTTTTTAAAGCCAGCAATTATAGCACTCTGACCTCTGCTTCTACTGTTGCATTTTCTTCTCTGACTCTTACTCTCCTGTCTCCCTCTTTCACATATAGGAATCATTTTGATTACATTGGCCCCACCCAGATAATCCAGAATAATCTTCCCATCTCAAGATGAGTATTTAGGGCGCCTGGGTGGCTCAGTTGGTTAAGCGACTGCCTTCAGCTCAGGTCATGATCCTGGAGTCCCGGGATTGAGTCCCGCATCAGGTTCCCTGCTCGGCAGGGAGTCTGCTTCTCCCTCTGACCCTCCTCTCTCTCATGCTCTCTGTCTCTCATTCTCTCTCTCTCTCAAATAAATAATAAAATAAAATCTTTAAAAAAAAAAAAAAAGATGAGTATTTAATCACAACTGTAAAATCCCTTTTGCTGTGAGAAGGTAACATAGTCACATGTTCTAAAAATTAGGACATGGATCTCTTTGGAAGGTCCTTTTTCAGCCCATCACTGAAAGCTTTATTTGGAAGAGCTCTCTCCTCTCACTTTTAAACCATAAATATATTCAATGTAGTTTTGAACCAAATAAATATGGGATTTTTCATGGTTAAACAAGTGTAAACAAGTTTTTTTTTTGGTTTTTGATTTTAAAACAGATTTAGCAAAATCCTTACTATGCAAATACCAGTGGCTTAATGTCTTCTTATGACAAGTCTTTTAAAAAGGAATATCAAATGCATCATTTCTTGGAGATATGTAGTTTTTTTTAACTTATAAGGTTTATTTTTGTGCAGAATCCATTAAAATGCCCTTCTTTTCTCAAACATCATGGAGATGACTGTCTTGGACTGGTTATGTAGCAGTATGCTGCATGTATCTAGAACACAACCTACTTTCTTGAGACATGTCTGGCATGTTATGAACTCTTTTGCTATGACAAATGCTCCAAATGACTAGTTTGCCACATTACCTGAAAAAAAAAATCTCATTTATTACAACATGGGCATAAAGAATTGCAAACTTCTACATTGATCTCAAAAATCAGAGATCTTGGCATATACTTGTTGCAAAGGTGACAAAAACATATTTGTTAATTTGTCCATTTGTCATTTATTAGCCATTCACTGAGCATCCACCATGTTCCATGATGAAAACTAAGCATTCAGCGTGCAAGGATTTGGAAAAAATATGGGCCTTGCCCCTCAGGAGCAGAGTTCAGTGGAATCAGGGAGTGAAACCAAGGAACAGACTTGGCCTGTTTGGTAAAGAGGTTGGGAGGAGACTCAGAAAAGCTTCCGTGAGTTGGTCTTATTCTTAAAGAAGGAATAGAAGTGAGATGCTAACTAGGAGAGTAGTTACAAAGGGAGAAGTTGGCCAAGTGATTAGTTAGCCAACAGAAGAGAATAGGAAAATGATCCAAGACAGATGGCATAGGCAAAGTGAAGAAATTTCAGAGGTAAATTCTGAAGAGCTCTAAGAGATTTAATGATTTGGAATGGGGATGTGAGGCAAGGAGTGGCAGGAGATGAGACCCGTGGAAGTATTTAGGGCGGAATCAGGGAAAATAATATTTTAATTACTATATTCCATGTAAAAAACACAGAATCATCAAAGGTTTTTTGAACTTTCCAAACTGCACATTATTCTTCCTTGAGGTAATTAGACCTGAGGTGAGTGATCTATAGGGCTCTGTTTACCCAACAACATTTATGTTTATAACCATTGTCCCAGCATAATCATCAATAGTGTACACTTTCACTCTCAAAAGTATCCTGGCTTGACTTATAAATTATACAATAACATTTAGACCATTGCATTATTTACTGAAGAAACATAAAAGCATTACATAATTAATGGTGTGTCTCATTTTATTCCTTTTTACAATCCCTGCCATCTGAGAATGGACTTCTGAAAACAAAATTGGACTGATCCTTAGAAAAGGAGGTTGGGCAACTTATTATACCTCCCTACCCACATGTTCTTCATTTGGGAAATAGCTATACTAATACTCATCTTATGGTATTATTATAAGAATTAAAGCACTAAGCATGCATAAAACATTTATAGCAGTATTTGGCATAAACTAAGCACTTATATAATTTCTATTATCTAAGTGGTTTGCTTATCCTAAATTCTAATCTTGACTTTAGCCACTGTGTAATACCCAGAGAGTCCATGAGGGGTCAGCTCTTTCAGAAGGTCACAACTTACCCTGCTAAAACTGATAACAAAATCGCCATCAATACCATTACACTTGACCCAGTTTATTATTTCCTCCAGTGTCATTTCCCCCACTAGTTTGTGGACTCCCCAAAGGCAGGGCAAAATTTACTTCTTACTCAAAGTTACATCCTTAGAGCCTAGCAGATGCTAAAATGGATGTTTTTGAAAGAAATAAAGAATGAATGAATGAATGAATGAATGAATGAATTGATCCTTTTTTGCATGTGGTAGAGGGAGGTTCCTGGAGCATTATCTGTAACCTGGGTTCTCCGTGTTTTTTCTGACATGCTAGAGAACCAGAATGATACCTCATATGACTCTTAATAAATTGCCTTAAGTCATTGGTCTCAATCAGGGGCTATTTTGCCACCCACGGGACATTTGGCAATGTCTGGAGAGTTTTTGGTTGTCACATTTGGAGGAGTGTTACTGGCATCTAGTGGGTACAAGCCAGGGATGCTGCTTTGCATCCTACAATATACAAAGCAGCTTCCAAAGAATTATGTGGCCCCAAATGTCAGTGTGCTGAGGTTGAGAAACCTTGATAGAGTCATGGATATAGCACATAATTTGTGTGACCTTACCACATCTTTTTGATACACCTCTGATTTCAGTTTAATGCCAGTGCCCTACTTTAAACCCACATGATATTTCTGACTTTTTGTTTGTTTGTTTGCTTGTTTGCCTCAGGAATTTATTTCCCAAAGGCTTAGGAACTTGGTTAGCCTAAAATTATGTGTACTGGGCAACCTGGAAATGGGAGGAAATTAGCAGTCTTGGAGGACAACATTAAACAATGTGGGATAGAAGTTGGAGGATAAAAGGCTGAGCCTCCAGATATTTCAAAAGGCAATTTTTTACCTCTTTCTACATGTTTTATCAGATGTTTCCCTGTGGGATTGAGTCCCAGTTGCCCCAAGTGGTAATCTGCACACTTCATTGGATTTTTCTCCTTCTCATTCTTGCTCTCTTTGCTCCATCATTCCCACTCCCAGATAAACTACTTGTAGTCAAGTCCCTGTCTTGGCTCTGCTTTTGGATGAACCCAAACATAGGCAATGGATCTTCCTTTAAAAAACAAGTAACAGGGGCGCCTGGGTGGCTCAGTCGTTAAGCGTCTGCCTTCGGCTCAGGTCATGATCCCAGCGTCCTGGGATCGAGCCCCACATCGGGCTCTCTGCTCCGCGGGAAGCCTGCTTCTCCTTCTCCCACTCCCCCTGCTTGTGTTCCCTCTCTCGCTGTGTCTCTCTCTGTCAAATAAATAAATAAAATCTTTAAAAAAAAAAAAAAAAAACAAGTAACAATTCCCAGAAGTAATGCGGAAGGGGTATGAAAATTTAGCTGTTCCAAATCCACTGTTGGACATACTGGAAATATAATAGGGGAATGAAATAGTCAAGCTGAACAGGTTACTGTTGGTCAATTTCATTGATGTCAGTCATTTATCTGACTAAGGCACAAGAAACGAAGGTTCATGTGCCCTGAGTACTGAGGCAGTGCTAGACTAATTACTAATTTAGAAGTAGTATCTACCACTCTTGCTTACTCCTTATCTTACTTTCCCTTGACCTGAGTAGAGTGTGAGATATGGGGCAAAGAAAAAGACCTCGCTATTATAATAGTCTGAAAAGAGGAGATGAGACAATTGGTATTCATTTATAGCATTTTCTCCTGCGCAGATGTCACAGATGCTCTTTGAATCACTGCACAAATTTATAGACTCTGTCATTCAGTGGAAAGCATTAATGAAACCCTATTGAAGGTATTATATTGTGAAAAAGGACACAGAGAAATGAGGAAGACATATAAGTCTTCTAGAGTGAAACAGAATCCACAAGAGAAGTCTCATAGTATAAATTTATGCATAATTTTCCTGAAGGTTGGTAAGAGTTGTCTTAGCAGGTAGAGTTATCTGGGGACCTTGCAATATTGTGATCCTGACATCGAAAAGCTTTCAGGGTTCAACGCGATCAGTCATATGAGTGCCTACATGCAATATTATTCTGCCTGGAATTCTTCATGCATTATATATAGGTTAAAAGAGGTTGCCATAAATAGTAGGTTCATAGAAAGGACAGATTGAACGTTTGAACTCTTTGCAAAAGAAAAAACAAGTGAGAGAGAGAGAAAGACTGTTTTTCACTTTCTTCCTGGACTCCCCATCACCCCTCTAATGTGGGAGACCGCAGATGCAACATTAGTTCAACATTAAAATCCAATAAGCCTTTTTCTTGATTCCAGTCTGGCAGTTCTCCTGCATGGCTGACTGAATGGGTTTCTAAACAAATTGAGTCAAATGTTGCTTTTGCTTGACTTAAGATTGATTGGTAATTAAGAGATTTAAAATGGTACTTTCCTAGTAGAGCAAAGTTGGAAAAGGGCTTTTCAGGTTTTTTGAGACCTTCAGAGGATTGGGGATAAAAAAAAAATGATAGTAAAGAGAAATAGATGTTTTTGAAGGGTCTTGATGTCAAAAGAAGAATGGGATGTGGTTTATTTTTTTGAACATACCTCAAGCATGGGACAGATACATTTAATGATGGAAAACCACTCCATCATTGGAATTATAGCGGGTAACAAGTGCTTTATCTTCTGGAGAATGCAGAAAAATAAATGTGTATCCACCCTCCTCCTCAAATCAAAATCAGTGATTTATGGACTGACCATCATATATGGGATGGAATTGACTCTCTCTGGTGGCCTAGATAATGTTTGGTAAGTGAGTGCAGAGAATGAAGTAGGGGAAAATGGAATCCTGGAAGAAGCCTAAATCGGAGTCCTGAGTGGGCAGGTCATCTCAGGGTGAGACTAAATAGATCGTAGAGCAGATTATTCAGGACTTGATAGAGTACAGCTAAGCATTACTAAAAATCACAGTTAAAGTCACCCGTTTTGTATACCTGTGAAAATGTAGAAATTTGTGCGTAACTATATTGTATTAAATATAATGGAAATTATAAGTATTATAAAATATGTGTTTATTTGTTTATCTCAACCCCTAACATATGCACTCTGATAATTCTACTGTGTCTATTCCAAGGTGATAGGTGTTATTTATTTTTATTTCTCTAAAATCTGATGCAAGCTTCTATAGAATTTGGTGCAAGCTTAAATCTTCAATAATATTTAGGGCCAATCAGAAGACATTATTGTCATTGTTATTGTTTGAGGGGAGTAAGGGCATAGAGAATTTTATCTGGTTTTATATTTTGAGGTTCCTGGAAACGTCAAAAGTACTTCTAATGCATACATTAATCTAATGAAAGTTTCTGGAGAATAAATAGTTGCAAGATGCTGAAGGAAATAAGACAATCAATTAGACAGGAATCCTATCTTTAAAAAGCTTATATATTCTATAGGTAATAAGATGGTACTGACTCTGTAAGGTAAAACATTATAGGGTAAAAAAGTACAAAGTATTTATTAGTTGGATTAAGTAGAGACTTTTAAATGGGAGAAACATCAGGGAAAGCCCTGGGGAATAGACAAAATTTGACCTTAAATTGGAGGGTTGATGGGGTTTGAATTTGTATTATTTGAATGTGCTATGTGAAGAATTAAAAAAAAAAAAAACGTGGGGAAGAGTAGGGATAGGTACACAGAACATCAGGTGACTTGGTACAATGTACAGACTAGAGGAAAATAAAAGATTAAGGTGGGAGAGATTGTCTATGATTTGGATGGTCAAGGGCCTTATGTGGCAATTTGAGAGTCTGAGGCTCTACCCAATGATCAATGGAGACCTACTGAGGACTGATGAACTGAGTTACGCTCAAGATAGATTCATTCAGTAATAGTATTTAGGATGGATTCAAATAGGGAGATTGGAGTTAGGCAGTCTGAATTTGCATTGAAAGTGTGCCAGAAGAGAAGTACAAAGGGCAAAAGGCACTGGCTCAGTGGTGGAGAAGAAAGATCAGAGAGCAGGTGGTTTCACACATGCTGAATTCAAGTACCACCACCAAGTACTTCAATGAAGAGGACCTGATTTTCAGATCCTTTGATTACCCATTGTTATGCCAAAAATACTGTATGTAATGAAACTTTTTTAAAAGTTAGTTTTTAATTTCACTAAGCTCTATATTAAACTTAAGAATTACTTTCATGCTCTAAACAAGTATTTTTCAACTGGGGCTATACATTTAAATCTCCTGAGGTGTTCTTAAAACTGAGAAAGCCTGGAGAACCACTCTATACGTGCTTGGGATAGGGCCCAGGAATCTGTATTTGCAATGTTCCAGAGTCCATTCAGATGCGTATCCTAGCAAAATTGGACAGTAGTGCTCACTTTGTAAGTTTATACTCCCATGTGGAAAGTGTTCCTGTATTATGTGCTGCCTGTGTCGGCAGAAAGTGACAGTAATTAATGCAATCACAGATACTTAAGTTGGGTGATTCATAGAACATTTTTAATTTTTATGAGATCCTTAAAACAGTTTATGGTTATGCATTTTGAGATGCTTTTTTCCCTTTCTTTACTAGTTAGTGACTAGCATTATTCTTGAAAATCCATTATTAAATGCTTATTTTTGAGTTATTATTTTAAAATCTCACTATCATTTGATTGGTTGGAGTTAGAAAATGCTTCTTAGTGCCCATCCAAAGCAGGTTTTTTGGTTTCCAGTGTGTATATTGAACAGTGTCCTAAGAAGGGGAGCAGAGAGCACTCTGAAAATGGTTGTCATACTATTGAATTGGAATCTCAGTCAATTGTGTCTAAAAATATTAAATTTTAAACACAATCAAAAAATATTTATTCTGAAGAAAAAATATTCAAAAAGAATCTACAATCAACCATTTCATATTTCTGTGATATAAAGGCTATTTCATTTTGCTTTCTGGTTCCTGTTCATGTATGTATAGTTGCAGAGTTATTATGTAGATCTTCAATAAAATTTCCTTCTTTTTCATGAATTAGATTAGTTGCCATTATATCGCTAAGATTTTTCAGCATTTTAATGTATTTGATTTCACAATAACATTTTAATGAGTGTGTAATACTTCATCAAATGTATACACTATAATTAACAGATAATTTCCCCATCAGTAGAAATTTGGGTTGTTGTTTTTGTTGATAAATAATGCTGCTGTGAACATATAGTCTCTTTTCCTTTTCAATTAAAATATTTATTAAACAATGATTTATAATACTTATTGTTGGGGAGAGATTCAGATGTAAATAAACTATATGGCTTCAGGGAGCTGACAGTCTCCTAGGAAATTATATGAACCATACAGTGATATCATAATAGATGAATATACAAATATGAAAACACAATGGAGGAAAACTTAATCATTATACATGGATCGAAGACAGTTGACAGGAAGAAATAACACTTGCATTCAGTCCTAAAGGATAAAGAAGGGTTTAGTAGGAAAACAAGGTAGGTGGGGAGCCCATTCTGAAGAAACTAAATAAGACTTTTGTGGAAGTTTGAAGCTTATGGAAAGGAATAGATGTTAAATTGGTAGGAGCAGATTGTTTGGTATCATGGTAGTTTAGAATGGTAGATAATGCATGTGAAAAGAGAGGAAAGATCTTAATCTTCCATATTTTTCTTTTTAATAAAATGCAAATAATAATACTATGGGGTCAAAAGGAAAGAACAATTTTTATAGCTCTAGATATGTATTGCTAAGTACTTTGGAAAAGGTCTGCACAAACACACAATATTCACCAGCATATCATAGGTGTTACAAATATAATTAGCAACTTAGGTGTACTGCATAATGCTTTGGTTAATGTCACATGGTTAAGTTTTTTACTGTGAAATATATCATACACACTGAGAAGTACATACTATCTATAGCAGAGTAGAATAATAAGAATTGAGTACACATGTATCATCCAACACTGAACTTAATAAATAAAAGTTTTCCAGTGAATCAGAAGCCCTTCCATCTTATCTCATCCTCTTTACCATTCCCTCACAGGGGTAACTACTTCCTTAAATGCAGTATTATTTTTTTTTATCTTTCTATAGAGTTCTAATATGTATGTATATAATTCTAAATAATATTGTGTGAAATTTATTCCATTTTAAACTTTGCATATGTAGAATCGTATGTTAAATATTCCCTTGACCAGCTATTTTGACTAAACATTTTATTCTTGAGATCTGTGCTGTGACTGCTTTGCTATAGTTCATTTCTTTTCACTGCTTTATAATGCCACATGAATGGAATATATACCACAAATAAATAAATTATTTATTTACTTATGTATCTTGTCTATTGTTGATGAACTTTTGCATCATTATTACTGTTTTGAACATTCCATACATGACTCCTGGTGGCCAATCTCTCTGGGATATATATCTAGGTATAAAAAGGCCAGGTGTAGGTAGGTGCATCTTCAGCTTTACTAGGTGATGTCATACTCTTTCCAATATAACTGTGACAGTTAACACTCCCACCACCAAGTGTGGAAGTTTCACTACTGTATTGCTCCACATCCTCATCACTACATTGTCATTTGGGTTACTCCAGTGCATATTCAATAATGTGTCATTGTGATTTCATTTTGGATTTCCTTGATTTTGAGTAGTATTGAAAAGCATCAGTGTTTTTCAACCATTTATGTTCCTTATCCTAGTCACTACTACCCCATTGTACCCTTTGCCATTTTTTTTTCTGTTGGAATTTTGGAGTTTTATAAAAATACACTTTATATATAATCGGCTTATTATGTTTCAAGTTATCCCAATTTGTTGCTTGTCTTTTTTCTTTATATGTTTCCAATGGGCATTAAAAAGAGAACTTTGTGCAATCATCTTATGTGAGACAGAAGGACATGCTTCAGAATTGAGATAGCAAAGTAGATTTATGTAGGGAGAGAAGAAGCAGGTCCTGATCACTTTGTTTGAACCCTGAGCCAAGGTGTGCCTAAATACTGTCCCTGGAATATCCAGATTCTAGTAGACTCCATTTTTTACTCAAGCCCCTCCAGGTGAGGTTTTCTCTTAATTGCAACTTATATTGTTTTTAATGAACAGTGATATCTATTAGCTAGGATTTTACTTATACTACTGCATATCACCAAGTTCTAATTATTATACAGTTGTTAAATAAAAACCCAACTAACTTTCATTTGTCTCATTTCAAAATCTGGTGATTTTTCTCTGCACAATCCCTCAGGATTCTTCATTATTTTTCCAAGCATGTTTCTTAGTTGCCTTGAATGTAGGCAACTCTTGAATGTAGGTCTTTGTGAACCAGAACAAACTTGTCCCTTAGGGATTCTGAGAGGTAAAAAAAAAAAAAGGCATTTCACATTTCTGCTCTGAAGGACATTTTCTTCAAGATGAATTGGTAACCTTCAAATATTGGATGACTGACTTTCCCGTCTAATTTAGAAAAGAATGACTTCAAATCCTATGAAAAAGACATCGCCTACCAAAAGACTCCTCTGTTGGGCCAGTCTCTCCCCTTGGACCCTGGATCTCAATCCTCCTCGCCTTGTCAAGGGCTTTGTTCCTTCATTTATTTTTTCTCTTCTGTCCCAGTAGTCTCTGTTCTATTGTTTTCTTATTTCTATAAACAAGGAAACATGCTTTAGAATCTCTCATTAAGAAAAAAACAAAAACTAACAAGCAAAACAAAACTAAGTCCCTTTTCTCCTCGTGTCCCTCTGGCTATATTCCCACTTCTTTGCTCCCCTTTTGGAGCAATACTCTTCAAAACAGTTTCCTATGCATGATGTTTCCAATTCTTTCCCTGTCAGTCAAATCCTTATCACTCCACTGAAAGTGTTCTTGTCCATGGTCACTTTTCTGTCCTTGTCCAATCTGACCTCTTCAGTTTCTCCTTTATGAAGGATGTTCTTCTCTTGGCGAACACGACACCATACCCTCTTCCTGGCTTTCATTTGACTAATTTCCTTGACTCATTTCTCTTCTTTTACTATTTGCCTAAGAGAGGAACTGCATCACAGAATAATATAGAGGCTTACTTATCTTCATTTTTACCCCTAAGGTGATCCATTTCTTACCATACCTTTGATGGTATCTGCATGGTAACAACTGCAAGATTCTTATATCCAGTTGAGATTTCTCCACTATACTTAAAGTACAGGTTATAGACTTGTCTACTTCATGTCTATATTTGGATATTTCAAGGCCATTTCAAATTTAACATGAGCAAAATTTCTCATTTTGGAACTTTTCCAGGAAACACTTTCTCCCTTGTTCTTCCTCATCTCTTTAAGAGTGACATTATTACTCACTTGACCAAATCACAAACCAGAAATACATCCTCAGTTCTTCTCCTTACCTCATTCACAAAATCAAATTTATTGACAAGTCATGAGTGTCTCCACAAAATATGCCTTGCACTTGCTCTTTCTTCTTGACATGAACTTCTACAATCATATTTTCAGAAACAATCATATCTCATCAAGACATTTTCTATAGCTTCCTAATTGGTCTTTCACATTTACTTCACTATGTTTCATTTTCTTCATAACAACCAGACTGATATTTTTTCCAACAGAAGTAAAACCATATCATTTCCCAGTTAGAAAACTATCAGTGACTCCCATTTTAGAAGAAGACTCAAACTCCTTTTCTTGGCCTACTTGGCCCTGCCTGATCTTGTCCTGATCTCTATCTACTCTGACTCCATGATAGTTTCACCCTCTTTTGGTCTCATCCTTTCTGACTTCAGAGACTGAATTTTCCAGATCCTTTGCCTGTATTCTAGCGCCATTACACCATACTTCATTCTTACAAGACTGGCTCTTTCTCATCCTTCAGGTTTCATCAAAACTGACAACAGCTTCATCTCAAGTAGTTCACCTGAGCATGTGATTTTTCTATCACCCTCCTTTCTTATATTAATGAGAGCACTTGCCACAAGTCTAGAATTATTCATATGTTTGACTAGTGCATTGCAAATACTTAATAAATATTTGTTGAATGAATTAAAGGCAATGATTTACTAGAATTGAGAAAAAGGTAGATGTATATATGGAAATTATCAGTTTCACATTGTCATGAATTTCTTTGCAAAGCTGTGACTTCTTTGCACTGGCACTATTTACCCAGGTCTATAGAGCATAACCTGGAGGGATGCTGTAAGGTGCTTGCCTCTATTTTGTAGGAGGTTGAACTAATTTTCCAATAAAGTTAAAGTTTGTATGAACTAAGCTACATAATTAAAATACTAACAAAAATGTTTAAATGACAAACAAATCATATTGCTCAAAAAGTAGATAAGCAAGAAAAGTAAGGAAATAAGGAAAATTCTACTTGGCAATAATTTTTACACCTGTTGTGAACCTGCCAAATGAGAATTTGGTTCTCTGGAAACCAGTTGGTACTAAGGTGGTCCCAGTGCCAGGTGCCCAAAGCCAGGGACAATGGATTGGTATTCCCCAGTCAAGAGGCTAACGGGCAACTACAGAAATTCAGGTTTGTCTTCCTAAACTTTTCTATTCTTTCAACATTTTCCTGAGAAATTTTTGCTAATATATTTCAGAGTCTGGTTGCAAATTTCTTGACATCTGGCACTTATTTAAACTTTTTATATTTGTGTGTAGTTTTTCTTTTTAATTTATTCCAATTCTTCAAATAAGAACATGAACTTCAAAATTACAAAACATGATGATCTGATAAAAGAAAATTGAAGTGTTTATGATTTTGAGATTATTTTGGGTCTACATCTGGAGTAAGTCTAGAAATGGTATAGTTTATAAGCTAATTTAAAGAATATTGGAACGTAGTGAAAATGTTCCCTGAATCACCAAACTTGGATGCTCATTTTTTAACCACAGTGACACTCACCTTAATGAATGGCTGAAGGGCTAAGGATCCATGATACCTTTCCCAACTTTATGAGTAAACACAAATTTGGAGAATTGCCATACAGGAATCACGAAAATTCATTACAAAGAAACAAACTAGGACATTCTTAACCATACCATGTATTGATATAAAACACGTGAAAGACACATGGCTAGGGCTAATTAGGCACATACAATAGCTGAGAAAAATAAATATCCAAAGTTGTTGTTCATTGTACCAGGAAGTTCCAAGTTTGTGAACTAAGTTATTTATTCTAGTTCTCTAAGCCCACTGCCAGATAATGAGAAGCTCGAGAAATATGGCTTATTTGTATTTACATCACGGATATCTGACAAAGCTTTTTGGCATACAGTAACAATTTTTGGAATTAAAGAAATATTATTTGTCTAACCTTCATTTTTTGTCAAATAATTAAATTTTACAGTCACTACTTTTAGCTTGAGTGATAATGGCTATCATTTCTGCTTTTTGGTTTTGGATTGTGTCCTTTTGGGAAGAGGCTATATGAAATTCTATAAAGAAGTGAGCATATATCCGACAGACCTTTTTCTTGCCCTAAATGTACTTTTGTTTATATTGCAAATATGCTAGTCTCTACTTCCAATTGTTTGTTTTAGGAATGATAGTATGATAAAAATATAGTATACGTAAAGGTAAACATAGATCTGTTTTAAATAAATGTTATTGTAAATTTCAGACAAAGGAAAATGGCCTATCTAAAGAATTTTCTGATGATAAAGCTTTAAGCAGATGTTAAAGTTCTAGCAAATCTAAAATTTAGGAGCATCTTTTACTCTTATTAATCCCATAAATTATGTTAGAGATCAGGGTAAGAAGACTGAACAAAATTATCCAAAATTCTGATACACTCCCATAAGTATATATTAGATAGGAAGAAGAAATAAGAGCCACAATGAAGCTGTTTTTAACTAAAGCATAAATGTACATCAAGAAGTAAAACAACAATGTGGTGATTTTTAGGGATGCTACATGGCAAGTAGGCAACAAGGTAAATTGCAACAAGGCAAATTCCTGTTAAAACTTGAACTGCCACTTAAGGACTGTGCCTGATCCATGTATGGTATTTTTTTGTTGCTGTCATTTTGCTTTTTACTTTTTCTATAATGGGACAATATTCTCTCTGTCCATGCTTATCACTGAAATGAAGGAAGATTAGAAGACTTCTAAACTTAAGAAGGGGGTTGGGAGAAATTTGTTATTTAGATCAGGGAGATATAATCAGATTTAAATTATTGAGTAATAGATAATAGCTGAGATTTACTGTGAGCTATTGCAAATTATCACCAGGCATTTCTACTTTTAAAGTTATTCTAGATTTTATCTTAAATGTGATATGCAAATAATGGTAGGGATTTATTATTATTACTATTATCATAATAGAGATATTGGTGCAAACTAATTTAAATGCATGCTATTTAATGATCTCACAGATATTTCTGCTCATTAAAAACCTAACTGCCCCCAACCAGCACGAATAGTGTCTCTCTTCATCCGGTGGCAATGAATGGAACAATTAACACAGTTCTGAAAATGACACAGATTTTAGGAAGCTGATTTTATTCAAGAAAGTGTAAGAAATGTCTGTCATTATAAACAATGCTTTGATTAAGGAATCTGTTGTATTTTTATTATTATTTTTTATTTATTCATTCAAGACACAGAGATACAGAGAGAGAGAGCATGAGCAGGGGGAGAAACAGAGGTAGGGGGAGAAGCAGACTCCCCGTGGAGCAGGGAGCCCGATGCGGGGCTCGATCCCAGGACTCTGGGATCATGACCTGAGCTGAAGGCAGACGCTTAACCATCTGAGCCACCCAGGCGCCCCTGTATTTTTACTATTAAAAATGAAGCTATTTAAAGTTGTCAACTCAATTAGAAAAATTTTATTTACAACAGAAGATATTATAGGTGGTAGCTTATAAGGAAGAGGTCATAAGAAACCACTGTTAGTTCTATATGAGATGTAACTGCACCTTCTGTGCATCTGATACAGCATATAAGTTCTGCCCAGGTATAGGTTAAGCATGTGTTTTGGCCTTAACCTTATGGATTCTGATCCAACAGTTCCAGGTAAAACCTGGAAATTTACACAAGTGCTCGAAGGGCTTCCGATTTTGGTTCTTGAAGGAAACCATATTGAGAAGAATAGATTTAAAATACCCTCCCCACCATCAAAGACCTGGAAGGTGTCTCCATAAGAACTTCCTCTTGCTCTACTGAATTTTCCCCCTTATCCCACATGTTCATCTTTACACTCTGAAATGTTTTCAGATCACCTTCACAAGTAAACACTTCTTCCCAGTGCTCACTACCTGTCCCTTATTGCCTTAGCACATTGAACTATATTTATTTTATTTTATATTGTTCTCAACTAGTTTGTAAGCATTTTGAGGTCAGGGACTGGAACTCTTTTTTTCTTTTTATGTATTTTTTTTTTTAAATCCTTGATGCAAAGGATACTGTCTAGTATATTTGGTGCACTCTATACATATTTATATGTATATATTACATGTACCTACTGAAATGAGTGGATAAAAACAACTAATCATCTAGGGTTATCTCTGTATAAACATGGCTCTGGCTTTGAAAGAGTATGAAACACATGGAAAACATCATTTTGTAGGATCTGTGTTCTTCCTCTGTGCCCTATTTCATCATCATTTTGCATTCTCTGTGTAATTTTTAAGAACATAAGTTCTTGGCAATATCCTGGTTTATAACTTAAGTAGCAAGTGTCTGAGAGTCCAGAGTCATTAGTATCTATTGTGTATATCTATATTTAGTATCATAAAATCTAATGGAATCCCAAATTACTGATCATAAGAAATGGCTGATTTTTAAATACTGAAAGTAAAACATCATGCTAAGTACTTTAATTATTTTTTCCTTGAAATGGATGGTTTTATTATATCTGACACTATTAAGAAAAATGAATTCTTTGGGGAACTAAAATCTGAAAAAACTGCACATTTTAAGTGCTTTCTCTTTGGGTGAAGATTTATTTTATTTTAATGTGGGACCACTTAGTGAGTGAGGAGGTTGTAAAAGACTTTTGTGTGCACATTAAAATTTTACATGCTCTGTGTTCTTAATATTTTATAATGTATATCATTATATATTTCCTGAAAAAGCAGAGGATCCCTCAGAATGGAAGTAATAATACTTAAAATTGCTATTTGTGTGTACCTACTATGTGACAAACACTCACATGCCTGATTTATGCAATATATTTGGAAGGGTTCAATGGGATATGGTTTTTCTTGGTGGGTGGCTTTCTTATTGAACAAGAGACTTAAAAGTTTGAATAGACCTTCTAAATCGCACCTGCTTGAGTTCTTTAACTAATACTCCTTAAGAGGATATATTTGTATTCTTCTGATTTTTAAGAAAGACCTATGATCATGAGAGATATGCTTGATTGAACATATAAAATGACAATGGGACATAACTTTTGAAATTGGAAGTGCTTTGAAAAATCTAAGGAGAATGGTCACTACAACAGTCTGGGTTTTCTCTTGATATTAAGAAGCTATGTGCCTATGTAATCCCACGTACATTGTTGGCTGGAAACATGTTACCTCTTCAACTGGAAACACTTAGGCAAAACTAAAAATGCTGTTAGTCAATAGGATGTGTAATGTCCTCCTGTGTAATTGAACTCAACCTGGTTTAAGGAAACCTTTCTGAGGGAGACCTTCTTGTCATGGAAATACATGGTAGGTTGAGTGAAAGTAGGTTCAAGGTCAGATTTCATACTTAATATAATAGATGACTTTGTATTTCCATTTTTCCTTGAGGATCCAAGGCAGAGGATCCATTTTTAAGTACATCAAATATGAAATATTTTGCAATAATTTCTCTTGCATTCAGAATGTATTTGGCTTTATCTTGTATCACTTGAGTTAATATAATCCCAAGATGCAGCCTCTCTCAAAACTTCACTTACACATTTCTTTCCCAGTTTGAAAACAAAAGAGTTTCTGCTCCACAATTTTCTCTTTTCTTCTTACTCAAAATGAGCAACTATTGCCAGTAGCTACTGAAAAAAAAAATAAAAAGATTTGGATGAAAGATTATATTTGCAAAAATGTGACTAAGTTAAGAGGATGCATGCTGAATTCTACATTGCTATTAAAGGTATATTCCAGTAGAGCTTTAAATTCTAGGAAAAAGGATTTTCTGTAGAAAGTATGTATTTTGGAATAAAAGCTTAGATTCAAATACTATTCTTGCACTCATAGCTGGAGGACTTGGGAAGGTCTACTTCTCTGAGTTTCAATTTCCTAATTTGTGATATTTGTAAAATAAAATTATATCTACTTCAAATAGTTGCTATAGCTGTAAAATGGGTCAAGAGATTTAAGCACATACTCCAGTGTCTGGAAGACTTTAGCAACCTCGGATATGTTAGTTTGCATTTCTTCCAGCCTGGACTGAGCGTCTTACTGGTACTGGCATTGAGAAAAACAAAACAAAACAAAACAAAACAAAACAAAACACCAAGTCAACATTTAATCAAATATACACAATACACCTCTGTGCTTTAAAGCTTTCACAAGTGTGTATAATCAGTTAAACAGAACAACACAGTAACCAGTCATACAACAGATGCGTTTCATTCAAAACATTTCCATCATAGCATCATAAACATACTGCAAATTCCCCTCCCCCCTCCTTTACCATTACTCTGTGTGTGTGTGTGTGTGTGTGTAGGTGTCTGTGTGTGTGTGTGTAGGTGTGTGTGTGTTCATGGCAGTAGCAAAACTGAATAGTGTGGAACATCTTCATTAGAATCATCGAATTTTGAAGGATTTTTTAAAGAAACATATACATGTGTTTTAAATTTATATATATATATATATACATTTTTTTTTTGAGAGAGAGGGAGAAAGAGAGCATGCATGAGTTGGGTGGGGTGGGCATGGGGAGAGGGAGAGGGAGACTGAGAATTATATATATACATGTTTTAAAGAGACTGTTGCTTAAGTATATTTGAAAAAATTATCAGGGAAATATTATATAATACTTAATAATGTATATAGATAATATAATCTATATCCATACATCCATCCATCAATCTTTGTCTGATCCTCTGTTGGGATCTAAATCTCAGGTTTTGTGGTCTCCAATCAAAATATCTATGTGTTGTAGAAATCTCAGGCAAGAGATTTTTCAGAAAAACACCCAGAATGGGTAAAAGACGTGGACCTGTGGGAACTCAAATACAAAACTGCCTGCCAGATATTCCTCCATTGTCCAGGGCTCACATCGGGTGTGGGATGATACTGAGGATGAGTTCAATGTGCTGAAAAGGTGGAGGGTTCTAACCTCTATCTACACATGGGGAACTGGGTTCTTGTTTCCTACCAAGCATGAGATGCATTTGGCTTCTGTTTCTTGATTGGCATTGAAAATTGGACCAAATCATCTCTGTGTGGTCCTGACTTTCCATAGATCCTTTGGGTTTTTCTCTCTGTATTACTCAGAAATCATGCTCATGACTTTGAGGATAGGCATTTCTCTATTTCAAATTTTAAAATATATTTTATCTATCATGTCTATATGTCTTGAATGGAGGGTTAGATTTTACATTCCTTACAATTTCCATTTTATAATTTTCTTTTTTTTATTTTAAAAGGCAAAATTCCTGAGCCATTATTAATGTGTATTATTTCTTAGTTATAAATATAATGTGTGTTAGTTATAAAAATAAAAACATTTGTGAATTACATTTTCTTAACATATTTCCTAGAAAATAGGATACTTTGAATGGCTTTAAAATGTAGTGCTATGATGCTAGCAGTAATCTTTCAACCAAATAATGCAAAGACATTTAAAAAGCAATTGTATATTAACTATTTTCTTCCATTCTTTTAATCAGTCTGGGCACGTTTTGAGTTTGTTCTGATGGTCACTGATCCTCATATTCCATTATCCAGGCCAATTTTGTAGCAATATTGACTGACAAATTACACATTTTGATATGTTATTAATATTTACAGAACACCCCTCCCAGGTTTATCACTAATGTCACCTTGAGTGGAAGAATGATGCTCAAACATTATTTAAATTTATGGCAACAAGCAAAAGCAATTATTATTATTATTTTTAGTTTAGAAATTGATGCAAAGAGTTCCTCTCAAATGGCTATTGCATAGAATATTCATAACCCTGGATTGTTGTCACCTTTTCTAAGAAGAAAAGGAGTTTAAGAAAGCTAGTAACCACAACCACAATTAAAGCAGAAGCTCTAAGAGAAAATGCTACTCATTCTCATCTTGCTTTTCTGGAAATAAACTTGTCCCAAGATTCTTAAAAGACTGAGGGAGAGGAACATTGCTTTCTAAGTTACCCCAAACCTGAGAACATAGTGGTTGGGGCTGGCCTTCTTTGCAGAAAGACAAAGAAAAGGAGGAGGACACAGAACCTCCCAATGAGCTACAGCAACTGTAGTTCATCTGCTGCTCTTCTCTTCAAGATGACCCTGACAGAAAGGGAAAAATAAAACATGGGCCTTCTTTCTTCTTGCTGAGAATTTCAGCTATGCACATTGCCATACAGCCAAGAACTATATTTCACAAACTCCATTGCAGATAAGTGTGGCCATTTAATTAAATTTTGGTCAAGGCATAATGAGAGCATGGGCTTCATTTTGACTAAGTCATGTCCTTACGAAGAAAGAGTGTGTCCTCCCCTTACAATTTTTCCCTTCTTGCCAGAAATGTGCTTTCATAATGGTGGGAGCTGGATCTGTCATCCTGGAATATGAGAGAGAAGTTTTAAGGTCCACAGAGAAACAAGATAAAAAACAGCTTTGATCTCTTACAACACAGACCCATGGCACCAGCCTTGTTGTGACAACCTGGACTTTTATATTAGAGATAATGAAATACCTATCTTGTGTGAGGCATTGTATTTTAGTGTCACTCTGTTTTAGTACCTTAACCTGTATCCTAATTAATATGCATCACAGACTAGGATAATACCAGTCTGCAAAAGTTAATACCAGCTATAAAATGTATAATATATAAAACACTTGAAATCAATGACAAAAGATATCCCACTGTTGAAAAATGTACAAATATTATGAACAGGCAACTCATAGAAAAGGAACCTTGAAAAGCAGCTATGCATATGAAAAGTCATTCAACATCCTTAATAACAGGGGTTGTAAATTAAAACAACAGTGATGGTTTTTCAGCAGTCAAATTTTCAATCAATAACATTTTTGAAAATAGCAAGTTTTTGGAAGGGAAATTGGTACTTTCATAAATTGTTTTGGGGAGTGTAAATTGTTGCAACCACTTTGGAAAGCAACTTTGCACTGTCTAGTAACATTAAAAATATACATACTCTATGTCTCAATAATTTCCATTTTTGGATAAGTGCATCCCCTACTGCATGGTTTATTGTAGCAAAAAAATCTGGAAATAACTTAAATGCTGATTAGACATAAACATATTACAATGTGGTCTATTTATAGTATGGGATAGACCCAAACTCACACATAACACACACATACATAGTGAAACCATGAAACTGAGAGATAAAAGCAAGCTGATATGGATAAATAGGTACAGCACTACTTATCACCACTGTTTAAGCACATATACAAAATAGGCCATATTATATGTATAATAAAGACTAGAAAGATCTTAAATCTATGATATCTGTTACCTCTGAGAAGGAGCATAGGTAATGGAACTGGCCGTGAGAGGAAAAACAAGATATCTCCAAAGATATATTTTTAATTAAATACATGACAAAATTAAAAAAAAAAAAGACAAAAATGTAAACAGCCACCAATTTAGGGTGTTGGAAACATGAGTGTTTGTTATAAAATTATTTCTAGTTTTCTGACTTTTTTTCCCTAAAAATAGCACTGAAAAGTTTTGATAAATATTATAAAACCATTGTTAGAGGCTCCCACATTTTATTTTGGAAAATTATATATCACTTTGATAAACATGAAAATTAGAGGCACTGTTCTGTGAGATTTATACACACTGAGGTAGACAGAATTTTCTAGAACCAAGTTATTCAAAGTTCTGAATATTCATATGTTCTAGTTTCTGCCTCCATGCCCAGAAGAAACCTAACTTTGAACATGTGAACAGACTCAGCTTATGATTTTTTTTTTTTGCGCCCAGGACATTCCAAAATATTTTCCATATTCTTTAGCTTTCCCTCCTGGAAACTCCATTACTTTTATTTTTTTATTTTTTTTAAACAGTATACAATATTTCTTTATTAACATATAATGTATTATTTGTTTCAGGGGTACAGGTCTGTGATTCATCAGTCTTACATAATTCACAGCGCTCACCATAGCACATACCCTCCCCAGTGTCCATCACCCAGCCACCCCATCCCTCCCCGCCACCTCCACTCATTACTTTTAAAATTGACTCCGTCCTCAAAGTGAAAAAGGTACTTTTATCTGACTACTTAGTATAACAAGACACGGTGATCCACTGAAATGATTTTGTATGTGGGGAGAGAGGCTTCAAAATTATATTTTGTATAAGAAATGCCTTCAGAACAATTAATTTCAAAGTGGTGATTAAAGACATCCTGGATGTGGGTGTGTGTGATTATGAGGTAGTGAGAAAATTGGGAGAAGCTCTCTGCATATAGGATGTTTGCACTTCTTTTATTTTTTTTTAAGATTTTATTTATTTATCTGACAGAGAGAGACACCATGAGAGAGGGAACACAAGCAGGGGGAGTGGGAGAGGGAGAAGCAGGCCTCCTGCGGAGCGGGGAGCCCGATGCGGGGCTCGATCCCTGGACCCTGGGATCATGACCTGAGCAAAGGCAGATGCTTAATGATTGAGCCACCCAGGTGCCCCTGCACTTCTTTTAGGGACCCAAAGCAGAGACCCAGGAATAATGAGAGCACAGAGTAGCACTGGGTGCCAACCTTGGGCAAGCACTCAAAGTCAGGAGAAGTGGGAGATAGAGAGAACCCAGGATAGGAATCAGGAACTAAGCTGGAGAGGAGGCAAGACAGAGTTCTCCACAGACAAGAGAACTGCCTGTCACATTAAGGAGGTTCAGAGAAGAAGCCAAGCAGGTAAAAGAGACGGGACGTATACTGAAGAGCAGTGGAGGTCAAGTTTGTCTATGTAAAGTTGGCTCTGGTCACCCAAGATCATGCAAGCCAGGTTAAAACTGAAGTTCAGTCCAAGGTCAAGGGCCCTGGAAATCTCCAAGCTTGGGAGTGAAGACAGTCACACTGGGGACTTGGGGGCCAAAATGAAAACTGTCGGTGCCTCGATAGTGATTATTTTTCTGTGTTGGTCCCAGGTAGAACTGGAAACTTCTGGTTAAAGGATACACTTAAGAATTGTAACCAACAGCCACAAGAGTCTAGCAAGAATTCCTCAGAAAGAAACCGAGTTTAAGAAAAGCAGATTCAGTAACTTCAGTTGCCACTTTGAATGTCAACCCCGCAGCTTATTTTTCTTTTCCTGATAATGACCTGGTTAAGGAGAAAAAGTGGTACATGTGGAGCTTCTGCTTACCTTTGACTACGAACAACAATGAAAGTGGGCGCTGTTACTTCTGTGTAACTTACAAAGCTGAGACACAGAGACTGCCAGCCAGTTTCCCAAGGTCACACAGGGAACTGGGCTTTCAAGCCCAGATCAAAACTCAGGTTTGGAAGGTTTAGAATTCTGTGTTCTTTCAATTGCCACTGCCTTCCAAAGAGCCAAGTGCTATTGCACCAAATACCACAGTGAAAATAGGATTCCAGCCACAAATTCTGGTTTCCAGATCCTCGTGTTAGCCACTTGAGAGTATGCTCTGCTCTTTTTGTGAAGGAAGCCTCAAGACAGTGATTTAGAAGATGAAATGGGCAGTACTACTTGGAGGGGGGGAGAAGCACAATTTGACCAAAGACAAGCATGGCTGTATCTGGAAATAAACGCTCTGCTTCACTACCTCCTGACTCTGTGTGGATATTCCCCTGGGAAAACACAGGGGACTATTACATGCAGTACTTAGGTTATCAGTAAGTGCTGGGTACAGCTCTGTGGTGAGCGTCTCTCTGAGTTGCTGAAGCAAGAGATAAGCTTGAGGCTCATTCGACTGTGAAATTGGTTAAAGGGGAGAAAACAAATATCACCCCCCAACCCATACACACATACGTACTCGATGCCAACCATCTTCATAGGAAAAAGTGATTCTCCTGATATTGAAATTAACCATTTTGTTACTGCCACGGGCTTCTCCCTGTGTTTGTTTGAGAAATATGGAAATAATTTTTGGGGAGTTCAAGATACTTCTAAAAGTAAATCATTACTGGAGAGCCAAAGTAAAAAGGAATTACAAATTATAATTGATATAAGGAAAATAAGATTCTTATTTTATTTTATGTATTTGAGAGAGAGAGCGAGCATGAGCAGGGGGAGGAGCAGAGGGAGAGGGAGAAGCAGACTCCCTGCTGAGCAGGGAGCCCGATGCAGAACTTGATCCCAGGACCCTGAGATCATGACCTGAGCCAAAGGCAGACGCTTAACCTTCTGAGCCACCCAGGGGCCCTTATAATTGAGAATCTAAATAGAGTCTATAGTTTAGCTAATCGTAATGTACTGATGTTTATTTCATCATTTTGGCAATGTATCATGGTTGTGAAAGATGTTATCATTTAAAAAATATAACTGAGGTCATTTGGACAAACAGGGTATATCTTTCTTGAGATTGCCTTAGTATAGAGGTCAGAATCCCTAAACTCATGTTTGGAAAATGTGCTCTTTACACCTGAAGGGCTAATGCTTGGGCTAGAACTGATGCACTCTTTACCCAGGAAGTTTCCACACATTTCCTTGTTTACTAACATAGGACCTCATGCAATGGGAAACTTGCCCTAGCAGAGCACAGAACACCCAGTTCAATGTACTGATGACTAAGCAGCTTCCTGAACCTACCTAGCCTTTGGTGTTGCACTGTGGACCTTAATTGTCAGGAAATGTACATATATATACCCTTACTCTAAAATGTTCTTGGGCTTTCTTAAATGGGATAACATCCACAATTTCATACTAATTTCCTACAGTTAAGTCTGCATATTACTTTCTAGGTAATTGACTTTCTTTGTTAGATTTACTATTTGTTAGAGTTTATGATTATTTAGAGTTATTATTTGTTTGAGTCTGACTCTCTTCTTTTAAGAGAGGAACTAGTTAGAGGTGCCTGGGTGGCTCAGTCGGTTAAGCATCCGACTCTGGGATTTGGCTCAGGTCATGATCTCATGGGTCACGAGATGGAACCCTGCAGGCATCAGGCTCCACACTCAGTGGGGAGTCTGCTTGAGAGTCTCTCCCTCTGCCCCTCCCCCTGCTCGCATGTGCTCTCTCTCTCACTCTCTCTCACTCTCGATCTCTCTCAAATTAATAAATAGATCTTTAAACAAAGAGGAACTAGTTAAAGAGTTTCGGAAGAAATAAGAGGATTTTAATGAGGATGAAGTAACGCTGGGTTCAATAGGGCTTTTTAAGCATATATAAATACCTTAGTTTCCTCAAACAATTGTCGTTAGAAAGTGGGCCATGGATTTTGGTTTGCCTGGAACAGTCCTGATTTCTACTTGTTATCCCAGTGCCCTCTTTCACCCACAAAAGTGCACCACTTGGGGTGATTAATCAATTTGTCACCTATTTAGATTGAATAACAGCACTTCTTCCTTTTGCCACAAGGAAATAGTGATCCCATAGGATTAGAAGATTGACATGAGGCCACTCAGATCTCTTAGCACTCAAGCCAGGTCTTAGAATCATCTCTATAGTTGGCTAGGTCTCTTAATAGTGAATGAGGATAGGTGATAGATATTAGCATTTAGGTGAACATTTTGTGAAAACCCAAGCATGAGCTGTTCATCTTGGCTTAACACTCAAGCAAGACAACCAGAGCACCCCTGGATCAAAACTGAATGTCTTTATGTGATCTGTGTCACCAGGGAGGCATTTCAATCAGTGATGTCACAGACGCATCTGAATGAGAAGCACTTGCCATGTGCTAACTATTTTAATAATATAAATTCTATTTAACTTACAAGGGACTTTATCACATGGGAGTAGGGGAACTAGCTATTCATAATAGTGAATTAATTGGGAATTGCTTCCTCAAAAGCAGCTGTGTTTGCAGCTTCAGAACACCTCCTCCCCTCCGTTCTCCTCCTTGGCTGCCAGTGATAGGAGTTGAGGAGCGTAATACACAGTAAGTGTTCGCAGGCACAAAGCAATCTAGTCCTAGGGCTGGATGGGTTCCAGTTCTTATGAACTACCCACAGCAAAGCTGCAGCATTAAATATGACAAAGCTCCTCCACATACAGCAGCCGTGATAACAGAGGGCCCTTCGCAGCCGACCTTTAGATGAACTTAATTACAATCAGCAAGAGAAAAATGCTAGGCCTTTCATACAACATAATGGAGTTGCTCTAATTTGTTTACCAGTGGTGCCCAGCAAGGGCCTGCTCCCCGCAGAAGGCTTTGGTGTGCAGGGATGAATCCAGACAACCGCATTTTAGAGAATCTGGCAGATTAGGCTGTGAGGTGTGCATATTACAAATGGAACAGGAGTCCTGGAAGACAAATCCCTTTTGCAGTCTGCTTGTCACTCTGGGGGTTATTGTCTAACTGGATGTTCCAAATTCATTCAGTACTACTTAGGAAACCATTTAAAATCATCGATGGCAACAGGCAACAAAAGTTTCTGATTATAAGGGTCTTGTAGGGATTTTGAGTGACAGATAAGTAATTTTCAAGCTCACAGAATCGACATTTCTTACATAACAACTTAGATTTTTTTTTTTTCCTTTTTAAACTAGGAGAGAAGAGCAGAATTTCTTTTTCCTGTTTAATATCTACTGGTCTAAAATAAAATTCTAATATAATTTAAATATACATTAATGAAGAAGAAAGTGATTGGAAAATCTAAAATTATTTCTAAAAGTCATAGACTCTATTTCCCCATTCTTCTCTTCTAAGGTAATGTCACACACACACACACACACACACACACACACACACATTGTATACCAGAGAACTCTGGCTGCAAGTGCAAGATTAATATTAGGGTAGATTTTATGTATTTTTCTTTGTTTACCTTACAACTTGGTTGAAAAAGAGTGCACCACTGTCATTATAAAGTTTACTGATTTTATGGTGGAGGCTTGGTAATTGAATGCAGAAGTAAATGCTTCTCCAGCTAGCAAATGGCAGAAGGATTGAAGTATTCCACATTATATATTTTGTAAGCAAAACACCATACCGTGAGCCTTTGTGTACTGGTGAATTCTGGCTTGCTCTGAGGGTTGGGTTTGGCCACCTGTCCTCTAGGGTAGTGCGACTCAAACTGTCTGTAGTGAAAAACTTTTTTTTTCTTTAATTTTCATTCTCTCATGTACTGATAAAATAAAAACAAATTACAAGGGAAAGATTACTTAAAAATTATAACAAGTAAGATAAAATGCAAAATACAAGTCCAATGTTTTAGTTAGTATTATATTCAACAGACATTAACATTACTTTGCCAAATTGCTATAGAAGTTTCTAAATGTTTACTCTCAATTTCTGTGTTTATTTAATCACAAACTGACAACTTCACATAGACCACAATTGATTAGCAGTGCTCTAAGGCATATTGAGTTTAATATTCTCGTCTTCTTTCCACGCTCTAGACCAGGGATTGGCAAACTTTTCCTGACAGGGTCCAGATAATAAATAGCACTGCTTTGCAGGCTATATGGTCCCTGTTGCAACTACTTTACCCTGCCACTAGGCATGAAAGCAGCCATAGACAGTATGTCAACCAATGACCGTGGCTGTGTTCCAATAAAACTTTATTTATAAAAGCAGGCTACAGGTCAGATTTGGCCTTGGACTGTAGTTTGCTGATCCTTGCTTTAGATAGTCTGGACTATATTTCCACATGCCCTAAATATTTTATTTGTGTTTTCAAAAGACATTTTTAAAACAGAGTACTCACAGCTGTTGCTGTACATTTTAAACACACATTTTGCTTTGGTTTTCACACCTTTTGGAAATGCTACCAATAAAAAGTTATAATATTTTAAGGATTAAAATTTTCTGGAGGGAAAAAAAAAACAAAAACAAAAAAACACCATGTCAAAGCAGCAGAGAAAGAACCCAAAACCAGATTCTATAAGATGTAAACTTTCTTGCTTACAGCAGCTGGGAGTTTTCAGTATTAGCCAGTGTGGGTGGAGGGTGGTGGGGTGAGAGGGTCTCTGAATCTTTGCACACTCAGCACAAATCCCACAACTTCTTTCATTCTGGCCTTCATTATGGCTCTTCAGACTGTTTTTAAGTGGAACATTCTATGGGGGAGAGATTGTGGCCCTCTGTGAGACCTACCTTCCTGTTTCCCCTAGAAGTGGCAAACATTACTTCCCCCACAAACTCCTACCATTTATCAGTTGAACAGGGCTGTTTATATGTTCCTTTATCCTCATAGACTGAGCTCTTGGGGATAGATTCAAGTCTTTCCAAAGACTCTTCGTTATTCCCAATGCCTAGCATGGAACTGGAAACACATGGAGAGAGAGATATATATTAATAATATTACATAATATTAATTTATATATAAAATATGTTATTAAATATTATGTAGGTATATCATATGATAAAATTACTTATATCTTATTTTTATAATATAAAATTATAAAATATAAAATTATACATGTAATAATATATTATATACACATATATAATATATATGGACATAGATCATATCTATGTATATATACACATCTGTGTGTATGTGTGTGTGTATGTGTCAGTTTTTAATATGTGAAGAGAATAACTTGAAGTGGATAATACCCACGATAGTTGCAAAATGCAACTGGGATTATATATAAGGAAGTGTTTGGAATCTATGAGTAATTATGCAAATGTGCTGCTGGGATAGCCTTCCTTTGTTAGTTCAGCTCTGAAATCTTCTTTCTTCCCATCCCTCCACTTTTGTATTACTTTCTAAAGAAGAATTTTGGTATAAAGCCCCTTACTGTAACATTTGCGATGGCTCATTATTCCATAATCCATCCACCCTATGCTGTATTCTAATATTCAGGGCTAGTCCCAACTTTCCCTTAAGACATAAATCCCAGGGTGCCTGGGTGGCTCAGTCAGTTAAGCATCCAACTGTTGGTTTCTGCTCAGGTCATGATTTCAGTGTTGTGAGATCGAGCCCCGTGTCAGGCTCTGCACTGGGCATGGAGCCTCTTTGAGATTCTCTACCTTTGCCCCTCCCCGCATCCTTGCTCTCTCTCTCTCTCGCTCTCTCTCTCTTTTAAAAACAAACAAAACAAAACATAAATCCCACTCCTCTCTCAGATGCCCTAGTTTAATAGTACCTTTAACATTTTCCCCAAATCTACCCAACTTTTCCCTATTTTTTTTCATCTCTGCTTAGGTGATTCCCTCTACCTGCCATGATCTTGTAAATGTCTATGACTGAAGGTGTCACCTCTGCCTCAAGCTGCTCAGAATCACCTCCTCTGTGAGTTTTCCTTGGACCTTGCAGTTGAAAGATTTTCTCCCCAGTTTCTTCCATCGTTTTTCTGTCTCCCTCTTAGAGAACACATCACTTTCTACCATTTAAAACTGTGGGTTGTGCATATACTACTCACTGTATATGACTATGAGGAGCATTGCAAGGCCAGGGACCTTGCCTGTTCACCCTGCATCTTCTTTAGTTTCAAATCTCTTAGTATTTTTTGCCTAAATGAAGAAAGAGAAGAAAGTCAAATTTGAAATGAGAGGTATTGAATGTCTTGTCCAAAATCTCTCCTCCCTTTCCCACTCACCCCTACCTACAATCCCCTACCACCTGGGTAAGTCAGCTTCACCTCCGGATCTCAATGTCCTGTTGTCTGAATGGATTAGTCCCTTTGCGGAAGTGGTGGCTCCACAGCATCATTCTTAGAACCCAGCAGGTACTCTGGTCAGTTAGCCTTTGGGAAGATCTGAAGACTCAGGGAAGATTTGTACATTGGTAAAAACCAACCCAATTCAGATGAATGTGCTCTGGCTTGTGTCTGACCCACAGTTGTTGCCTACTTCCATTCCTGGTCTAGGAAATGCAAACAGTTGAGCTTTTTATAAAGACTTTTTGAGTCTTCATGATCTTCTCTCTATGCAGTATCATTCACTTCCAGGACACGCTCCTGAAGTCCCGTGATTAATTCTTACTGTCGCCCAAAGGGTGAACAGGCAGGTGAGGACTGGCCTGGCAGTGCTGACACAGCATAGCTAATGAACACAGCAGTCACCTTGTATTTTGGTGGGGAGCTTGCGGAGTCCTTTGGGGACAATCGTTTCTGTTTCTTCTACCCCCAAACTACCTGCACAATACTTATGCTCATATAGGGAGGCTTGGTGTTTATTCAGTCTCACCTTGCCATCTCTGGGACTAAGTCAAGGTCAGCTCACCTCCCACAAAGCATCTCAACTCAACAAGCTGGGATTTTGTTTAGGAGCAGAATAGTAAAACAGGATACTGAGGAAACAAGTCTTAGGAAAGTACACAAATCCTCAGATTGGTCAGGCAATGTCCCTCCTTGGAATTTCTTGATGACAGGTGGCTTCGGAGGAAATAAGTGAGGTACATCCACACAAATTTCTGTTAATTTCTCTCATTACACATGTTAGAATAGGATAGTTTGGATACTGAAAAAATTCAGTTGCTTACACATTATTACTTTTTACTTTTTATTACTTATAAGCCAGGTATATCAATAAGAAAAGATAGGTATACATATGTATAAATCAGTGGTTTTGCTGCCAACCCCTAGGAACTTTTACTTTTAGAAACAGGTTTGCAATGTTGAAGGAGGGGGCATTTCAGACAGTCTGAGAAGTTGAGAGCTGAGGAGGAGTACCTGCTAATAACTCTGTCCTTCTGGAAAATGTGAAGTCTAGAAGAAAAAGAAAGAGCAAGGGTGGGCTGAATCTGAGAAGAGAACAGATGGGCTGTGGTTATGCCTGCCAGAGGCATGGGCAGAAAGAAATGAAAAACTATTTCTGCTCTCCTTTCCCTCTAAACAGAGAACGTGTACACCAGAGCTCCTTGTGGGTTGGGGCAGATGGGATGCTTAGAGAAAAAAAGTCTGCCAGTGCCCTCCTCACAAGAAGAGGAGGCAAGCCCATGAGCCTCACTTCCTCAGAAACCACAGTCTGGCCTCTGCTCTGTATTTTGGCAAGGAAAACTTATCAGGAAAGGAGGCTATTAAGAGTCTGCAAATAGAGCAGACAGCATGTCCCATTCTCTAAGAATTATTCCTGATTTGGAAAGATTTATTTGTTTCAATACTTTACTATAAGCAACACTTTATAGTTTTCACTCATGGCTACTGCTGTGATACACTACAGCCCTGCCTCAGGAGTCTGGTCTCAATCCCTGACACACTAGCATCACTGTGAACTTGTTGCAAATTCTTGGGCACCACCAGACCCACTGAATCAGAAACGTTGGGGGTGGAGCTCAGTAATGTGAATTTGGTGCAGGATGAAGAGGCTGAGGGTTGAGAACCACTGTAATAGCATTTAGGGATATGAGCTCTCAGTGAAAATCTTGGATCACTCCTTTACCAGCGTTGTGACTTTGTGCAGATTTCTCACACTCTCCCAAGCCTGTATCTTGGGTTGTTCGGAGAGTCAAATGGGATAATCCATGTGTCATTTCTCAAGCCACGGAAAGGCAAACAAACAAACACCTCCAAACAGATATCTGTTTATGAGAGAGAGAGAGAGAGAGAGAGAGACAAACTCAGAGCAGCCACTCAAGTGTCTTCAGGAGAGAAAAGCAATAATCTCTTTGCTCCTCCATATTCCTCAGCCTCCCCTGAAGTTAGTTTGAGGCCTGGTAACTAGTAACTAGATCTGGGGGATGGCCTGTGAGAAGTGATGTGTGTCACGACCAGCCAGAAGCCTTAGAGCAGGGGTCCTTCCTTCATCCTTTAGTTCCCCTGCCATGAAGCGTATTTCCTGTCCTACTCCTGTGAGCCAGGAATAAATCTTTGTTGTGTTCAGCTACTGAGGTTCCAGGAGTGATATGTTGTGGCAGCTTGCATAAATTATCCGGGTCAGTAGTGTAGAAGGAAAAGCAATGAGAAAGAGTTTAGATTGACAGCGAGATGTCAGAGCTAGGGTGAAGCTGGTTCAAAGAGAGAGAATGATATTGTCTCCTGATGATAGGAAGCAGACACGGGGCCATGTCTTTATTTCCATAAGTCCTGGGAAGAAGACAGAGATCTCTAAAAGACTAACGCCAAAGGAAGGACAGATAAATTTCTAGAGCATTATTGTCTAATCAATGGCTTGTGAACATGACCAATTCAGACAGGTATTCTCATTCTTTAGTTGTAGAGCAAGAAGGGAATAGGATGGATTGAGCTTGCTTCCCATAAAAACCTACAGATTCTACCTGTTAAAAACAAACACTATGCCAAGCCTCTTAATGGATTTCCTGTCTGCATTTGCGTATTATCAACCCATTCTCTGTAATCCATTTCTTTTTTCTTGCACCAAAAAAGGGTCAGAAATCCATTTATGATGTGGTTTCCTTCCATTTGCCCCTTCCAGTTCCATCTCTTGACCTTTCTCTGAATTCCTTCTTAAGTTTCAGTCATACTGGACCACTGGTGTTTTACTGAATGCATCCTGCCCTATGTAACATTACTATATGTATCTTCTGGCGAAGTTTGACTTTTAGGAGCAGATTGTGATATTGCTTCTTTCAGAAAGTCTTCTCTGACTCCCTAATATTAAATAAGTTGTTTATTTTATGTGATTTCTCAAGGTATATATTTAATGCACTTCCATTGAGGAGGGAATGACACTTCTCCTATACCTAAGGATGGAGAGTTCAGGTCGGTTGGAGGAATCTTCCTATTCAGAAATCTCTCTCTCTCTTTTTTTTTGAAGATTTTATTTATTTATTTGAGAGAGAGAGAGCACAAGCAGGAGGAGCAGCAGAGGGAGAGGGAGAAACAGGCTCCGCACTGAGCAGGGAGCCGATGTGGGGCTCGACCCTGGGATCATGACCTAAGCCAAAGGCAGACACTTAACCAGCTGAGCCACCCAGGTGCCCCTATTCAGAAATCTCTTGGTGGACACTTTTAGTCACAATAACACAAGGCATGTAGATGACCGTTGTCCTGGACATAAGAAGCCAAAGGAATCTTTATTGGCTTGAAACTACAGTTTGGAAAACTGGTATCTCTAGAGAAGACATAGATTAATCTATATACATTAAGAACCTCTTTCTCCTGCTTTTTCTTACAGCCTTTATTTTTGTGTTTCTATCTGGGATTATTTTATTAAGGTCTGACTTAAGATCAGAATTTATTTTAATTGAGGTATGCTGGTAATTTTATTTAGTCTTTAGGTTTCTGAATATATATTTGTTTCTGGTTAAATTTAAAATATATTTTTACTATGTATAGAATTCTAGACTGACAGTCATTTTTTCCAGAATATTAAAAAAATCATTTGTCTTCTGTCTTCTATAATTTCTGTTGACACGTTAATTTTACTGTTGTAATTTTGAAGCAAAATCTCTCCAATTTTGCTATTTTCGGATTATTTTCTTTTCTGTAGATTTCAACAGTTTTGCTTTATTTGTATACTGGTATGATTTTCTTTGTATTTATTCTGCTTGGGGTGTGCACAACTTCATGAAACATCATGATATTGTATATTGATGTCTTTATCAATTATCTACCTAACATTTCTTATTTCTTCAAGCATTGCTTCCTCCCCTTCTCTCCACTCTCTCTTTCTGTGATTCCAATTACATAGACTTTTTTTATTGTAATGAAAAAATTGTAGGTGACCTGAATCATATTATCTTTCTCAAGAGAATGTTCATCATTTTTTTGCTATGCAGATAGAGAGAGAACCTACTCATATGCATTCTTAGGAACTGAGTTGATTTGAGGCAGGGTTACATTTTAGGTGAGTTTTCTATTTATATGATTCATTGCTTCTCCTAGGGCATATCCCTGTAGGAATTATAATTAAGAGCCTGTGGTGTTCATTGGAGCCTCTTGCTCTACTGGGTCCTGAGCTCTAGTTCCTTGGTCCCTCAGGACCAAAGACTGACAGATACTCTTCTCCACTTTTTGGAGGGTTTTTGTTTTTTGTTTTGTTGTTTTTTCCTTTTCTTAGCTTATTAGTCTCTTTGAATGTGCAACTTAAGAATTTGGCAAGTATCTCATTGTAGGACTCAATGATATCCCCTCCCTCTTCATGAAGTTTTTAGCTACCCAAATCTCTAGGTTTTCATTTTCACTGTTTGTTCATTTTGGTTTTTCTCACTAATTCCTTGAAAGTTCTAGTTCAATTCATTTTTCTCTATCTTTTAGTATCAGATCCTTTGTTTGGGCCTTTTGTAGATGCTCAGCCTCTTGCCTAGTGCCCAGAATCCACAAAGGCCCCAAGGTGAAAAGCAGCTACAGAATGTTGACTCATGGTCTTGAAGTTTGCTCTGCTGTTAGATCCTGTTCTCTCAGTTCTTCGATGCCACACAAAACTTTTAATGTCTTCAAACAGATTTCTTTTCCCATTTTATCTGGTTTTCCTATTTGGTCCTGGTGATGGCATTATTTAGCTACAAACTAGGCACCCTCACCTCCCATCTTACCTGGAAGAGGTAAGCCTCAATGTCTTGCAGTTCTCTGTTTATTAGTGAACTTAAGCATCAGATTATATACTTGGTGGCTGACAAGATACCATAGTCTATGTATTATGCATTCTTATAATTTCCATGTTTATGTCATATCTTTTTATGTTTCTAATTAACTTTCAGGAATTATTATTATTATTTTTTAAGTAGGTTCCACACCCAATGTGGGGCTTGAATTCACAACCCTGAGATTAAGAGTCTCATGCTCTACCGACTAAGCCAGCTAGGCACCACAGGAATTACTATTTATATATACTTTAGATGTTAATTCTCTGTCCTTAGAAATATTTCAAAGGGCTAATAATAAACTTTCACATCTCTGCTTACACCATGATACCTTCCAATGAACAGAAATTCTTTTTTTTAAATACAGGGAATTTAATTATTTTTCTTTCATGTTTTGCTTTTTTATTTTTATTAAAGAAATTTTCCCCTACTCTAAGGGCCTCCTTTGGTATCCTTCTATGTTCTCTATTATTAACTTCATTATTTTACATTTCCATTTACAAAGGATTTAGGCAATAGGGAATAGCTGTGAAAACTGAGACTCAGATCTTGGTTTTTAATATTATTCTCCAATAAAAGGAACTAGTTTCCTTGGAGAGATGGTTGATTCTATGACTAGGACTGCAAATATACAAAATAAGCTGGAATATCTTCCATTGTCATAATGTAAGGAAATAGCACCCCCACTCACACACACACACACAAAGATGGATGACCGTACAACTCTCAACAGAAACAATGCAAGTGAGAAGAGAGTGGGTAAAAATATTTAAAGTATTAAAAGAAAAAAAACTGTCATCCTAGATTTTATACCCATTGAAAATATTTTTCCAAAAACTGACATGAAATAAAGAATTCTTCATAAATACAAAAGAGAAAAAATTCAGCAGCAGCAGACCTGCATGATAAGAAATGTTAAAGGAGATCCCTGAGGCAGAGGAAAATGACACCAGAAGGATGTATGGACACCAATGATACCAAGGAAGAGGAATATTCAACATAGTAAGTATATGGGCAACTATATAAGATTTTTTAATTATTTAAAGATCTTTAAAAGATAACAGACTGCTTAAACAAAAATAATAGCAATGTAGTGGGGACTTATCATACATTTATATGGAAGAGTTATGGCAACACTATCTTAAAGTCCTGGAGGGACAAAATGGAAGTAGAGTATCATAATATTCTTATATGTGAAGTAGTATGAATAGCAGTTGAAAGTAGACTGTGATAAATTAAAGATATATACTATAAGCCTGAAAATGACCACTAAAAAAACAAAGAATTATAGCTGATAAGCCAGCAAAGGGTGTTAAATGAAATAATTTAAAAATCTATTAATATGAAAGAAAGCAGAAAAAGAAAAAAATGGGATAAAAATTAGAAAAATTGAAAAACAAATAGCAAGATGATAGAGATAAACCTAACTGCATGAATTATCATATTACATATAAGTGGTCTAAACATCCCAAGTGAAAGGCAGCAGTTCTCATTTTTGATTAAAACAATACAAGACTCACCTATATTGCTGCATGCAAATAGAATATTTTAAAAATATAGTCACTTCTAGGCAAAAAGTAAAAGGAAACAAAAGATATACTTTGCTCATATGAATCAAAAGAAAGCTGCAGTGGCTATATTAATATCAGACAATGTATAATTCAGAGAAAAGATTGCCTTGGATAAAGAATGTCATTTCATACTAATAAACGAGTCAATTTATCCAACATCCCTAAAAGTTTATGTATTAATAGCAGATATTCAAAATACATGAGGCAATAGTGTTAAGTGCAAGGAGGAAGAGATAAAACTAAATTAGAGCTGGAGATTTCAATAACCCTCTCTCTCCATGACTGATAGGACCAGTAGATACAAAATCATAAAGGACATCCAACACTTGAACAACAATATCTACCAACTTACCTACTGACATTTGTAGAACACTCCAACCAACAACAGAATACACATTCTTTTCAAGAGCACATGAAATATTTACCAAAATAGACCCCATTCCAGGCCATAAAAAAAATGCCTCAATAGATTTAAAAGGATTCAAGTCATACAAAAGTATGTTCTTGTGCCACAATGGATTTAAATTAGGAATCAATAACAGAAAGCTCTCTGGAAAATCCCTAGGTATTTGAAAACTATATAAAACAGTTCTAAATAATCCAAGAACCAAAGGAGAAGAGGGAAATTGCAACATGTTTTGAACTGAAAGAATCACAAAAACACAACATATCAAAAATTGTGGGATGTCATTAAAGGAAAATTTAGTGGGAAATTTATAGCACAAAGGCATATGTTAGAAAAGATGAATCATCTTAAATCAATGACCTCAGCTTCTACCTTATGAAGTAAAATAAGAAAAGCAAAATAAACCCAAAATAAGCAGAATAAAGGAAATAATACAGTGAAATTTTTTTTAAAAATAGAGACAATTAAATCAAAGTCTGGTTCTTTCAGAAGATCAATAAGCTTGATAAAACTTTAGACAGGCTAATAAAGAAAAAGAGAGAAGATCCAAATTACCAATATCGGGAATGACAGTTGGTGTCATATCCTAAGAGATATTAAGAGGATAATATGAGACATTATGAAAAATTTGTCAATAAAATTGGCAACTTAGATGAAATGAGCAACTTCTTTGAAAGACGTAAACTATCAAAGCTCAAAGATGTAATAGATGATCTGAATAGACCTATCATCTATTAAATAAATCAAATTAATACTTAAAACCTTTCTGTAAAGAAAACTCCAGGCCCAGATATTTTCACTTGTAAATTCTACCAAGTAATTAAGGAAGATATGAAATCAGTTATACACAAAGTGATCTAGAAAATTGAAAAGGTGAGAATATTCCCAACTCTGTGCATGAGAGCAGAATTATTCTGACACCAAAACAAGACAAAGACATAAAAATTACCACAACAAACACTTGAGTATAATATCCCTCATAAATGTTGATTTAAAATTTTTATTAAATCCTATCCAATAGTTTTTATGTAAAAAGGATAATAGATCATGATCAGTTCTGGGGTTTATCCCAGAAATGCAATGTTGGTTTAGCCCCCAATGTCCATCAATGCAATTTAACATATTGACAGACTAAGAAAGAAAATATATGATCATCTTAAGAGGATGCAGAAAAGCATTTGTTAAAATTCAAGATCCATGCCTGGTAAAATTCTCAGCAAACTAGGAATAGCAGGAAACATTCCCAAACTGATAAAGGAAATTGGTGAATAACCTATAGCTAATATCTTACTCAATGTAATTAAAACTGGTGCAGCCACTTTGGAAGACAGTTTGGTGGTTACTTATAAAAGTAAATATAGTCTTACCATAAGATCCAGCCATCATACTCGTTGGTATTAACCCAATGAGTTGAAAGCTTATGTACATACAAATCCCTCACAGAGATGTTTATAGCAGCTTTATCCATAATTGCCAAAAGTTGGAAGCAACCAAGATGTCTTTCAGTAGGTGAATGGATAAAAAACTGTGGTACATCATGCATTGGAATATTATTCAGCTCTAAAAAATATGTATGATGAAACGATGGAAAGACATGGAGGAAACCTAAAAGCATCTTACTAAGGGAAAGAAGCCAGTCTGAAAAGGCTGCATACTGTATGTATGATTCCAACTATACAATGCTCTGCAAAAGGCAAAACTATGGAGACATTAAAAAGATCAGTGGTTGCTAGGTGTTAAGGGAGGGGGTGATAAATAGCCAGAGCACAGAGGCTTTTTAGGGCAGTACTCTATATGATGCCACAATGAGGGACACATGTCATTATCCATTTGTCCAAACTCATAGAATATACAACACCAAGAATGAACACACACACACATATGCACATGCGCGTGCGCACGCGCACACACACACACCCCCCAAATATATAGTTGTTTCATCAGACAAATGCTTTGTAGGACAAACCTTGTGGAAATCTTAAGGGAATGAATTCAGGTCTATAAATTGTTTTTCTGATAGTTTGTGAAGTGTCTTGCAGCTGAATAAACCTGAAAATCATTCAGAAGATGGAAAATCTTAAAGAAGGGCATGGATGCTTATTTTTTTAAATGAATGTTAGGAAATAACAGTGGGCAATAAAAATAATGTAGTGATATGTAAAAATGGCATGCAGCCTAACTTAGTCACCAAGCCACCCTCCTCACACAGATTCATTAGTCTCCACATCAGTTTTGCTATTGAGTACCTTTATAGAAACGCATGCAATGTAATGGAAATGTACCTGTACCTTATTATACAAGTCTTCCGAATATAAATAATGCAAGAGGCCTGTTCTTTGCAAAAAGATGTTGTGTTAGAAAATGAAAACTGTAAACAGATTTCTAGTGATAGGTATTGTATATGCTGCAGACAGCACCAAGCTTTAATGCATGTGCTAGTTTTAAGCACGATGCACACACACACACACACACACACACACACACACACACATTCCTTTAACTGTACTGGATTTGATTTGGTTTTTTTGTTTTCTTTTTTTTCCCCCTTTTTTCTTTTCTATTCCTCAGTGAATCTGTACAGAATCTGTAATGTGAGTGTTCTTTGTTCATGATATTGTATACAAGGTTCCTCTGAAAATTAATAAGGCTGTCTCCAACTCACAGCCCTATTTGCATACTTCTCCCCTACCAGTTAGCTTTTGATTTTCCTCTGTATCTCTTTATCTTCAGGCTATAGCTGAATGGTTCCTCTGCCAAATTCCAAAACAGCTCTTCATATGGATCCCACATAATACTCTTCTTCAATTCTGGACCATGTATTTGGGGTATTTACTCCTATAAGGTTCATCTGATTATTTTATAGTTCTTTTCCTCTAAAAAGTAAAATATACTTTTCATATACTTTTTTATAAAGTGTCAAATTAAATTGATAAGGTACTGCTAATGGGTTAATAAAAACAGAATTATGTAATCATAATTAGGATTATAACCAAGAGCTTTCCAATAAAGCTATAGTGCAACTAACCCTTTAAGAGTATAATATTAAGCCAGATCTAATTTAGTAGAGTGTACAATTAATAAATCTTGGTCTCTTTTTTCCTTGCTACTGGGATCATCTCTGAGAAGGACTCTGTGAGAGGAACACTTACCTGCTCCTTCGAGGCCCAAGATAACTGAAGTCTTTGATACATGGACCTGCTGAGGACGGGCTTCCAACATTTTCTCTAATTGGAATAACTCTCGTTTCCCAAGAAGGTTTTATTATACATCATTAGTTTAGTGTTTACAGGACCATTATTTAGTAACTCATGATTTTGAAGTTGGGATTAGCAGTCCCTTTTAACCTGCAAAATGTATATCATTCCCCCTGGAGAGGGTATATTCAGCTCTTAAAAATTCATGCCCTTTGACCTCTCCCCGGATTCTGAAAATTCTCTCCTCCCCATGAAATCTCATCCCTTCTCTGTAATTGCAAAGACATCCTAGGATGGGCATACACACATCCTTGTCTTGCTAGTCAGAAGAATAAGAAAGCTCACATACTTTACTCTGTTAGGTTAAATCGGTTGCATCTTGGATGCCAGTGCAAAGTCAATGGAGAACCAGCCACTAAGAAAGCTATAATTAAAATTTTGAATTGTCTCAAAATGTAAATTGAAAAAAAAAGTAAAATATTTCCATTTTAAAGCTCCTCCTGGGCATTTCTTGTTGGGGAAGAGTGGTGAAGGGAACAAGGATGCTTTTGTAATAGGTTGCTCCTCACGGGTCAATAAGCACAGAAGTGCCGTGTGCAAGCAACATCAAACAGGGGACAGCTGCCCTGCTTTGTACGAATTGCATACCTGTGTAAAGTACCACCTCTGCCATGGTTTTGAGCAGCTGAACAGACTTGGTGGCAGTTAAGAAAACTTTTATCTTCCTCTAGGTGGATTTTTACTTTTCTGTCTCAGAAAATGAAAGGTTTGCTTTTGGAAGTGGGATCTGTGTTTGACTCAATAGTTACCATTTGGAGGATCAGGAAGAGTGAGGAATCATATCTGCACTTCACACTAATGGGGAGATATCACAGGGGCCAGGCGGGGACTGAACACCAGGTTTATCCTCACTTGTTCTCACGCCATCCTCCCCTTTCCTACGTGTGCTGTGGTGTTATTATAGTATGAATTACTTGTGCTTTGGAAAACATACTGAAGCAAATCGGTATATAGATTTTCTCAGTGAGGGGAGAATTGGATGGATTTTAAAGTCAGATAAGCCCACTCAGATAAACAACTTGGGTTTTTCTAAAAGGAGGAGGGATTCACATTGTTAAGGTGGGAACAAGAGACACCGTCTAGGCAGGTAATGGACTCCAGACAGGGGAGGAAGCTGGAAACTGCAGTATGTCCACAAGACAACTCATGAGAAAGGTATCGTTTTTGTGCTTTTTGCCCCCTTTCGACCAGAAGGTTAGTCATGTGCAACATGCAGTTCTTACTCTGAAATATTCCTGAATACATTGCGAATCCTTTTGTTACCCAAACTCCCCAGTAAAACCCATATTGCCCTAGAAAGCAGTGATTGTATTGTGGGGAATTAAACACTGCGCACTTAGAGTATAGCCTGCCCCATAGTCTTCCTGCCTGACTTTGAAGTCTGTGAGGAAGGAGCAACATCTTGTGGAGGAAAAGTATGGTCTGGAAGCTCTAGGTGGTAGCAATATTAGTAGCCCCAAGGAAACTGGGCAAAGCATGAATTCAGAAGCATACAGAGGAGATGAGTAATAGCCCAGGGACACAATTCAGGGGCTGAAGGAAAACAATTCCCTCTTTCTCAAACACCTCACAGGAAATTTACCCTTAAAACCAAGATTATATTTTCCTATACACCTAAAAACTTGACAGCAATGTTTAGACATTTATTAAATATCTTTTATAGATATGATGAACTCTCATTACGGCCTTTGAAAAACACTGAGATATGCAAGGTGATTTTTCCTCTTTAAAATGTCCAAGACTATGGTGCTTTTGGGATCTGCTTTGATTTACCTTATGGGCTTTGTCTGTGGTACGAGCCCTCAGACTCACTTCTTTCCAAACAATAGGCCTGTCCCTACAGATTTATTCCTTTCTGTCTAATCTATCTGTTCTAATCAGGTATGAACTAGAAGGCAAGTATGGTGAACTAGAGTAAGAGAAAAAGATATTGTAAGTTGTGCCTGAATGAACTGTTTATGAGTAAAAAGCAGATCAGGTTTTAGGTTAGATGTCAGCTTCTCTGGGCAGGGACCTCCCTGGAGGGACTCCCGAGAGCCCACCTAGCATTCCCTGTATAGTCTTCTCTCATCTCTCAACACAGTGCACCATGTCTTTGTGTTTCCTTGACAGTCTCTATCCCCAGACTCTATGTTCCTTGAATTCTGGGATTGGGCCTATTTCAATGACTGTTTAACCCCATCCCCATCACTTATCAAAACACCTGGCAGAATGTAAGTTTCCAATGATGTTTTTAGACCCAAAAATGAATGGAACATAATACAACATTCAAAAAATTATGTTCTCCAGCTCACTCCTCTCTCCTTCACCCATGTCCGTAAGCAGCCCCCCCACACACAAATTACTTAAACTAGGGTTCTCGACTCTGTACTTCGGAATCACTGAGAGAAGTCTATGTTCTCATGTCTGGGCCCTACCAAGAGCAGCAATTCGATAACCTGTGAATACTTTTATGTATGTATGTATTTGTTAATGTTTCAATGCTACAAGATAATTAAAATGTGGAGCCAGAATTAAGAATTGCCGAGTTAGTCTATTTGGTTTTACATGGTTCACCATGTATTTTGTAGGTACCATATTCATCATATTGTTTCTTTTCTCAGTTTATTTGAATATTTTTTACTGTTTTTTTGAGAAGTGAATGTAAATGGTATACTTTCAAAAATTTTTTTCATGTCTTTTTAGTTACCAGTAAGTACAAATGAAAATTTGGTTAAATATATAATTATTGGCTACAAACATTTTTCCTCTTCAGCAATTTATAGAAGTCCCATTAACTTGTAGCATTTACTGGCATTGAGGAGAAATGGGATATATTAGAGCAGTTGCTATATTTCCATGAGTAACTCCTTTAGCTTTGTAAATATAATATCCCCTTGAATGTCTTTGCAAATAGGAATTAGATAATTTCTAAACTTTTTTGATAGAATAACTTTGCTTCTGTTTTAACTTTTTGCAGAAGGTGGCATTGGAATTCTTTCTTCATATTGGTTGGCTTCTTTGAAACTGTTGAATATTTTCATGTGTGGCAGTTTTTCTCAGTTGGGACTATTTGTCCAAAATTGGGATTAAGCATGGTTTCTGATGGTTTCTGTCAGAAGTTTTGTGAGTTCCTATCCAATCTCTTAGGCCCCAGTGAAGGGACAGATGCTTAAACCAACTAAGTCTTTTTTTTTTTTTTTTTAAGATTTTATTTATTTATTTGACAGAGAGAGACACAGCGAGAGAGGGAACACAAACAGGGGGAGTGGGAGAGGGAGAAGCAGGCTCCCCGCGGAGCAGGGAGCCTGATGTGGGACTAGATCCCAGGACCCTGGGATCATGACCTGAGCTGAAGGCAGTCGCTTAACCGACGGAGCCACCCAGGTGCCCAGTCTTTTTTTTTTTAAATAAATATGAGTTCCAGGTGCTCACTAAGTTGAAGAAATAAGCTACAGCTGGAGGCTGCCTGACCAGCGAATCACTGCTGGGCCAAAGATTGTCTCCCCGTGTACCAGGGAGACTAAGTCACTATTTCAGAGGCTGCCTATGGGCTGCAGCTGTGGCCTCAAGAGAAGCTGGGATTCATAGGAGCACACTGCTCTTTTGTTTGGAAAACACCTTCGCGGACATTTTGCCAGGTAGCCCGGTTTCTCTTGGTGGGAGAAACTACAACAAAAGGAGGTGAGTTGGCCTGTGCAGTGGATTAACGGGAGCTAGAGCTGTTTTCAGGAGAACTGAAAAAGGAGGCAAAGGAAGAAAGAACGGGCTCAGGAGGAAGAAGGGGCCCTTGGTCTGCCCGGATAGCTAGGATGCCATAGTTAATGCCTGACATTGGATTTTAAGTTGTTTGCTGTTATTTGCTGTGCTTTACAACTCCTTAGTCATACCCAAATCCTTAGAAAAATTCATGACAAAAAATGGACTTGTGTCACTGGTGTTTTAAGGAATGTAGATGGAAGGACTGTGTCGGGTTGAAGTGCCCTCAGAGGGCCTGTGGAGTAAGAATTGAGGAAACAAGTTTGCCCTATTCTTAGGTATCTTCTGAAATATGGGGCAAGATCCTGGACTTTCTGTGATGCAGTAAAAGTAGAACTGGAGTCATTTTTATTTTCATTAAACAGCACATTCTGGAGGAATTGGAGGCAAAAGATTGTTTGCTTTTGGAAATGGAAGCTCTTGAACTTTTCAGAATACCCCAAACAACTATCATTATGCTCTTTACCTAGGATGTGGTTAGAGCCAAGGGTAAGTTAGGACTGAGTCTTCAGTCACTAAATCCTAGAACTCAAGACTCAGGACTGTAATTCAACTGTTAATTCCCCAATTCCTGCTTCCTTCAGCCCCAGCTTCCTGGTTTAGGTGGTGTATGCATGATTCCTCTGGACGCACTGTCTGCTCTGCCCAGATAGACTTTTTATTCAGATATTTAAGTGTTGCAATGTTTTTCATAAACTTCTATCTGCTATAAGTTGTTATATGTCTTATAGGAATTATCTTTTCTATGGATGGGACTCCTACATAGCAATGATTTTATTTTATGCTCTGTATTCCTGTGAATCTAAGAGGGCAGCTGAATAACCCACTATGTCACTTGTATAGTCAGGCTACTTCATGTTTTCCTGGGGGAAATTTCAAAACTCTCTGTATTTGTTTAAACAAATGATGTTTTTCTTAAATGTAAACAGGAAGTAGTACAACTATGGTGCTATTTAATTAGCTTATCCCTAGTGCATTGGGATAGAAATGAGAAATTTTAAGGTACTGATGAATTTATTCTGGGGAGAGATTGGTGAATGTATTTGTTTCCTATTGCTGCTATAACAGTTACTACAAACCTAGCATATTATCTTACTGTTCTGGAGGTCAGAAATCTAAAATGGGTCTGCAGGGCTGTGTTCCTTCTGCAGGTTCTTGGGGAGAATCCATGGCCTTGCCTTTTCCAGCTTTTAGAGGTTTCCTGCATTTCTTGGCTTGTAGCCCCTCCCTCCATCTTCAAAGACAGTATCCTAGCATTTTGAAATCTCTGTCTCTATTTTTCTCTCTCTCTTTCATTGGCCTCTACTTTTGTCATGACATCTCCTCTGTGACCTCCCTGTCCTGCTCTCATAAGTCACCTAATGAGTATATTGTGCCCACCTGTATAACACAGGATAATCTTCTCGGCTTAACATTAAGTTAAGACTTAATCACATTTGCAAAGTCCCTTTTGCCCTATAGGGTAACATACTCACAGATTCTAGGGACTGGGTGTGAGCGTCTTTGGGGTGCATTTATTCCACTACTACAGTGAATGAAAACCTCATGACCTGTATGCATATGTTAGGACAACTGTTGAGATTTGCAGTGAACAGAGAATCCTACCTCAGTATTAAATTGTTGGGCCTAAAAACTGCTCCACAGAACAAACACCAGTCTCAGGAGCCATCTGACACCGTGGAATAAGGATACCCACAGTTGCCCCAAATGATAACCTCAGAAGATAAGGAATCATTTCATCCAAAACATTGTGCTTGCTCTTACCTCCAGCCTCCAAAGATCCAATATTGCCTACATAGAAAATTTTAAGCATATCCCCATTTTTCTACTCATCCTTCAGATCTTAAAGTTAATTAATGTTGAAGCATTGTCAGATGGAGTTTTGCAGGCCTGATGATTTTGGACAACACTTTGTATGTTAGTACCTCATCGTCTCTGGAGTTGCTTGCTGAGTAATCTTAGATGACTAATAACCCCATAATTAGATAAATAATTGATATGGTTCAGTTATCTGCTACTTTACAACTTTATTAATATTCGTGTTGGAGCTGTAGATGACTTTCTGCCCTTTACCTGCCTGGGAGAAAACTTAATCCTCCACAGATTTGGTGAGACGTGCTAGAGAACCCTTGCTAGAATCCAGGATATGTAAATTAGCCATCTTGTTCCCAAGCATTAGCAGCTGTTGTTTTTAATCATTAATGAGATGGTCAGTATTTGCTGTAGGAGAGTGAAACCAAGTGAATGCGTTAGGTGTTCATATCATTTAAAATTTATTATTCAAGAATTCTTGACCAAAGTAGCTGAGTTGCCTAGAGGTGGCTAGAAGACCGCTGGCTTTGGTGGTTTGTGTGTCTAAGCTATGCATGGGGTTGTGTTGTTGCATTCTTCTTAGTGGTGGGCCTCTTGCAAACTAGACTGTAGGCAATAAGGAATAATTAACAACTCAATGAACTATCAGTTGAAATAATAAATGACAGTATTTTGCAAATGCAAAAGACACTTTTTATGATTAACTGAAAAGCATCATAGAAATGTTAAACTACAGAAAATTTTATACATAGCTGGATTAAGTACTAGGAAACCGTAAAAGGCAAATGGGTAAAAGTGGTGAAAAGGTACAAACTTACAGCTATAGGATAAATAAGTCCTGGAGATGTAAGGTACAGCATGGTGACTGGAGTTAGCAATACTGTATTATATATTTGAAAGATGCTAAGATCTTAAAAATTCTCATCTCGAGAAAGAAATTGTAACTGTGTGATGATGAATGTCAACTAATTGTAATCACTTCACAATATATGCATGTATCAAATCATTATGTTGTATCTGTAAAACTAATACAATGTTACGTGTCATCTGTATGTCAATAAAAATTTAGCTCATCTCAGTGTTGAAAGGGAAAACTAAACAAAATATCTGCTATTTTTTTCTTAAAGGCACTATCTTAGAACTCCATTTTATTAATCATTATTTTTATATCTTTAAAATTATCCATATACATCATAATCTTATTTTAAGGGAGAAAACATAATTTCTATTTTTGTCTATGTGTTTGATAACCACACTCAAATTATCTTATTCTCTGACATAATATGCATATAATTTTAAAAGAAATTTATGAAGGAACTATCACAAGCAAAAAAGGAATCTTTGGTACTGCACTGCAGAAGACTGGAGAAAGAAATCAGCATTTGCTTTGAATATTTCTTAATGAATTAGCTTCATGGGCTTAGCACAGAAGTATATAAGAAATTAAGTATTTACTCTGTTGATTCAAATTATTAGTTCAGAAAGCTATAATTAGATGATTAGTGATTTAGACTATAGAGCTCCAAGTGGTAGATAGACTTTATTTCTCCAGAGCTTTAAGCTGTTTTTAGGCAGATGTTTTCACGTGATCAAGATACATGTCATGGTTCTACATAGACCAATATAAGTCTGTTTTATGCTGTCAGTGACTTCTTTGTGCTTTACAAGAACTGGTAACTATGTTAGCCTGTGCAAAGTTTGCAATTAAACAACAACAACAACAAATAAAGTCAGAAGTAGGTGGTATAGACAATGTCCAGGAAATAGGAGGGATTAACAGGGAGAAAATTTTCACCAACTGTTATCATGGACTCTTATTTACTGCTGAGTCTGGCATTCCTTGAATCTGACATTCAATTAAGATGATACAGCAAAATGGGTATGTTATTTTTGGAGTCTGAATGTTTGCTGTAGATGTTGGTTTGACAGATAATTGTGGAGAAGATCAATACTCCCTGATTAGAAACAAGTTGGTCTGTACTGGGAGACGTGGACATGCTAAAGATGGGCTTGTTAACAAAGGCCACTCATCATAGGGCTGTGATGCTCCATTGGTTGGAGACATTTAAGATCATTTGGAGCAAAGATTCTCCCTGACTACTCACTCTGTTGCCATTTTAACTTTTAATCAATCAGCTGATTCCTGATTAGTCAGAAACTTGAACTCTTTATAGCCATGAGAATGAAGATAAATAATCGGTGGTCAGTGACCATGTTAAATGACTGGTTTATTAATACCTTAAGCAAGTAGGGTGAGGAAGAGACCAACTGAATCCAGCTATGATAGCTGGTTGCTCAGTGAAGACATTTGGCCATTGAACCTATGACCTTGCTGGAGGTGGGAGGTGGGTAGCAGCTGAATCTACCAAGAACACCAGCAACTTCACACGTACAAAGTCTTGCCTCCCCACTTCCTATTCTTAGGACATTTAGGAATTTTCCCTATTCTCACCTGTAGGAAGACTTAACACTTTGAAAGCGTTCATCTTTTTTTTTTTTTTAAGTGGGCTCCACGTGGGGCTTGCACTCATGACCCTGAGATCAAGACAGACCTGAGCTGAAATCCAGAGTTAGACCCTTAACCCACTGAGCCACCCAGGCACCACAAAAGTGTTCATCTTTGTAAGTGGATTAAGAATCAAGTCATCAGAATATGCAAATGTGGCTCTAGGTCCATTCCCTTCCAGCAAGGAAGGGTGGTGGTAATGTTGTCAAGTTCCACATGGTTTTATAGAAGTGGCAATCAGTAGTTATCACCAGCCCTCCCAAGTAGGAGGAAGGGATGGAGGAGAGTGCTGTGCTGGACACAAGGTAGCTACTCCAGCTCATTCTCAATGTTCAGTGCCCAGCCTTCTCTGTACAGGCCCCATTCCCGTGCCCTTTCTTGTAGGCTATGTATTTAAGACCTGGAAAGGGCTGTAATCTCCCCAGTCTGTCTGAAAGTAGAAAAAAAAACAATCCCCCTTCCATTCTTGAAGGAGTTAGTTGTTGCGATGATTAAATGTGTTGCTTTAAAACACCTTGTGGTCAGAATCAGGCAGTTGAGACATTACATTTTTTTTAAGCTGATTTCATGTAATGCTTTTCTGGCAATAAGAACCATAATGCTTCTTTTTCCTCAAGGAAGTAATTTTAAAACTGCTCAAATCCAGTACAGTTTGCATATTCAATGAGTAAAAATGATTAGAAATACAGGACTAATCTTGTCAGAGAAATGTGTCACTCTTGCTAGGAAAACCGGAAGTATGAAACTCTTCCCTCCCACTAGCAGGGGCTGGGGGAGAGAACTGCATTCTGTGAAGTCATAACCTATAATTTCAAAGTTTAAATGAAATCTTTTGGAATACAAAAGGAGGCCTTGAACTAAGTTTGAGGTGGATGCTGTAGAGAACTGAACTGAATAGCTTTGCTTACAAAAATGAAAGTACTTTGGTTTGGTTTTGTTTTTCCTTTGTTTTTAGGGCAACGGAGAAGAGAAAGCCAGTAGGGAAAAAAGGGAGAAGAGAGACTGAGCAAGTCACTTAACTGTGTGAAAAAAAAATGCTCACGAGGATAGGAGAGACATTCATTGTCTCATGTGAAGTCTCTGGAGTTGTTAAACATAAGCCTGCTTTGTCTCAAGACAGAATGAGTTCCCTGCCCTATAGAATTAAATTTCATTGTGCATGAGTACATGCATGAGATCATGGGGGCATGGTGGCTAGGATAAACAATAGATCAGTAGGTAGGTACGTAATAGATAGGTACTCGTGAAAAACGCTATGAAGATCTCGTGGAAGTTTCATAGCTACTGTCTTATACTGGGTGGTCTGGATAGGCTTGCCTGAGAAGGAAGGGCTCAGGTCTACAAAACACTAAGGTAATGGAGTTCCAGTTTGAGCAGATAACAAGCTCAAAGTCAACATTCAGGTGTCTAGGAGTATACATCTTTATTAATCATAGAGCAAACATTCAGTTAATTTCTTCAATGAATGATCAAATAAAAGGACAAATGAAAAACTCTATATAAACAATTTGGCTTGACCGTGGTCTCCAAACCAAAACAAATTTATAGTGTGTTTTCTCATAAAAATCTAAAATAGGTTTATGGCAGGTAGAAATTATGAATAGGAGATCATATTAGTAGGAGCAGCCCTCATGATGAACTGTCAGAATTAATGGAGATAGTTAGTCATCTCTGATTTTAAGTGGGACAATCTCTGTTAGGCAATATGGATTGTGCCACTTGAATAAAATTGTAGTTTTATGAATAACTTATTCCTAAATTTGGGGGTTCTTCAGGGCTACTTGCAAATGCAAAACAAATCTGAATCACAGTCTCCAGGAGGTTAAAGTTTCCAGTGGAGGAATGCTCTATTTTGTCATTGTGTCATTTAGAATTGTTTTATGCATCTCAGTGCAAAGTAAAAATGTAAAGGGATCATCACTTAGTAATAAACTGTAGACTTCTAGACAAACATTTTAACTGATTTATATCTGTTTTTCCTCTAGGATAGCTATAGTATTTGATATATCTGTTCTCCAACTGATCAGTGATAGCTGGGGGAACATTTCCTTAGCTGTATGCAAATTGACCATGAAATGCAGAAAGCCAGGCTATATGCCCACTGAGTGAGATCTGTTATGAATATCAGCTGTAGAAATACTGAGCCATTCATCAAACAAACAGCACACTGAAGACCTTAAGAGTAATTGATTGGTCGAGTCACATGGTAGCGTCAGGATATATACTTAAAAGAGCCCTGAGCACTCCTGGGATGTTCAATAATCAAAAGTAGCATTATCAGAGACGAATCAGAAATCAATCATTACTTCATTGTTGGATACATAGAGATAGCTCCACTTAAAGTATTTGTCTTGCAAAATTTCTGAGAGAGAAAAAATATAGAATTTAAATAAGTTGTTGACAAACTAAAAAGTAAAAGTCAAGAAAAATTATTTCCCTCTATTCAGGGAAACAGGATTTAAACCATCTTATTTTGGGTCACTATTATATTTTTAGGCTTTCACCTCCTGACATCTAAGCAAAGGGGAAAATGTAAGAATAGAGAAACCTAATTTCCCAGTGATCTATATGAAGGTAAGAAAATATGTAAGGTTACTGAGGAATGGGGCATTTGTATCAGAAGATTTGACAAGTTTGAGAAAAACGTTGAGTCTCCATTCCTACTTTCTGTCAAAGAGGTCAGGAACTCTCTGAGGAACCGGACAGATGGGGTTTAAATCTGAGCTCTGGGTTCCATTACTAATCCTGTTTGATGTTGTGCAAGATATTTATTTATTTTTTTTTTTTTTAATTTTTTTTATTGTTATGTTAATCCCCATACATTACATCATTAGTTTTAGATATACTGTTCCATGATTCATTGTTTGTGCATAACACCCAGTGCTCCATGCAGAACGTGCCCTCCTCAATACCCATCACCAGGCTAACCCATCCTCCCAACCCCCTCCCCTCTAGAACCCTCAGTTTGTTTTTCAGAGTCCATCGTCTCTCATGGTTCTTCTCCCCCTCCGATTTCCCCCCCTTCATTCTTCCCCTCCTGCTACATTCTTCTTCTTCTTTTTTTCTTTCTTAACATATATTGCATTATTTGTTTCAGAGGTACAGATCTGAGATTCAACAGTCTTGCACAATTCACAGCGCTTACCAGAACACATACCCTCCCCAGTGTCCATCACCCAGTCACCCCATCCCTCCCACCCCACCCCCCACTCCAGCAACCCTCAGTTTGTTTCCTGAGATTAAGAATTCCTCATATCAGTGAGGTCATATGATACATGTCTTTCTCTGTTTGACTTATTTCGCTCAGCATAATACCCTCCAGTTCCATCCACGTCGTTGCAAATGGCAAGATCTTATTCCTTTTGATGGCTGCATAATATTCCATTGTATATATATACCACATCTTCTTTATCCATTCATCTGTTGATGGACATCTTGGCTCTTTCCACAGTTTGGCTATTGTGGACATTGCTGCTATAAACATCGGGGTGCACGTAGCCTTTCGGGTCCCTACTTTTGTATCTTTGGGGTAAATACCCAGTAGTGCAATTGCTGGATCGTATGGTAGCTCTATTTTCAACTTTTTGAGGAACCTCCATACTGTTTTCCAGAGTGGCTGCACCAGCTTGCATTCCCACCAACAGTGTAGGAGGGTTCCCCTTTCTCCGCATCCCCGCCAACATCTGTCGTTTCCTGACTTGTTAATTTTAGCCATTCTGACTGGTGTGAGGTGGTATCTCATTGAGGTTTTGATTTGGATTTCCCTGATGCCGAGCGATATTGAACACTTTTTCATGTGTCTGTTGGCCATTTGGATGTCTTCTTTGGAAAAATGTCTGTTCATGTCTTCTGCCCATTTCTTGATTGGATTCTTTGTTCTTTTGGTGTTGAGTTTGATGAGTTCTTTATAGATTTTGGATACTAGCCCTTTATCTGATATGTCATTTGCAAATATCTTCTCCCATTCTGTCAGTTGTCTTTTGGTTTTGTTGACTGTTTCCTTTGCTTTGCAAAAGCTTTTTATCTTGATGAAGTCCCAATAGTTCATTTTTGCCCTTGCTTCCCTTGCCTTTGGCGATGTTTCTAGGAAGAAGTTGCTGCGGCTGAGGTCGAAGAGGTTGCTGCCTGTGTTCTCCTTTAGGATTTTGATGGACTCCTGTCTCACATTGAGGTCTTTCAACCATTTGGAGTCTATTTTTGTGTGTGGTGTAAGGAAATGGTCCAGTTTCATTCTTCTGCATGTGGCTGTCCAATTTTCCCAACACCATTTGTTGAAGAGACTGTCTTTTTTCCATTGGACATTCTTTCCTGCTTTGTCAAAGATTAGTTGACCATAGAGTTGAGGGTCCATTTCTGGGCTCTCTATTCTGTTCCATTGATCTATGTGTCTGTTTTTGTGCCAGTACCATACTGTCTTGATGATGACAGCTTTGTAGTAGAGCTGGAAGTCTGGAATTGTGATGCCGCCAGCTTTGCTTTTCTTTTTCAACATTCCTCTGGCTATGCGGGGTCTTTTCTGGTTCCATACAAATTTTAGGATTATTTGTTCCATTTCTTTGAAGAAAGTGGATGGTATTTTGATGGGGATTGCATTGAATGTGTAGATTGCTCTAGGTAGGATTGACATCTTCACAATATTTGTTCTTCCAATCCATGAGCATGGAACGTTTTTCCATTTCTTTGTGTCTTCCTCAATTTCTTTCATGAGTATTTTATAGTTTTCTGAGTACAGATCCTTTGCCTCTTTGGTTAGATTTATTCCTAGGTATCTTATGGTTTTGGGTGCAATTGTAAATGGGATCGACTCCTTAATTTCTCTTTCTTCTGACTTGTTGTTGGTGTATAGGAATGCCACTGACTTCTGTGCATTGATTTTATATCCTGCCACTTGACTGAATTCCTGTATGAGTTCTAGCAGTTTTGGGGTGGAGTCTTTGGGATTTTCCACATAAAGTATCATATCATCTGCAAAGAGTGAGAGTTTGACTTCTTCTTTGCCAATTTGGATGCCTTTGATTTCTTTTTGTTGTCTGATTGCTGTGGCTAGGACTTCCAATACTATGTTGAATAGCAGTGGTGATAGTGGACATCCCTGCCGCGTTCCTGACCTTAGGGGGAAAGCTCTCAGTTTTTCCCCATTGAGAATGATATTCGCTGTAGGTTTTTCATAGATGGCTTTTATGATATTGAGGTATGTACCCTCTATCCCTATACTCTGAAGAGTTTTGATCAAGAAAGGATGCTGTACTTTGTCAAATGCTTTTTCTGCATCTATTGAGAGGATCATGTGATTCTTGTTTTTTCTTTTGTTAATGTATTGTATCACGTTGATTGATTTGCGGATGTTGAACCAACCTTGCAGCCCAGGGATAAATCCCACTTGGTCGTGGTGAATAATCCTTTTAATGTACTGTTGGATCCTATTGGCTAGTATTTTGGTGAGAATTTTTGCATCCATGTTCATCAGGGATATTGGTCTGTAATTCTCCTTTTTGATGGGGTCTTTGTCTGGTTTTGGGATCAAGGTAATGCTGGCCTCATAAAATGAGTTTGGAAGTTTTCCTTCCATTTCTATTTTTTGGAACAGTTTCAGAAGGATAGGTATTAATTCTTCTTGAAATGTTTGGTAGAATTCCCCTGGGAAGCCATCTGGCCCTGGGCTTTTGTGTTTTGGGAGATTTTTGATGACTGCTTCTATTTCCTTGGTGGTTATAGGTCTGTTCAGGTGTTCTATTTCTTCCTGGTTCAGTTTTGGTAGTTGATACATCTCTAGGAATGCATCCATTACTTCCAGATTATCTAATTTGTTGGCATAGAGTTGCTCATAATATGTTCTTATAATTGTTTGTATTTCTTTGGTGTTGGTTGTGATTTCTCCTCTTTCATTCATGATTTTGTTAATTTGGGTCATTTCTCTTTTCTTTTTGATAAGTCTGGCCAGGGGCTTATCAATCTTGTTAATTCTTTCAAAGAACCAGCTCCTAGTTTCGTTGATCTGTTCTACTGTTCTTTTGGTTTCTATTTCATTGATTTCTGCTCTGATCTTTATTATTTCTCTTCTCCTGCTGGGTTTAGGCTTTATTTGCTGTTCTTTCTCCAGCTCCTTTAGGTGTAGGGTTAGGTTGTGTACTTGAGACCTTTCTTGTTTCTTGAGAAAGGCTTGTATTGCTATATACTTTCCTCTTAGGACTGCCTTTGCTGTATCCCAAAGATTTTGAATAGTTGTGTTTTCATTTTCATTGGTTTCCATGAATTTTTTTAATTCTTCTTTAATTTCCTGGTTGACCCATTCATTCTTCAGTAGGATGCTCTTTAGCCTCCATGTATTTGAGTTCTTTCCAACTTTCCTCTTGTGATTGAGTTCTAGTTTCAAAGCATTGTGGTCTGAAAATAGGCAGGGGATGATCTCAATCTTCTGGTACCGGTTGAGACCTGATTTATGACCTAGGATGTGATCTATTCTGGAGAATGTTCCATGGGCACTAGAGAAGAATGTGTATTCCGTTGCTTTGGGATGGAATGTTCTGAATATGTCTGTGAAGTCCATTTGGTCCAGTGTGTCATTTAAAGTCTTTACTTCCTTGTTGATCTTTTGCTTAGACGATCTGTCCATTTCAGTGAGGGGGGTGTTAAAGTCCCCCACTATTATTGTATTGTTGTCGATGTGTTTCTTTGCTTTTGTTATTAATTGCCTTATATAATTGGCTGCTCCCATGTTAGGGGCATAGATATTTACAATTGTTAGATCTTCTTGTTGGATAGACCCTTTAAGTATGATATAGTGTCCTTCCTCATCTCTTATTACAGTCTTTGGTTTAAAATCTAATTTGTCTAATATAAGGATTGCCACCCCAGCTTTCTTTTGGTGTCCATTAGCATGGTAAATGGTTTTCCACCCCCTCACTTTCAATCTGGGGGTGTCTTTGGGTCTGAAATGAGTCTCTTGCAGACAGCATATCGATGGGTCTTGTTTTTTAATCCAATCTGATAGCCTGTGTCTTTTGATTGGGGCATTTAGCCCATTTACATTCAGGGTAACTATTGAAAGATAGGAGTTCAGTGCCATTGTATTGCCTGTAAAGTGACTGTTACTGTATATTGTTTGTGTTCCTTTCTGGTCTATGTTGCTTTTAGGCTCTCTCTTTGCTTAGAGGACCCCTTTCAATATTTGTTGTAGGGCTGGTTTCGTGTTTGCAAATTCCTTTAGTTTTTGTTTGTCCTGGAAGCTTTTTATCTCTCCTTCAATTTTCAATGACAGCCTAGCTGGATATAGTATTCTTGGCTGCATATTTTTCTCGTGTAGTGCTCTGAATATATCATGCCAGTCCTTTCTGGCCTGCCAGGTCTCTGTGGATAGGTCTGTTGCCAATCTAATGTTTCTACCATTGTAGGTTACATATCTCTTCTCCCGAGCTGCTTTCAGGATTTTCTCTTTGTCTCTGAGACTCGTAAGTTTTACTATTAGATGTCGGGGTGTTGACCTATTTTTATTGATTTTGAGAGGGGTTCTCTGTGCTTCCTGGATTTTGATGCCTGTTTCCTTCCCCAAATTAGGGAAGTTCTCTGCTATAATTTGCTCCATTATACCTTCTGCACCTCTCTCTCTTTCTTCTTCTTCTGGGATCCCAATTATTCTAATGTTGTTTCGTCTTATGGTATCGTTTATCTCTCGAATTCTGCCCTCGTGATCCAGTAGTTGTTTATCTCTCTTTTTCTCAGCTTCTTTATTTTCCATCATTTGGTCTTCTATCTCACTGATTCTTTCTTCTGCCTCATTTATCCTAGCAGTTAGCGCCCCCATATTTGATTGCACCTCATTAATAGCCTTTTTGATTTCTACTTGGTTCGATTTTAGTTCTTTTACTTCTCCAGAAAGGGTTTCTCTAATAACTTCCATGTTTTTTTCAAGCCCAGCTAGTATCTTTAAAGTGATGATTCTGAACTCTAGATCTGACATCGTACTAATGTCCGTATTGAGTAGGTCCCTGGCAGTCGGTACTACCTCTTGTTCTTTTTGTTGAGGTGATTTTTTCCATCTTGTCATTTTGTGCAGAAGAGAATAGATTAATGAGAGAACAAAATGCTAGCAGGGTAACAACGTCCCCAGAAAATATACTCTAAACAAATCAGAAAAGACCTGAAGCAGTGGGAAAAGAAAGGGAAAGAGAGAAAAAAGAAAAGGAAAGAAAAAAAGAAAAAAGAAAAAGATAAAAACAAACAAAAGCAGAACAAAACACAACAAAACAAAAACAGAATGTGATCAAATATGATCAGGCTGGATTATAGATCAGTGCCACACACTAGATTTTGGGTGTATTTTGGTCTGTTAAAAGAAAGTCCCTCCCAAAATTTTAAAGAAAGAAAAACTTATATATGTACAAAAATAAGGGTTGATATGATGAAGGGATGGAATATGACTGTAAAGATGGAAATTATAAAAAATTTTAAAAAAGGATTTGATAAGTTGTTTGAAAAAAGAAAGAAGAGGATTAAAAAAAAAAAAAAGAAAAAAGGGAGAGAATGTGATCAGGCAGGGGAGTAGAAAAAAACCATACACTAGAGATTTAGAGTATATTTTGATCTGTTAGAAGAAACTATCTCAAGATTTTAAAGAGAGAACAACTTATATATATATATGCCAAAAATACGGGTAACTACTATGAAGGAATAGAATATGACTTTAAAAATGAAAAATAAAAATGTTTTTTTTTTAAAAAAGGGATTGATAAGATGTTGGTTGAAAAAGGGAAAAAGAAAAATTCAAAAAAAAAGAAAAAAGGAAAAAAGAAAAAAAGACAGTTAAAAAAAATAATTAACTTTGAAAGACTAAAGAATCATGGTAAAAAAGCCATGAATTCTATGTGCAGTGTTCCCCTAGCGCTGGAGTTCTGCCGTTCTCATTGATCGGTAAACTTGGTCTTGGCTGGTGTTCTTGCTGATCTTCTGGGGGAGGGGCCTGTTGCCGTGGTTCCCAAATGTCTTTGCCGGAGGCAAAATTGCCCCGCCCTTGCCGGTCCGGGCTAAGTAATCTGCTCGGGTTTGCTCTCCGGAGCTTTTGTTCCCTGCAAGCTTTCCGTACAGCTTTGGAGGCGGAGAGTGAAAATGGCGGCCTCCCAGTCTCCGCCCCGGCGGAGCCGAGAACTCGGGGTCCCGCTCCTCAGCGAGCCCCCAGAGAAAAGCAGTCAGTCACTCCCGTCTCCCCGGTCTCCGGCCACACTCCGCGCTCACCCGGCCTGTGACCGTGCCTTTCTATCTGGCACCCGACCCCGGGTGGAGTCTCCAAACCCAGCAGATCCCCGCGGTGCACTCCCGCACCTCTCCTTCCGGGGGAAGAAGGTGAGTCTCCCCGGATCTGCTGCTTGTTGGGTCCCTTCTGGAGGAGCAGTGGCCCGACTGTGCCGCGGATCACGGTTTATAGCATCCCCGAGCTGAGAGCCCGCGCCTGGGCTCCGTCTCTGCAGCCGGCTTCCCTGCTCCGATACCTGGGAGCTCTGCCGCACTCAGGCACCCCCGGTCTTTCTGTGACCCCGAGGGTCCTGAGACCACACTGTCCCGCGAGGGTTCCACCCCCCACTTCGCCACCAGAGTGACGTCCCTCAGGGGAGCAGACTTCTAAAAGTTCCGATTTTGTGCTCCGTGGCTCTATCACTTGCCAGAAGCGGCCGATGGAGGCCCCTCCCCCGCCGTCTATCCTCCCGAATATCGCCTCTGATTCACTTCTCCGCACGTCCTACCTTCCAGAAAGTGGTCGCTTTTCTGTTCAGAGAGTTGTTGCTCTTCTTTTCTTTGATCTCCTGTTGAGTTTGTAGGTGTTCAGAATGGTTTGATCCCTATCCAGCTGAATTCCTGAGAGGAGACGAAATCCAGGTCTCCTACTCCTCCGCCATCTTGCTCCGCCCCCCCTGTGCAAGATATTTAACTTTTACATCTGTGTCCTTATATATAAAAGCTATCAATTATTATCTTCAGAATTATTAAAAGGATTGAGGTAATGTATTCCTAGTATTTAGTAGCTGTACAAGTGTGCAAAAATGACATTAGTTATAATAATACTAGTAACAATAACCACATTTCTTCCATAAACATAAGAATGAATAATTATAGAAAAAGATGAACAGGAATGTAGTGGAAGAAAGCATAAATGTGTCAGAACAATAATGCATGCAAAACATTGGAGATTTTTATGGATAAAATCAGGACTTTGGGATCTAATTTTGGCAGTAATAACTCAGGCATCCTCTGGCACCTGTATTGCTAAAACACCTTGGCTCTTGGCTGGGAGTGGGGACAGTGGAGGGCAAAAAATGATCCTAGGAGCCCAGAACCTGCTGCTGCTGCTGTAGACTTCCCTTATCTTCAGTCCCCTTGAACCTTAAGAGCCCAGTGCTGGGAAATTAACAGCTGCACCAGGGGAAGCAAGTGCTTGTCAAGGTTAGTCATCAAGAACTCCAAACACTACAGTGGGTGAATTTTATGCCAACGTAGAGAAAGATCGCACCTGTGGTGTCTCATTGAACCAGTTTATGTAGACTAGTAAATACGAAAGCAGTTACTGAATTAACTGGACTGAATGGATCTGATTATTAAGGGGAAATATGTTTGTTGCAGTGATAGCTGGGGGAACATTTCGTTAGCTGTATGCAAATTGACCATGAAGTATATCTGGACAAGAAAGCCTGGGGGCGGGGGAGTCATTCCTAGGACACTTCAGAAACTCCATACAAGGACTCACTCTTCAGGAATGGACGTTTGAGTTGTTCAAGAAGTATAAGATCCTCAGCAACGGATGTGCTGGCTGAAGGTAAAGGAATCTGGGAATGTAGTGTGAAAGATGGAAATTAGAAATACCAACTGTGGCCATATGATCAGTTGCGGAAACAAGAACCAGCAATGCATGTGTCTTTTTTCCTTTGTTATATACATATTTTTAATATATTAAATAATTTTTGTTCTCGCACTTACTTTACATAAGGTATGTTACTGGCTTTAAACTTCATAGTCTAATCTTTAGGTTATAGTATCTCAGGGTGAGATTTTGACAGGATCAAGAATGAACAGTGTGTAGGGCACCTGGGTGGCTCAGATGGTTAAGCGTCTGCCTTCGGCTCAGGTCATGATCCCAGGGTCCTGGGATCGAGTTCTGCATCGGGCTCCCTGCTCAGCTGGGAGCCTGCTTCTCCCTCTCCCTCTGCCTCTCTCCCTGCTCATGCTCTCTCTGTATCTCTCTCTGTCTGTATCTCTGTGTCTCAAATGAATAAATCTTAAAAAAAAAAAAAAAAATGAACAATGTGGAGGAATAGAAATGGACACTGAAGGAGCCACGGGTTTCCTCTCTAAGGGAGGGAATGAGTAGGTTTCATGTGTGCAAGAAATTGTTGCACTACATGAAAGAGAAGCAAGTGGATCTTCCTATTATCACCATTGAAGGTGATGAATATGTATAAGGCTGTGTATGACTGTGGAGTAGCTGAATGTTTGGATTGGCCCTCTCGACCTCTATTTCGCATTCCTTCTATTTGGAAGATTTGGAAAGGTAAAAATAAATTTTCCAGACTCTTTTGCAGCTAGGGTTCTGGGTATTAATTAGTTTCTACCAATTAAATGTACTCACATAAGATAAGGACAACAGACCCATCTCTGTGTGTCTATGTTGGCGGACAAGTAAACTCTACTACACATTAGCGTCCGGAGGGGATTCGTTTGTCATCGGCTTCATGGGTTTGAGACCATTGTGGTGGTGACAACAAGCAGTATAAAAGCAGATACTTCTTGCCGTTGGGTCTGTGTCATGAAGGTGTCACCTTGAAAAGTAGATTTAGCAGGAGCCCCTTGACTTCAGCTCTCTAGCCTTTTCAATGATTTCTACATTAAACCCAATTTTGCTTGAAAAACCTAGAATGGTTTTGTTTTCCTGCACTGAACCTGTGTTGTCTAGGAATTTCTTTTCAAAGAGCTACAGTAAAACATCTGGAACAAACAACTTGAGACCAAGTTATATTACACGGCTCCAGGTGAATCAAAACCCCATCATTAGTGGCCTAGCATCAAAGAGGAATACAGAAGATTCAAAAACAAAGTTGTTTGATGAGTGGATGGATGAGAGTACTTTAAGAAAATAAAAGGGAAAATTAATAGGAAAAGGAAGTTATTTGAGATGTAATCTGCTTCTAAAAATATAAGTGACTTTTAGAAATAATTAACAACTGAATGAATTAAGGTTAATAGAGAATGAATTCTAGAGAGAAAATTAGAGCTATTTGTTAAGTCCTTACTGTGTACAGGCATTGTACTAAGTGATTCTCAAGCATAATCTCATTTAAGCCTCATAACAACTACATAAGGTAAGTGCTATTATCATTGCCATTTTGCAGATGCAGAAACTAAAGTTCTCAGGTGTTCTGTAGTATTTAACACATGTGTTAGACCATGGATTAGAACCCCAAAGGTTTACCTTTAGATCCTGTCTCATTAATGATTACACCATTTTGCCTCTCAATGATCTGTAGGGCATATTTTCTGAACAGATAACTAGAGGACATGTCAGCTAGAATGGTACCTGAAGTTTGATTTGTCTAGTGGTATTCTGCTAGTGGCAATTTTGCACGTAGCAGATATTTGGAAGTGTCTGGAGATATTTTTTAGTGTCATGCTTGGGGGAGGAGGTGTGCTAGCTGACATTTAGTGGGTAGAGGCCGGAGTTGCTACTATATATTCTACAATGTGCAGAATATTGCCCACAAGAAGAAATTACCTGATTGAAAATGTCGATAGTGTCAAGATTGAGAAACCCTGAGTTAGCCAAATATTTCCCGAACTGTCCTATGGAATTTCTGTATACTATGTAAAAAAGCTTTCTGGTTTAAAGAAAAAATTGTGAATGCTAGATAGTCTATTCCCTTTTTGAATAATCTCTATGAGGATTATATTTTAAATCTTATTTTAACATATAATTTAAAATTCTGAAAAGTCCTCCAACAAAGACACCTGCTTACCTTTTACTCCATAGAGAGATGCATAGTTTGGATTGCAGATGGTGGTGCTCATGCCAGTCATAAGTGACTTAACCAAAGTATTGGGAGAAAGAGCCAAAATTAAAATGCTATTCTCTTGACACCAACTCCAGAAACTGTGAGATATATTTTTTTTTTCTGGCAAAGTATACATTACCCTTAATTTAAAGAGTTGAATATTTAAATAAAAAAATGAGCCAACAAAATGTAATAAACCACAGATTATAAATCCTATTTCATCCAGTTGGCAGAAATCAAATAAACTTCGTATGTATACAAGATTTTATTATTGGTATCAACACATTCCTCCCAGGTGAAGGCAGAGAGACGATGAAGTGACTATGCACCTATACATAGGTTCTATCTATTAGTAGCCTATCTTTTACCACGGGGTATGACAAATAGAGTTAGTTTTATAAGCAGGACAGGGGCTAACGGCAGGTGATGGGTTAACCTTACAAGGCTATTTCTGCTTGCCAGTCTTGTCTTTGATTATTAAGTTATATGCCTGCCTTGGCCTTTGTTTTCTTTGGAAAACTGACTATACACACTATGTTCTTTCTTTACATCCTGCCACTGTCCCATATTGCATGTTGGACTTGCAATGTCCTCATGTTCCCTTGCAGGATCCTTAGAAGAGTAGAAGGTAATATAAAACTATTGAGCAGTGTTTTCCTTGAATTGAAAGTTGCAGATAAACCATTTTTCAATGACGTCTAAAAGGAACCCATCAGGGAAAACAAAAGCCTTCGAATGGTATTTCTCACTATGCTCCAGATTGAATTGGAAGAGAAGTGTCTGCCATGCCGATTTCTGACTCCTTTTCTGCACAGCCTAATGGATGGCTTGGCATACCTCTGGGTTCCTTCAGACGGGCACAAGTGCTTTTTTCTTTGTCATAATGAGATTTAATCAAGCAAAGCCAAAACCATTGCTGCAAGTTAAACACTCCCCAGGGAGGGGGAGCCAATGACTCGGGGAGTAATGAACCTCTATTTAACTTTCAGATTTTGTTAATAACAGTTTGACTTGTACTGGTTGGAGCTAATTAGTTGCTACAGCTTCTCCATTAGTGGCTTATAAAATGGGGCTTACCTTGTGCATGTTAAGCAATTTTCTCAGTGTGGGTCATTTTAGAGAAAACAGAAGGAAACTAAGTGTCTTAAACATGCACAATTATTGCATTTTGTTGTGGTTTCCTTTCATATGGAGTTTCAGGAATGTCTGTAGATCCAATTCTGACAACTTCAGAAGCGTGTACTAAGATTAAATAACTTGGGTTTATTTGGGGATCAGCCCAGTTAGTTGTGAGGCATTAAGGAATGGAGTTTATCTGTATCTCATAGATGACCTGATGTGGTGTAAATTCTGTTTTGGTAGCAGTATGAATTTACACTGACGTTCTGTTTTGGTAGCAGTATGAAAAGTAGGGTGCTGTCGATATTGAGTAATAAGCTGAAGCTTCTTAGAATGAAAGGTATTCACTGTATCCTTAGGCTTATGATGTTTGGCATTGTTCCCAAAGCAGATTGCCTTCACCATTTATATTCTCTTCTAGAATAGTATTCTCAAGTAAAACCAGGGAAGGAGCTTGATTACAACATAGCATTTAAAAGACACTGGAAGGGGCGCCTGGGTGGCTCAGTCGCTAAGCGTCTGCCTTCGGCTCAGGTCATGATCCCAGGGTCCTGGGATCGATCCCCGCATTGGGCTCCCTGCTCCACGGGAAGCCTGCTTCTCCCTCTCCCACTCCCCCTGCTTGTGTTCCCTCTCTTGCTGTGTCTCTCTCTGTCAAATAAATAAATAAAATCTTTAAAAAAAAATTAAAAAAAGAAATAAAAGATACTGGAAAAAGGATCACAATATCAGGGCAAGGAGCAAGGAAACAATGGTCATGACCTCAGGCCCTGGTGGTTTTAGAAGGAGATGTTTATGATAATTATGGAACGTGCCTTGAGACCAGGATATTTTAAATCCCAGTGTGATATTCTAAACCCCAATGTCACTAGATTGCAAACTGAATTTGGAGGTGGAGGCCATCCAAAGTAGGAGTGGGAGACAGAAGGGCAGCCTAGTACATGCTGTGGATCACTAAGGTATGGGTGCATTTCCCTTAGCCCATGGTCTCCCTTTTAGCCTGGGCTGATCTTGTAAACTTACATCTCTGGGCTGATTACCACATGTCTTTATGTCCTATGTCTCATCTTCTCAATTTCTAAAGATTTGGAATCTGATCTTTATGGTATTTGGGGTTCTATAATGAATAGAATTAACATGCTGTTAGGATGTATTAGCTAGGTAGCTTGATTTCCTAATAGGAAGGGCTCTAGGCTATTTTAAGTCCTGGGCATCTGATGGTGTAGGAAAAATTGAGGAAGGAAAGGTGGGACGGAACTTGGGGTGGTCTTGACTTAGAGCAAAATTAGACTCACAACGCCATCTACTAAACCTAGTAATACCAACATTGGGTTTTAAACCACTCACTCAGCATAAGCAGGCAAAGTTGAGTAAATTTGGTCCTGATGTTGCGTACTTGACTACTGCATCCATTCCAGAAGTCTATAAAACCTTCATTTTTACAGGTGTCACATCTTAAAATCTGAAATGTGATATATTCAACTGTATTAACAAATTTTCAATTAAGCAAGATATACCCAAGGGTTGTAACCTCTCCATCTCGGGTGCCAGAATGCAGATGTTCTTAACAAACAGAATGAAAAACTAATTTGGTGACATACTAATGAAATGCATTTTTAGTTCTGGTTGTTCATTTAACATTAACAAAATGGGTTAATCCTTCAAATGACACAGAAATCCCTCCGTGTGGCCATCAGTGTATCTGATAGTTAACAATCCAATGCTTACCCATCTAATGCGTGATGTGCCCTAGAAAGTAGTCCTTAGTCCTTAGGGAAGCTGGTGCCTTGTAACAGGTTTAGTCTGAGAACTCTCTTTGGAGTAAAACGGACCCAGCACACATTGTTTTTAGGTGCTGAGGATACAAGACCTATATTCTAAAGAAACACATGAATACTTTCTGTGAACATTAAAGGGTTTGTAGCAATACACAAATGCTCCAGTGACATAATATCCTACTAAAGTATATTATTCAAGTAGAAAATTTTGGAACCCAGAGGAGTAGAAATATGTCTTCATTTACTTTGTACTATCCTCTATTCTTCTCTCTATACGGGCTCTAGAGGTGGAGCATTTCTTCCCTAAGGCCAAAAGTTTCTCAGCTTTGGCAGAGATTGTCCTTGTGTTCTGACTGGTTTACTTATCATAGCTTTCCATTTGCTACATAAGGTAATGTAGCAAAGAGGAGTACAGAATGCAGTGATTTTTATGGAATGTGAAAGGAAGAGACGGAGGCTTTGGGGAAGATAACAATCAAAAATCTCTATGAATCCATGGTTTCTTGAGTTTTTTTGAGGATACTGGAAGGCATAATTGTGAGAAAACTGGAAATGGAAGAAGACATTGCAATATGGAAACCAACATTCTCCATTAAGGTCTCTTTAGAATCAGTTGAAAAGTGTGTACTCCGTTTAGGTGCCGCTAGCCCTTGGATATTAGTATAGTTCAAGATTTCGTAAACTAACCCTGCATCGCCCTCAGGACAGGAAGAGGCCACTACTAGGAAAGGTCCTGGTATTAAAGTTTTAATATTGTCTACTGTTGCATCTTTATCCTTTGAGAGTTTGTTTATTAGAACCAGCCCTGACTCATTTAAGTCTCACTGTGGCAAATAAATGAAGAGATGAGGTCAGGGTACACAAATTTTTAATGTATTTAACTAACCTGGTAGTTTATTAATTATAGAATTAATATATGCCTGTGGGTAAAAAATAATCCACTCTTCAAAGAAAAATAAAAAATACAAATTAAAAGTTTCCTTCCCCCACTCAGAAAACTTAGTTTCACTCCTGAGAGACAAATGGTATTAACGGCTTTTTGTTTTTCTTTTGATGTGGTGATCTTTTTTTCTTTAAACAGTGAACTCCTAGATCTGTTTTGTGACATGTCATCAATACATAGAATTTTTGAAATGACCATGAAAATTGGAGATGCATTATATTTATATCATTAAACACCGACCCTCCCCAACTTTACTGCCTAATTGTTAGAACATACGTTGAATGAGTGAGAAAGTATTTCATTTCTCTTTTGACTGATGTCATTAATTAAAGTGATAAGTTTAAATTATTTTTTCCTGATGTATCAATTTTAGAATCTGTTGCTCTTTGCTTAATGAAAGATGTAGAATTAGGGCACTTACTGTCCCTTACTAACATTCCCATTAATCCTTTTCCATTTTTTTGGTCATTTTGTTATTTTACATCAAGGGTTATAACATCATATTATCTCTTGTATCTATAATTGAATTTTTTATTGTGTCTGCAGTTTGTTTTTAGAATATGATCTCAATATAAAACTTCAAGCACAATTAAATAGAATGAATGTATCTTTAAAGAGGAAAATGTAATCTAATGTCATTAAAAGTTATTGCTTAAAGAAGAATCTATCTAGTGTCCATAACTGATGAGCTCTCATTTCTGGATCAGGTTCAGTTATCAATCTTTTAATCATGTAAACAGATTTCTTTTGCATTTGTTCCCAACACCTCATGGCTATTAATGATTTGACTGTATCTACACATCTATGGAAAATATTTTTCATCAAAATTTTGAAGATCTAATTTTTCTGTAGATCCGGTATTACTGATATGAAGTCTGATAGTCTGGAATAAGTAAACTGTTTTACTTTTGAGACACTTTATAATGTTCTCTTTTTCCTTAGAGCTGTGAAAAATCATGAATGTCCAGGTTTAATGGTATTTTTTGCCATTTTTTTCTTTTTCAAGTTCTTAATTAAATTCCAATAACATGCAGTGTAATACTAGTTTCAGGTGTAGAATTTAGTGATTCATCACTTATATACAACACTCAGTACTCATCACAAGTGCCCTCCTTAATCCCATCACGCATTTAGCCCATCCCCACCCATCTCCCCTCCAGCATCCCTCAGTTTATTCTCTGTAGTTATACCTCTATATTCACTATAGTTATACCTCTATATTTTCTATAGTCTGTTTTCTGGTGTGCCTCCCCCACCTCCACCATTAATTCTATTTCAGAAAACATAGACATTTAATATCTAAAATGTTTTCCTCTATATCTATTGTTTCTTTGATTATATCCCCCCTTCCATTGTTTCTGCTTTTTCATTCTGGAAATTTTATTAGGAATAAGTTGAAAACTTATAACTAATTTCTCAGTCACTTACTTTGCATACTTATTCCATTGCTTTGTTCTTTTTGTTTCTCTATATTTTGGACACTTATTTCAACTATATTTGCAGATAACCATCTTGCTTTTTTATTCATGTCCATCTTGTAATTCAGATGATCTACTCTTTGAAAATTTAAGCAACTTACCAAGTATATATTTTACAATTAGTACATAACACATTATATAGTTATCTTATATATATGATGTATATGGACTTATACATTTTTAGTGTCAGTCCATTTAAAACAGTCTGGTACTGTTTTATGAGTACATTTTTAAAACTTGTGTCTGTTTACTGGCTTGTCTATTTTCCTCAGACAAGGGTCCTTGTTTACTCTTGTTGGCATTCTAATTCAAATTTATTTTTTTTTCTTCTCAGATGCTTAATAATTTCTAGATATCTTTGGATATCTGTGAACAAAGAATTATGCTAGAAGGAGATTACAAAGAAAAAAAGGCAATCATGGTGGGTGCCCATCTTCTGCATAAGCTGGAAGGCTTTCTCTTTTTGAACTGAAATCCAGTATGAAAATAATGACTTGGGGCACCTGGGTGGCTCAGTCGTTAAGCGTCTGCCTTCGGCTCAGGTCATGATCCCGGGGTCCTGGGATCGAGCCCCGCATCGGGCTCCCTGCTCGGTGGGAAGCCTGCTTCTCCCTCTCCCACTCCCCCTGCTTGTGTTCCCTCTCTTGCTATGTCTCTCTCTGTCAAATAAATAAATAAAAATAAAAATAAAAAAAAAAAAGAAAATAATGACTTTTCTTTTTTGTCCTACAGATTTTCTTTGGTATTAACAAAAGTAGGAATTTCTAATTAGACAATTACATCATCACTGGAAGCACAATATACAAAAATGATGGCTCTTTCGAGGAAAAACAAATCTCATTTAGATACAAAATCCAAGTCTGTCAAAGTTATTTTTAGTTTGGAGTAGTTGTAACTCATAAAATATCAGCTAAAAATAGGAAATCATACTTCATAGTTGATATTTTTTTAGTGTGCTTCATGTTCAAAAAATTTTATCAATATGTTTGGGTATCTAATCCCACTAATAGGAACATTCTGTGAAAAGGCAGTTTTGTCTAGGTCTGGGAGTAAGCCCTATATCTAGTCATTTATTTATTTAACTAGTGTTTGTTCCATTTCTACCATGTACCAAGCATGTCACTGCAAACTGGGTTTACAGTGGTGAACAAAACACAGTGGATTTCTTTCCATGGTAGATGAGGAAGATCTAAAACTGACCGACAACCAATAAGTTATAGATGTAACATATGATGGAAAATTATAAGGTTCTAAGAGAAAATAAATATGAGTAATCAAATATTCTCCTTTAGGGAAGTGATATTTAAACTTAACAAAATTAGGAGGAGAAAAGAAGGGCCTCTGATAATAGAGTGTGGTCATGAGAACACTCCAGAAAGATGAAATAGCAGATGGGAAAGCCTATTACAGGAAGGCAGCTATGCTCACCACTATACCACCAACACGGGAAAGCCTGCTACAGGACCAGACAAGTATATTATAGGATTAATCAAAGGGCAATGGCATTTGGAAGGAAGAAAATTTTGCAAGGCAAGGTTGGAGAGCAAGAGAGAGGCTACAACATGCAGGAGTTATCCTAAGGAAAATTAGGAGTTACTGCGTTATTTTGGAAATTAGATTATTTCCAAATGGATATTTGGATTATTTAAAATGTTTGGGTAGAGTGATCAGATTTGCAATTTAAAAATCAATTTGCTTCCCTGCAGATGGTGAATAAGTCAATCGAATAGAATTGAGAGTCCAAAAATAAACCTATATGTCTATGATCAATTGATTCTCAACAGGGTACAAGACACTTCATTGGAGAAAGAATAGTTTTTTTCAACAAAGGATGTGGGCAACTTTAATCCATATTTAATCCAGATGTCATATTATATTCAAAGATTAACTCAAAATGGGTCAAATCTAAATGTAAGAGAAACAACTATAGATGTCTTAAAAGTAAACATAAGCCTGTGACATTGGATTAGGGTATAGTTTCTCAGATATGATACCAAAAATAGAAGTCACCAAAGAAAAAAGTTACGGAAATTGGATTTCATCAACATTAAAACTTTTTTAATGTCAAAAGACACTATCAAGGAAGGGAAAAGACAAACCACAAAATAAGATAATATTTGCAAATCATATGTCTGATTTAGGTCCCATATTTAGAACATTAGAAGAACTCTTAAAGCTCAACAATAAAAGACAAATGATCCAATTAAAAAAATGAGCAAAGGATTTGAGTAGATTTTTCTTCAAAGGAAAGAGACAACCAATAAGCAAGCACAGGGAAAGAACATCACTAATCATTAGGGAAACTCAAATCAAAACCATAGTAAGTCACTACTTCATATCCATAAGATGGCTGTAATCACTAGATGAATAACAGTAAGTTGGTGAGGATATAGTGAAATTGGATGGCTTATGTAACGTTGGTGGCAACATAAAATGGCCCAGCCACTTTGGAAAGTTTGGCAGTTCTTTAAAAATTTTAAACATGGAGTTAATGTATGACCCAGCAAGCCTACTACAATGTATATACTCAAAAGCATTGAAAACCTATGTCCACACAAAATTTGTACAGAGATACTCATAAGCAGCATTATTCATAATAGTCCAAATATGAAAACAATCCAAATATTCATCAGCTGATGAATGGATAAACAAAATATGGCATATCCATACAGACATGATTCCATTTACATGCCTAGTTCAGACTAGGCAAACCCATAGAAATAAGAACTAGCTTAGTGGTTGCCAGGGGCTAGGGGAAAGGGAGAATGGGAGTGACTGCTAATGGATACAGTGTTTCTTTTAGGGTCATGAAAATAATTTGGAATGTATGCACAAACTTGTGAATATACCAAAACACTCTGAATTGTATGCTTTAAAAGGGTAAATTTATGGTGTATGTGTATTTGTTTCCTAGGTATGTCATAATGAATTACCACAACTTGAAATGGCAGAAATGTATGTTCCCACAGCTCTGGTGGCTGGAAGTCCAAAATCAAAGTGCTGGCAGGGCCATACTTCCTCTGAAATCTCTGGGGGAGAATCTTCCTTAGCCTTTTCCAGCTTCGGAGGGCATGGCTGTTTCTTATAGTTTGTGGCAGGATTGTTTCAGTCTCTCTTGCCTCCTTCCCTGTGTGTCTCTGTGTGTCCACTCTCTCCTTCCTTCCTATTATAAAGGCATCAGTTACAGGATTTAGGGCCCACCCTCAGTATTATTTTATTCTGAGATACTCATTTAAATCTGCCCTATTTCCAAATAAGATCACACTCTGAGGTGAGTGGACATGAATTTAGGGGGGCACAATTCAACCCACTATAGTATATAAATCCTATCTAAATTAAAAAGAAGATAGTAAGGACTACAAAATAGTTAAATATCAAATACCTAGTTCAGGTCCTACACTCTTGTCAAAACCTTCCTTAATTACCCAAGATGAGGAAACAGTCTCCATTAAATTTCATATTCTCAGTGCCTTAAGCAATGAAACAAAATAGCACTTGTATTTAGGCAATAATGATCAGGTGAGTGCACTGGCCAGAAATATGAACAAAATAGAATCAATCTCAGCAGTTCTGGACCTTACTCTTAACCATGTCTTAAACTAAAAAGCAAAGTAACCATGTTTCAAAGATTAATATGTTTTTCTTTCAGTGTAATATTTTATGTTACATGTTATATTGTTATATACGTATTCTTTCAGTTATATGATCTTTTCCCTGTGACCAAATTGGCATATATATAAAACCATTATTTGAGCACTGTTGTGCTGGGCACTATATCAAGCCTGTGTTAGTTCACTTAATTTCTTACAACAGTATTATAAAATGTACACTTTATATTATCTTAATTTTATGGATAAAAAAATACAAGAGACTATGTGTAGCTAAACAACTCTCTCATGGTCACACAACTATTAAATGAGTTTCAGAATTTATTTTCCATGGATGTGGATTTCAACTTGATGCATCTTTATTGTTCATCCACAACATGCAAGTTTATTATCTGATTAAAGAGTAATTAATTTTCCTAAAGGAAAACTGCTTTTTCTGGTAAAACATGGTCTCCTTTTAACATGACAAATTTCAGGATCTAATTGTATTGAATTGCCATTTGGTTATGCTTTTTACATTGCAATTCACTTTTTAATGTGTTTTCATTTGATTCCACAGCAACACTGAAACAGGGTTTAATAGGAATTATATTCCCCATTTTACAAATGAAGAAAAGAAGGTTCATGTAGAGGTTATTCAGCTAGCCCGTGGGCTTATATTTACTATGAAGCTGACTCAACTGGCTTCCAGGCCAGTTGTATTATCCATAATATTGTGTCTATCTACGTTTCTAATGTTTCATTAAGGCTGTGAATAATTCACACAAGTAAACTTTATTAGTAATTTCTCCACTCTGTCAGATAATTAAACACTATGAAGTTCTCTATTTTTATCTCACATGAATTGTTCGACTCTGAGCTGTCCTCACAAATTTCATTGTCCATCATTACAATGCTGCCCTAGATCTCTGGGGAGAGAAACTTTCCATTCCTTCAACAACCCAAGGATAAAAGGGACTAGAGGATACAATGCCCAAACAATTATCAATGGAGACCTAAGGTATACTGATTGGACACACACTAAAAGGGGGTGACAGACTTAATGTGTTAAGAAAACGGAGACAAGAATTTATTTCATGCCATTCTGCTTTGGCTCTGAATAGAGTCAAAGCTAAGATGTCAGTGTTGGCAGTAAGAAAGAGGAGGCTGGGCGAGCTGGCATGTAAAATTAAGGAAAAGGAAGAGAGCCTTGTAAGCATGAAATTTACAACTCTAAAGGGTTCAGTGGCCTCCCTCCCCTGGGCAATTAACAAAGGTTCCACACAAACATGCATTGGCAGATGGGTGGCTCTGAACCCAGCCTTTCCTGAAACTGATCAATAATTGTAGAAACTTCAGCTGATCTGGGAGTAGGGGCCCCTGGGAAGAGTCACTGAATAGAAAGCGTGGATTTCTGAGACGTAATTTCAGAACAGATTCAGCAGTTTAAAATGCATGGTTCAAAGAGTCTCAGAGAAAATGGCCTTTCACTAATGGGAGATTGAGAAAGGCAAGTAAGAAGAGCTGAGGTTTTGAAATATTTGAGGATAAGGCTGGAATAGTCCTTGAGGATAAGACTGGAATAGTCCCTCTGACTACAAGGAGTTTGGGGCTGAACTTTAAAGCTTCCTGGGCAGCTTTAAGCTTGCCCTAAGGCAGAGGCAGTCTCCCCAGTATACCATAAAATATCTCTTTGGTTTTACTAATAAAAAATAATGAGCTTTGAAATTTTCCTTTTCAGTTCCTGTTTAATTACCTAGAAACACACTGTACTTCAGGGCTCCGCCCACCAGGGGTAAGGTCTTATTTTCATACAATCATAAAAAAATCTGTTTAATTTTCCATTATGCTCATAGAATTTTTCAATAAATTTTAATTATTTTCACAGACTCCCCAAGTACTGCATTATCTAAAAAATATGATTTTGGTTTAAAAACAATCAAAATAAATTTCGACCAGCTATACTCGTTAACTTTTCTTAAAAAAGAACCTTTAGGTTTGGTTTTTGAGTTTTCCAGAAATCTCACCATACATTTCCCCAATCCTCGCATGCACATATGGACTGGGAGCCTTGATCATCCACTAAATTGTTCTCGGCTAGGTGCTGAGAGCCTGGTGAGCAATTAAGTTTGTATTAAGTAAATGAATGAATGAATCAAGTGCCCATTTCATCTACCAAGATTTTCAAAGATGTGGCTTTCTGGAAGGCTTTGAAATCTACTAATGCATTCAGGACACCAAACACTACAGCACAGGAGAAATCAGGACCCTGATTTTCATATGCCATCATATCATTGAGAAATTTACGGTGCTTAAGGTCCTAATTAGGCACATGGAGTAGATATTTCACAAAGTTTGAAATGATTCTGAAAATCAGATGGCATTAGCCGCATGTTGCTGACAGGAACCTTAAGCCCAGAGAGGGCAAGAGAATCCCCAGGTTCCTCCAGCTTCTCCACTCCATGACACTGTAAAGCCTTGTTTTCTTGTTTTTTGTTTGTTTTTGTTCCCCCCCCCCCCCCCCCCGGCAGGCAGGGCTCTCTCTCCCTCAATTACCTTTTTATGAGGCTTGGAGAAATATCTTGTTGTTTGTTTCTATATTTTGGACTCTAGGATAAAGATTTTACCATATCAAAGCCAAATTCCCACTGGTATTATTCCCCTGAGCTTCTTCACGAAACAATGAACTGGACATGCTATCCTAGGCCCTTTCTCTCACTTTTGTATTCTAGCAGCTGGATGAATCTGTGTTCAGGCTCCTTGTAAACATAAGAAAACCCTGCCCTTTCATTTGGACAGTGCCTCAGAACAAGTGATTTTTGTGACAGGGTTTATGATTTTGGTCTGGTGAATGAATAAAATTGAAGACTTAGAGGATTTGGCTGTTCTTATGTCTTCAATGTAAAATGTTTCTAAAGCCAGTGTTCCTGCCTCACAAATGATAGTCGAAGTGTGCAGCACTGTGATACCAAAGCTTAATGTGGCCAGACCTTGAACTTTCTGTCTCCATCTGACTCGCTAACGTTTAGCGGCTGGAATACAAAACGGTCTGCCGAGGCTCTGCCTCCCGGGTGTCGGCAGGAGCAAATGCTGAAGGACTTTCAACTCAGTGGGCTTCACACAAACTATACCCCAGAGAGAAAATCTAAGCAGTGCTTCCGGCAGGTGCATGATGTGGTTCAGAAGCAGAACACATTCGATTCATGAACAGGAGGCACTAACAGAGGTTGGGGAAGAAAGGAGGGCTCAAGCCGTGATGGAAGCGGTAGTGCACCTGAGTTCCGACGTTTGCACTGCTTCACCCGCCATCTCTTCCCCGAGCTTTGAGGTTCCAAACAGATCAGAGGGAGCAGGTGAGGCAGAGGGTGCCGTGTGGAGCAAACCAATCCCAAAACATCCTGGAGAGGGAAGGAGGCACTGCTCCCTCCAAAGAGGGGGAGAAGGAGACTTGCCTTTGGTTTTACTAAGGAAGAATGTTCCAGGACCTTGTGATTAGCTCAAAGGGCAAAAGGCATTAAGTGGGTATTTTCTGATTTCCTTGCAGAACAGTAGAAGAAATCGGTGGTGGTGGGGTAGGGGTTGCAATGCTGCGAGGCTCCTCCTCTCCCTCCTCCCCCCTCCTCCCCCTCCTCCCCCCTCCTCCCCCTCCTCCCCCTCCTCCCCATCTTCTGTGTCATCTTTTCCCTTCCTTCTTAAAACACACGCAAACTTTGTTGTTCTAAAATAGGCTTGGCAGAATTTGTAACAAAGTTTTTTTTTGAACACAGCCATGCAAGTAAAACTTAGTTTGTATGTTGCTCTCTAACAAACCAATTTTGTTAAGTGACTCCTAGCTGCTAGGACTGGGGCTGTTTTCGGGTTTGGGGAGGGGTGGATTTTCATGGATTTAGGGACAGGCTAGTGGTTTGTGTTTGCTCACCAGAGGACCCTGGACATCCTCCTGGGGACAAAATCCTTGTATGTGAATACTCCGTGATCAGAAACTTTTCATGATCTGCCCTGTTTCATCATCCCATAATGAAGACTATGGCTGGACTCTAGGGATTTGAATGGCAATCAGCACAGGACCCGTGGCAATGAAAATGGAACTCCATAAAGTCAGGAAATATTTGGATGTACCAAGCGCTCTGCTTAGCTCTCAGGGAGTAGTTGGGAATACAAAAATGGATTTAGCCTGGTGTTTCCTTTTGTTGGCTGCCTCATTTTATTTAATTTGTTTGTATGGTGATAGGAGTCCCAAAACATAACTCCTTTAAGGAAAAGTCAGATTGGGCAACGCGAACATTGTTTTGATCCTTATTAATACAGATCTTCCCAAAGGTGGGGTATCAGATGCGTTAAAGTTGCTAGCCATATTGATCCTTTCAGCCCCTATGGAGGTCGGGACAAGCCTTGAGGCAGCCATAGCCCCTGGGCTTGTCACCTCTGGCTTCAAACAGTCTCATCAAATTACTGCAGTGTGCTATACAAATATTATTATATTCTGAGTATACCGATGTAATCAAGACCCATGCTACCTTCTAAACTCTAGACATTTGATGCCAACAGACATGCCAAAGAATAAACAAAATAGTAGAAGCCCTCCCTTTCTAGTCCCACAAGCCTGTATTCATACTGCTCAAGAGGCGAGTTTTGCCAAAAAGTGTCCTGGAACTTTTAGATTATTGTTACATGTTGGAATCAATAGTAGCAGCCCTTTACAACTTAATTTTTCCCATAAAAGATTATCTGTTTGAGAATTCTTCTTCTTGATCGTATGTATGTAGATGACGCATCCATTTGAATTGCTGGAAGTTACACAGCTGACTGTCTCTCCATTTTATTTCGCTATGATGGTCATTTAGACTAGAATTTTTCCCTGTAAATGACAATGCTGCTGTGAATATCTTTATGCAAATATGCCACAAATACTTCAGGGAAATGGTTCACGTGTGTGTGTGGGGGGGGTATACTCCTCCTGGGGTGTGTTGGGAGATGCACATGTGTAGCTTGCTCATGGTGATGTCTGGAGGACACTACTGACAATTGATTCTAGGGGCCAGGAATGCTTCCCATTCTATGATAAATATCTGGCATAATAAAGAATTAGCCATCCGAAACACCGATACCTCCCCTCTGGATAAACAGCATCCTAGGTTGTGTGCTTAAACGTGAAATTGCTGGATGCAATAGATGTAGTAGATTCAGGCTCAATGTGCATGTAAAACGTCTTGTTTTCCTGACCTATAGCAAAACTTGGAAAGTTAGAAGCTCCTTTCTGTCTGCAGTTGCAGATTTGCCGTAGCTTTCTCAGTCGGAGGTTCACACGGAGACTTGGAAGGGAAACAGCAAGGTGACAGTGGGCTGCTCTGCTCATAAGCAGGCACAGAAAGAGGCCATTTAGTTATTTACCTTTCCTGCAGCAGATGCTGTCCCACTGTCAAGAGCCAGCATACAGGCAACGTTTTTTTCCCTGGGAGCCGGCAGATGTGTTGTGGGCTTGGAGCTGACAATTGTGGTGACGGCTTCCTGACCATGGGGTAACAGCTATGTGGTGCTATGTTCCATCTGGTTCCCCAGGGGCCTTGTTGTGGCAGGGACATAGCAGCATCCCAGGTGGGCCAGAGAGAGAGCTGCTGTGGAGTCATTCCCAGAGGCCCTGTGTGAGGCCCTTCCTTCAGCCTTTCTGAGAATTTTGTATGCCCCTACTCTCCTGTTTCGAATTGCTTTCTGCTTCAGACATCTAGATTTGTTTTCATTATATTCAACTGAACCACGGCCGAAGCACTAGGTTTTAGGAATTAGATATCTTTGTTTTTACTAGATTCTGCCATATTGCTCTTTCAAAATATTGGATCAATTTATACCACCACCTATATGAGTTCCTGTTTCCTCATACCCTCAACAACATTTGAGATTGCCAATTGTCAGATTATTACTATTTCTCCTCCTCCTCTTTCTCATTGTTATTATTTGTCCATCTGATAATTGTAAAATAGCAAACTGGTGTCTCTCTTTAAGTGCCCTAATTATTCGTAAACTGAACAGTTTTTTTTTTTTTTAAGATTTTATTTATTTGACAGGGAGAGACACAGCGAGAGAGGGAACACAAGCAGGGAGAGTGGGAGAGGGAGAAGCAGGCTTCCCGCCAAGCAGGGAGCCCGATGCGGGGCTCGATCCCAGGACCCTGGGATCATGACCCGAGCCTAAGGCAGACGCTTAAAGACTGAGCCACCCAGGCGCCCCTGAACAGTTTTTTCATGTTTACTGTTTGCTTTCCTTTTTTAAATAATGCCAGATGATCTCGCAAATCTATTGTGCTATTGATTTGTTTATAATTTTCTGTTTTTTAAGAGATTTATTTAGAGAGTGAGTGAGCAGGGGGAGGGGCAGAGGGAGAGGGAGAGAGAAACTTAAGCAGACTCCCTGCTGAGCACAGAGCCCCATGTGGGGGCTGGACTTCACGACTCCAAGATCAGGACCTACGCCGAAACCAAGAATCAGACACTTAACCGACTATGCCACCCCGGCGCTCCACTATTTATTTATAATTTTCTATGTCAGTATGTAGAAGTTCGTAGTGTCCCTGCCACTCCCAGTCATTGGCTGGAAGCATCTCAGGGGAGCATGATCTCGGGGAAAACTCAGCAACGAATTCCAGAGCTCAGTAGCTGAGGCCCTGGTCAGCCCTGCTCTGCGTGGTAAGACGCTGGTGAGGCGCATTCTTAGGGCTACCACACTCCTCCCTGCGTGGTTCAGATCTGCTTCTTCATACAGGTCTGGGAAGTGGCTCCTCTGTGTGTTCCCTGTCCTTCTTTCCTGAGGGGAAAATGAGAACAGGGTTAATGGGATAAACTAGAGGCCCCCTTACTGCAGATGATCCCAAACTGTAACTGATGCTCCACTCTCCATTCTAAAACTCCTCCGCCCTCAGCTACCTAACTCATCCGGTCTTGGTGGCTCACCTCATGGTGTGATCCAACCCTTTGCTTCTGAAGGTCCAAAGTTTTGATAGTCATTCTCTCGTCAGTTCTGGATTACTGCACATAGCCATATACACTTAATTGTAGGAGGGGAATACCAGGAGGTGTCCAAGTTCCACAGGTATTTCTCCTTGCTCCCACATTGTGTAAAAGGAGTCTTATCTCATCCTGATGATCAAGGCCAGTTACTCCTGCTAATATTGTGACCCCTTTAGTGCCTGCTTTTCCCTGGGCACAGAGTCCAAAGTGCCCTGGTAGCTGGTATAACTCATAGTTCAGTAGAATTCTTAGCTGTGTACTTTAGCAAGAACGTACACCTTTGGGGACCAGGATCTCTAACCCTGAAGAGCCTAGAGTTATAGGAACAGAAATCATAAGTTCCCCCAATGAATCATTGGGAACAATGGTAAGTGGGGCCACCCATACCTCTACCCCCTGGTTTCTGAGCACATGTATCCTTCCTTTTGGGGACAGACCACTATATAGAGAGACATTGAATAAATGCATTGTGCTGTAAAGAGTCATGCTTTACTCCTTTCAGACGTTCACTCAGAGCTGGCATTTCAGTTTCACCTTTAGGAGGTCATTCTTATGTTCCATAAAAGGCCAGAAGCCTCCTGATGGCATAGTATATAATATAACCAATGAATCTCATAGTCATGGGCCACTCCAGCACCTTTTTACATCCATCACTTAACATCAGTCTCCTGATCTGATGAGATATGTAGAGAAGTTCATGCCCATGGCTCAGGCATTCTGTCAGCCCCCAAGTAGTGGTGTTGGCTATGACTGTTGCTGTGTGGGCAGGAGAGGAATGCCCATATTCACAACTTATTTATTATCCCCATGAAATTGAACAGATGGTCTTTTCAGGATAGAAGGAACTCAATGTAATGGACTTGCCAAAGTTCGTGTCCTCGAGGAATGGTGCCATATTGGGTATTCAATTGTTGGTCTCTGTTACTGATAAATTAGGAATTCAGAGGTATCAATAGATTTGCCTTGGTAGGTGGGATTCTGTGCGGTTGGGCCCATTTACAGCCTCTGGCTCTGTCACCATGACCACTCCACTCATGTGCTCATACCAGTTGTGGATGGCCGATGACAAAGCATGGCTAAAGATAACTGGCTCAGTCACATTATCTACTTGGTTGTTCAGGCAAGTGCCTCTCCTGTGCTTTATGTTCTTCTATGAGAGTTAACAAAATAATTACATTTTGTGCCCACTTCTATATGACCTCCACATGCCTCTACCTGGAAGGTATCTCCAATATTCCAGTTCTTTTCCTCCAAGGCCCTTCACTGTCACTTTGGGTCATTTCTCCTTCCACAAAAAAGACAAGTAGGTTAACTGCTCATAGTTTAGCCCATTTTGGAAATTATCACTCTTGACCATCTTTCAGGATGACCCCTGAATATGGATCTGCAGCCATGGCTCATTTTCAGTTTGTACCCACATACCGACCTGAACTATTCATAGACCAAGCCCAGTTACTTCCTTCCTCCTTCAGCTGGTTGCATAGGAACCACATCTGGTCATTGGTACAAGTTGATGGAGGGGCACTGGTGCAACTCTACAGGTGACACAAGGTCTGGACTACATGTTCATGGATGTAACTTGTACCCTCTGGCTCTGCACAGGTTCATTCCCAGATGCATATTTCCATTATATTATAGACAGCTGCTGCTAGGCCTACCAGAGGTGGTGGGCTGGGCAGAACCGAGCTCATAATGGGAAATTCCAAAGGCATTGTCACTTTGTGTCCCATGTTCAAGTGCCCCATCAGTGAGATGTCAAAAGATACTTATTTCTTAAAGGACTTATAATTCTCTTGTAGATAATGTGGCCCCAGAATCCCAGGGGCCTACATTGTGATTCTGCACTAGAGCTTGCCATAAGGTCCATACTGCATCCTTTCCCACCACTGACACTTCCAACACCATAGTGTTTGCTGGATTGTGTGGTCCAGGTGGCAGCACTGATCACACTATGGTTTGGACCTGCTGCAGTGTCCTTTCCTACACCAGGAAACCCAACAGTCTTTCATGTTTCCTGGTAATTATTCTTTGGTATGAATGTGTTGCCAGTAGACCAAAAAGGGTCTATCAGGCACTGTGTTTCCTTCTTTGTGATGGAAGAGGCAAACTGCTGCAATTTGTGTTTTACTTTGAAAGGAATATCATGGTACTCTCCTGACTCCAGAATCCCCCACATGCCACTGAAGTATCCAGCCCCTGAGTCTTTTCAGTGTTTATTTTCTCTTCTCTGGGATGCACATATCTTACCAAGGCTTATACAAGACTAGCCACTTCTTTCTCACCTTGCCAACTTCGCATGATGTCGTTGGTGTTGTGGAATATTGCGACATTCTTTGAGATGTCCAGGTGGCCCAGATCTTTTAGAATTCCTAACAGAGGACGAGAGACTTAACATAGTCCTGAGACATAATCATGAATAAATATTGTTGTCTGTCCTATGTGAATGCAAACTATTTCTGATCTTGTTTTCCAATTTGAATGGAAAAGAAGAACCCGTTTGCCAAACCAATGGCTACATCCCATGTACCTGAGACCTTATTAATCTGTTGTAGCAACAATAGCACATTGAGTGCTGAAGCTGTAGCTGGGCTTAGTGCTTGATTAAGTCTGGCAAAGAAGACAATCATCCTCTAGGATCCATCCAGTTTCTAAAGGAGCCAGATTGTTGAATTAAATAAAGATATGGAAGGGACCACCACACTTGACTCTGAGGTATTTAAATATTGAACTCATCTCTACCATCCCCTGCAGAATGTATTATTTTAAAAAATAATTTATTGATGTGAAATTCACAAAACACAAAATTTATTGTTTAAAAATGAACAACTGAGTGGCATTTAGTACAATATTGTACTGAATGTTACAGTGTTAGGCAATCATTACCCCTATCTAGTTGCAAAACATTTCCATCACTCCAAAGTAAAACCCCTTACATATTAAGGAGTTTGTCCCTGTATCCCCCTCCTCCAGCTTGTGACAGGCAATAATCTGTGTTCTTTCTCCATGGCTTTAACTATAATGAATATTTAATACAAATACAATCATACAGTATGCGACCTTATATGTTGAAGGTTCATCCATGCTGTTGTATGTATTAGTACTTCATTTCTTTTTGTGGCTGGATAATATTCTGTTATGTGTATATAACACAATTTCTTTATCCATTCCTCCATTGGTGAACCTTGGGATTGTTTTCATCTTTTGGCTTCACTATTGTGAATAGTGCTGCTATGAACACACATGTATGGATATTTGAGCACTGTTTTCAATTATTTTGGTTATATACCTAGGAGTAGAATTGTAGGGGTCATATGGTAATTCTATCTTCAACTTTTTGAGGAACCAACAAACGTTTTTCAACACGTAGTCAAGTCATTTTGCATTCCACCGGCAATGTACAAGGGTTTCATTTTCTCTACTTCCTCTAATTGCCAATACTTATTTTCCATTTTTCCGATTCCAGTGATCCTAGTGGGTATAAAATGGTATCTCACTGTGGTTTTGATTTGCATTTTCATAATGACTAGTGATGTTGAGTATCTTTTCATATGTTTGCTGAGCCTTCGTGTATCTTCTTTGGAGAAGTGTTAATTCTAGTACTCAGACCATTTTTTAATTTTGTTGTCTCTGTTGTTGAGTTGTCAGAGTGCTTTATATATCCTGGATACTAGACCTTTATCAGCTATATGATTTGCCAACATTTTCTCCCATTCTAAAAGTTGTCTTTTCACTTTCTGGATGTTTTTTGATGCTCAAACTTCTTTTTTTTTTTTTTTAATTTTAATGACGTCTGACTTATGTATCTCTTATTTTTTTGTGCATGCCTTTAGTGTCATAGCTAACCAGGTCATTATTATTTTTGTGTTAACTTCAGCACTCACCAAACGACTTTCACATAACTGTCCTGTCCTGTGTTTCTACAAACTGATTTTAAAACTGGGTTTTGTTCTGTCCTAATATGGCATGGGCTCAATCTAGTGATCATTACAACTTTTGAGTGTGCTTTAAATAACTTTCTTTATTCTTTAATGTTAAAAGTGATATGAGTACTTTCAAAGGGATAAGTGTAAGTTTCCAAGGTGTCCAATTTACTTAGAAGTTTAAAATCTTGGGGCTAGAAATACATTTGAGGTCTCACATCTCAACTTCTATCAATGCAGGATTCCCTTTGATTCTGTTCCTCATGGATGACTGTCACACTTGAATTCTTCTAGTGACAGGGAGACTAGTGTTTCAGAAGGGTTAAGTTGTGTCATTGAACAGCATTAATTGTTACAAAATTTTTTTAAAAAATGACATAAACTCAGGGGCACCTGGGTGGTGCAGTTGGTTAAGCGTCTGATTCTTGGTTTCTGGTCACGTCATGATTTCAGGGTCATGAGATCAAGCTGAGCACAGAGCCTGCTTAAGACTTTCTCTCCCTCTCCTTCTTCCCCTCCCCCCATCAAATAAATAAATAAATCTTTTTTAAAAAAGATATAAACTCTAACATATTTCAACTTTATCCCATTTGACCTACTTTTATTATCCAAAGCTACACAATATGAAGCTATTCTTTTTTTTTATGATAGTGCCTCAGAATTGTAGAACTATACAGTGTCTTTCCTATGTATTTAAGCTAAACAGTTACCGTACATATAGCTCTTCCTCATTTCTAAATTTGGATTCTAGATATTTCGTCGTCCAGATCACCCTCCTCCAACAAAACTTCATTTTGTCAATGTTCTTCAAGTGTAAGATTCAGAATAAAACAAAATGCTCAACTATGACCAAAGGCAAGAAATGTAATTATTTGTACATCATGATTTTATTAATGAAACTCTGGTTGCTAACTTCCTTATTAGTCAGCCTCATGTAGATCAAGCCCATTTCATGTACTATCATTTATATTTGCCCTAGTGACAATACCAACCCCTAAGGAGAACTCTATGTCTCTGCAATGTGAACTAAAGTGATATTCCCCCATTCTGAAGTATATTATCAGGGCTTCCAGGACCACACAGGAAGGCTCATGATACCTTACAAGGAAAATGTACTATTTTAACATCAGACTGCATGAAACATGTTGCATCTTGGCCACAAAGTGGATCCTATTTGTGTGTCAGTTTCTGATTTATTCTTTTAGAATATATTGGCATATGCCCACTCTGCATCTAACCAAGAGAATACTGGAATCATACTGTAGTTGCTGTGTGTGTGTGTGTGTGTGTGTGTGTGTGAGAGAGAGAGAGAGAGAGAGAGAAAGAGAAGGAGAAAGAGAGAGACTGGCTTATTTCATTTAGCATAATGTTCTTAAAGTTCATCCATGTTGTAGCATAAGTCAGAGTTTTCTTCCTTTTTAAGGCTAAATAATATTCCCTTGTATATATACACTACATTTTGCTTATCTATTCATCTGTCAATAAAACTTGGGTTGTTTCCATGTTGGAGCTACTACAAATAATGCTGCTATAAACATGGGTGTACAAATCCTAGGTTCAATTTTTTGGAGTATATATATGGAAATGGAATTGCTGGATCATATGGTAATTATATTTTTAATTTTTTGAGAAACTGTTATACTATGTTTTCTATAGCGACTGCACCATTTCGCATTCCCATCAACTGTATACAAGGGTTCTAATTTCTTTCCACATTTTCACCACCACTTGTTTTTTTTCTGTATTATTTTTTTTAATAGACATCCTAATGGGTGTGAGATGGTATCTCATTATAGCTTTGATTTGCATTTTCCTAATGATTAGTGATGTGTTTTCTAAGCTTATTTTGGATGAGGCTTGAGGCTTAACAGGTGTGATGTTTATCAAAGACATAACTGGTAGTGTTGTTAGAATGTGAACTCATATGTAGTAAAGGAAAAGTTGGCAGTCACTGCAATGATCCATTGGTCAGCTTTGGTGGATTAATATTCCAGGAATTCTCAGTTGCAGGAACAATTGCTTCTGGTTTCTGTCCTTATCTACAAAAGACTTAAAGGGACTTACTCCAATCTCTGGTGAGAATATTCAGAATGAATCAGCATTTGAGTAATGTATATCATTATCAGTATAAAATAATAAAGAATAGACAGAAAATCAGCTTAGGGCAGTGTAAAACTAATTTTCTGTATGGGTGTGATAAGAAGCAGAGGGAGTTCTTCCTGTGTGATATATCAAGGTGATAATGTGCCCCATTAGGACAATTTGTTTTATATTTCTTAAAATAGATATGACTGAGAAAATGACAGATGGAGGTCAGGAAAAAATTCATGAAGTCCTTCACCTTATATTCATAAATCAATGACTTGGTCCCAGAGAGGTGGCTAAAAATATATTTCTCTTTCAGATGAAGGAGATTAGGTTGTGAAAAGAAGAATGTGTTGACTGAAATGACTGAGAACATCACCTCTGTCATTCACACTGTACTATAGCATTATGTGGAACATAAGGAACATGATTTTTTTTCTTTCACTTGTACCAGTAACACACAAATCTCTCCCCTGTCCCCCTCCCCCCTCTCTCCATGTCTCCCCCTCTCTCCCCTTGCCTCCCCATGCCTCCCCCTCTCTCCCCCCTCCCATCTCTGCCAGTCTCTCTCTCTCTCCTCTCTTTCTCTGCCTCTCTCACACACACAGATACAGATTTCCATTTTATAGATGAAACCACATGAATTTAAGTCAGAAAAATAATTAGGTTCAACTAAATCTTTGGTCCCTGGCAGGGAAATAGTTAAGGAAGAAATAATTTAAATGAAATTGCACCAAGTATTTTCATGGGGGAAGAATTAGAAAAAAAAATACCCAGAAGAGATTATGTTGAAACAATACTAATGCCTGAAAAAATAAGACTTTAGATGTTTCTCACTCTTAGAAGGCAGTACCAGAATCAACTCCCAAAAGAGATCAGTATGTGAAATGACAATCTTGGGCTGAGAATGAAATTTTTAAAGTTCACTGTGAAATACTGATTTTTTAAAATAATTCCTTTTTGAAATATCTGTAATCTTTTAAACTTATAATAAGTTACAACCTAAACTATAATGAGGGTACTTAACATGTCAGGAAACAAGGAGAAAGAGTCAAATGGCAAGGTAGCATTATGAATTTCTAGTGAGAGTTGCACTCTTGCTTCTGTTTTTTATCGCATTCCATAAGCGTCACAGAAAAAAAATCCTTTAAAGAAATACATCCTACAGCTTATCACTCATGTCAGAGAAAACCCGTTTAATGCTTTTGTTGGCCATGATACTGAAAATAAGTCTTGATTGAAGCAAGCACAGTCATATATTGAAGTACACAAATAGACGCATTTGCTTGGTTTATTCTGCAGTCTTGCTGCAAGAATGCAAATGAGCTTTTCCAAGCCCAGTTTCAAGCTGTCAAGTGACAAAGGGGAGGGGGGAGGGGGCAGGAAAAAAAAATCAATTGAGTTAACCTAGCACAGAAGTCTACAGATTAATTATGTTTTAAAAAAACTGAAAACAAAGTGTTTTTTGTTGGCAACTTGAAAGATTGGTGCCTGAAATACTCCTTAATACTATGTAAACAAATGGAGCTTAATCAGTTGCAGGGACAGCAGTCACCATACCTGCAAATGGTGTAGAGTAAGGTTGTTACTTTCCTTTCAAATAAATGAATAGGGCAGAGAAGACAGTTCTTTTGCAGCTGCAGACAGAATTTATATATTGCTTACAGGATGGTGACAGATTGGCACTGTGACTTCAAATGCCAAGTAGGTATCAGTGTGCTTATTCTTTCCGTTGGGACTCTAGGGATTCGAGGGCAATTAAACAGGCAATAAAATTCTCATTTTATCCCTAGCATTTTGTAGTAGAGACATGACTTCTGAGGCTTATAAGGGTGTGGAACATCCTCATTACTGTTTTTGGTTCATTTGGATGGATTAAGCCCACTTTTGTAGGATTGTTATTCAACCATCAATTCAGTAAATCAAAAAACATACATTACTTTGGTTCTTGACCCAACCCTGACTTAAATATTGGGAAATTTACTTGTTGATTAGCTACTTGATGTTGATTGAGAATCCAAGCATGGTTAGCTCTGTGTGCTAGAATAAGCAGAAAGGTAAAGTTGAGCTCTGACTCTATGGAACTTTGGGAAGGGCAGACTAACTTCAGGCAAAGTAGCAAAGGTTGTCCTTTGGAAGATAGTGGGACCCTAAAAGTAACAGATGCCTCTGAGGTATTACCTAGAGCATTCAAGCATTCAAGGCTTTTTAGTAATTAAAAAAAAAATTAGTAATTAAAAAATACTTGAGTTTATGAAAAAAAAAATACTTGGCTATGAATGGAAGAGAGATCCAGAGGAAAGTAAAATGATTTGGTATGGTTTCGAATGGCAGATGTTCACCAATTGGCAGCAAGAATTAAGGCAACTAGAAGGAGATGGGGATAAAATGGGACAAGTTAATTTGTTTGAAATGCAAAGAAGATAACTCTAGTCCTCACAATTTTAAATGAGATCAGGGATGTTGTAGAGATAAGATGCAGGTTTTGTGGAGAAGCACTAAAGATAACTTTCTGAGATTATTTTTACTTTTATGAAATGAAAAATTAGAAGAGAGAATTTGGCAATGCATTGGAAGTAGAGGATACTTTGAAGACATTTCCCTGCTTTCAGTTGGAAGTTAAATGGGTATGGTTAGATTACAGCTGAATATAGAACATTGGCTAAAATCTGCAACAGGAAATAGCAAAGAGCAGATTATTAATTAGGACTCTTGTTTTTACCCAGTGTTTTCAATAGTTTTCCATTTATTTCATTAAAAAGGTATCCATTACCTTAAACCCCCTACTGATAAGGAATAAGCAAAATTATATATTTTGTTGCATTAACTCATAATTACCTAGCACGTTCATGCTGTATAATCTCAGGTTTCACTTTATTTGTAAATATGCTTTATAATTGTACAGCCCACACAGCTTCATTTGAAAGGTTTGAATGTGTTTTCCCTCCTGCATTTATTATATTGACTTTGCTTAATAGCCATATTGCATTTGTTGAATAGGGTCTTAATGTAGATACTTTTTTATCCTTTTCTGTCAGATCCATCTTCTCATCCCTATCCTGTAAGGAATAAACATATCACAAAGAAAATTCAATGCAAAGTATGTGCCCATTAAATTCTGTTGATGAATACACAAAATGCCTGAGTAAACAATATACAGATATGAAAAATCCCTATATAGTCTTATAATGCACATGCACACACACACACACACATATGTATGCACACACACATATACATACAGACATACATTTAGATGTGAAGGTTGACATCCTAAAAATAAATTTTCTTTCTCACAGTAAGCCAAGTTACAGTACTTTGTTAAGCAATAGCATTAAATTATTCTCATTTTATGCATTGCCATCTGGCATACTTGTACTTTTTTTGTGAATCACAGAAAAAGCAATTCAAAACCAGACATTAAATAGACTCATAAGTAATTATCGACATATTAAGTAGTTTCTGAAGACAGGTTTGAACACATACATTCCAACAGGATTTTCTTAGGTTGATAGCCATAAGCGTTTCCATTGAGAAAAAATATTTTATAATATTATTGTAAAATAATTTGGCAAACTGTTTCTATGTGCATCTGCTTGAGTCTTCTTAAAACATGCTACATTACAAAAGTAATTCTGTTCTGTGATTCATGCTCATCCCCTTTTCTGTGACATTTTTCCACATTTTATTAATGGGGAAGGAATCCTCATAATGAAAAAAAGTGTCTTCATCCTGAAAACACCCAGATTGTTCTGCCATATACATCTCAGGATTCTGTGCATTTGGAGGGAGAGTGGGTGGAGTTCATCTACTTTCTTTGTGGAACAGGGCTCATGCCATAGGGACCACTCAGATGCTCTCCCATTTGCTTGTGAAAGTAGCATAATGATGTCACAGGAAAACTGGTTTCATTTTTTTATAGTCCTGATCTTAAGAAATATGCCTTTATATTTAACCAAAACAGATGCCCCTGCTAGAACTACTAGTCTGGAGGACTTTGTGATGCCACATGGCAGCCATTTGTAATTTTGGTCACACTAGTTTACATGTCGTTGAGCCTCTTGAAACGTGGTCCTTGGAACCAAGCACCATAGTCCAAACATGGGGTCCAAGAACAGAGGGGTTCTCACTTTGTTTTCCTAATAGAAATATTACAGTCATTCACAGACTGCATTCGTCTTGTCAGGAGACACTGCAAACTGTTGCCTAAAACTGATCTTGACTCATTAAAATCATGAATATTTATTAAATTTTTTTTGTCTTCTCAAATGTGTATACCTAAACATAGACATCTGTAATTAACCATATTAGATCCCATTCTATAGTTGTTTCTGACTTTAACGATTAAGAAATCTTTTAACAACCATTTAATGTTTATGACCATAAAAATAAAATACCTTTTAGGACAGAAAAAGTGAAAAAGATAGGACAGAAATAGACAAATATTAGACAAAAGTAGAACAAAATATGTATATATATATAAAATGCCTAAGACACCACCATCACCATTATATGTGTAACAATTTTATATGCTGCTTTTTTTTCCCACTTTAAATTACTTTATGGATATTTTATTGTATTATTTAATATTCTTTTGAAATCTGATTTCCAGGAAGAACTGAATAATATTTGACAAAATGGGTATATTTAGTTAAGTAGTAGACTGTTATTAAGGATGTGTCTGTCAATTTTTTTCTATTGAAAATAATACTACTAAAAACATTCTTATACTTAAAATTTTGCATGCATGTCTCAATAACTTTAGAATAAATTACTGGATATAGATTCCTTGGATTAAAATTGTGAATATTTAGAGGAAATCTTAATGCATATTGCCAAACTGAAATTCATTCTCAAGGTGAATTTTATTTTCCAATATGTAAATCCATATAATAAATATGTATGTGTATATATAATATTTATAACATATGTATATATAATATATAAATTTATATGTATATACACATGTGTAGATAAGTTTACATTTACATATACATGCACATGTATATGTGTGTGCATAGATATAGATATCTGGAGTGGGTAGAAAGAAGGAGAGAAACTGGAAAGATTCTACCAAGTATTATTATGACTAATCTTATAGCTGAATCTTAACTGTGGGGTTGAATTTATTATGTCAGGGTAAGTGTTACATTGTGCTATCAGACTAGTCCAGAAATTTATACCCTGGGTTTGTGGGATACAAAGGTACTATGATGGACCTGACCTGAATTTTACCTTTCCTGTTTCTTTGACAAACATTTCAGTAACAAACGGAGTAATGAAAGTCTGAAATTTTAGTAGGGTATTACCATTGCATGAAAAGATGGATGTGTGAAATTCATCCAGAGGTAACAATAAAACTACAAGCTTTAATGGGGTATGGTAAAAATTGTTGCTGTTATTTTCTGAGAAGACAAATATTCCATTGAAGCTTCCTTGGTGGTTGCAAAGTTTTACTTATGAGCATTGATGGACTATGCTGGGTTTGGCACTACAGTTCATTTAGACTAATAAAAGTATGTTCCTTTTATTCTGAAGATATTACTCTCTAAAAGGGGAAACTGAAAAGTAAGCAGTGATCTATGCAGTGATCAGATATGTGCAGAGGTCTGTGTGAGATTCCCTGGGACACTCAGTTCTGCCTTTAACCCTCCACTTTAGCATTCTCCTTCTTCCCTAGTCACCTATCTCTGTTCTGTAGTGACCAAAATAGTATAATGGGACAGGAAAGGGTAAATGGGTGGGCTAACAATGGACCAAAAAATCTAAGCAGAAGTACACCCTAACCTACACCCTGTCTTCAAAGAAAATTAAATTACCTTTAGGCAAGACCAGTCCAAGAACCTGGCAGCAAATTTTGCTAGTGGCATATCCTGGCACTTGCTTACAACTGTGTATACCTGTTCTCTGCTTGCCGCTAAGCAGAGAAGGAGGGATATGCTGGGCACCAGAGCAGGTCTGGCCCCTAAATAAACCGATGTATCTCTGCGTGAACACCACTCATTGCTGATTTACTGGTGAGGGTACCTTTGTTGCATAGTCACTGATGTTTGCACATCTAAACTGTGTAAGAGGGGCATCTGGGTGGCTCAGTCGGTGAAGCGTCTGTCTTCAGCTCAGGTCATGGTCCCAGGGTCCTGGGATCAAGCCCTGCGTCGGGCTCCCTGCTAAGCAGGGTGTCTGCTTCTCTCTCTGTCCCTCTCCCTGCTCATGCTTGTGCGTGTGCTCTCTCTCTGAAATAAAATAAAATAAAACTTTAAAAAAATAAAATAAACTGTGTTAGAGCCAAGAATGCAAACAAAAGATGAGAATTTCCAGTTCTGCAAGTTAGAGGAGCCACAGGCTTTAGTCTTCCATCAGAAAACTCTTAAGATTGTTATTTACAAGAGCTGCCTTATTATTTCTATAAAATTGGGAACTATCATTCCTTCTCTGCAACACAAAGATTGGTAACTCAGATTGAGAATTCAAGCTATTATCTGGACACCTGTAAAGGACCAAATGCAGAAAAAGCCTGCAAATGACAATAGTGTCAACCTTCACACCCACAACAGGGAGATGATGAAGTAAAACCGTTTATCAGGCTGCATCAGGAATGGGTGCAAGAAAAGCCAGCTACACAATGAAGACCCAAAGACCGTGGCAATCCAAATATTTCCTCAGCTACATCGTCAATTACTAGTTCACTGTGAAGTTCCCACCACACCTCTGGGTTGTGAAAAGAACTCTAAAACTCTAGGTGCATTTGAGAGGGTAGAGGTGACAGTGGTGAATAAGGGTTCCAACAGAACTTCCTTACAGCTTCTGGGAAGCAGCAACAAACGGGTCCTTACCCAAGTCATCGTGACAGATGAGGTGACCAAGAACTGAAGCCTCTGACAAGCAGTGAGAACCATTTAAGGAAAGTGCAGTACATGAAGGAAAGCAAAACAAAGAGCAAGCTGAGAGGTAGAAAGAAAGCCACAACATGTGGTGTCCTAGAGTTCAGGGAAAGAACATTTATAAAAACATTGAGTAATGAAAAATAGCAAATATCAAGAAGACTCAGAAAAGAGAAGTGATTAGCCACAAAGAGCTGATAGATGATCACAAGGAAAATGATGTGTCAGGGTAACAGAGAAAGCAAAGCCAGAGTGTTGTGAGTTGATGAATAAATGGGAAGTGTGAAAATTAGAGACAATAAGAATAGACAGTAATTCTAGGATTATTTCATGGAATTTGATTTAGGATGAGAGAGACTTGAGGATGTTTAAGTGATTATATGATACAGATAATATACGGTAGCAAATAATTCCTCTCTGTGGTGTTACACATTTCAGTCTTAATTCTAGCCCTTCCATTTCCAAGCAGCGTGATTTTGGACATTTCTCTGGGTCTTCCTCTCTCCTTCCTCTCTTCATCTGTGAATGTGGGTCCACATCCTCTCAGCCAGTGTTAGCTAATTTGTTTTATTTGAAGTCACTGCAGAAAGAGGGAAAAATCAGTGCAGCCAGGTCTCTTGGGAGGTAGCAGGCTATAGATTCGAGAATTCTGGCGAATGAATTAATCCTTCAAAAGGGGAAGGTCTCTCTTACACTTTTACTCACATGTAAAAGATAAAAATAAGGGTTCAGGTACATTTACCTTTATGGGTTTGACATGGACAGATTTCCAATTGTAATGTCATTTGTTCTGAAATAAAAGCTAGAATTATTAGCTCCAGGTACGTTACAGGGCTAGTGAGTTAGTTGAAGAATACAGGAAGATGAAGATTTAAAATAGCTAGAAGAGTAATGGTGAGAGAGTTTACTGAGACAACAGGTTGACAGTCTTGGTGCCCATCTGATGCTAGAGAAAATGCACCTAAAGGAACAGCACTTTGTGGGATTCTGGTTTTTCTCTGAACAGTGTCTCTACTCTGGCATTTGATTAGGGAAGTGCCATTGAAATCTACAGGAGAAAGAAGGGGGTGAAGGGGGTGGGAATGAAATATGATAGAAATAGATAATGGAAAAGTAGAATAGAAGGATGGAGATCTTGGTCAGATGAAAGGCAAGTTGGAATAAAACTGGAGAGCTAGGAGGGTAGAAGTAGAAAAACGTGTGAAAAACAAACAAACAAACAAACAAACAAAAACCTAGGGTGTTTATAAGCTGAACTTTTCTAGATTTTACAGACCAGGCATTTATCTGTGTGAGTGAGTTTACATTTCAGAAGGTTAGGGTCAAAGGCTAGGTCACTCATTTTATCTTTGTTGTCCTTACATCATCATTAATGGTTCTTCTTTCATTTTTTTCTAATCACACATTTAATAAATTATTTGTAAATCAATAAGTAAATACACTAAACCTGAAAATGTGAAAAAGGAAGACTATGTTACTGATCCATAGGCATGCAGGAGACTCCAACTGCACATAGATATGAATGTTTTATAAATAGCGTAGTCACTGCAGACATACACCCCAGATATACATTGTTGATAATCTCATTTATGCCACCAACTCTCCTCAAAAAGATGAGTTCTGCTTAGTTCTAGTTAATGTGATCTAAATCCCAGACTAATGAAGTTTTACTGTATTTGAGGACCACTCTTTGGCTGATGTCCTAATCCCTTCGGTCATTTGTTTCTTTCTTACATATGCATACATGGGTAAGCATTTGTGTGTGTGGTGGGGGGTGGTTCTGAAGTTTATAACAACAATATACTGTTAGTGACTGGAATGGAAAGTTGTTTGCAATGACTCTGTAGCCCTGTTCTACACTTGTAGTTCAGTTGATTTTATTGCCCTCACCCGTCTACACAACGATCACACACAGGAGAAAAACACCGGGACCCTAAATCAAAGTGGTTATTCACAATGTTTTGCTTCAAATAAGATTTATATTTAAACATGAATCAAGAAATCTACATTGTTTGAGAGATATTTTAGAATCCTATATTTTGACCCTTTCTTGAAGAAAGGTGACACATAATTTCTGGATAATTTAGAAAAAAAAGTTATGACCCTTCTAGCTAGTTTTAAAATGAACATTTTTTTCTATCAGATTTCTAAATTTATCTTCCCGAATTCACTGGTTTCTAGAACTTGCCATAAGCTCTGAAATCTAGGAAACTACCAAGCACTATGTAACCCAGCCCAAGAATATACCTCAAAGTGTCTTAGATTTGTGTATCAGTTTAGGGGAAACAATTGATTCCACCAAATCCTGAAATCCTGTGCAGGGGAGTCCAATATCCCAGGCTGTACCCCCCCGGGACCACTCAGTGTTCTACTATGGAGACTTAAAAAGATCTGTTTTATGGATAAATGATGCCTATTCCCAAAGACTTCTCAAGAGACAACATCTTTACCACTAATCCCTTATATACCAAAGTGGCTGGAGAAAAAGTACACTTTAATTACACAGCACCAAATATAACTACCAATTTATTTTTCATCTGGAAAAATAAGAGGCTCTGAAAGAGGGTAGAAACTAAAAATCTCAAGATTAAAGGGTATTTAAAATTTTAATATTAAATCTTTTGCACAAACTTTTTCTCCTTACATGAAAAGTACTAAATAAGTTACATTTAAATGCCCTACTTATATAAAAATAAAATTAGGTACTTCTCATTTAAGAGAGAGTGGATAAGATTTAAAATATAAGGAATAGGAGTAAAGGATGAGCAGTATATCCAATCTAAATTACATCAAAAACCAAATATAAAATATAGACAGAACTTACATTTTTCTAAAAGGAAGTAAATATTCACTACCAACCCCAATAGGTAAATTACACTGATGAGAAGAAAGATACATGAACGAAGATATTTTCTTGCTTTGACTTATAAAAAAAAAAATGATACATTTCATGTTCATTTAAATGTTTAGGGTTATAGTGTTAGAAATACATAATTCTACTTTTATGGACAGGTCGACTAGGGGAATATCACAATCATTTGAATTGGTTGTCTTCATACTGAGTAGGGCTTGCTTCTCTCTCTTTCTAAGCTTTATTGAGGTAAAACTGATATAAATTACAAAAAATTATGTGTTAATGTATACATTTTGATATGTTTGGACATAAGCATACACCCATGATATTATCACCACAGTCAAGGTCCTAAACATATCCATCACCTCCAACAATTTCCTTGTGTTTTTTTCTTTGTGTGTGTGTGTGTGTGTATAAGAACACTTGACATGTCATCTACCCTCAATGTACTTTAAGTGCCTAATATGTATTAACTGTATGTACTATGTTGTATAGCAGATCTCTAGGACTTATGCATACTTTTTTAAAACTTCTCTGCACGTGTAAAACATGCCATAAGATGTCCTATATTGCAATGGAAAATGCAACTATTTTTAGGCAAATCCCATGAGAATCAATGGCATTAAGGAGAAAACTAGATTCCATACTTTCTTCTTTGTCTCACGTTTTTTCACACTCAAGCTCCTTGACATCTTGGCTGCTATAAGTGATGCAATTAGAAGTCCATGGCTGAGAATAGTATTTACTTTTGTCAGAATTGGGAGGTTTGTGTGATCATCATTTTCTTCAACATATGTCTCTTTGGAATCATCCACTGTAGTTTTTTGTTTATTATTATTATTATTAATTTTATAATCAGGAACATCAAAGCCCTCTTCTACTTGTGTTGACTTTTCTAGATTGGTTTTTACAGATATTTTCTCTCTTTATGAAGCCACTTCTCACCCATTGCCCAACATCTGTTGCAGTGGGGTGGATTCATTTTATTTCAAAAATTATACTTCCGGTAGACTGCAGAAGAAATTTCAGGATCTTCTTCAAGTGACTCTATATCACTCTGTCCTGCCTGATTTACCTTGATATACCTCATCATCTTCCTCTGAGAATTCTTCTTCTTCACTAAGGCTATAATCTTCTGAATCAAGACTCAACTTCAAATTCTACAGCGAAGTCATCTGAAACTGAATCTTTTTTTTTTTTTTTTAAGATTTTATTTATTTATTCGACAGAGAGAGAGAGACAGCGAGAACAGGAACACAAGCAGGGGGAGCGGGAGAGGGAGAAGCAGGCTTCCTGCGGAGCAGGGAGCCCGATGCGGGGCTCGATCCCAGGATCCTGGGATCATGACCTGAGCCGAAGGCAGGCGCTTAACGCCTGAGCCACCCAGACGCCCCTGAAACTGAATCTTGATCCAACCATCCGAGTGTTCACTTACACCAGCATCAGGATCCAGATTTGCTGGAGTCTCTGATTCCATGCTCCTGCTTCTTCACAATAGATCTCCCTTATTACACATAAAGTGAGGCTTTCATCAAAGAAAGGGAAATACTGTCAGATTTCTGGTGCTTTCTTTTTCATTCACCAGGTAATTCATCCGAATTTTCATCTAGTCAGAAGTCATCTCTTCTTCTGAATTCCCAAAATACTCTTCTATCCCAGGCCCCTATGTGTGTGAGCACACTAGGTCCATAGGAAGAGGCCGCTGGCAGTGACAGAAGCTGGACCTCGGTCAGAGGGGCCTAGGGCCGCCCACCATCTGGGCTTCTTGCTCTCTCTTCCTCCCCATCACTAAGGCTGCTGAGGTTCCCTAGTGCACTTCCAGGGTGTTTGTGCATGTGCACCCAGGCCATGCAGCCTCACTAGTTTCTCCTTTCATTTTCAAAATTGTCCAGATATGGACACAAATTCTGTTTTCATACCATGTATGAAAGATGTAAAGATCATTGGAAAGTAGAAGCCGAGGAAAGGCAAGGGCAGGGTACTTGAAGCATCATCCAAATGGGTACAGAATTCATGGCCCAGCAATGAGGGAAAAATAGAGGCCTTGAGTAAGAATACTAATAAATGAGTACATATTAATAAAACATATTTTATTTTTTTTCATATTAACAAAACATAATTGGATGAGAGCTAAAAACTCAAGTTTGAGTCCTCACATACTGTCAACTGCAATCCAGTAGAACATCTGGGCACCTAATATGCAGCATGCATCTAATAGAGTGGTGAATGATTCCATGTGATGCTCCTCTGATTTAATTACCTTTAGAAGTCCAAGTTTGATTCCTTCCAAACTAGCATCTATTGCAAGTCTAACGAGTTAAAAGTTTGAGCTGGAGAATAGAGCCATTACAAAATAAAAGTAATCAAACAACTCTTACAGATCTCCTAAAGCAATGATTCACACAGGATTTCACACAAAACTCCCATTAATGCTAATGAAATTGGGTAAGTTGCAGGCTGAAACTCTCCCATACATTGATAGGTGAATAGTTCCCTGAGGTACTTACTTAGATGAGGGAACTTCTCTCCACTAATCCTCTCTGGATGAAAAATAAGAAATAATACTTCACAAGTTGGTTTCTTTTTAAAGTAGATGGCACAAATTCAGAATCATTGGTGTGAATTAATCAAAAGCCACATTAAGACATCAACTAGCTCATTTTCAACCAATCAAACCATCTTCCATTCAGATAGATACCAGTCGGCCAAAGTCTTAAGGTAGTCTTGTTTGTGGCTCTGAAAGTAACCCATTAAATCCATTCCATCTTGCTTCTTCAAGATTCTAGAAAAAGGAACTGTGCAATTATGTGAGGGAACTAGTTGAAAAATAGAAATTCCTGATTGCCTTAGTATGAATTGAAGAGTTCAGCTGCTGATTTAATTAGCTGCCTAGGGAAGGAAAGATCATGAAATGTTGAGTTAGAAACAATATAAGATCATTCAAAGACATACAAGTGATCGTACAGGTATAATTAAGCTTCTGGGGCAGAAATGGTGTGTACGTGTGTGTGTGTGGTTCAGAAGAAGCAACTTTCACTAGCATGTGAGTGTTTTTGCTTAATAACAATCATTAGGATAATATCAATTTGATTGTGTACAACTCTTGACCTAGTCATCTTCTCATTTCTTACAATTTCCCAGGATAGGGGCAGGGTTGTGGTTACTATATTATTTTACAACTGACAGAATGAAGCTCAATTTAGTAAGTTACCTCATAGAAGAAAAGTGGTAGGCTCCCAAAAACACACATTAAGTCAAACAAATGTAAATAAAATAAATATGCTGATTTTGATGAGCATGATATCACAGAAAGTAAAGATTCTTAAAATCTCATTTAGTCTTCCCTTCTTTCTTCTACAAGTAATGCAACTGAGCCTTAAAATGGGAATTTTCTAAAAACCATCACCGAGGATCTTAATGTCAGAAGAAATTTCTGGGCACCTGGGTGGCTCAGGCAGCTGACTCCCTAACTCTTGATTTTGGCTCAGGTCATGATCAGGTCATGAGATTGAGCCCCGCGTGAGGCTCTGTACTCAGTGGGCAGTCTGCTTGAGATTCTCTCTCTCTCCCTCTCCTTCTGCCCCTACTTCTGCTAGCCTGCACTCTCTCTCTCTCAAATAAATCTTGAAAAAAAAAAATCTTGTGTGTTCCCTTTTGGTTAGTGATATCTAGAAAGTTTGTTGAATAGAGATAGATCCCCAAATACCGAAATATGTCTTTGATTTAATTATGCACGAATGCATAAATAGTTGTTACCATGTGCTGTTTGATGAAAATTATCTGGTGCTTCTTATTTTGACTAAGACCCAAATTACATTGAATTTAAGCATTAGCAGACACAATTTTGGCAAATTATATGGCTTTAAATAAAAGAAAATTTGCTGATTTATTAGACCTTAAGAATCAGTGCCACTACACATGGCATTTTAAAAATGACTACTCTAAACTCCACAGTTATAGCTGGAGATGTTTTAGTAATTGATGAAACAAGTAAAGTGAAAATCAGTAAGCAAGGTCACCTGGGTGGCTCAGTCGTTAGGCGTCTGCCTTCGGCTCAGGTCATGATCTCAGGGTCCTGGGATCGAGCCCCACATCGGGCTCCCTGCTCTGTGGGAAGCCTGCTTCCCCCTCTCCCACTCCCCATGCTTGTGTTCCCTCTCTCACTGTCTCTCTCTGTCAAATAAATAAATAAATAAATAATCTTTAGGGGAAAAAAAAAAGAAAATCAGTAAGCAAATATAAGACCTGAACAACACTATCAACTAACTTGACCTAATTGACCCTCACAGGGCAAAGGGAGAAACCCAACAGAATACACACCATTCACCAAGATAGACCACTTTGTGTCACAAAAATTCTAGAATGAAGTTGCACAACATATATCCTCAGACCGCAATGGGGAGGAGAATAGAAATCAATAGAAAATAATTGAAAAAATACTCAAATATTTGGAAGTTTAAAAACACACTTCTTAACCCTATGTCAAAGATAAAAACAAAAATAGAATTAGGAAATATTCTGAATTAAATTAAAATGAATACATACCAGCTTTTATGTGTTGCAGCTTAAGTAGTGCTTAAAAACTATAGCATTAGATAAGTCTGGCTAGGGGTTTATCAACCTTGTTAATTCTTTCCAAGAATCAGCTCCTAGTTTTGTTGATCTGTTCTATTTTTTTTATTTGTATATCATTGATTTCTGCTCTAGTCTTTATTATTTCTCTTCTCTTGCTGGATTAAGGCTTTATTTGCTGTTCTTTTTCCGGCTTCTTTAGGTGTAAAGTTAGGTTGTATATTTAAGACTTTTCTTGCTTCTTGAGGAAGGCCTGTATTTCTATATATTTCCCTCTTAGGACTGGCTTTGCTGCATCCCAAAGGTTTTGTACTATCTTGTTTTCATATTAATTTGCTTCCATGTACCTTTTTAATTCTTCTTTAATTTCCTGGTTGACCCATTCATTCTTTAGTATGATGTTCTTTAATCTCCATGTATTTGTGGTCCTGCCAAATTTTTTCTTGTGGTTGACCTCGAGTTCCATAGCACTGTGGTGTGAAAATATGCATGGTATGATCTCAGTCTTTTTGTGCCATTTGAGACCTGATTTGTGACCCAGTATGTGATCTATTATGGAGAATGTTCCATGAGCACTTGAAAAGAATGTGTGTTCTGCTACTTTAGGATAAAATGCTCTGAATATATCTGTTAAGTCCATTTGTTCCAGTGTGTCATTCAAAGCCCTAGTTTCCTTGTTGATCTTCTACTTAGATGATCTGTCCATTGCTGTGAATGGTGGGGTGTTAAAGTTCCTTACTATTATTGTATTATTATAAATTAGTTTCTTTAAGTTTGTTATTAATTGATTTATATGTTTGGCTGTTTCCAAGTTGGGGCATAAATACGTAAAATTGTTAGATCTTCTTGTTGGACAGACTCCCTTATTATGATATAGTGTCCTTCTTTATCTCTTATTACAGTCTTTGGTTTAAAATCTAATTTGTCTTGGGGCACCTGGGTGGCTCAGTCAGTTAAGCCTCTGCCTTCGGCTCAGGTCATAATCCCAGGATCCTGGGATTGAGCCCTGCATTGGGCCTCCCTGCTCAGCGGGGAGTATGCTTCTCCCTCTCCCTCTGCCCCTCCCTCCAGCTTGTGCTCTCTCTCTTGCTCTGAGCTCTCTCTCAAATAAATAAGATATGTAACAAATAAAATTAAAATAAAGTCTAGTTTGTCCCATAAAAGGATGGCTACTCCAGCAACCCTAGGGTTCATTCATACATGAATGGATAAAGAAGAGTGGCATATGCATATATACAATGGAATATTACTCAGCAGTCAAAGAGAATGAAATCTTGCCATTTGCAACAATGTGGATGGAACCAGAGCATATTATGCTAAGCGAAGTAACTCAGAGAAAGATAAATACCATATAATTTCATCATATGTGGAATTTAAGAAACAAAACAGATGAACATAGGGGAAGGGAAGGGAAAATAAGATAAAAAACAGAAAGGGAGACAAACAATAAGATCTCTTAACTATAGGAAACAAACTGAGGGTTGCTGGAGGGGAGATGGATGGGGAGGAGGGGGTAACTAGGTGATGGGCATTAAGGAGGGCACTTGATATAATGAGCACTGGGTGTTTCATGCAACTGATGACTCACTAAATTCTACCCCTGAAACTAATATTACACTATATGTTAACTAAATTGAATTTAAATTAAAAAAATTTAAAAAAATCACTTTCCCACAAATGGAAAAAAAAAGGAGCAAATTAAATGCAAAAGAAAAAGAAAAAAAGGAAATAAGATAACAAAAATTAGTGAAATTGAAAATATAAAAGAGAGAAAAATCAATAAAACCAAAACTGGTCCTTTGAAAAGATCAATAATAAAATTGATAAAACTCTGGCCAAACTGGGGCAGCAGGATGGTTCAGTTGGTTAAGCATTTGCTTTTGGCTCATGTCATGATCTCTGGGTCCTAGGATCAAGCCCTGCATGGGGCTGCCTGCTCAGCAAGGAGTCTCCTTCTCCCTCTCCCTTGGTCCCTCCCCCCTACTCATGAGCTTGCTCTCTCTCTCTCTTTCTCTCAAATAAATAAATAAATAAAATTAAAACAAGAAAACAAAAACAAACCTCTGGCCAAACTGATTAAGAAAAAAAGACCAAAGACATAAATTACCAATATATTAAGAACAGAAGAGGGAACGTCACCTCAGGTCCTACAGACATTCAAAGGTTAAAGGAACCTTATAAACAACATTATGACTATAAATTTGGTAAGACAGGTTAAATGGATAAATTCTTTGAGTGAAACAGCTAAAAGTGAATTTTATTATCAATAATTTAGATTTTAATAGCCCTGACTAAAAAAATAGATTGGCTGAGGAAAGGAAACAAAATGCACCACCGCTGTGACTAACACCAACGTGTTTTATTTAATTGTTTTGTTTTTATACCTCTGCCTGACATTTTTTGGCAACATTAAGATCTACAGGGGTGGTCGCCTGGGTGGCTCCGTCGGTTAAGCAACTGCCTTCGGCTCAGGTCATGATTCTGGAGTCCCGGAATCGAGTCCCGCATCGGGCTCCCTGCTCAGCAGGGGGTCTGCTTCTCCCTCTGACCCTTCCCCTCTCATGCTCTCTGTCTCCCATTCTCTCTCTCAGATAAATAAATAAAATCTTTAAAAAAAAAAAAAGATCTACGGGGTAAAGTTCAATCTCTTACTATCTGAGAAAGTCACATTTATTTCCATACTCTCTCCTCCCCCATTCTTCTTTAACAGATCTTATATCTAAGACAATGCACTTCCAGTTTTGAATGGTTTCTAGTCCAAAAGAAGCTCTTGGATATAAGAAATAGAGCTAATAGTCATTTTCCCTGCCTAGACTGTGGTGAGTCCATTGGGATACCCTATTTAAGTTTTTTCTCAATTTGAACCTTAGGAATTTTACTAAATTGTATTAAATGAGAGCCTACATGGACTGATACTTTTGGGGAGATTTGAAATTATCACATTACTTTTTGTACCTCATCCTAGTTGTGGGCTTTGTGTGCTGGTAGTCAGTCACTAGTATAAAATAAAAATGCTTTCTAACATGAGTATTAAGTATTCATTAAGTTATTAATTCTCCAATAGGTCCAGGAAGAGAAAAAAATAGATCAAGATAGTTTTTATTAGTCAGAGAGATAATAACATGATAGCTATAATTTATTGAACGCTTGTATGTGCCAGGGAGCTCTGCAATTTTCATTCATTACTTAAATTAATCCTCATAACATCATTAAGACATGAGAATAATTCTTATTGTATCACAAGGATCCTATACTAAAGACTAAGAAATAATCTGCCAAATAAATTAGCAAAACTTAAGGGGGAAAAATCACCAGTGTTGGAAGTGGCTGTTGGGAAATGTATACATTCAAACTTGCGTAAAGGTGAGAGGGAGCTTAAATTAGTAAAAACCATTTTATTAAGTGATTTCTAATATAGAGAATCATAAAGGTGTTTTTATTTTGTTACACTATCTGCCAGGCTAGGAACATAGTCTAAAGGAATGGTTCAGGCTGTAGGGAAAAAAAAAAAAAAAAAGACAAAACCTGGAATTAATGATATGAATTTGAGCAACAGCCATAATATTATTTTATTAGCAATATTTAACAATATTTATTTAGAAATTTATAATATTTAACAATATGTAATATTTAATAATAAGTAAAATATAGTGACCTGATTTTATGTTAAATGCGATGTGGAATAAACATACACACATGTAAGAATACACACATATGTATATAAAAATGAATACGTAACAGTTCTATATCTATATGTTTCTTGATTAAAACTATGTTCAAAGCATGATGCACAGACCAGCCGGCAACAGGCTAAGAGTTTTATTTCTAACATTTCCCACCACTTAGGTTATGTTTCTGCAACAGTGAATTGCTTATAGTACCCCAAATGAAGCTATGACTTATGCCTTGACTCATGGCATTTCTTTTTCCTGGAATGAACTTCCTATCCTTCCTGTCTTGAGTTAGCCCAGTTTATCCCTTTAGATACGACTTGGGAATCCTCTTTCCTCAGAATCTCTCTCTGCCTCTTTTCACGAACAGCTAAGTTTCCCCTAATCATTCCATCCCACAGTCTCAGGCATTGCTCTCTAAATTAATCTCTTCATAGGCTTTGTAGACTACCATCTCCCCTGGGATCCCTTGTGAGCTCAGACACTATTCCATTTCTTCTTTATATTCCCAGGGTCTAGCAAGTTTTAGGTGTGCAGGAGCACCATAAGCTTCTCAAAAACAGAAACTGTAGGATCTGAAATGAAAGCAGTGTTTCTATTAAGGTAGTATGATTATATTAAAGAGTATGGTTCTCTTTTTTCAATTTCTCATAATTTTATACTGTGGGTATGCTGTTTTTATAATGAACAAAATATATACATTTAAACATGAAGCAAATGCATATAATGTCTATCTGTATTTGTAGTAGTACCAGCCTTCAACCAGCAAATTTTAGAAATACCTAGAGAAATAGTTATATTTCATGACAAACTTTAAATGTTTATTTGAAATCTGGGGTCAAAATTGAAGAAAACCTACATAAAAAAAAAAAACTATGCTGCATGCCCGTACGAGTCAATTCTATATGTGGTTGAAAAGTGTAGTAAAGCATGAAAACTGCAAATAATTTATTTAGTCAAAGTATTGTCACAAAACACAGTGTATATAGCTGACGATAAACTCACTCAGCTAATAAAGCAAACTACGTGTCCTAAAAAATTAAAAAAAGGAATAATAAGGGATGACATTATGCAATATATATATATATATATATATATATATATATATATATATATTCCAAATATTTAGCATAATCATGCAATTTGTGTGCATCCTGCCCCCACCACAGATATACAGCACTACTTGGAATCCCTGCAGTTGTGATTTCTGGGAAGTAAGGGAGCAATAACAGTTAAGAAATTATTTTAAATTTCCTGCAGACACTTATTAAAACAAGCTTCTTAGGTTTACTGCCCATCAGCAGGGACAGATGAGGAGCTGTTTTTTGGCTTGAGTGGAGATCTGATTTAAGGAATACACACCGACTAATTGATTGTTGGGCATTAAAACAAGAACAAAACATCAAAACCTGTGCAGGAATATTGAGCTTCTCTGAGGTGGTATTTCTCTTTCAAAATACCAACAATAGGATACCATCTGACACATTAAAGTTTCTGGAGACCAAAAAGTTTATTTAAGCAACACCATTGTGACACCCTAAGTAAAGGAATCTCTAAGAAGAGGGCACTGAAAAAAGAGCCAAAAAAAAAAATCACAGAACAAAGGGAGATAACTAAGTTAAAGCACAGACGGGATAACTAAGCCTAGAACAGAACATCTTTGATCCTAAACACATATCCAGAAACCATCAATGGCAAATGTTACAGGTAAAAGCAATAAAAAGGATTACCTCAAGAGGGGAGAAAAAGGCACATATTTAGATGCACTGTTAGAAAACGAAACCAGGCAAGCAGGGAAAGATCTGAAAATTGAAAGGGAAAATCAAATCAGTGGCTTTTCTGCCTCATCCATCTGCCGGCGCCCAGACAGCACAGTTTGGAGTCCAATAGAGTGAAAACAAGATCGGGCAACTTCAGCAGAAACACATCCTCTCCATTTTTAAAATAATGAAAACGGTAACAGAGGCATGACCAGGAACCAAATGGAAGAAATGCCTGGGAAATTGCACAGGGGACAGTCAGAGGCAGTGAAAGGGAGTTTATTCATTGGAAGGAAAATTCAGCACGGCTGGACCAGGCCACATGGATCAATGGCCTGGAAGAAATGGGTTGAGAAAAATGTGAATTGGCTAATGATCACATTTGGTCAAGCAAGAAAAAGGGTTCTGGGGCTGCTTGGGGAGAGGTGGATTGAGTTTTTGAAGTGATGTAATGAGACTGTTTAAATTCCCAATCATGGCACCCAGAGTCCTCACCATCTACCCACAGGATTTCCCCCACAGCACCTCCTTTGAATCCTTGGGATGGCCCCTCTGTCGTTGTCACAGCTGCCTCTGAGAACAAATTCAGACCCTCTACCGCAATTTAAAAGGACCTCCGTTGTCTAGACCATGCCTTCATGCCAGCCTCTGTGTTTCTCCCTGGTGTTTTCTATACTCCAGCCTGTCTAGTTCCACCAAAATGTGAAACTCATCCATCAAATCTATGTCTCTACCTGTTAGTCCCACTGAAAAAAGTTGTCTCCAGTTCCACTCATCTGGATATCACTGTACCACAGAGTTTCCCCTGACTACGCTCCCTCCCCTTCACTATCACATCACACTTTTAATCACCTCATAAAATGTGTCAATATTTGAAATATGCTTGTATAATTATTTGGTTACTTGGGATTTTTTTCTTTTTTTTAATGGAACTCCCACAAGAATATAAACTCTAAGAAAGTAGAAAATCTTGTTCACTGCTCAATCCTAAGCAACTGGAACAGTGACTACCATAGAGTAAGAATTCAATCAGTGTTTCCTTTTTTTTCCCCCAAGATTTTATTTATTTGACAGAGAGAGAGCACAAGCAGGGAGGAGGGGCAGGCAGAGGGAGAGGGAGAAGGAGGCCCCCCGCTGAGCAGGGAGCCTGATGCAGGGCTCCATCCCAGGGCCCTGGGATCATGACCTGAGCCAAAGGCAGATGCTTAACGGACTGAACCACCCAGGTGCCCCTCAATGTTTCCTTAATTAAGGAGCTGAGTGGCAGAAGAACAGGGATCACGCCAGCCTTGAATCAAGGATGAGGAACAGATACAGATTGGGGCTCACATTGTTTCAAGAAAGGTTCTAAGTATGGTGTATACGTTATTTCATTGACTCTTCCATCAAAGCTATAGTTATTATTATCCCCATTTTACAGATAACAGTTGAGGCTAAAAGCAATTAAATAACAAATCATGTAAGTATTAAGAGGAAGAGTTTGGTTTCAAATTGGTTTCTGAATTCCATGTTCTACTCACTTCAACCACAATGACCCTTCTTTGATCATTCCCCTTCCTAATTAGCTCATTTTGGAACATCTTCCATGAAGCAGATAATAATAAACATCTTCACTGAGTGACATCCTGTTATTTTTTAAAAGATTTTTATTTATTTATTTGACACAGAGAGAGAGAGAGAGAGAGAGAGAAAGAGAGAGAGACCAAGTGAGCACAAGCAGGGGGAGCGGCAGAGGGAGAGGGAGAAGCAGGATCCCAGATGATTAGGGAGCCCAAAGTGGGGCTCAACGTGGGGCTCGACCCCAGGATCAAGATCCGGGGATCATGACCTGCACCGAAGGCAGACACTTACTGAGTCACCCAGGCATCCCATCCTGTTCTAATCAATTAGACTTTTAGAAGAAAAAAAAAAATACATCGACTCAAGATGCTGGCTATCACTTTTATGTATCCTGTTTCTCTAAGGAATAAAGGCTTTTAGGGCAATATTCTTAGCTATTTCTTTTTTGCCTGCCCTCTGTCACCTCTGGCTCTACTATACCCCCTGCCCTTCCATGACCCTTTGACCTCTATGCCCTGCCCCCAAACCCCTGCCCTCTTATCCCCAGCCCTCCTGTGCCTCCCTGTGTCCTTATATCCCTGCCCTAACTTGGAACACAATTCTCTACACATCAAGAGACACAAACTCAATAATAAGTCTGCATAAAAATAGGAGAAATTATAGTAAATAAACTTTCTTTTTCCAGATACATGTTCATCATTTATATGATAATGGTTGGAAGAATGAATAGGACTACAAAAGTATTGAGAGTGAGTGGCATTCTCAATTGCTTCATTTGTCCTCGCCTGGTAACACAGCCTTATTCATGGTTCTGAGGTCATCTCCTTTTGAGAAACAATTTGCCTTGTAGTTACAATCATATGTCTCAGAGCAACACAGACCAGGGTTCATGTTCTGACTCTTCCTAATTTACTTCTCAATTTTACCTGTTTACCTGTCCAATGTTAGGCTCTTTAGTTCTAAAACAGAATTATTAAAATGCCCATTTCAAAAAATTCTTGTAAGGAATAATATGCTATATGGAGATTTCTTACCAAAAGGTCAGGCCCATAGAAAGCATTCAATAGCTGTACTGTTCAAAACGGGTAGAAGTTCCAACCTCTACCCCTCTGGAGGGTTGATACCATCAGGCTGTGAAGAAATTCCCTTTCCTCTTGGAAGACTGTATCAGCTTTCTACAAAGGACCTCAAGAGAATGAACATGTTTCCTTGTTTTTATCACAAGATATTACCTCCCAACTCTGGTAAAAAGACACTATTCCTTTTCAGAAGGGTTGATACTAACATGAGTGAACACATAAAAATATTCTCATTTCAAGAGAAGCCTTTGAACCACTAGTTCCCTTGGTTGGCTTTTTTTTTTTTTTTTTTTTTAGTTCTCAGTAATTTAAAAATATGATTTTCCTGGTTATAACTATGTATAATCTCTCTCACTTATAGATTTAATATCCACAATATTGATAATTTGTAAATATGATGGACCCTGCTAGTTCTCACTGATAACTGGATCTCAGTCCCTTTGTCAAACAAGGAAGGACTGAGACTGTAAAGCAAACCAAAAGTTTATTTGGGGTATTGAGGAATTCAAATCCAGGAGACAAAAGATTCAGGAGGAAACTGAAATGTGCTCCAAAGAGGGAAGAGAAAGAGGTTGATAAAGGCAAAAACTGCAGGCTATATAAGTTGTTTTGAAAGAATTATGATTGGCATAGGCAAAAATAATTAACAGTTTATATACGATAGGTTGCTATGCCAGATACTAGATTGGAGTTCAGTGAACTAAGCCTCATTCTGAGAATTGCACCAGGATGTGGTAGTTTGTGGTTGGCACAGTCTAAAAGTTCATGTTTCACTAGGTGTGGATATGTAGGAGACTAAACCCCCCATTGGCCTCCTAGCTCCATTTTAGGGCCCCTTAATGTTCCTAAGTTCCTGACTTCATTTCAGATGTTTCTGTTCATACCTTCTTTCAGGGAGTCTGAAATCCCTGCCCCTTACACTTTCAGGGAGTCTCAAATCCCTGCCCCTTGCAGTTGGGTGGGGCCTTGTGAGAACCAATGAAATGTAAGCAAAAATAACATGAGTTACCGGCTAATGCCGTGATGAGCTCCACGGGATTCTCTAATCTCTTCTTCTTCTGCCACACAATGGCAGATAAAGCTTTGTGCTCACATGGCGGAAACAAAGGACAGAAGCTGCATGGATTACTAAGCTTGGGGGTGCTGATCAAGTGCCTTGGAGTATTCTTCAGATTTTCAGTAAACCTCACATAAACAGGGTTGGCAGGTGGTCGTGGTGAAATACTTGTATTAAGTCAGTGAAATTAGGGTTTTTCATTGTTATCACAGTATATTCTAACATGCATGTACAGGAAAAAAGTTAATTCATCAGGTCTAAATTCCTTAAAAGATGCACATTCCCAGAAGAGCCTGTTTTCTTGAATGGCCCTTGGGGGGCTACTGGGAATTGAATACTTGGAATGTCCTACTGATGAGTGTGTTGCATGCTTGGAGTTTTGAAGGAAATAATATGCAGTTTGTTTAGACAGTTTATGCAAAAAATGTGATTTATGGTGGACATCTGCTTTCTTTTTGGAATTCTGCAGTTTTGGTAACAACAGTCAGTCATGAAAGTATTGGTATACTTTCTGTGTGACTCTCATTAAAAACTCTTAGGTTCAAGCAAGCTTTCCTGGAAGACAGCACTTCACACATGAAGCTACAGTTTATAGCAGAAGGAATTAATTGTCTCTTGGTTGACTCCACTGGGAGAAAACTCTTGGAAGTTTGCTCCTAGTTCCCTCTAGACTTGGCCCGATGTACCTGTTTTTGCTGATTTTGCTTTGTATCTTTTCATGGTTATAAACCATAACCATGAGTATAATGACTTATGAGTTCAATGAGTCCTTTTAGTAAAACATTAAACCTGGGGATGATCTTGGGAACCACCAAGACACTACCCTAATACAGAAAATTAGTATTGCAAGTGGGGTGCTCTCATAACAAAAACCTCAAGTGTGACATTGCTGTTACAGGTGCCTGGAAATATGGTGATTTATAGTAAGAAGTGAACATTTGCCATATATGATAGAGTGGTAAAATTCTTGCCTGGGGTAATTTTGTGAGTTAGATCATGTAGACAATGAACTTGTCTTCTTAACCTGAATGTCTAGAGAAAAAGGCTGGGAAATAGTATTTTAGTAGTGCATTTTGGATGAAGTTGGCCACATTTTATAGGACATTTCAAGAAACTGATGAATTCAGGAAAGAATTGGCTATAGAATGGTGGAATTACATTCCAGGTTTTCCAATATTGGTGAGATGACTGCTTTTGATTTCAAACTATAAGTGAAGTATATTACAGAGACTTTGAAAATCAAAAGCACGTAAAAACTCAGCTATGCAACAATGATTAAATTAAAAGCCTCCCCATCTTTTGGTAAAATTTCTCAAAGGACTGAAGTGCCTTAAAACAAATCAGATTAAGGGTCAATGCCCAATAAATTAATATCAATTTTTAAAATATCTAGAGGTAAAGATCAGATTTATGATGTAGCCTTTTCATCTACCATTCAAAACAGACTTAGTAAGTTGATAAAAATAAGGGGCCAAAAAATCAATAAAATCAGAGAAAAAAACTGGACCTGAACATTTGTAAATGATATCTTTAAAGCAACTGTGGGTTTGGTTCCTAGTACATGGATCTAAATAGATCCCAATATATAAAAGCCCTGGTGTGTGTGTGTGTGTGTGTGTGTGTGTGTGTGTGTGTGTGTGTGTGTTTATATAGTCATGTGTTGCTAAAGAAACTGGTAGCCTGGATGGAAAAAGCCTGTGGTTCTTTGAAACTTAAAAATGACCTTTGCATTTGTCAAAAGCAGTGATTATGTTCAGGTACTCCAGGAATCACTTCTGACAATTCCTGGAACAATCCCTTTCACTCAGGAGTATAAAGACAATAGAAATAAATGAAACATTACAGATTGGGATCAGACAGACAGGGTTTGAATCCAAGTTCCATTATGGACTAGCCATGGAACACTGGGCAATTTAAACAGGAATAATTATAATGCCATTTCAAAAGGCTATTGTGAGGATTAAATGCATGCAATTGATTAGTATAATTTCTATCACATAGAAAGCATCCAATAAATGTTAACATTCATTGTCAAAATGATCCTTGGCCCCCCATGCTTCCACAGGCAGGTAGTGGATTGAGAAACTGTTATAGTCTCTATGAAGAGTTTATTCCCTCCAGTCCACTTCAGATATAGACATGGAAGATAATGAGAGAGAGGGAAAAATGCTTTTAGAAGATGGAACTAGAAGGCTCTAAGGACACTGGAAAGGGAACTTCTGGGAGAGCAGGATACAGACTTCATCAAAGAATATTCTCTACCTTCAAGGTAGGTGGATCACACAACGTTTGCCCACTGGGATTTCAGAATTTCTAAGGACCGATGACTATCTTGTATCCTTCATTCTTTCTTTTCAGAATGAAAATGTTTATTACAATGATCCTAGCCATATTCTACTGTTATATAATAAATGTGTATGGGAAGGATTGTAGGTAGAGTTCATAGGTTTCCCATCCAAGAGGAGCCACATCCAGATCTGATGGATAGAGTATTACTGCACAACACCTAAACTTTAGAGCTGTTTTTGGACAAGATCAGGGTGGTCTTCCTTGGCAAGGCGGTGTGTGTTTTGCAAAAAGATTAAACTTAATATATTAGAACTGAAAGAGAAAACTGTAGCAGAATTTACCATTTCTCATCAATTTCTTGTTCTCCTTCCCTGCCTTGATTTATAGGAACTGCACTTCCCAAACTCCTTTTAGTGAAGTGAGGCTACATGAAGTCAGTTCTGGCTAATAAAATGAATCCCTTTCAAGCAGAGGCAGTGAAGATACCCTGAGGATTTTCCAGTGTCATTATCCTACAACTGTAGCTATTATGAAAGAGTTCTTGTGTTGTGATGGATGGCCAAGTCCCAAGAGGGCAGAGGCTAGATGGATGATAGTTGTCACTGAGTTTCCTAAACCCACATTGAACCTTTTGTAAACAAAAAAATTAGTCTTGTTTATGAAGCCAAAATGATTTGTGGTTACATGTTAAAGCAACATATCCTAGCTCATGCTGACTAAAACAAGAACACTGCTGAATATCTGTGACTTGAAATTGTTTTCAATATTTCTAAGTCTATATTTAAATTTTTTCTTCAGTGAAAATATATGCTATTTATTGTCAATTTGTCCTCCAAAGGCCAGTGTAGCTGCAGCATATTAAACATTAAAAGGGTGGTACAAGAGAAGTTCTAATTTAGGAAGTTTAGATTATAAAGTATTTTTTTCAGTTATGGAAATGAGTGTGGATATTTTTTAAAGCAATGGAAAGACATTGAAAAATATTAAGCAGAGGAGTGACATATGATGTACATTCTATAAATATTCTGGGCCATATGAAGTTTAAAAATAGAAACAGGGGTAGTAGTTTTAGTGGCTATTGTGGTTCCTCAAGAAAAAAGAAAGATATGGTTTAAATTGGAGGGGACACAGCACAGTTTGTGATGTGAGACTGGACTCCACATGTATTTTGTAGTTAGAAGTAATAAGACTTCCTGATCTTGAAAAGAAATATTCTAAAAACTTATTTCTCTTGAAGGGAATATAATTTTTAGAGAAGTCAAGAGACTATACAAACTTTTCTGTATTTGCAAAGCTAGAAATTTGCTAAGATCTTGGGATTTATCCCTTGTAAATGTCAAGGGTCTTATGATACCTGCTTATTGTAGAAACTTGAAAAATACAGATGTACCCAAATGTCATTGAGAAGTGGGTATGAATTACATCTACGTCACAGTTCCATTTTTTCTAGGCACTTTCAATTTCATCTTCTATATTTTCTTCCCCAGCACAGACAGAAATATAGACCTCCAAGTAGCCTCCAATCCAGTGCCCATTATCTCTAGGAACATCCAAATGGGTGCTTCTCCAAAGATTTCTGTGGTTCTTCATCCTCTCTTATTTTGCCCCTGATCTTCAAATTACAGCCTCCACCACTACTAGACACACACACACACACACACACACACACACACACACACACACACAAACTCTTCAGGGAGTCTCATGGCTGATGCTTCTATAAATTTTGTCAAGTGAGCACTAATATCCATGACAAGATATTTTTAAATGATAATTTAAATTTTTCATAGGAAAAATCTGTTTTTTCATCTCCCGCCACTTATATCTCATTGAAACTCTCTCAAGAAAGCAATCCATTTATAACTGGGCCTTCACCACCCTATTTATGTAATTGCATCTAAAGTCTATGGATTATAATTTTTCCTTTATTTCTGTTTTTACTATAATAATCAAGCCCACCATTATTCTTTCTGGAACTACTGAAACAGCCTCCTAACAGATATTCCTCCATCCAATCTTGTTTACAACCAATCAGAACTCCAGAATAAACCCACTGAAATGCTGACCTCCACCCCACAACTAGCTCCATTAAAATCTTCCTGCCCCGTGGATAGATCCCGTTTCTGTATATGCTTCTAGGAACATTTAGGACTTGCCACCGCCTACTTCTAAAGACTCATCTTTTTATTCTTTCCCCCAAAACATGCACCTGATAATCCAATTGAATACCATTCAATTCCTCGAATGTGGCAGGGGTCTCTCATCTCAGGGCCTTCATGTCTCGATCTTTCTTTTTGGACATATATTGCTCACATTCCTTTAGGATCTGAGTCTTAACAGCTCTTCCTCTATAAGTCTTTTAACTTTTTCCTAAGCCAGATCCTATGTTCTTAATATGTAGTTTCTAAATACCTTACATTGCCCATTTTACCATTTATCGCATTTACATTGTTATTGCATTTTTTATCATCTATAGACAGTACTTGACTCCATGAGGACACGGCATCTCCATTGCCTAGCACACAGTAGGCACTTATGACAAGTGCTTACTGAAATTATTATGTTGCTAGCTTCTTATGTCCTGACTCCTCACTTGTCATCCATACACAAACCAATAAGTAACTAAGTATGTGCATTTTATGGAGAAGGAAAATTATCTACCTTAGATACTAGTGGAGTATGTGTCCCCTCACCAGATTTCTCTGCTACACTGGGAAGCATATGAAAAAAAAAAAACACACACACACAAAAAAAAAGAGTAGGGGGGGTACCTGCCCTGCTCAGTTAGTTAAGCATCTGATTTTGGCTCAGGTCATGATCTCAGGGTCCTGGGATGGAGGCCTGCATCAGGCTCTCTGCTCAGTAGGGATTCTGCTTAGCTCTATGCCCCTCCCTCTATTCTATTCTGTTCTCTCTCTCTGTCTCTTTCTCTCAAATAAATAAAATCTTAAAAAAATAAAAAAGGGGAAAAAAGCATAATATCTAATTAGTTTCCTTGCAGTCTCCTATACATATCTGGTAGATAGATTGAAAGCATAATTATTTGGAGAGATCAATAGATGATATGTATCTAGATGACTGGATAATGATAGTTATATTTGAAAGCATGACTGCATGTAGAGTTTTTGTTTTTTGAACTTATTTTGCATGTTTTTTTCCTTAACATCCGATGAAACTTTCCCATTTAATTAACAATTGTTCTTAATGCCCAGATGATATTCAAATATATGTGATGCACAGTATTTATTTAGACTTCACATTCAGTAACATATATTGATTTCATTTTTTCTCATTATAAATAATCCCCTAGCAAGCACTTCTGTCAAAATCTTTCCCTGAATCTGGATATAATATTAATCTTTCACACTTTTATGCTTCTTTTCTCTGGTGCCTCATCTTCCTATGGGAACTTAGAAATCTTTTGGTACACCTACACTGAGACCCATTTTCAGAAGCCAACGCTCCCTTTTACCAATTCTTTTTAGCAACATTCTCTAGAGCGGTGTAGTAGCATCCAAGCTATTGAGTTTGAAGACATCAATCCAGTGGAATTATGTGAACTTGAAAATTCACTTAGATGCCTTGAATCTTGGTTTTCTCATTCATACAATGGTAATCATCCTACTACCTGTCCTACTGCTGCATAGCTATTATGTTTTAATTATTTGCGTCTATGTTTTATTTACCATTAAGGGAAGAAATATAAGTAAATTCATTTTAACTAATGATATTGTGTGTTGTTGATAAGTTTTATTTTAAATGATTTTCATGGATTAAGTTCAGGTGCTTGTATCACTTGGATTAAATTCAGATGCTTGATTCATACACAGTGTGTTTGGATTACATCCAAGGTCTGAGGCTTGGCATATAAGGCTCTTCTCAGCTTTACTCCAACTTACAGCTACAAACTCATTTTGTGTTTATTTTTCTGTGCCAGAGGTACTTTCCTTCCCATGTTTTACAAAATCTCAAGGTCCTTACAGCACGTGGTGTCTTTCTACAAGCTCGTTCCTCTACTTGGGATGTCATCTACCATTTATTCTCTCCCACGGGCAAATTGACACAAATCAAAGATTGAAAGGGATTAACAAGTCATTTTCAAACAAGTTTATAAAGAGGCTGTGTGTATTGAGTGTACCATATATATGTGATTTTTCAGAGTGTGAGTGTACATGCAAATGTATTATCAAATGTATGTGTGTGTGCATGTATGCATTCATGAATGTGGGGCTGAATATATATTTAGGATTAAAATAAAATATGCTCTTTTCCCAGAGTTTCTAGGTGTCAAACTTTCAGCCAGTGAATTTCTAGTTAATGCAAAAATAAGGATAGGCTTGCGGTTCTCCTTAGGCTTTTACTCAGAAGACAAATGGTTGATGGGTTACTTTAAGGCTACTTCACCTGCACTGCCTATTGCTATGTAAAGCAGCCAGCTTCTATCAGGAGATGACCTCACACAGCAAGGTGCAGATGCTTCACTGTATTAGTTATAACAGAGGGAGAACAGACATGCATTATTGTAAGGAAAATTAACAACCAGCGTCTGGAAGAGAAAGAATTGAAAATGACAGGCCAGTTTTAAGAGGCCTTTTGTTTGGGCTTACATTTTTCACCTAGAAATGGACACAATTACTGAAAATTAGAAATGAAGCTGGGCTTTATACAATGAAATGAGATAATTTCACAGCCAAAACAAGTGGGCTTATGTTGAAAGGAAAGCCATTAAAATATACCTAAGCAGTAAGTTAATGGGGGAGAAATTCAATTTGAAAATGAGAGAGAACATTTTCAGATAGAAAGGGCAGGCAGTGGAACAGTGTGCTTAATGAGGTACAGTAGATATATTCAAGTTTAATCTAGATAATTTTAGATAATTACAGAAGAAGCTTAGGCTAGGATTTTTTTTCTTACTTTTCGCCCCACTGTTTGATGCCAAGTATTGGACTGGACCAGGAAAAAAAAAAATACACTATCATCCTATTATCATTGTCTTGTATAAGTTCTATTTTAAAAAACTAAAAGTTCTAAGCGTTTTTACCCAGGTGACCAGATGTCAGTCCCATGAAAGAACTTTAATGCTCAGACAGGACCTTCAGTATTTTCATTGCTTCTGATCTTACACTTCTGTCCAGAGTGCAAGCTCCCCTTGGTGTTACTCCTTCTCTCTTCACATCGCAGATTGTAAGTCTGTACTAGGAAATAATGTGCTGGTAAGTGGCTACTCTCTGATAGTCAAAGGCTGTTTCTAGGGTGGTGATGGGATTTCCCAAGGATAAAAACTTCTCAAAGTTTTGTTCTTTGTTTATAGTGGTGTTTGCTCTCATTGTAACATCCTCCTCATAATTTTCTTCAAATCTTTATTCAGGTTTGCATTTTGCTGTAGGTATTTGGTAAACGTTCATTAGCTCTTTAACAGCTTGTAAGATTATTTTTCTCCTCAGTACCAGGACTGTAATGATTTATCATGGTGAGGGGACATACCATGACATAGCTATAGGATGAAAGACAGAAAGGAGTGTTGTACAGGAGGGAGACCGTTTCAACTTCCCTGTCTGCTGAGGTTTCAAACCTGTTGGGAAATATTTGCTGTCATCAGGCAGGCTCTGGTTGGCATCTCAGGTTCAATGACTTACACTTATTTTTGTCTGCTCAGTACTGCTAATATTTCTGATGAAGGGCTATATGAACTAGGCTACCTGGGTTCTACTAAGAAGCACCTTATCGGCTTGTATGCTAGGGTATTCTCCATAGGGAACATTTAGTGAAATGGTTAAGGATGCAGATTTAGGAGAGATATAAACCTGGCTTCAAGTTCCTACTTAGCCGTTTATTTACTGAGTGTTCAAGGACTAGTTGCCTTATTTCTCCATAGTACTTCATTTTCTTATCTTTTAAAACAGATGTAATAATGTTAGCCAATTCTCAGGTTGTTAGGAGGAATAAATGCAAGAGTATATGAATTGCTTTTAAGTAAAGACCATTACCCAGTTTAATTTTAACTGATAACTAGTAGATAAATTTTAACTGTGACTATGGTAATAAATAAAGTGATACACTTACTACTACTATTATAATCATTTCAGGTCAGAAAATTTAGGGAAGCTACTATCATACATTCAAGTTTAGACCAAAAAAATGTCTGTAGTATATATCAATTAAAGAGATAACTCAAAAGCTCATTGCTATTATCTCAGAGAGCATAAATATTACCTTTTTTGAGGTATAGAATCAATTCCTGGGTGTGGCTACTGAAATAGTAAGCCCCATATCTAGCACTTAAGACCCACGTTCTAGAAAAACCCAGAAACCAAAACCAATTGGAAGTGACTCTCAAGGCACTAAAACTAAGCCATAAACCCAGTGAAGACCACCACGTAGACCATGTGAATGTATTGATTCCCTTAATAATTTCTTCAATGAAAACAACTATGCCAGCTTTGTTTGTTATAACATAAAGGGGTAATTAGCAATACCAAACCAATTCTCCTATACATTAATAATTAAGTCTATGCTATTCCTTCAGTGTGATAAGTTATTCTAGTTCTTCACCATTAGAGATATATGTCTACAATAATTCTTCTTTCAATTCATAACTCTTATTTCTGGAAGGTCAATATAAATGCTGCTGGGATCTCAGAAATTACTATCTGCTGGTCAAAATACAGAAAATTGCTACTAAGTTCAGCTTATATAAATCCCATACCACACCTTTTATCCAAAAAAAAAAACAAAACAAAATCCACATGCTTAATGTTATTGCTGTCTTGATTGCTTACTTGTTTTCAAATGGAGATACTACCCAATAATGGGCAAGATAAAGTAGGTTAAAGTTCTTTTTGCCTACCATCACTCCATAGGCAACTTCAGGAGCAGCAGAGATCTGCAATTGGCTCCAGCAGGTAAAAAGTATGACTTTATCTCTTAATGGATCAGGAAAATTCAGAAAAGCATCTACACAGGCAAGAAGACCATGCTCTGGATCAAAGTAACAAGATAGTAGGATCAGATGACTACAGATCTTCCTGTTACATTTGGATTTTCTGGTCTTATATTTTTGTGAATGAAGAACCAAGGAAATTTTCTTTGATACAGAAATCTTGAGGACACAGTGGAATTTAATGTGAAAATGCTTTCTATTGGTCAAATGCCTTTCCTTGAAGAACATGGCTAAGCATGCTTATAAGTTCTAGAAGTGGAGCAGTTCTACTCCACCCCATTCCCATTCTGGTATTTCCATAATATAAAGGAAGCCCACCAACATAATACTTAGGGCCATTCTCTGGCCCTTCCATAACTCAGACCCCATGAGGAGAAAGGGGTTTATACTGCTAGTGAATTTGAAAGAGGGAATACAATGCGGCACCTGGGTGGCTCAGTAGGTTAAGTGTCCAACTCTTAGATTTGGCTCAAGTTATAATCTTGGGGTCCTGGGATTAAGCCCTGTGTCAGGCTCTGTGCTCACTGGGGAGTCTGCTTGGGATTCTCTCTCACTCTCCCTCTGCTCCTCCCCCAGCTCACGCTTGTGTGTGTGCGTGCGCGCTCTCTCTCTCTCTCTCTCTCTGTCTCTCTGTCTCTCTGTAAAATAAATAAACCCCTTTTTTTAAAAAAAAAAAAAAAGGGAATACAGCAGGTATGGCCCACCTCCTTTCTCTCTCCTACCTGTGGGAAGTTGGCACATTATAGACGGAAAAGAATCCTCTATTCTGTCTTAAGGTTTACAGTCATGGATCCTGCTCCCTTCAGTGACAAGTCCTGTGAGTTTATTGTATTCTCAGATCCTCACATCACATTTGAGAGTTACATGTGGAGAAATTCTGAAGAAACCAAGGCACATGGTATCTTATCTCCATGGTTTCCTTTAAGACCCAGTTTAATTAATACCCAGTTTAAAATAACTTCTATATGCTGAGTAGCCTCTGTTTTATTTCTCAGTCAGATCTGTAGGTCACTAAGAGATTTTTTAAAGCTTTGAGAATGTAGCTACTATCTTTCACCAGAATGGAGACAAGAAAAATTTTAAAAATTGTCTTCTTTAAAAATATTAACATACTCTTAAAATTATACTCCTTATTAGTTGATAACTATGCTTGTGAATACTGGAAATTCAAATGGGAGTCCTACTAAAATATGATAAACTTGATTAATGAGCAAATAGAAATGGAGGCCCCAGCCAAGTTCAAACATACAAGCTTCCTTGGATAGAAGCAGAAAAGAGCCATTCAGAGATACTTGAACTACCTCTTCAATTATTATTATTCAAGAAAGTTTATGTCTCAGGTGACCTAATCTTGAGAATTAGCATGTTATGGACTTAGAAAACTGGTAGAGAAACTGAAGAATGCTTTATATGAATAGGAGATGGTATTTTAAGAAAAATCTCTTTGAAAATGACTGAGGAAGCTCTAGGAGGACAAGCTAAAAGAGAAAAGGTATATACTTCGAAGAAATTCAAGGTTTCAGAGACTGTGATCAAATGAAAGAAATATACTTAGGATACAATATACCAAGATTTAACTACTTTTAAGTTTTTGGCTGGACAACCAGGCTAGAAAAAGTGATCAGGGCTTGAGAAACATAACAGAAGAATACAGTGAAGATCAGAGACCAGACAGCCATAATTCCCCTGGGATGGAGCTAGGACTCAGAAACTATAGAGAAATGCCATCTCAAAGCTACAGACAGAGGGCATAGTAAAAGCTAATGGGAAACTGCCTTATTGAAGATTGTGATGTTATAATGACAGCTTATAAACTATTTCCACAAATATAATAGGCTATAACTAGCAGTGCTGGTATAAAATGCTCAAATTATTATTGAGTGAGTTTCAAGGTAAATTGATTATTACAAGTAGAGACACATATTAACTTCTTTCAAGGAATATGTTGTGGAAATTATGTAAAATAAGAAATCTAAGGCAAGATAAATGATGGACAATATAAACTAGAGGAAGACAGGCAGATCTCAAAGGTAGAATCCAGACCTGGATTAGATTTGGGGTTAAAAGAAGAAGAACTCTTAGGTATGAACACTGTACTCAGGAGAATGAAAGCAGAAATGTTTTGACAGAACCAGAAATGAAAAACAACATATTTCTTACTACAGGGGATCCCAGCAGGGATTGAGGCATATATTATTAAAAAAAATGTAAAAGACCTTCCACAGAGAAAATTAAGCACAACTGTTTTCCCCCAAATCTAAACAATTAACACATTTATACATCAAGAGGGACTCCAAGGAATATTGTGAGGACAACATCCAAGTTGGATGAACAGACAGAATTAGGTTGATAGATGTTTAGGAATATCAGGAAATTGAAGACACCCATATATGACTGAATGAGGTCAAGCACTATTTGGAGAGCAAATAACTGGAGTTGCCCAAATTATAAATCAATGTATTTTGCCAATAGGATTGCCTGTCATCAGTATAAACACCCCTACTGTCAGGAGAAAGCAGCACTGGTAGAAATTTTTTAGACCCAGAGTATAGAAAGAAAACTTGAAATTAGAAAAAACAGGCGCTCAGATGCTCCAAATAATAGCAGGACCAATGATAAGGAGGCTCATTACTCCCCATCCTGGTACTTGGTTAGGGCCAGAGTATGGGCAACTGAAAGAATCCTCAGAAATTAACTTTTGATCTTGTGTCCTCATCTAGTGGGATTACATTTTCCCTTCTGGAGAAGGAGAACTTGGGAACATGTTCTTCTTTTTCTTCCTCCTCTCCCTGGTCCTCCTCCCTCCTTTTCTCTCTTTTTAAAGGAACACAGAAATGTGTGACTCCTTACTTTCAGGAAGAAATATAATAATGTCAGAAATGGTGACAGGGGATTCTCTTTAATTTTAACATTTTCTTTTTTAGATTGACTAGAAAATCGCATATTTTAATTTATTTTCTTTGGCTTTGTACATAACTTTATTCTGAAAAATCTGATAATGGAAAGTGATTTGTATTCAAATTGAGCCATAACTTTATTGAAATTTACGTCAATCATGATGCTGTCGTTTGGTCCCATTATGGAATCTCTGATAGACTGTTTTGGACAAAGTGGCTTGAAATAATTTGGGATGGAAAATTGGAAAATTCTGGCCTTAGATGCATTATGAATCTAGAACAGATTTGGTAAATGTGCTTTTGTTATCTATTTTAAATTTTTGGGTGGCAAAATCTCTATTATCTAGTAGTATTCCCAGGAAGATAATCACGGAGAGTAGTTGGTTTTTTGGGGGAAGTGGCCTTGATGAGTAGAGCAGTAATGTTGATCCCCTCCATGGTGGAAGAATAACCATACTTTTTTTTCCCCACAATCCTGCCCAATCTTTATTGTATATTAAGAATATGGAAGCCTTATGTATCATTTGTTGCAAATACTTTGCCAGTCCTTGTATGTACTTTTTATGTTTAATCAAAGTCATGCATCTACATAACGCAGAGTTTAAAGCACCAAATGGCTCATTAGCTTGTGAAAAAGTGACCCCCTGACTACACCCTCCCCATTACTTTCTGTTGTTCAGAAACAATTACTTTACACTCTTTCAACCAATCTTTAGGATCAGCTTTCATATCTCTGGAAAAAAAAAGAAAAGAAAAGAAAACACAAGGCTGAATGGGGAAGAAAACATCATAATAGCCCCACTGCTCCTATCATTTGCCTGGTGTCATCAGTAAAAAACACCAAGCCTTGGGGCAGTCCAAATAACACACACCTAGTTTAGCAGGAGGGGGACTGAAAAAGGGGGTGTGGGGTGGCGGGTGGCGGGCTGCCATGAAAGTGCTAAATCCACCCATTGCAACAGAAGGATGTCAACAGACAAAGCCTAAAGCTGAGTAAAACCAAGAAGCAGCATAAGAATAACCATACTTTTGGTTGACCGTAAGCTTAGTGGCTAGGCCCAGAGACAGAAAGAAATGGAATATTTGGAGGACACTTCCTCCCAAGCTGAGATTTTCTTACATGGGGTTAAAAACCTGTTATTGTAGCAATTCTTGCCCTTTACTATCTCCAAATACAGATGGAGTAAGTCATTATATTGGTGAGTTTGAAGGAGGAACTAGATTCAGGTAGCCAGCCTTCTTTATCCTCTTACAGAGAGACATGCTGACTAGAGAAGATACGTGCATTTCATTGCTTTTGGTTGTGCATACAGCACAGAGAAAGCTGACTCTCTTTCATGAAGGTAGGAGTGGGGATACAGTTCTTGGGAATAAATTCAATTTAGGGAATTGTCAATAGCAAGAAGTTATAGAAAGGTCAAGTTCGTCTTAAAGAGCATCTCTGCTCATGCTGGAACATCATGATGTACTCTGCCTAATCAACAAAATGATGATGTAATGGGAAAGCAGTGGGGACTGACTGATAATAGGTACAAAACTGTGCTACTGACTCCATGACTACTAAAGTCAGGAGCTAATTCAAACAGAAACACAGATGACCTCCCATTGCTGGGGCAAGCATTCAAAAATCTTTAAAATGATCCGATAAATGAAAACTGAGGCAGTTATTTATAAGTTATTTATAAGTGCTGAGTGTAATGGTGGGCATGTTAAATATATATCCAAGTAATTTCAAGCATTCTATCTTAGAAACATAGTCCAACCTTAAGGAGTCCCACTTAATAGGAAATAGACTGAACAAGAAGACCAGGGTCCCTTCACTTGCATGTTCTATGAAAGTCAGGTAAGTGAGGCTGTCATCATAACTCATTCTTGAAACTTATGAGTCTCTAGTCATAGTCGATGGATGAGTAGCAATAACTTATTGAAATGACCACTATTTTCAGAGGAATATGATTTTAATGTACTTACCAATTGTCTTTTCATCATATCAAGAAGAGGTACCATCCATAGAGAACAATGCTCTTATTATTTGTAATCCAAGTATTATCTGGATCAGAGCTAAGACAAAGAAAATTTTATATGCATGATTTTAAGTAAGTAATCAATAAGACAGAATTAGTCATGGGGTATCTGGGTGGCTCTGTTGGTTAAGCGTCTGCCTCCAGCTCAGGTCATGAACTCACGGTCCTAGGCTAGAGCCCTGATATAGGGCTCCCTGCTTGCTCTTTCTCTCTCTCTCTCTCAAATAAAATCTTAAAAAAAAAAAAGAATTAGTCATGATTACAAATTTTTTAAAAGCCATTAGACAATGCAGTTATATAGAAGTTTGACTTTTGATAGTATAAAAATTATATCCTCTGTTTAATTCAGTAAAAAACTATACATATTTTACAGATGTTTTCATATTTAAAAAATGCATTAGCTTGTATTAAATAAATTACCACAACAGTTTGTATTTTTATAATAAATAAATAATAATTTCACATTGAAGACAACATGAGAAACTTAAAATAATTGATTCTATAGCTAGCCAGTTTACCAGCTTTCTTTAGTAACTTATTCAAAAAGTGACAAGAAAAAGATTAATTTGCAAGCTGTTTTTTTTTCCAGTCTCTAAATGATTCCTAAGTTTATAATTAATGAGCCTAAAGAAATAACCCTTTTTTCAGTATCAGTAGATGTGTAAAGCATTAAAATATCAATCATTTAATTTATCATGTTTTCACATTATGTTTCATAGATCACTGATAAGATCCTCCAACTTAATTTTTAGCACATATGTATTGAATGATGCGCAGAGTAAATCTCAGAATTTATAGAAGAATATGTATCAATGTCATAGCCTCCTCATCCATATCCAATTGTTCTCCTTAACAATATTCAATTTATTTTTCCTAAAGAAATTCATTTCCGGGAGAGGTCAGAACTTGACTTCATTCGGCAAACTTGATAGTTGGGTGTGTTTCTTTCACATTTGCATTTTGTTATTAACAACCAGTTCATTTCTACACCTATACTTTACAGAGTAATAAGTGAAAAGGCTTTCATTAATAATTAATGACATTTTATTTGCTGAAGACTAAAATTCAGTGAGATGAGAACTTAATCTTTTTAACAATATCTAGCAAAATTCTCTGAGTTCCATTATATTGTACTCCTGTGATATTCTACGGCTACATAGGTCTTATAGTCAAAATATTTTGAATAAGTTAATCAAATTTATCTAGTTTTTATTAAGCCTCCACTTGACAAAACAGTGGATATAGAAATGGAAACTATGTGGGATTCTTTTTTTTCCCCTCAGGTATTTCTTCAAGTAGTGTATCCTGATTTACTCTATTTCTTCCATTAATTTATATGTTCAAGAAATAGTTACTGAGCCTTTACCATGTGTCAGCATCACTCCAGGATCTGAAGACTGAGCAGTGTTGAAAATACTGTTTTTGTCCTCTGTGCCCTTCAAATCCAGAAGACAGACAGGAAGTAGATAGATAGATTTTTTATAGATAATTTAGTTTGAATAACATAAGAATAATGTTCTTTAAAATGAAATATATCTGAAGTTACATTTATTTGTATAGTTTTTGTGTTTGTAAGTTCTGAATGTGTATCTAAAGGATGAATCAAAACCTGTTTTTCTCAGTAGGAAAGCAATGGAAATAATTATTTAGCTTTCCAGGAGAACTACCCCAGAGGAGGAAAACTTTAATAAGCTTCCTAAAGACAATGACGACATGTGTGTGGTTCATGAGGTGTTCTGTGAACACAATGAAAGATCTTAGTATATAAAGCAAAAATTAAATACTCTTTTGTGATTTAAAAAGTCACATTGTTTCATATTTAAATAAAATCTGTGTAAATTAGTATTTTAGTTCTTACGGACATTCTTATTATGATCTCCTTGCTCATTCACTTCCCAGATCATCTGGAAGGTAATATACATTGTTTGTCTCCTAAAACCCCTCAAAACTTCTTCCCTTCCTCCATTTATAGCTGTTTCTTTCTTTCCTAGTTTACTGAGAAAATAAAAGTGATTAAAATAGACATTTCATGAGTTTCTATTTTTATATCTGTCACCTATCTACAGCCCCATTCTAATGATCTTTCTTCTCTGGTGTTATCACAGAGGAATTCCTTCTGCTCCTAACAGAAGTTCAACTCCAACATGAGATTTCATGACTTTTACCCATTCTAGGATACTGCTTCAGGGTCTTCTCTCTCTTGTACCATTAAACTTTCTCTCTTTACTGCGCATCTCCCATGAGCATACACACATCCTATTCTCTTTATCTACTTCTCTCTTGCTTTGCCCTTTTCTTTCCTTTTGAGCAAAACTCTTCACAAGTGTTGTAGTCACTACTACTTGTTTCTCACCTTTCTTCATTCAGTATTTCACCTTCATCAGGCTTCTGTCACCAATGGTCTCCACATTTCTAAATCAATAATCAGTTCTTGGGTCTTGTCTTACCTGGCCTATCAACAACATTTAATAACTGATTGATGTTTCCTCCTAGAAACATAGTTTTCTTTGATTAATTTCCAGGTTACTACATCTTTCGTTCTTCCTCCCACCTCACTACCACTCCTTGGTTTCCTTAACTGGTTCTTCCACCTCCACAAACATTTAAACTTCAATGGTCAGTTGTCTTATCATCTTTATTCTGTATATTTACTGCCTTGGTAATCATTTCCAGTTAGATAATTTTGTATACTTTTTCTACCCTGATGATCCCCAAGTATATTTCACCAGTCTGGACCTTATCACCGAACTCCAGACTTTCATATGCAACTGCCTACTTGACCTTACCACTTGGATTTATAACTGGCATTTCAAATTAACATGGCAAGAAATTGAACTACTGAGCCATCCATCTCCTCCTCCATGAAAGTAAAAGCTCTTACACCATCTTTCTTATGCTTATTTGGTGACAAACTATCTATTAATTTGTTCAGACCAAACCTTGGATGATTCTTCACTCTACCCTTCTCTACTCCATACCTTCATTCTACCCTCTTCTTCCTCACTTCATATGTTCCAACAGCAAATCTATTATCTCTCCTCTCAAAATATATACAGAATTTAACTCTTTCCCGCCACCCTAACTGCCCACCTTAACAAGCTACCATCATCTTTCCTTTGATAATGCCAAACTGCAAGTGTAGTACAATTCCACAAGCAATGTGCTCTACATTCCCACCACATTTGGTATTGTCAGTCTTTTGTAGTAGATATGCAGTGACATTTTATTTTGATTTAATTTGCATTTCCCTGATTACTAATGAGTCTTCACACATTTTCCTATTAGCCATTTGGATATCTTCTTTTGTGGAGTTTCATTTTAAACTTTTTGCTAATATTGATTTGAAGACTTTTTAAAATATATTATAGACATAAAACTTCATTGATTATGTGAATTGTAAATATCTCCTCAGTAGCTTGATTTTTTTTGTTCTCTTTATTGTAGCTTTTGGTGAAGGTAAGTTTTTGCTTTTGGTAGTCAAATTAATTGATCTTTCTTTTGTAGTTAGTGGTTTTCAATTTCTTTCATTTCATTTTCCTACCCCAAGGTTGTGACGATATTTTCCTATACAATCTTCTGAAAGTTGTGACTTTCACGTATAGATATATAATCTCCCAGAATTTGATTTTGTGTATACTGTGACAAAGGGACCAAACAACAGTTGTTGTTGTTGTTGTTCTTTCCATATGGATATCTAGTCTCCCTTTGGAGTAATTTTCCTCTCGGGCTCTCTGTTCAGTCTACTAAAATAGGCAGGTGAAAAACCCAGAAGTCATCAACAAAAATATTGATAAATTTTACTTGATATTATTAAAATAGATACAGCTTTAAAAGTTTCATCCTGATATCTATGCCAAAATCAAAGTCAAACAATAAGCAACAAACTGAGGGAAATATGCTTGCCATATATATTATTGACCACAGGTTAAGTTTATTAAGATATAGAACACTTCTTTGAATCAGTATGAAAATGATGAGCAACACAATGGTAAAAGAGGGAGAGGAAAAGAGGAGTAGAAAGTTTACCAGGAAATCAATGAAAAACAGTACATGAACATATAAAAACTTTTATTTTCTCCATAATTAAAAAAAAAATTTAGAACAACAATGAAATGCAATTTTATTGCTATCAGAATGGTAAAGGTTTTTATATGTTAGAGTATTCTGTTACTGAGGATGCATGAGAACTGGTGCTTTCATATTTTATTGGTGGGAATGGGAATATGTGATAATTTTTAAGATATACATCTATACTGACTTATATATTCCACTTGTACATGTACTCATCAATTCATTTTATCCTCACAAAGCCCTATGAAGCCAGTACAATTATAATCTCATTTTACTCATGAGGAAACTAAAACAAAGGTAAAGTAAGGTAAGTTTCCCAACATCAAAGCTAGTTAAGAAAGAAAGAAAAGAAAAAAGAAAAGGGGAAGGGTGCCTGGGTAGCTCAGTCATTAAGCATCTGCCTTTGGCTCAGGTCATGATCCCAGGGTCCGGGGATCAAGCCCTGCATCAGGTCCCTGCCCAGTGGGGAGCCTGCTTCTCCTTCTCCCTCTGTTGCTCCCCCTACTTGGTTCTCTCTCTGTGTCAAATAAATTAAAAAATAAATTTAAATAAAAAAGTTCCAGTTTGATTCTAGATAGTCTTACTCTGGACTCCAGGCTCTTAAACAATTTTATTAACTTACATGAATGTATGAAAATATTCATTGTAGCATTATCAACACAGTATTAGATATAAATACCATACAATATAGAAATTTATTTAAAAGTACCTTCATGCAGTGTAATACAAAGTGATCATTAAGAAAAAAAATGCTATAAACCTTTAAGTGCTGATTAAAAGGTACTCATTATACTTATTGTCATAAGAATCCTGTATCCCTGGTTAACTTTTTGGTATGTCCTGGAAATCTTGAGTTAAAGGCAGATTTATTTTTCACTACACTATATTCTTGTCTGGTTTTAACATTTTTACTATAGGCATATGATGCAATTATGTATAGATTTTTCAAGAAATAAGCAGTGTAGTAATTCAAAACTTGTCTCAGTAACGAGAAAATGTGATAAAAACAAATAATCAACTCTGTCTGGACCATGTCCACCCTAAGGCCTGCACTAGATGTCGTGCTTTGTAAAGAAAGCTTTTCACTCATCTTTGCCCATGATCAATGTGGAATCCTAGGAACTGTACCTAGAGCAGATTCCTAGGTGGTGACTTAGCCCTTTAGTTAGTTATTAAGAGAAAAATATAAATGTAATTTTATCCATGACGTTTGGGAGGCAATTTGTGGAAGAGGTCCAAAGCTTTGGGCCTCCTGCTGGGCTCTGTCATGCCTTCCAAGAACCCTAATAGTTCCTTCCTCAGAAGAAATGTCAAGCTGCTTGTGCTGTCAACAGAGCAGATGCTCTGCTGACGTCTTTGGGGAACAGTGTCAAGTGACTGGAAAATGGATGCCAAAGATGAAATAAAAATTCTTACCCTCATCACTAAATTTCATGTACCTCATGACCTAGTGTCTGGTTATCTACCCCAGGCCTCAGTGTTAGTAGCATCCCCAGCTGGGGAGACTCAACCATGTTACTACTGGAACACCAGAGAACTTAGCTTTCTCTCTTACACTTTCACGAGATGTTCTCTTAAAGAAGAGAATGTGTCTATTTAATTTGCTTTGTGAAAGTTTTTCCTCTTATCTGACAACTTCTACTTGGGAGGTATCCTCTTTCCTTCATCCTATGCCTTAAAATTATTCTGTCCTTCTATCTGTTGTCTTTTTTTTCAGTTTTTCTAATATTTATAATTCTTTTCATAGAAGGCTTTCATTAGGATCCAAAGTATACAATAAAAATACAGAAATTTTAACTTTTTCCCCTGTGCTTTCTCATACATTACTTTATTTGAAATTTCAAAAAAAAAAATCACAAGGCTGTTCACCTTATAGAAAAAGAAAGTGAAATCCATGAATTCAAATAACTAGTCCAAAGTGGCACAATAATTGGAGATGAAGATGGGCTGAGGGCTCTAGTTGGCTGTGCTTTCCCATATGCTAAAAGCTCTGCTAGGTTCTCTGTGATTGGTGTCTTCATCCTCATTAGAAAGTATAGCTTAAATTTAAAAATTCAAAAGAATGGAGGTTATGAATGTAGTACAATACTGCAGAAAATTTGTAGAATTCTGGACAACAGAAGGATAATGGAAGGGGGAGAGGAGGGAAGAGAATCATGAAGCAGAAGGGGAAGGAGAAAAACAGGAGGAAGAGGAGCAGGAAGGAAAGAGGAAGCAATAAAATTAAAAAAAAAAAAACATAATCAACCAAAGACAAACACTATTAACACTTTCATTCTCTTGTAGCATGCATTCTGTTTTCTTTTGTAAATTATTATGGTCATATCATCTACATCTTGATATTATCACTTAACTTGGTAAAATAAGTTTTATAAGTTGATTGATAACTCTTAAATTTTCATTTTCCACCTATATTCTTTTAAATAGATCCCCCCCATTTCCCTGTACAGGGAATTTATGATTAGCTTTACTTTTGCTATTATAATTCATATAGTGATTAAGTAATACATGGTATTTTTGGCCAGTGATAGTGGAGGAAAACCAAGAGTATGATTCCTCGAAGTCAATTGAACAAAATGTATCAAGAAGAAAAAAAAAAAAATTAGTAGTGGAAGTATTGCTGACAGGTGCTGACAGATAGTGACATTGTTTACTTTGTCTTTATCATGAACACAAATCACAAAATGTCTCCCTGCTATTTGTAGGAGGAAAAGATAAAATGTCATAGTCACCATCACACAGATTATATGTTTCTAATACCAGAAAATATGACTAGTGTCTACTTTTCATATCAAAAGTTCATAATTCCCAGAACATTTATTTCACATAAATTTTTATTGGGGCACTGGGGAAAAAAAGGGCAGAATTAAAAATCCTTTGCATTTCTGTTTGAACAGCATGATTGATATGCCATTCATTCATTGACATGTAATTCAATACAATTTTCTAATGATCTTTTTGAATTGACATATAATTCACAGGCCATAAGATTTACCATTTCAAAAGCACACTCTAGAGATTTTTAGGTTGTGCAATCATCATAATTGATTCCAGAACATTTTCATCATTCCCCAAAGTAAAGCCATACCCATTAGCAGTCACTCTCTCACCTTATTTTTCCCATTTTCTCCCCACCCCATCAGCCCCTGACAGCCACTAATTCCCTTTGTCTCTATGGATTTGCCTATTCTAAACATGTCATATAAATGGAATAATACAATATGTGGCCTTTTACATCTAGCTTTGTTGACCTAGCATATTTTCAAGGTTTGTCCATGTTGTAGCATGAACAATACTTCATTCCCTTCTAATGGCTAAATAATATTCCATTTTGTTTATCCACTCATCATTTGATAGACTTTTGAGTTGTTTCCACTTTCTTGCTGTTATAAATAGTGTTGTGATCAATAAATGGTGTAATTTCTTTGTGTGTGAGTATATGTTTTTATTTATCTTGGGTGTAGAATTAGGGTGGATCATATGGTGACTTCTAGAAGAACAGCCACACTTGTTTCCAAAGTGGTTGTAGCATTTTACATCTTCACCAGCCTGGTATGAAAATTCCAACTTCTTTATTCCCCCAGTACTTGTTGCTGTCTGTGCTTTTTATTTTAGTCATCCTGATGGTGACAACTGGTTTTGACTTGTATTTTCTTGATGATAAATGATGTTGAGTAGGTTTTCTCATGCTTATTGGCCATTTATATATCTTCTTTAGAGAAGTGTGATTTCAAGTTCTTTGCTTACTTTAAAAATTGAGTTTTTTGTCTTTTTATTGTTGAATAATAGTATATAAACATATCTTCCCTTTATACTAGACTATCAGATACATGATTTGCAAATACTATCTCTCATCCTGTAGGTTTCCCCTCTATTTTCTTGATAGTATTCTTTGAAATACAAATAGTTTTAATTTTGAAAAAGTCTGTTTTTTTCTTTGGTTGCTTTTACTTTAGATGTCATAACCAAGAAACAGTTGTCAAATCCAAGATTTTCACCTGTTTTATTTTAACAATTTTATCATTTTAGCCCATCTAACTGTTTCTTCAAGCCATTTTGAGTTAATTTTTGTGTATTGTATGAAGTAGAATTCCAACTTCATCCTTTTGCATGTGAATATACAGTTATCCCACCACCAATTTTTAAAAAGATACTTTTCCCTATTGAATTGGCTTGGCATTCTTTTCAAAATCAATTGGCCACAAATGTATGGGTTCATTTCTGGACTCCTAAGTCTATCTGTGTGTTTGATCTATATGTTCATCCTTAAGCCAGTACCACACTGCCTTGATTACTGTAGCTTTGTAATGAGTTTTGAAATCAGGAAGTGAGTCTTTCAACTCTGTTCTTTTTCAAGATTGTTTTAACTATTCAGAGTCCCTTGAATTTTCATATGAATTTTTGGATTAGCCTGTCAATTTCTGGAAAATCTCTAGCTGGGATTCTAATAAGAATTGCAGATTCAGTGTAGATCAATATGGGAAATATTGACTTCTAATCCATGACCACAAGCTGTCTTTCCATTTGCTTAGGACTTTGATTTCTTTCAAGATGTTTTGTAGTTTTCGGTGTAGCAGTCTTACACTTTTTTGTTAAAAATATTCCTACATATGCTAGGTTTTTGATGCTATCGTAAATGAACTTATTTTTTTAATTTCATCTTGAGTTGTTCTTTGCTACTGTATAGAAATATAATTAGCTCTTACAACAATGGTTGTAACCATTGTTACTGTAACCAGAAACTAAGCAAAAAGTTCCCCTTTTCCCTCAGTTTTTAACTAACAGTTGCATTTGCTTGAACATGTATGTCTTTGCTTAATTTCCTTCCAAAATGAGGGAGAAATTCCTACCAATATTATCGAATATTTGGCTCAATTCCTCACTAGAAAGATGTTTCTTTTACCCCACCTTCTGAATGATGGCAGAAAGATTAATCCTGTATTTTAAGGAAGAAACCTTTGATTTCAAATGAGGATTTTCTGTCTTCTCTTGGCCTGCTTGTTTCTCATTTGAAGCCTACCCAAACACTGGTTCCTGCAGCTGCTGGAAATACAGAGATAGAGATGGGAGATGGTTTGAAGTGGGGTGCGTGTGTGTGTGTGCGTGTGTGCACGTGCACATGCACAAGTGTGCACACTCATGCACAGGCAAATCTTTGATGATCTTCTATTTGAATATTAATAAGTGTCAACCTGAAATCCTAACAGAATTTTTCTAGTAACCACCAAGAATATGGCTGACTTTGAGAAAAGAGATATTTCCTATATCAATTTTGTTGAGAAGGAAAGTTTATTTAAGCCAGTGCCAAGGTAGATAAATGAAGAATGCGTCTGTTTTAACTCTAATACCAGCAGGAAACTCATTAATTTTTACAGAAGGAAATTTTACAGAAGGAAGTTAAAACGAAATAAAATTTGTTTTCTAAGAAGCTACTGGAATTTTTCTCTCTCAGCCTGCTTTTCTTATTCATGTGTGTGGAGTGTGATGGACTATTGAATCCTGACAACCTGTTGGATGAGATCCAACAATAACCAGTCAGATCAATGCAACCCAGACTGCCCTCATGGGACATGACAAGAAATTCGGCTGTTGTTTAGGATGCAATTACCCTGCTGGTTGCTGTAGAGAGTGACCTCCTTTACTCTGGTATTTATTGAATCCAGACCTAATGTCTGGTCTCATTTAAAAGTCCCTGTCTGCAATGCCTATCCCAAGGCCAAGTACAGTAGACAGTGAACCACCATAGCTGCCAAGATTCAGTACTTTGAAAAGTGTCTTTGCCAGGAGATTATCATGCCTGTTCCCGTTAGAATCAACATTGCTTTTTCTGGCTCATTTAATGTAAAATGCAATTCAGCTTCAAAGATAAGTACTTAAATTCACAAGTGGTTGACAGCAGGAGGATTATAGTGTAGGCTCTGAACTTAAAAATAGTTTGGGTCTGATTACAAGTATTTCTGTCCTGAGAAATATTTAACAGCATAGGAACTGAATAGAGGATATTAGTATTTGGCTTTATCAGCTCAAGAATAAAGACACATTGAAGGTATGACAATTGAGTAATGGGATTTGGAACTAAAGCCATGATCTTCTATTTCAGATTAAGAAATATTTTGAAGAAGTAATGTATAGGTTTCATTAAAATTTATGCTATGATTTATTTTCTTAAACTTCTACAGTGATTTATTAGATGTAATTGCAAAGAAGAGATAGTTCAGATTTTCCCTATTTGGCTAGAAGTTAAGTACTCTTGAGTCTAAACTTGGGGGACATGTCCTTATTAAAATGGAACTCATAATTAACATTTCTGTGCATTTTCTATAATCCAAACATGCAAGAGGGAACATTTAAATGCCTAGCAATTAAAATGAAAACATTTTACTTTTACTGGCAGCCTTTTAACTTTTCAGTTCATCATATTTATAGTTATCATTATTAGACATCTGGAAAAATATAGTTATGCTTGCTATTTATATTACCAACTAAAGACTTTGAATCACTTTGTAGACATGATCTCATTAACGCTCTCTACATCTCTGTGAGGTAAGTGCAATTATCTTCATTTTATTGAGTTTAAATTACTTTCTAAGGTGTCAAAGAAAATTGTGGCAGGATATGGAAAAAAAAAACAAGGTCTCTTAGTGTCCACTCTAATGGTAAATCCTGTTCAATAAAATCAGAAAGAAATGAATCCAGTTTTAAGTGCATGAGGCTTAATTTTCTACAAATAGTCATTTGATGTAGCTATATGAGACATAACATTTTGTAGTTTTGCCATTTCCAGTATAATTTATCAGCCTGACCCATATTCTAATGCATTTGACAAACCAATGTTTTATGCAATGACACTTTCCTAAGTTTTCTGGAAGAAAGTTTTATAAAGAGGTGGAATTGAAACTGTCTCTGTGAATGTTTTTACTTTTTAAAGAAATTGTCATTTCCTTTCTAATTATTCCTACTTTTTAAAATCTCCACCATCCACAGACACATTTGTAATCTAGGCTTGGCTTTTAGATGGTTGTTTTTGTTTTTGTCCCCCCCCCCCATTTATTTATTTATTTATTTGATGTAGTGTTCCATGATTCATTGTTTGCGTGTAACACCCAGTGCTCCTTTCAATACATGCCCTCTTTAATACCCATCACCAGGCTACCCATCCCCACACCCCCCCCCCACCCAGAACACTCAGTTTGTTTCTCAGAGTCCATAGTCTCTCATGGTTCGTCTCCCCCTCCGATTTCCCCTCTTCATTTTTCCCTTCCTACTGTGTTTTTTTTTTTTTTAACATTAATATATTATTTGTTTCAGAGGTACAGGTCTGTGATTCATCATCCTTACACCACACACAAAAATAGGTGGTTGTTTAAAATGAATTCCTCTTTACATTTTGGGGAAAGGGCAAGAGCTTGCCTTTGTTCACCTTGTGGATTTACTGAATTATTATGGAATTGATTGCCCTTACTCTAAATGCTTCCTACTCCTAGATTTTTATCAATGCTGAATATTTAGGCTAGCATTTTCTGCTCCAGTGTTGCTTCTAGATATAATAACAGACAATATAAGCAATTATATTTTTATTTAATTTTTTTACTGTAAACATTATCCCTCACATATATGGTCAGTTGACTTTCAACAAGGGCACTGAGACCATTCAATGTGTCAAGAATAGTCTCTTCAACAAATGATGATGGCCAAACTGGATATTCATATGCAGAAGAATGAAGTTGGATCTTTACCTGGCACCACATAAGAAAAGTACTCAAAATGGATTGAAGACTTAAGAGCTTCATTAGAAAACTTATAGAGGAAAATTTCGTGATCTTACACCTGGCAATGGTTTCTTAAATAAGACACCAAAAACTTAGGCAACAAAAGAAAAATTATAAATAAATCAATCTTCATCAAAATTAAACATGTTCATCCATTAAAAAGCACTGTCAACATAGTGGAAAGACAAACTGCAGGACGGAAGAAAATAAATCATATTTGGTAAGAGTTTAATATCCATATTATGTAAAGAACTACAACTCAAAAATAAAAAGACAGTCCAATTAAAAACGGGCTCTAAAGACTTAAATTGATATTTCTCCAAAGAAGGTGTTAAAATGGCAATAGCATATAAAAAAAATGCTCAACATCATTAGTCATTAGGGAGATGCAAATCCAAATCATGATGAAGTACCACTTCACATTTACTAGGATGACAATAATAATAATATTAATAATAACAATAATTAAGTGTGGAGGCTGTAGAGAGATTGGAATTCTCCTGGGAATGTTTGTGGGAAAGTAAACTGGGATAGCCACTGTGGAAAAATCAGTTCCTCAAAAAAATAAACATAGAGTCACCATATGACCCAGTAATTCTAATTCTAGGTTATATTCCCCAAATAACTGGGAATAAGGACTCAAAAAAAAAAAAAATGCTAATACACGAATGTTCATAGAAACATATTCACAATAGCCAAAAGGTGGAAATAATCCAGATGTCCACCTATAGATAAATCAATAGATAAATGGATTATAATACCACCAGTGTGGTATTATATAACAGAATGGAATAGAATATTACTCAGTCATAAAAATGAAGTTCTGATGCATGCTATAACATGGATGAACTTTGAAAACATGCTAAATGAAATAAGCCAGACATAAAAGGACAAATATTTTATTATTCCACTTATATAAAATATTTAAAATTAGCAAATTCATGGAGACAGAAAGATTACAGGTTATCTGGGGCCAAGGAGAGGGAAGAATGGGGAGTCATTGATTAATGACTACAGAGAGTGGCTTTGGAAATGATGTTTGGAGTGGTTTTGGAAATAGTGATATGATGGCTGCACAACATTGTGAATATAATTACTGTACAATTAATAATGGTTAAAAGGGGAGATTTTATGTTATATATATTTTACCCCCCACCAAAAAAAATAAAACTTACCCTTAGCATTTCAACCTAAGCTGCACAAGTTCTATTCAAGTGAAAATCACATACTTAGTAGTGTTTTCTAAAATGGAAAGCTCTTGATTTGCTTTTATAGTTAAAATAATACAGAAAGGGTTGAAAATTTCTCTCCCATTTCAACCCCCTTTAATAAACATTTAATAGTTGCAGAAAACAACTATTCTGTTAGTGTATTTGGAATCTCTTGAGCCAAATACATGTTGTATATAATAGAAATAGTTACATTTTGTTATATATGAGAACTAAGAGTTCTTCTAGGACTAACCTACATAGATTTTAATGTATGCATTTGTGGTAACTGTTTTGGTTGCTCAGAGAGCCTATTAAATTCTTTGTTTAGTCTATTTGGAATAGGTACAGTTGTATTATGGCTATGTTAACAGTATTTATTATATGATATGCATCCGGAAAAGGCATACTTTCCAGCTCTCAAGGCAAAAAGCTGCTGCACAAATGCAAATTTAAGAAAACCTTCTATTAAAATATGAGGTTCATAGTAAAACATCTTCACAGTGAAAAATAATTATATAAATTCTCAGTTTGACTATAAAAACAAGCATTTAGCTATCAGTAGGGGAAAACTCTACATTTTTTTTTTCAAAAAAATAATTAGCAAACACCTAGTGTAGTTTATTTTGAACATTTTTATTGCTAATTGGCATAAAAATAAATATAGTAATCCAAAACTCCCATATGTAAATATTATATAGACACACACATACACACCAAGCCAAAGTTTTCAGAAAACTGTGATTAGTATTTCTTTATGTGAAGTACTCACATGGATATATCTTTTATGTTGTATTTCTCTCTGCTTTATTTAAAAAAAAAGTCACAGCCTTGAGCCATTAATGGGTCATGATTAACAGCTAGAAAACACTGAAAAAGTGAATTTCTGAAAAGGATTCATGGCATGAAGGCCAATAGGAGGTGTATTTAATGGGTAGCTGTACTTTTTCATTCCCATTGTCAGATGACAACCCAAACTGTAATGAACTGAGCTGCTCTTTGCATCTATACAATTTTGTGCCAAGGAGAGATGAGCCAAGATTCCTAGAAACATGTCCATTATCAGTGGAAAGTAAAAGTATTGTTCTAACTGGCATTGTTTTTTAAATTTTTTATTGTTATGTTAATCCCCATACATTACATCATTAGTTTTAGATGTAGTGTTCCATGATTCATTGTTTGTGCATAACACCCAGTGCTCCACGCAGAACTCTAACTGGCATTTTAATTAAATAAAGGAAAATGTCTTCGAAAAAATACCTTGAAATATTGTTAACTGGCACTGAAGCTTCAGAGAAAAGATAAAACCTCCTTCTTCCTTCCATCTTTTTCTTGGCCTGTCTCTCCTTATTTCTTTCACAGAGATAAACTGTTAAAGCAGTTACTCTTTCTCTTGCCTTGCTAACTGTATCTAGGACTTCCAGTGAGTAGTGTTGATGGGAGCAGACAGCTTTGCCTAGTTTCCAATCTTGCCAAGGATCCACAAGTAGGTTCTTTATCAGATTGAGAAGTTTTCTTCTACTTCTTGAGCTCTTACTTCAATGGGTGTTAGGATCCAGTAAGTGCTTTTTCGCTATATATTCATATCATTTTGTGATTTTTTTGTTTGTATGATAGATTATGTATACTGATTTGTTTGAATGTCAAACCAATCTTGCATGCATGATATGAATCTATCTTGTTTGTGATATCTCTCTATATCTTGCTGTATTTACTAAAATCTCATTAAGAGTTTCTATGTCTATGTTCATGAGAGATATTGGCCTATAGTTTTCTGTTCTTTTAGTGCCTTTGTCTAATTTTGATATCAGAGTAATGCTGGCCTCATAAAATGAATTGAGAAGTGTTTCCTTCTTTTCTATTTGCTGGAAGTTGTTTTTTTTTTTTTTTTTTTTTAAGAATAGGTTATAGTTTTCCTTACATCTTTGGTAGAATTCACCAGCGAAGCCAACTGGACCTGAAATAGTCTTTGCTTGAAAGTTTTTGAACTGTGAATTCAATTTATTTAACAGATGTCATCCTATTTAATTTCATATTGAATGAGCTTTGGTAGTTTGTGTCTTTCAAGGAATTAGTTCATTCTAACTAAATTGGAAACCTTTATTGGAAAATTGTTTATAGTATTCTCTTATTCTTTTAAAACTTAAATCAACTTTCCAATGGCTTTATATTTAGAGAAAAGTTGCAAAGACAGAACAGATGGTTCCTGTATATCACATACCGTTTCTCCCATTAGTATTTTACATTACTATTGTATATTTGTTACCACTGATGAACCAATTATGATACATTATTATTAATTAAAATCCATACTTTGAGTTCTACTAGTTTTGATGCCAGCAGGCTGGGTCTGAGGACCCAGAGGGGTCCCACAGGACCAGCCCAAAGGGTCTCTGGCTGCATGTAGGATCGAAATCAAATGCAAACCAGCAGGAAATGAAAACAGAGTTTATTGAAGGTATAGAGAGAATACAGGTACACATAGTGTCTGGGAGACTCAGAAAGGAAAGGAGAGAGCCTCCTCTTTGCTTGGGGTCTGGAGGTTGTTATTGAGGATTGTGGTCCGGTGTAGCATCCTCTTAAGCATCCAGGAATGGGTTAGAACAAAGGGGCCCAGGTGTTATCCTTGGAGCTAGGGGTCTTGGTGTTGAGAGGTCTAGCTCTGGTGGTCTCGAATGCACATATGATGATGGCTTTATTTGGTCATTTTCACCTTCCTTCCTTAGATGTTATCTATTCTAAAGAAATCATTAACTTCTTGTCCTTTACAAGTAGGACTACGTTATTTACATTATGAGGCATGTGTAAAGTAGGGGCAGGTCCTAGCAAAAATAGAAGCAGGTAAAGGGGCAAAAAGCAGATTTTTATGGAGTTCTTCGAGTTCTCTGTCTCAGTTATACCCTAATATTCTTTTTCTATTCCAGGATCCCATCTAGGATACCACAATACTTCAAATTATCAGGCCTTTTTAGGTTTCTCTAGGCTGTGACAATTATCAGTCTTTGGTTTGGTGACCTTGACATTTTTGAGGAGTACTGTTCATGTGTTTTGTAGAATGTTCCTCAGTTTGTGTTTGTCTAATGTTTTTCTTATGGTAAAACTGTGGTTATTGAATTTTGGGAGGACAACAGAGATTAATAATCATTCTCAACATATTTTATCAAAGCTATGTGCTATCAACACAGAGGAAATATATAGCATGTTTAGATTTATTTGTTTCTGATGGTTTAGCTCAATAACATCATATTCTTCTGTGTTATTTTCCTGTGTGTGTTATATTTACTGTAGTTCTTCATGCAGTCTTTCCGTCTCCCTGTCCTCTCTTGATTTTCTCCATCTCAGTCTTGTGGAGTCATTCTCTTGCTTTCTTGCATTCTCTTTAAAACAAACAAAAAAACCCCCAAAACCCCCAAAACCAAAATTTCATATTTAGTACATTTTGTGTATATGTAGTAGTTATCTTTACATTAAAATACTGTTTGGAATGGCCTTAGCCTCCCCCCACCCCGCCCTTTCCTTGTTTATGCTTTTCCTATTTGTCTGCTTCGATTTTTACCATTTCATTTCTGTTACCTGTGTGAAATCATGAGCTAGCTTATTCTAGTTTCTCATATCTTGCTCGATTCCCTTCCTGTTTAAAAAAAATCTTGATTTCTATTAACTAAGGTGAATCTGCCCCATGGTAAATTACAGGTAGAGACTACATAGTTGGAGCTGTCACACAAAGGAAACCTTATTTACAGCAGATTAGAAGATCATGGGGAATAACTTCCAAAGCTGTGACTCTCTGAGTGGGGGTGAATGGGTTCTTTATATTTAGGGTTAGGATGAATATTCAGAAAGGGGAGCTTTGTAATTGCATATAAAGGTGGGCATAAGGTCTCTTAGAAAACATGCCTATAAATGCATAACATAACCTGTTATGTTAATGAAACTTGTGCTCTTCCCAGGGTGGAGACTTTAACATTATAATGAAGAGAGATAACTGTCCTACAACGGGAAAAGCAATGGGCATGCTCCCAGGGAAGGTATAAACTGGATGGGGTCTTGGGCTCTTTATCTCAGGTAAGGGATGCAGGGCCTTGCTTACTTTTGAAATAGCACTGGGAGTTTTACCACTGATTGTCTCTGATTAGGGTAGGCTATTTCCAGACCTGGTAGAGAGGGTTAATTTTTACATTCCCTTTGTTCCCTTAACTACTAAGGTTTTGCATTTCTTTGTAATTCTGACACCTCCTGGGAAGTTGTACAAGAAGGGCAAGTGGAGGGTACCTGGGTGGCTCAGTTGGTTGGGTGGCAAAAAAAAAAAAAAAAAAAGAAGGGCAAGTGGAGATGGTAAGGCATAGATCAGGTGGCCTAATGACCTCACTTTCTTTTCCTGGGGACCCTTGACTCTGCTTACATTTCTACTGTGTGAGAATGTATAATATCCTTTACTCTTCATCCACTCGTGTCCCCGTTTTTATTTTAATCTTATATCCACAATTAAATACATTTATTTGCTTACCATTAGGTCTTTTGCAGGGTCTAAAGTCCTCTCTCCATTGACTAAAGTTTATTCTCCAGTGGATTCCTAGGAAAGTCTTACCACTCATCTGAGTTCTGCATTTCTTTGTTTTGATATCTTGTTGACAGCTTGACTGGTTTGAAAATCTTAGGTTAGCACTTTGTGTTTTTAAAGTTTTGTTTTGGTTTTGTTTTTAATTTTGCTCCATTCTCTTCTTTCTATGCTCTTGTCTACAAGTTTGATGTCAACTTGATTGTCTTTTCTTTGTAAGTGACTTGGTCTTCTTGCCTGGAGACTCAAATAACTTTTTTTCTCCTATCTTTACAGTCCAGTAATTTTACTAGGATATATTTTGGGGTTGAATGTTCTGTCAGTTTTTTCTTTTTTTTTTTCCTTCAGTAATGGGCTCTTATAGTGTGTAGATCAGACCTTTAATTTTTACAGTTTTTTTGGATTATAATTTTACATATTAAGTTTCAGTGTTTTCTTTTTCTTCTACAAAAATCCAATTACACATATGTGACTTTTTTTGCCTTTTTTATGTATCACTTTTTATGTGATGCATTTTACCTCTTTTATGATTTTATTTTTATTCTCTTGGTTCTTTTCATGCCATTTCTCAATGTTTCAGTATATTTTCCACTAAGTCGACTTTTCCTTAGTCACCTTGAAATTTATGCTTTTCTACTGAGTTATTTTTTTTTCCTTTTTCTCCTTTCTTTCTGAGTGTGCAAAATTTTCATTTCACATCTTCCTGTTTTTTTTTCCATTTCCCTTCTCAACTAATTAATTAATTATTTTTTAAATCTCTGATTTAGAACTTTCATATCTGCAAATGCTTGTTTTGAGTTATTTAATTTTCCTTGGGTATTGCTACAGTTTTTTGCTGTTGTTATTTTGTGTATATTTGTTTATTTGTTTGTTTTTCCCTGTTTTATTGTTGCTTGGGAGGATATTTTCTTTTGCTGAACTGTTTTAATTCTCATTTTCTGTTTTCTTAAAGTAGCTGTGTAGGGATGTTACTTTCCAGTTTTGTTCATTTTTAAATGTCTTCTATTTTTTGAAAGTGGCAATAGAGAATGTCTCTATGGCAACTGGGTGAGGGACTTGATAGTATTGTTTCTTACATTGAGAGTATCCTTGTCTGTTAGTAAAGTGAAACAGAGTTTCTTGATTGCTTGGCACATTTCCTTGGAATCGGTGATATTGATGTGCATTCTGATTTTTCTCATTTTTTCCTTAGTTTCCACCATTTCCTTCCTTTTTTTTTTCCTTTCATACTCTGCCTCTAACTGGTATATTCTGTTTGCAAGTTCCTTTACTTTTTCCTGGCAGCAATACTTCTCAAGACTGCCAAGTTTTGATTCTTCAGCAGTTAACATTCTGATCAATGCAGTAGTAATCATCAGCATTAAAATATTTAACCAATTTCTACAAACTGTATACTTCATCCAAATATGTACATACACTACACATATACCAAAAATAATGTACTTTCTGTTACACTAGTCAGATTTCAAGATTGATTTATTTACTCAAGCAATATACTGTAGCAATCTACCAGCACTAATAAGAGATAATAAGTAAAACGAATCCCCAGACTTACATTCTAAAATATCCAAATAATAACCCAGTAGTTGTAGTGTCATAATATTTGTTTTGGAGGCCAGATTTATAGTTATTTGCCTTAGTTCACACATCAATTGTGGAGAAACAAAGATAAGTATTTTGCTATTAAGCTGAGAAGTAAGAGCTAGACAGAATGCCCCAGCCAAGAAAAAACAATTGGTTCTTGCACTCAATAAAATTCAGAATGAGTTAGTTTTCTATGTTATTTGTATTAGATTCTGTAATTGCACTATACCTGAAATAGTTTGAAGAACAAAATATTTATCCCTAGTTGGTATCACAAAGAAGGAGCCATTTTTTTGGACAGCCACATGCAGAAGAATGAAACTGGACCATTTCCTTACACCACACACAAAAATAGACTCCAAATGGTTGAAAGACCTCAATGTGAGACAGGAGTCCATCAAAATCCTAAAGGAGAACACAGGCAGCAACCTCTTCGACCTCAGCCGCAGCATCTTCTTCCTAGAAACATCGCCAAAGGCAAGGGAAGCAAGGGCAAAAATGAACTATTGGGACTTCATCAAGATAAAAAGCTTTTGCAAAGCAAAGGAAACAGTCAACAAAACCAAAAGACAACTGACAGAATGGGAGAAGATATTTGCAAATGACGTATCAGATAAAGGGCTAGTATCCAAAATCTATAAAGAACTCATCAAACTCAACACCAAAAGAACAAAGAATCCAATCAAGAAATGGGCAGAAGACATGAACAGACATTTTTCCAAAGAAGACATCCAAATGGCCAACAGACACATGAGAAAGTGCTCAACATCACTTGGTATTAGGGAAATCCAAATCAAAACCTCAATGAGATACCACCTCACACCAGTCAGAATGGCTAAAATTAACAAGTCAGGAAACGACAGATGTTGGCGGGGATGCGGAGAAAGGGGAACCCTCCTACACTGTTGGTGGGAATGCAAGCTGGTGCAGCCACTCTGGAAAACAGTATGGAGGTTCCTCAAAAAGTTGAAAATAGAGCTACCATATGATCCAGCAATTGCACTCCTGGGTATTTACCCCAAAGATACAAAAGTAGGGACCCAAAAGGGTACATGCACCCCGATGTTTATAGCAGCAATGTCCACAATAGCCAAACTGTGGAAAGAGCCAAGATGTCCATCAACAGATGAATGGACAAAGAAGATGTGGTATATATATACAATGGAATATTATGGAGCCATCAAAAGGAATGAGATCTTGCCATTTGCAACGACGTGGATGGAACTGGAGGGTGTTATGCTGAGTGAAATAAGTCAAACAGAGAAAGACATGTATCATATGACCTCACTGATATGAGGAATTCTTAATCTCAGGAAACAAACTGAGGGTTGCTGGAGTGGGGGGTGGGGTGGGAGGGATGGGGTGACTGGGTGATGGACACTGGGGAGGGTATGTGTTCTGGTAAGCGCTGTGAATTGTGCAAGACTGTTGAATCTCAGATCTGTACCTCTGAAACAAATAATGCAATATATGTTAAGAAAGAAAAAAAGAAGAAGAAGAATATAGCAGGAGGGGAAGAATGAAGGGGGGGAAATCGGAGGGGGAGAAGAACCATGAGAGACGATGGACTCTGAAAAACAAACTGAGGGTTCTAGAGGGGAGGGGGGTGGGAGGATGGGTTAGCCTGGTGATGGGTATTGAGGAGGGCACGTTCTGCATGGAGCACTGGGTGTTATGCACAAACAATGAATCATGGAACACTATATCTAAAACTAATGATGTAATGTATGGGGATTAACATAACAATAAAAAAATTAAAAAAAAAAAAAGGAGCCATTTTCAAATGGATCGAGATAATAATTTGAAGAAAGTGTTCTCCATAAAACCCAAGTGGTGAATCAATTATTCATGTATTGTTGTTCACAAAACTTTTTAAATGCTTATGTTTCTAACTGTCGTGACTTCCTTTATTTATTTTTTTTTGGCACCTACTTAGAGTGCCCTACAGGAAGAGGTGTGCTGGGTATATTTACCTTTATATTTTGTTTCTGTTTTTGTAAGAAACGTGTGTCAATTTGGCTCAGTCCTAACCTTAGAAATTTAGTTCAATCTAAGGTAAACAGAGCAATCGTAAAAATACCAAGTCAATTATTAAATAGTATCCATAGTCTCCTATGCTCCAGTACATCCAGAGATGTACCTTAATATTTTAAGCCTGGATGAGTCACTTATCATATATTAAAATATTTCAGGAGTGTATTAAAAAATAATGGTGAACCAAGTAAGGATTCTGAGAACTCCTCATTTGCAGCCATCTGTGAATTCTTCATAACTCTTTGAAGAAATTTTAGTATGGCATTATTTTTTTGTCTATACTAAGACAGTATTCATCTTAAAGTACTTCAAGAAGTATGGACATACTCATGCTCTTTCCACTCTTAGTAATGATGTTTCTGTTTTCTTTATCATTTTTTCAGGGTAAACTCTTATTCAGATTCAGTTTCTCCTATATGCAAATGATGGTCCCATTCTCTGTGATTTAGCATCTAACATGTTGCTTGGCAAATAATCATTTAATAAATATTGAACTAAACTTGTAACACTTTTATTCTCCTTCAAAACACAACCACGAAGAGATAAAAAGTACAGCTTGGGGGATATAGTCAATGATATTGTAATAATGTTGTATGGTGACAGATGGTAGCTACACTTATGGTAGTGAGTAGAATATGTATAGAACCATCAAATCACTATGTTGCATACCTGAAACTAATATAGCATTGTATGTCAACTGTACTTCAAAATTTTTTGGGAAAATGCAATCAAAAAGTAAGTTTATAAAATGGCACCATGTATCCTCATTCAGAAAAAATATGAATACTGTGACATTTACTTCAGAATTTTGTTTCTTCTTAAAAAGAGAGTGAGCCCAGCACATTTGGAATAAAACCTCCTGAGTTCTCACGCACAGGGATAACCTTTGATCTTTCTCAGATGTGACAATTATTGTGAGTTTGATGAGTATTCTCCCTTCTGTATTCTTATATTCTGCATATTTTTTTATAAACACTCTATAGCATTAACTATTTTTTAGCTTAGCAAAATACTAAAGGCACATATAATGATAAATTGTTCTATGACTTATTTTCATAACTTTGTATTATTTTAAGATTACATTATGTTAAGATTGATCAATCCTGATAACTATATAAAATGTAACTATTTTGTTGCTATAGTAGTCTAACATATAAATTTTTATGTACTTGTATGTTGATTGAATTTTGGTAGATTTTCTGAATATTTATTACTAAAAATTGAGCAATGGTTCTCATTAAATACATCTCCATGTACAAATGTACAACATTTTCTATAGGGAGTTTACCTATAAATTAAATTAGTTAAATCTCTTTTAAAAAAGATGACATTACAGAGTATGTGCATTTTTAACTATAATTTTTTCAACTACAATATTTTTTCCCATTTTGCATTCCAAACATTTTATAACATTGAACAGTACTAGTAACTGTATATAAGAGTTTTTCTTTACCTTCATCACTGCCTACAAAAATTATTTTGGACTTTTTTTTTTCCAAACATACATATTTGATATAGAATCTACTTCCTTAAAATTTGATTTCTCTCGTTATTGTATATAACTTTATAATTGCCTCTTTTAAAAAATCACCTATTTCATTATTGATTTGTAGAAATTTATTTATTCTTTCAAAAAATTTTATTTAGTTATACATTTGTTTCCCCTGCCAGACTGTAAACATAATGAAGTCAGGTGTTGTATTGAGTGCCTTCTACATTCAAGGCATCCTTTTAGGTTTTAAGATTACAGCAGCAAACAACATGAAGCCCTTGTCCTCACAGAGTTCATATGCTAGTGGAGAAACAGAAAATAATAGGATGAAGAGGTGAAACTTGGAGTGAAGGTATAGAAATTTCTTGAGAAAGAACATGCCAGAGAAAGGAAACATCAAGGTAAAGGATTTGAAGAGGGGACATGCTTGGTCTCTCCAGGAATAGCAAGGGCTAAGCCAGCTGTAGGGCAGTGATGATGGAGCAGTCATTGAAGGTGAAGTTGGAAAGACAACTGGAGTTAGATTGTGTAGGGTTATGTTGGACATGGTAATGACATTGGACTTTAAATGTGTTGACAAATTATTGATGAATCTCAAGGAGGGAGATATGATCTGTTTGCATTTTAACAAAAGATCTGATCTAGATCAATTTTAAAGGCAGTGATTTTTGCCCTCCAGGAAACATTTGGCAATGTCTGGATACTTTTTTTTCTTAAACAACATGACAGATGCTAGTGTCCTCTAGTTGGTAGAAGTAAAGGATGCTACTAAGCATCCTAAAATGCACAGAGAAGAGCCAGTCCCCTCCCAACAAATAACTATCTGGCCCAAAATGTTAATAATGCCAGAATTAATTGCTCTGGTCTAATCATCTACCAATACAAAATCAGTTCATTTAGAGTATTATGCATTAGGGTAAGGCAGTTGCTCATTTGCTAGAATTTCTTTTTGGATTTTTCACTAGATCTCTAGATTTTTTTTCATATAAAGTTAAAATGCAACTTATTTGGGAAAAAAAGTACCTGGCAATTTTAGGGTAATTGACAATTTTGTGACATTACATCTTTCCATACAAAATGTGGAGTACAAGTACCACATTTTTCTTTCTTTATTCTCATACATATGTGTATATGCATAAATATGTATATGTATATATATATTTGTGTATGTGTAATTTTTATACAAATTCATTAGAATAACACTTTTTTATATACCTCTATTATAGAACTTGACATATTTTATGATACTTCTTTAGTTATACATTCATTTCCCCTGCCAGACTGTAAACATAATGAAGTCAAGTGTTGTATTATATTAATCTCAATGATGAGGGTCCAAGATACGTTTATTAAATATTTGTTAGGTATTTTGAGATCCTCAAATAACAACAGTATATGGGGTGTTTTCCAATTACTTTTTCTCCATAGCAGTTATGATTGTGTTTCAGAGAAGGCAATATCAAATAGGTGTAAGAACTGGAATAACAGGTTAGGATGTCTCAAGGGTGATTAAGATTAAGATGAGTGTATTGATGATCAAGTATAAGAAGTCGATGAGATGACCCATTGCCATATTCCTGACTCAAGGCACCTAGAATTTACACTCTGCCTTGACAGACAGGATTTTTTTCACTATGTAGTATTAACTTGGGCAACTAGCCTTAGTGTCTATTTTAAGGTAATGCTCAAAATGCCTAAAATGTGCAGTCGCACCCATTGCTGCATGGCCTCTGAATAAGCAGCGTTTAGAGTAGACAGTGATACAGCTCTTTTGTAATTATAGCATTAGTGATTCATGATCTTCCTTGTCAGGTTCTCTTTGGTTATCTGTGAAGAAACAAAAATGTGGTCTTATTAATCCTTCCACAGTACTTTCCTCTTCTATCTACTTTTTTTATTTCATTTTCCATCTTATTTTTTTTTTAATTTTTTTATTGTTATGTTAATCCCCATACATTACATCATTAGTTTTAGATATAGTGTTCCATGATTCATTGTTTGTGCATAACACCCAGTGCTCCATGCAGAACGTGCCCTCCTCAATACCCATCACCAGGCTAACCCATCCTCCCAACCCCCTCCCCTCTAGAACCCTCAGTTTGTTTTTCAGAGTCCATCGTCTCTCATGGTTCTTCTCCCCCTCCGATTTCCCCCCCTTCATTCTTCCCCTCCTGCTACATTCTTCTTCTTCTTTTTTTCTTTCTTAACATATATTACATTATTTGTTTCAGAGGTACAGATCTGAGATTCAACAGTCTTGCACAATTCACAGCGCTTACCAGAACACATACCCTCCCCAGTGTCCATCTCCATTTTCCATCTTATTTTTCTCATTCATACTTTTTTTTAAGTATAATAGATACACAATGTTACATTAGTTTCAGACGTACCACCACCCAGGTTCCCACAGAGGATAACTTAGTTCAGAAGGACCAGGATGTACTCACAACCACAAGAACTCCTGGAGATGGAGAGGTGCCACCCATTCCACAGCTATGAAGATTCATTCATGAAAGTTACACCAAGCTTTTCTCTCATTGAATCTTTGGCTATGCCTTTATTTCCTTAAAAAGGCGGGGGGGTGGTGGGAAGAAGACTAGAGGCTCATAAACTATAAAAACAAGTACATTTTGGCAATAAATATACAACAAAGAATGGAGAAACATAAAAGTTATTATCTCAATAAAAACTTGTGTTAGAGGAATGATGGGAGGCTTCTAGCACTCACTAGTCCATAGAAATCCTAAAATCCCAGTGGGCAGATTTCCCAGGTACCATTATATTGAAGGTAGGAAAAGTTCTTTAATTAAGCCCTGATTCTCCTTCTTCAGAGGGACTCTCCAGTGTATTTTTTTCTATACCTCTTGACTCTGCTGTTTTGCAACATTCTTCCTTTGCCTTCATCCTATTGGGCCACTGCTGAAAAGTCAGTGGAGAACATTTTCTTACTGATGGTTGAACAGTTTTCTCAGCCTACTTCTTGTCTGTTAGAAGTTGAAGGACCAGAGGTATTTCATGACTTAAATGGTCTAGAACTCTTTAGATCAGTTTGGCAATGCATTTGCAAATACACCTTTCTCAGAAAAGTTTCTAAGTTTTCCATGATTTGATACTAATCAATTCTATATACTAAAGCTGTACCTATAGTTCTTTTTGAGATATGTTTTTCTTTTATATTTAATTATGGCCTATTTGAGCTCATTAAATGGGCTACCCATGCCATATTATTGTCTTAGCAATAGCGCATTTATGCAAGACTATTTTAAACCTCTGTTTAGATCATGTCCACTAGCATCATATTTGCTGAAGCTAGTTACATGTCTATGCATAACATCAGATAAGCACAGAAATACATTCTTCCCATGTAGGTCAAAGGGAGGTAGTGAATATTTATTGAACAATGATTTAATATACCACACCTACCATAAGAGTGGTAAGCAGGGTATTTTCAGGGTTCCAGGGATGAAAGGAAGAGGAAATATCTAGTCACTGCAGTGATTAATTGAATTAAAGGCTGAACAAATCCTACATTCAGTGATGTCACTGTTAGAGACAGAGACTAATTGCACTATGAAGCTCAGGAATTAGTCATTCTTATTGGCAGTGTAGTAGATACAATGGAAAGAATGGAGTAAAACCAAATTTGAATCAAATAGACTATGTGGCTTTTTACAAGTTATGGACCAATCTGTACCTAGTTCTTATTCAATTAAAAAGGAATAATTATTGAGGCGCCTGGGTGGCTCAGTCAGTTAAGTGTCTGCCTTCAGCTCAGGTCATAATCCTGGAGTCCTGGGAATCCCTGCTAGGCTGAGAGTCTGCTTTTCCCTCTGCCCCTTACCCCGCTCGTGCTCACTCGCACTCTCTCTCTCTCAAATAAATAAATTCTTAAAAAAAGGAATAATTGTCTAGTTTATATGATTCTATAGAGAATATGTATTACAGAATATACAGAAATATATACATATATATATACAGAAAGAGAGAGAGAATGCTACATTTTTATCCTTATTTAAATGTTACATCCCTCCAATTTCTACTTTTAGCACATAGCATAACCTGCATTTGTTTTCTTTTTAGCTGACAAAGAAGATTCAATTTCAAAGAGAATTTTTGTTAACCCCAGTAGATGCAGTGAAGCATACAGTTGCAGTAGTAAGAGAAAGGAAAAATGTTATAAATGAAAGTCTTATATAATTAGAAATAATTATTTAATGTGATAGTAGATAAAATTGAGTACATCCTGGGCTGTGATTGGGGAAATACCTTAAGCTCCACTGTGCATATTCAATCTAGATCTACAGTGAATATTTATACCAACTTTAATTATCACACTGGAGATTTAATAAATCAGGTTTCAATGATATTCTTTCTCTAAGGAAAAAAAATAAATTAATTAAACTCTGTGATGAAGACAGAACTATAGACCAGTTTTCATGCAAAAGGCATAAAATCTTAATAGATTAATCTGTACAATGCATTTAAAAAACAATTCACTAAGCTTTTGTGTTAAAAGGATAATTTGGGCATAGGCCTAAATATCCCCTTCTTGCTGTAAATGCATATGATGCTATATAAAATGTATAAATGTGCACATATACGTTAAACTATGTATTTTCATTTAATAAGGAGAAAAGTGGAAAGGAAGCACTTACTGGTGAGTGGGAGATGAGGCTGCACTGCCCTAAGAAACTGGTATCATTATTAGGGGCTGGAGATTCAATGCCAAAAGAGCATCAACATTAGCCCCATGTACATAGTATTGGGAACTCTGGATCCATGTTCACTTCTTGTAGTGAAGCTGGAGGTGAGCTTCAGGGCCACCAAGTATCAGTTATGTTTCTAGGAAAACCTTTTTTGGTGCTGGAAGTGTGAATAATTTTTCTGAGACATGACAGAATCTCTAGTAACTAAAAACTTTAAAAAATCTGAGGTAAGTGTTCCTCACAAGACTCTTCATAGCAGCAATCAGGAAACCATTCATAGGGTAGTCTTTTATATGTAAGAGATATTTGCAACAAATTCCAGTCATTTAAGATTATACAGTACCTATCTTTGACCAGAATGAAAAACAAAACACAACAAAGCAGTGGTCAACAACAAAATGAACGCAAAATAACCAATCAAGCAAATAAACAACAATAAACAACAACAACAAAATATATATGTGTGTGTGAATACAACAAAACAAGTTTCTAAGTAGCTCCTGGGATAAAATAAAAACCAAAGTGAAAACTGAAATGTTTGTGTTGTTTTTGTTTTGTTTTTTAAATGCTTAGCTTATTCAGATTCAGTAGATTGGTAATTAGAAGCAAAATCATAGCCTTAAATGCATTTTTAATACTGTATAAATATTTGAAAATGAATTAGTTAGCCATTGTACCTAAAAAAAAAAAAAAAATCAACAGACTCAATTTTAAGAAAGCAAAAGAAAGGAAATAAAACAAGTTATAAGTTACTGACATAGGATAGGAATAGATGTAGGTATCAATGAAATAGAATTGAAGGATCCAAAAATAAACCCATGCATATATTGTCAATTATTTTTTAAGAGTGTGCCAAGATAGTTAAATTAGGGGAAGAACAGTCTTTTCAATACATGGTACTGAGCCAGCTGGATATCCACATGCAATAACTTGAGTTTGAACTCCTATCTTAAGCCATACACAAAGATTAACTTAAAAAGGATCAAGGACCTAAATGTAAATATAAAACAATAAAACACTCCAAGAAAATAGGTGTAATCTTTACAACCTTGGGTTAGGAAAAGTTTCTTCAGATACGGCACTACAATCACAAGTATAATTAAAAAAAAAAAAGATGAACTGTGTCAAAATCGGAAAATGCTGTGCTTCAAAAAATACCAGAAAGTGAAAAGACAACAAAATGTGAAAAATACATTTACAAACCATATATCTATTAAGAAACTTGTATCTAGAATATACAAATAACTCTTAGCTCAACAATTTATGTTTTTTTATTTTAAGATTTTATGTATTTCTTTTAGAGAGAGAGGGAGGGGAAGGAGGGGGAAGAATCTCAAGCAGACTCCACACTGAGTGCAGAGACTGATGCAGAGATGTGCAGAGACTGAGGCAGGGCTTGATCCCTTGACTCTGAAATCATGACCTGAACTGAGACCAAGAGTCGGACACTTAACTGACTGAGCCATCCAGGTGCCCTTTAGCTCCAAAATTTGGAAAAAATAACTCAAAAATAGGCAAAGGATTTAATTAGACATTTCTCAAAGAATATATTCAAACGGTTAAAAAGCACATGAAAAGATTCTCAATATCATTTTTATTTTATTTCATGCTTTTGGTACCTAAAAAGCTCTTTGCCTAATTCAAGATCAAGAATTTTTTCTCTTATGTTTTTTTATAGTGTTCTTACATTTAGACTATGATTTACTTTGAGTTAATATTTGTATATGGGGTGAGGCAAGGGGCTAAATTGTGTGTGTGTGTGTGTGTGTGTGTGTGTGTGTGTGTGTGTTTGCCTGTGATATCAATTGCCCCAGCATCATTTATTGAAAAGATTATTCTTTCTAATTTAGTTGTCTTGGCACATTTGTTAAAATTTTATCAAATATAAATTAAACTTAAGTTTATTGATGTGAGCTATCAATTCAGCTCCATTAATCTAAATGCCCATCCTTATGCCAATACTACACTATCTTAATTACTGCAGTTTTATAATATGCTTTGTAATAAAGTAACATAAGTGTTCCAACGTTTTTCTCCTCTTTCAAGATTTTTTTTGACTACTTTGGGTCCTTTGCATTTCCATATAAAGTTTAAGATCAGATTGTCAATTACTGCAGAAAATCCTACTAAGGTTTACATAGGGATTTCATGAAATCTTTACATCAATGAAGAGAATTGCTATTATTATAGTGAAATTAAATTTTAAGAGTCATGACTATGGGATGTCCATTTATTTAAATCTTTGATAATTTCAGCAATGTTTTATAATTTTCAGCATATAAATCTTATACTTCCATTATTTAGTTTATTTCCAAATATTTAATTTTATGACATTGTTAATATAATTGTTAATTTCATTTTCAGATTCTTTGTGACTAGTATGTGAATTAGTTTGAAACATAAGTGAGACTTTCAATTTTTTAAACAATAAATTTAATACTATTTATTCAAAAATGTTTTTATTTTATGAATTTACTGTGTTATTGTAAGCCCTTTACCTATAGATATTTATTAAATGTAATTAGACCTATTGATTTGGAGGTGCACTATGTGGGTGAATACTCTTGCAGTGAATATGTATGTTTATTCTTCTTTCTTACTTTCATGTAACTTTAGTTTTGACCCTGACTATTTTTCCTTCTTGTTTCTATTCAAAATTATAAAAGAGTATTTCCATGGAGAAAAGATGACTAGATCGTTTTGATGAGGTTCCAGCTATATAGCTTTCTTATTCTACATGAATATCACTGCATCTACCATTGATCCCACTAACGCAGATTGTCATATCCCTTTGATTCCTAATCCACTCAAGTAGGAAGAATTCTGTCCTAAGCACTTTTCCATGTTTCAACATGAAACTTACTTTAGGACTATTATAGGAGAACAGTTCCTCTTCTGTTTGATTAAAAAAAAAAAAAAAAACCCTGCAAATTTAATAGGTATAGAAGTATTTGCAAATGGAACTACCAGATAAAATGTACTACAGAACTATTTTCAGAAGTCCCAGAAAATTCTACAGCATACAAATTATAGCTGATCTGGAAGTCAGTAGACTTATACTATGTATAATTCAAGAAAGAACCAAAGAATTAGCTATGTTCTCAGAATCTCTACAAGCAAAAAACTCCAAGACTTAAGCAGAATAGTTGGAGCAGAGCCCATAAGAGTCCAATTTAATACTTGTAAACTATGAGCTAAACTTTCCCCAAATCTTCTTGAAACTAAAGCCAAGAAAAGTCTTTGGCCAACAGCAATCAGAAAAAAAAAATGAGAAAAGTTCACACCAGTTCTTGTAATATGTTAAGCTAAAGGAAAAAAATAAAACCTAATGTTCAAGGATACATATTGTTCTTCTATTTTTACAAAATTTTTTTTTATTTTTCCTTTATTAGGATTGGAACATTATATTATTTGGATATATTGCATGTGATTTTTATTTCAAAATGATAAAGGGGACCTTGCAAAATATTTGTCATGGAAAGGGAAAGTTTTATCAGGAAGGCTGGGAGCCTCCAATCTGGAGCATCACTGAAGATCCAGGATTGTCACTGCTTCTGCTTTTGACGTAGTTGTTTATATCTATAGGGGTGAGGCTCATCTGCCCTAACGGGGTTCTGGCTAAAGGCAGGCCAGGATGGAAAGCAATTAGCAAGTAGTTATACCTTCTCAGTAATGCCTAACCTGAACATAACACTTTAGATCAATCTGTAGCCAAATTTTTATTATAATAGATTTATGCTCTTCTTTCTTTATGGTCCCCACTAATAAGCATATCCAATACTTAATTGTTTTCACCTGGAAAAAACAATTTACCTGGAAAGTTATGCTTTGACAGTGAGTTTTTAGATACAACACCAAAAGCATGATTCTTTAAAATAATTGATATATTTGACTTTATTTAAATTAAAAACAACTTTCGGTCTGTAGAAGACCCAGTCAAGAGAATGAAAGACAAGCCACAAACTGTGAGAATATATTTCCAAAGCACATGTCTGATAAAAGTCTTGTATTCAAAATATACAAAGAACTCTGAAGAAGAAAACAACTCAATTAAGCAATGGGTGAAACATCTGTCCAGATACCTTACCAAAAGGATGCACAAATGTATGTAAGTATATGAAAAGATACTCAATATAAGTGTTCATTATGGAATTCAAATTGAAGTATCCGTGAGATCTCACTCCATAACTACTATAATAGGTAAAGAAAAAAAAGACAAAAGCAATTGTTAGTATGAATGCAGAATAATAGCAATGTTCATGATTGCTGGTAGTAAAGTAAAATAAAGTCTCTTTGGAAAATACTTTGGCAGTTTTTTAAAAAGGCAAACATAGGGTCATCCTAAGATCCAACAATTCCGATATTGGACATTTACCTATACGAGTTGAACACTTATGTCCACCCAAAAACCTGCTTGAAAATGTTTATTGTAGTTTATTTATGATTGCCCAAAGCTGGAAGCAAACAAGGTGCTCTTCAATAAGTAAATGGATAAACCAACTGAGGTATGTCCACTCAATGAAATATTATTCTATGATTTTAAAAAAAAAGAACTATCAAGCCATGAAAAGACATGGATGAATCTTAAATGCATATTTTTAAATGAAGTAGCCAGGTAAAAGGCTACATCTTTTTGATTCCATTTATACGACATTCTAGAAATGGCAAATATATAATGCAGGTAAAAGTCAGTGATTTTAGAGCTTTAAGGGTTGGGGGAGAAGGCTAAGTTGATGAAGCACAAGGGATTATTTTAGGGCAGTGATATTAGTTTAAATGATACTGTAATGTCAGATATATGTCACTATGTATTTCACAGCCCATAGAAATTTACAGTAGAAAGAGTGAAACAATGCATGCAAATTGAAAAGAAAATATATTTATGCAGTCAGAGGATCCTAATGTAGAATGCTGAATGTGACAAAACTATCTGGTTGCATTACAAATTTATGAAAGAACCTTACTGGAGAATGTAGAGAAAGTAAGTACTGACCTAAGTAATTCAGAAATGAGTTCATAAGACTAAAGGCAAAAGGAACTGCAAACAAGCACTGCATTCTAGTTTATATTCTTTTCTCATAGAGGCACAGGTTAACACTTCCGATACTGCTGTACATGTATACTGGATTTGAGCAATTAAATAACTGAAGAAGGTTGGAGCCAATTCACTGTTGGAATTGGAGGTTACAAATAATCAAGGGAAAAAGGCTAGAATAATCCATGTGGTAATAATGGATTAGAGCTGAAGACATCAGTATGAACTCATGTTTAGTAGATGGTGACACACAGGATTGTTTATGCTTCTGTGTATATACAAAAATTAGTTTATACGTATATATGTTTTTGTTTTAGCTGAGCATACCTGGAGACAGCGACACTCTAGTATCCATTAGCACACCAAGGACCCAGATCCTGGGTTCTAATACTATCCTCTGATAAAAGGAATTGAGGCTTCTTTGGAGAAATGGCTGATTCTAGGACTTAGACAACATAGGCAAATAGATTGATAGATATAGGCATAGATATATATATAGAGAGAGAGAGAAGTGGAGATACATATTTGTCATCTACCTACCTACCTTATCTATGTCCCTAGTATCTTCTTTTTTTGTTTTTATTTAAAAATTTTTTTTCCATTCAGTACGTGCCCTCTTTAATACCCATCACCAGGCTAACCCATCCTCCCACCCCCCTCCCCTCTAGAACCCTCAGTTTGTCTTCTAGTGTCAGAAAACAACACAATAATAGGAGTATGTATAAGGGACATAGAGTCAACCGAAAGAGCTCTCAATGGCCAATATTGGAAAATTATTTTCCTAGTTTTGTTGTTGTTGTTGCTTGACAGTTAAATTCTGAAGTTCCACTGGGAGAACAAGCGGTTGAGAAATTCTGGGTCTTCTACACACATGTTCAGTGTGTCAGCCAGACATACTAAAGAGAATGAGAGAAGGTACAGCATCACAGGATGTTCACAAATTTCTGGAGCCATGTGCATATGTCAGGCTGAGGATTGTTTTATATGCACTCCACAAAACTAGTGTTTGGTTTTTCTGGAGAAGATGGGTGTGAGGACTGGAAATAGTCTTTGGAAACCCAAGGGAGGTATCGGCGGTGTACCTGTCCGCTCGGAGACAGAATGCCTATATAAGATTTAGTTAGGAATATATGTTTCTAAATAGCATAAAATTAGTTCCTGTTCTTTCTTAGTATGAAAGGGAGGTCATTTTATAAGAAATCAGTTTGTACAGGATCCAAACTGGGATAGACCGACAGTATAAACAAGTGTTTTCAATGAGATTGGGTTTTTTCTTCTTAGGATAAATCACAGGCACAACAATCCCATCATTCTAAGGCTGGTTTTTCAATAGTTACACTCTATTTTTTTTAGGTGAGGGTTTCTTCCTTTGATATCTTATAGTCTTATATTTTAGAAGTTAAAATAGGTTTTCAAGATTGATTGGAGGGGAACCAAAAGTAAAATATAGCCTGAAACCAAACATTTAGACTTTTAAGTTATTCTTGTTTTCTTGATTTTTTTTCTTTAAAGGTGAATGGAATTGTCACTACAGAACTATGTTTTTTATTTGTCTCTGGAATGAACCTTGGTAATTCCACAAAGGCTACTGAGAGCTTTAAAGAACAAGAGAACTGCATGCCTCCAGGGACTTGTCAGCACTTAGTATTGCTTGTTTTCTGTTCCCTTTGTTTTCAGTAAGAAACAAACTTTAGAATTTAAACAAGAAATGCAGTCCTCATTAAGTATGAGCCTGTGTGGGAACAAAAGGAGCTAGAGACTTTCCATGGGACTTTGAACCAGTGGGGAATAATGCTGGGGGTTATAAATGCCAGGACTGGGTGCTCTGACTCTTGAGAGGCTTGTATCCTCCCAGAAACATTTATAGAGGTGTTAGAAATGGAAGCAAATCTGGAAAATTTGAGACCTGTTTATTTTTCTATACCTGTTCACTGCCCTAAAAGACAACATGAAATTAAGTAAAAGGCATGTTTTCTGGAGTCTTCTCCCAGTTACCGTCTGCAGAGGGTGAGTGGGCTTTAGTAAGGTTGCTCAAATCCCAAGAGTGTCCTTTGTAGTCCATTATGCTTATGTAGTATGTTTGAATTTATAGTATACTTTTACTATATGAATTTCTCTCTTTATTCTAAAAAACCCTCTCTTGGGGTGCCCAGGTGGCTCAGTCGGTTGAGCATCTGACTTTGGCTCAAGTCATGATCTCGGGCTCCTGGGATCACCCTGTATCCGGCTCCCTGCTCAGCCAGGTGTCTGATTCTCGCTCTCCCTCTGCACCACCCCCACTGCCCCATGTGCTTTCTCTCTCTCAAATAAATAAATAAAATCTTTAGAAAAAATCCTCCTTTTCTTTTATTACCCAAATCTTGAATATAACCCCCTTCAGTTTTACGGGGGGTTTACCTCAACCCCACCACACATTAATCCAGTGAAACTAATATCTTAAATATTAAGTATATTGATTTCTTTTCAAACTTTTCTATTTGACATCTCTAGAATGTGATGCCTATGTTCTGAATTTCTGCCTTAGCCTGGAATTCTTGCTGTGTTCCAGAACTTTATTTCCATAACCCATAAGCATCCATCCTGGGATGCCCCATAGACCCAGGGTTTTGTCATATGCAAAACCAAAATTGTCCTCTTTTCTTACAAACCTGCTACTTTTATCTGTAAAGGCATAATGCAGTCATTCCACTAGAAATCATGGAGTCCTTCTAGAAGGACTTCTAAAATCCTTTTATTCCACTTTTACATTTAACTAGCTGCCGAGTCCTCTTGAATTCTACCATTGGTAGATTTATCCAGTCAGTTCCCCTTTAATCATCCCTGTGGACCCTACTCTGGTTTAGTTTCTCTCCTTCTCTTAGAGTTTCCTGGTTGATTCTTCTCATGCAGTTTTTCTAAAGTGAAAATGTATCATGTGATTCTGATTCTTGATAGTATGTATCTCCTCGGTGATCACAGGACAAAGTACACCCTCTTAGTCTCATGGACTTCATATATTTATAACTAGGCCCCTCGATACCTTCTGCCTGATATCGTTCCGTTGTAAAGTCTTGTACTAATACACTCCTCTGTCCTCATTACCTCCTTGCAATAAATTTAATCATTCACTTCATGTGCTTTGAAGGCATTTTGTACCCCCCTTCAGTCATTCTTTTCCCATGGTATGGGGAATTATATTTTCACACATGCCAGATCTGTAACTAGCTCTACGACCTTTCTCCCAGTAATTGGGGGGGAAAATGAGGTGAAAGACATCCATATGTCATTCATCTTTGTATTCCCAGCATCTAGCAGTTTTCTGGTAACTTATAGGTGCTCAAATACATCTGAAAAACAAGTAGACATACACCTCATTAGAAGCTCCACCAAGAAGACAAGATGAGTCACATCTAGCCTTATCGCTAGCTTCTAGATGGTCAAATTCTTGAAAACATGATATTTTACAGAGACCCAAAGAATATGACTCAGGCTGCACTGAAGGTCTACCTATAACATTTCAACTGGACTCTTTTCTTCAGAGGTTGGAAAATTAGCTTTTCTCATTTTTCCTCATTTTTTTTTTTTTTGCATACCTGCCAAGCCATCAGCTAAAAAAGAAAATTTGTCTCTATCCCTAAGAGAAATTCAGAGTTTGAAATAGAAAATATCCAAGGTGCAAAGCTATGTTTTCCCTGAGGTTGAAGAAAATTATATTAAGTACTACTGCTATAGTATTGTTATATAATGTAAATTATGTATTATGTTATAGTCTCTAACCTTTTTCTTTTTTCTTTTTATATTTTCTGTTTTACCCTCCCCTTCATTACTCAATGGCCTTGTTTTTTCTCTAACCCTCCACAGAGTGGAGGTAGGATTCCCATCTACCACGTATCCTGTGGTTGGTTCTCTATGTGGTCCTTCTATCCTCTGTTGTGCAGAGCTTTCAATGAGCCCTCAGTTCTTCTTCAGGAGGAATTGTTCTATATGTAATTGTAGATTCACTGTGTCCATAGGAGGAGGTGAGTTCAGGGTTTTCCTATATCACCATTTTGGAACCCCTCTGATCTATTTCTTGTTATTGAGAAAATAAAAACTGTAAGACAATAAGCAAGTGATGTTCAATGTAAAAAAGAGGACTAAAATTATCAGAATTATAATAGTTAAATTATTAAATGTTTATCCTGTACCAGGTTCTATTCTAAGAACTTTACAAAATATTTTCCTGTATGGCACTTTATGAATATTAATTTATTTAATATTTAGACTAATTCTAATGGATAAGCACTATTATTATTTCCAGGTTACAAATAAGTAACTGACTCATGGGAAGATTAACAGTATGCTCAAGATCAAAGAACTAGTTAAAGAGCTGGGATTCCAGCCCAGGTAGTTTGTTCCCCGGGATATGTCCTTAACTACTCTACTATACTGCTCCCTTGTTGGAAAAACGGGATTCAGGGGATTGAATTAAATATTGAAGTTAGAACCCTTGGGTATCCATACACAGATATTTGATCACACAGGACATATCAAAGGTGAGGATATAAATAATGTAGAACTATTTAAAGATATTTCCCATTTATACAAACCACTTAGAGGAAACTATAATTATCCTAGAAATAACCACTTATTAATATAGACAACTTAATCATAGTTGTTGACCCATGTGTTGTTTTTGAAAAGGACAGCAGGTTTAATTTATTAAAATTCACCGTGTAATGACCCAGAACCACATTTTAACAACAGGTGATTTAACCTGTATAAAAATAAACCCAATGGTACTAATGAATCAAGGAATCTCAAGGCTTTGGTGTGAGGTGGAGCTCAGAACAAAAGGTCCTTTAATAGTCATGTTTTACATGCTGTGATTTTTTTTCAGTCTAATTTCATGTGATATAAAGGATTTGTTCAAGGAACAAATTCATCCTTTGTATGTTTTGTAAATCTTATTAATTGCATGTTACTTCCTTTGTGGTGATGGGCAATTTTGTTTTGTTTCTTCCTTCCCCAGACAAATTCATCCTAATAAGATGCTTGTGTATTTGTGTAGTCTAAATACCACACTAAACTTCAATGTCCTTGATTTTGCTTTTCATATTTGTCATCCTTGTCAACTGCAGGCAGATAACTCTTTATGGATTAGCTGTAGCTCTACAAATGTAAGCTCACTTCAGCACGTTAAAATCCTTTTCCCTTATATCCCACCCCCCCCTTTTCTCTATGGCTCTCTTGTTGCCCTGAAGTCTTGTGTGCACCTGAAAATGACTTCCTGCTTTTTCATGGCCTTAGTCACATACAAAGGATCTTGGTTGTGTTCCCCAGGGTTCTATCCAGAGCCCTCTCTCCGTTCTATGCTGCACTGGGTGATTGTATTCAGGCCCATGGTCCAACACACATAAATATGCCTATAGTTTATAATGATAGATTTTTAGATCCATCCTTTCTTAAAAAAAAAAAAAAAAAAAGACACTGGACACTCCTATCCTGGGAAATCTCACACTTCAGTGGGAAAGAAACAAAGAGAAAACCATAACTGAGAAATATATGAAAGCACAAAAGAGGGGCATCCAACACAGTCTGGAGTGTTAGAAAGATTCCAGGAGGCTGATATATTGAGGATGAGTAATAGGAGCCAGCCGAGGAAATAGACAAATGGTGCAAAATCACTAAAGGCAACAGAGTGGAACTGCGTGAAACTTAGTCTGCCAGCAGCCCAGTGAGTGAGAGGATAATGCAGAGAAATGTGGCTTCGGGGGTAAGCAGGGCCAAATTCTAAAAGGCTTACCCTTTGAATTCTGTTGGATATATCCTTTAGAGATAGAACTCTTAGTGTGGCATTGAGATTAGATTTTAAATTAGCAAGACAGGAGTCAAGACCAGCTATGAGTTTATTGCAGTAGTTCACATGACAGAGATGGATTGAATTAGGGTAGTTAGCTATTACGTTGGAGATAAGTAAGTAGAGTCAATAAATAGTTTAAAAGGTAAAACTGACATAAGTTTGCAATTGGACTCCAGGTATATGGAAAAGGAAATCTCAAGGATGATGTAAAATTATATGGCTTGAGTAACAAGATAGATTCCCTATATGAACATAGGAGCTTGGGTTGGAGATGGAAATTAGGATTGCTTTTGAATTATGCTAAATAGGGGTTTCTATGCAGCATGAAGGTGGAGATGCCCAACAGATACTTAGCTATTTGGGTCTAGAGCTCAGATGGATATATGGGCTCAAGATTTGGTTTTAGATTTGGGGAGGAGGTGATATAAAGAGCATATGAAAAGTCAGTGGTTGATTCTGAATATACCTCCCAGAGTGGAAGGAAAAGGCAAGGATGTAAAGGACATAAATGTATTTGTTGTTAATGGACACACTAGAAGTTGAGACAGGTCCTATCTTAGTTCTTCATGATACAGGAACTAATGATATCTACTAGATATGAAGTGGATGGGACTGAATGGCGGCTTGAGGACAGTGTTAGATTTTGGAATGGTAATGAAGACGATGGAGAATGGAATTGAGTAAAAGCAGGTCAGAAAGTTGCTAGATGGTACAGAGGGCTATGCTTAGAGTGGAGAGTAGAAACTCATTGTGGAACTTTGTGGGGTGACAGACAGAGATGTGGTCCAATTTGTGGCCATGGCACTGAGATACAGATGGATGTTACCAGAATCAACATGCTTATTCATAAGCATACCTATAACATAAACCCAGTTTGCTGATAACTGCTCTAGTATGTACTACCTTTGAAGTCCCTAAAATAATCCCATGCAGTATTACCACTATCATTTCCACTTTTAAGATGAAAAAAAATGTTTAGAGAGAATAAGTGATTTGCTCAGGGAAACCCAGAAAGTCAGTAGCGAAACCACATTACATGTGGACAAATAATCTGTTTCTTAATTTGGTAAGCTTACTTTCCTCATAAAGTGACTTCCATTGTGTGAGTGGCAATGGCCACCAATCTCTAGTCAGAGCCAGTCTCTGATCAGCCTCGTGACACCTGCCTAGGGGCACTGGAGGGATTTCTGTCCAGGGCAGAGTTGGATATGATGACGGCTGAAGCATCTTCTCAAGTTGAAATTCTGAGTATCCCTCTTTTAAATGCCAATGACAGTCTTTTTTTTTTTTTTATATTTAATTTCATGATGTAAAATTCCAGAGGTGTCTGAAATTTTAAGTAACTTAATTGCCTTCTTCACTTGAGGCTAAGATGAAATATGAGTTTGTTTAGTGTGTGTGTGCGTGTGTTTGTGTGTGTGTGTGCGTACACAGAGCCAGAGATTTGACTTTTGCTCTTTATTGCATTTCTTAAACTAGCTACACTTGGCAATTCATTTACATTAATAATTGAAAAGCCATCAGTCTCCTCTTGTCTTAAACTCCTTGCTATGCACACTAATGATATACTTGATTGGCTATTGCCATAAAAATGCACCATAAATTTTTTAAAGATAATTCAACTACAGAGAATGAATCAATATGAACTATAGTGATAACATACGAGACAATCTCTATTGCCACTTCAAAGCAGTTAGTGCTCCTCTTGATGAGAATGCATCATTGCTTCCAGTTGGGGTTTTTAGGCAGTGGTTTAGGATTTTCCTCTTTCAAAACTTGCTGTAGGTACTGTCTTCTCTTCAGCCCGGTTTTGTATCTCATGCATCCCTAATGCTACTGTTTTTGTTCTGTGCTTTCTGGTTTCTACCATTCTTCAGTGCCCTGTAAGTAGAAAAGAGATGTTGTGTCTTACATGTGTCATAAAATTGGGCATGATAGACTGTATTCATTCATTCATTCATTCATTCATTCGTTCCACAGACTGTCATTGTCCTTAAACTGATAGTAGTCTCATATGTGCAATTATCATCAATTAGAAGACTCAAATTGCAATAGAAATCCAAAAGAGAACCAACTCAGACTGGTCAATGCTCAGACAGAGGTGCAATGTCTATAGTGAATGAGGATATTCTGGGCCCTAAGGAAGCAATGATTTTGCTTATTTTCTTATAGAAAGCTAGGCAATTCTATTTCCAGGTAATTCATCAGCCTGGAGAGCCGCCCTGGGGGAAAAGATCAGAAGGCAGAAAATCTCCTTCTCCTAGCATTGTCTGTCCTAGGTCAGTGACAACAGGGTTGTTTATAGAGACTAAGCATCACACTTCAACATTTTAAGTAAGGAAGAGAGTATGGCCCATACTTAACCATCTGCTCTATGTAGGTGTTTTTATGGAATATCCCGTCATTAGATGGGAATGCAGTTCTGCTTGGGTAACAAAGATTTCCAGGTTCCTCTCCATTTTGCCTTATAGTGTAGCCTTCTGTTGAAATACACGTTTGTAGCATGCACACACAGACACTTTGGAACTCAGTTTTGAGGTCTGTGATTCACTCTCTGGAGCTGCCCTGCATGTATTTGCATAGAACTAGATCCAAAAATTTTTTTGGAGTGGGATAAATAAGTTTTCTTAAACCTCAAAGCAATTTATTTTTGAATCTCAGGAGCTAAAATCCAGTTTATTATATTTTTGTTACCTAAAACTATAATCATTGATTAAAGGGATGTCTTGCTTTTTTTTTGTTTTCCTTCTGTTCCTGATCCCTGCTTATATCCCTCTCCCTCATTAGTAGATCTCCATTCTAAGATATGGAGTGAGTATAGCCATAACTATACATACCAGGTAGTATTGTTTGGCATGGATAGCTTTAATTTGCATACATATTATTATGCTTTACTCTCATTATATTTCTTACATTATTCTTTAAAAGTAAATTTTTTTAAAAGATTTTATTTATTTATTTGACAGAGAGAGACAACAAGAGCGGGAACACAAGCAGGGGGAGTGGGAGAGGGAGCTGAGCAGGGAGCCCAATGTGGGGCTCGATCCCAGGACCCCGGGATCATGACCTGAGCCGAAGGCAGATGCTTAACGACTGAGCCATCCAGGTGCCCCTAAAAGTAAATTTTTGAATCTATTTATATTACAGTGTATTATATCTAGTTCTTTGTTTCCATAATATATTTCACTGCCTCCACAATATATTACTTATCCATTCTCCTGCTAAATATCCCTCAACTTTTTGCTACAATAACATATGCATATACCCACACCACACTGCAATCAGTTACTTTGTACAGATAACCTGATAGAGCTTCTCTGAGATGCGTGTGTCTAGGAACGGAAGTGGTTAATCATAAGGCATAGCCTTGCTCAATTACGTGAAGTACCTTCTGAATACTCTCCACCATGGCGGAGGACTGACATGATCGATGTGCCTGAGTTCTTGTCTGGAGACATCTTCACCAGTACCTGGCATCGTGCACCTTTCCAATTTTTGCTATTCGTATGAGTGTTGCCCAGTATGTCATTATTGTTGAATTTGTATTTGTCTCATTTCAATTTAATTTGAATGATGCTTGAGAGAATTTGCAGATATTCCCTGTGACTTATTTTTGCCCAGTTTTCTGTTGGATTTCAAACTTTTTTTCAGTGTTAGGAAAAAGATTTTTAAGGGAGGCATACCAAAATAATGGTAAAAACTCAGGACTCTAGAGTCAGGCAGAGCTCTGGATTCCTGGATTCACTATTTACAAGCTACATGACATTAAGCAAATTGTTTAAGCTTCTATTCTTCCTTTTGTGTGAAGTGGATAAAGTCTTAGGAATTAGGAGTCAACGTAGGCATCCCTTTACTGTTGCTGCTGTATGGCGCATGGTGACCATTTAAAATGTTAACTCATGTTATTTCTGTTAAAGAAGGCCTCATATTTTCTACTTTCTTCCCTCCCTACCTTATGGAAAATTTTTGCCAGAAGTGTCAAGGTAAATGGTGTTAGATATCACCTTTAGATTTATGGTTACTTTTACTTTCTTTTCCTTTTTTGACAAAGTAATATTGTCCTGAAGTATAATTTATGTCTAATAAAATGCACAGATCTTACATGTTCATTTCTATTCTTTTTGACTGTTTCACACATGCATGTAACAGCCATTCAAAACATTTCAAACATTTCCATCATCTAAGATAGTTTCTTTATGCTTCCTTCTGGTCAACCATCTTTGCACTTACACCTCTTACAAAATTGTTATTTTGATTACCACATGGCAGTCCTGCCTGTTCTTGGGCTTCATATAAATCTTTGTGTGTTCTTTTGTGCCTGGCTTCCCTGGCTCAGCACAATGTTTTCTAATCCACTCATGTCATTACAATTGTCAGCAGTTCGTTCCTTTTCATCACTGACTAGTATTCTATGGTATGCACATACTGCAAGTAGTTTATACACTCTCCTGTTGATAGACACTGACTTATGTCCAGTTTGGGGTCATTATGAATAAGGCTGCTAATGAAGATTATTTATTAGAAGCTGTGTGTGTGTGTGTGTGTGTGTGTGTGTGTGTCTGTCTGTCTGTCTACCTATGCTTTATTTGGAGAAAATAGCAAGGGTTGGACTAACTGGGCTTAGGATAGATGTATGTCTAATTTTATTTTAAGAAACTACTAAACAGTACTTCAAAATGATTATACCATTGTACATTTCTAGCAAAGTAATAGAGTGAAGATACCAGCTCATCAGGCCCAACACCTGTTCTCTGGGATATAGGACAGGCCAAGCCAATCCCCACACACTGGCCATTATACGTGATTATACCATTTTACTTCCTAGCAAAGTAATAGAGCTCCAGCTGTTCCACATGTTTGTCAACACTTAATTGCCTACCTTTTTTACTTTAGTCAACCTACTGGGTATGAAAAGGTTCTGTGGTTGTAATCTCATTCACTGATGACTAATTCCCTATTTGTGTTTATTGGCTATTGCCCCTGCAGCCTTGGTCTAAGGAATCTTTTCTGCCCTCCTCTCCTGGTTCCTCTGACCCCGCCACAGCCCTCCCTCCTCAGCTCTCTCTTATCCCTGGAGAGGGGGCTCTGTTGGGTGTGGGGGGGTGTGAGGGTGGGGCTGGTGGGGGACCACATGTCTTCATTTGTAGAGTATCTATTCCAATCTTGTTATGCATTTTTGTTTACATTGGGTTGTCTTCTCTGTTGCTGAAATGTAGGAGTTCTTTATATATTCTTCATACAAAGTCCATCTCTGTATATCCATATGTATTGATATAAAATATTTTGTGAATATCTCCTCCAATATGTGGCTTGCTTTTTTTTTTACTTTTAAATATTGTATCTTAGAAGAAAATTTAATTTCAATTAAATTTTATTTCTTTATTTCTCCTTTTTTTTTTTTTTCCTTTTTCGCTTTGTGCTTCTGGGATTTATTTTTCTATTTAAGATATCTTATTCCAATGTCATGAAGACATTCTTTGGAATTCTTCTTTCATAAGATTTATTCTAGCATTTATGTTTAAGATGTTTCAATCTATGATTCATCTTTTCTTTGTTTGGAATGGAGTAGGGGGTCACACGTTTTTCTTTACAAATGTAATTCCAGTTGTTTCAACATTCCTTTTTATTTCAAGACCTTTCTTTCTTCCTATTTAATTGACTTGGCTTTGGTAAAAAAATCAATTGACTGAATATTTATGAGCGATTGTGAACTCTCTGTTCTATCGATCTTAGACGAATGCCACAATTTATTATCAGGGATTTATATTAATCTGAAATCAGGTTGTATTAATCCTTGAATTTTTTCCAAGATAATTTTGGCTATTTTAGGCAATACACATTTCTATGTCAATTTTATGATCAGCTTGTCAATTTCTTCAACAACAAAACTTGGTGGGGCATTCATTGCAATTGAATTGTATCTGTAGAAATTTAATGAAAACTGACATCTTAACAATATTCAATCTCCTAATCCATAAACATAACATATCCCCCAAGTTATATAAGTCTTTAATTTCCCTCATCAATATTTGGTAGTTTTCAATTTGGAGGTCTTGCACATCTTTCATTAGGTTTATCCCTAGGGTTATGGTATTTTTTGATAATTTTGTAAATAGTAGCGTAATATAATTTTTCAGTTGTTGATATTATGTGAGATATCTATGTTATGTGAGTTATTGATCAGTAATTTTTAATTAATTTTTTAATGTTAATTCCAGTAAAGTTAACATACAGTGTTATTTTAGTTTCAGGTGTACAACATCATGATTCAACACTTCCATACAACACCTGGTACTCATCACAACAAGTACACTCTTTAATCCCCATCACCTATTTCACCCACTGCCCCCCTACCCCCATAGCCATCAGTTTGTTCTCTATAGTTAGGAATCTGTTTCTTGGTTTGCCTCCCTCTCTTTTTTTCTCATTGCTTGTTTATTTTATTTCTAAAATTTGACATATGAGTGAAATCATATGGCATTTGTCTTTCTCTGACTATTTTTTAGAATTTCTTTTCAGTATTGGAATTATGCTGGCCCTCTTAGACTATTGGGAATTGTTCCATTTCCTGAAAGAACTTCTATAGGATTGGTATTATTTTTCCTTAAATGTTTAATAAAATTCATGGGTGAAGCCATGAAGGCCTGGAGATTTCCATATGGGAATGTTTATAATTATGATTTAATTATTTTAATAGCTGTAGAGCTATTACAGTTTCTTAGTTCTACTTGTATCACTTGTTTTTGAAGAAATTCATTAATTTTATATAAGGTGTTGAAATTATTGCTGTAAAGTTGTTTCTAATATCTCCTTATTATCATGTTAGTCTTTGTAAGATCCGTAGTAATGTTTCCTTTGTGCATTCCTAATATTAATAATTTGAATTTTGTCTTCTGTTCCTTGATTAGTCATCATGGGTTTTATCAATTTTACTAATATTTTTTAAAGAAACACCTTTAAATTCATTGATCTCCATATTGTTTCTCCATTTTCTATTCAGTTTATTTTTGCTTTTATTCTTACTACCTTTTATTTCTTATTTTTCACTTTATTCTTCTTTTGTTACTTTTACATACTGGAATATTATTCATTTTATATTTTTCTAACATAGGCATTTAAAGCTATAATATTCATTATAATTAATACTTAGCTGCATTTCAAATATTTTGATAGTCTATGTTTTCATTATCATTTAGCTTGAAATATTTTCTACTTTTCCTTGTGATGTATGTTTTATTCATGAATTATTTAAAATGGTGTAAGTTTGGGGGCGCCTGGGTGGCTCAGTCATGGAGCATCTGCTTTTGGCTCATGTCATGATCCCAGGGTTCTGGGATCGAGCCCTACATCGGGCTCTCTGCTCCACGGGAGGCCTGCTTCTCCCTCTCCCACTCCCCCTGCTTGTGTTCCTTCTCTCGCTGTCTCTCTCTCTGTCAAATAAATAAATAAAATCTTTAAAAAAAAATGAAATAAATAAAAATAAAATGGTGTAAGTTTAATTTCACAATACTGGGGAATTTTCTTCATGATATTATTGATTTTTAACTGAATACCATTAGAGTCAAAAAATATGTTCTGATTAGAGTTACATAATATTTATTGTTCTATTTATCTTAATGTTACAGTTTCCTTTAAAAGTAATGTGTATTTTTCAGTATCAGAGTGTAAGTTTCTGTAAATGCCAACTCAGTCAAATTGATTGAGATCCATTTATTGTTTTTGAGGTTTATTCCTACATCCTCTATCCTTAATGACATTGGGTATAAATGTTCTGTGAATTATTGAAATTTAGATTTATCTGTATTCCCAGTATAACATTTCTTTATATTTCCCTTTAGTTCTGTCCATTTTTTGCTTTGTATTTTTTTAATAAATATTGAGGTGAAATTCATATAACAAAATTGATCATTTAAAGTGAACAATTCATTAATACCAGTACTGGGTATTATATGAAAACAATGGATCATGGATCACCACATCAAAATCTAATGATGTATTGTATGGTGACTAACATAACGTAATAAAATAAAACAATAAAATAAAATAAATAAAGTGAACAATTCAGAGGCATTTAGTACATTCATAATGTTGTTTAACTTCCACTTTTATCTAGTTTTAGAATATTTCCATCACTTATACACTTAGCAGTTTCTCCTCATCCTTCCTTGCCATGGCCCCTGGCAACCACAAATCTGTATTCTTTTTCTGTGGGTTTTCTTTTCTGGATAGTTCATATAAATGGAATTATACAGTATTTGTCCTTTTTTGTTTGGATCCTTTCATTTAGCATAAAGATTTTGAGGTACCTCGGGGCGCCTGGGTGGCTCAGTTGGTTAAGCGACTGCCTTCGGCTCAGGTCATGATCCTGGAGTCCCTGGATCGAGTCCCGCATCGGGCTCCCTGCTCGGCAAGGAGTCTGCTTCTCCCTCTGACCCTCCCCCCTCTCATGTGCTTGCTCTCTCTCATTCTCTCTCTCTCAAATAAATTAAAAAAAAAAAAAAAAAAAAAAAAAAAAGATTTTGAGGTACCTCATGTGGCAGCATGTGTGAATACTTCATTCTTCTTTTTGGTTAAATAACATCGCATTGTATCTCTATCTCTATCATCTCTATCTCTATCTCTATCTCTAATCTCTATCTATATCATCTATATCTATATATACACAATAATTTTAATACAATGTAAAATAATTAGTTTTGGTGCATAGAAACATGGCTGCACAATATGTGTTCTAGCTTCAAATGTTGCCAGGAAAGGTTGATTAACTTAAACATGCAGGCTTGTTTTTGATCTGTTGATGTAGATCTGTCGAATGCTCACAGTGTTTCCCAAGCCCCTCAGATTTGATGAGACACGACCTTTAAATTCTATCTCCCCTTAAGGTCATGTTAAGGTTTGGTTTTAGCATTCTTTTCTTTGTTCATTTGGGGTTTGTTTTTCTTTTTGTTTTGTTTTGGTTTGGTTTTGATTTTAGTGTTCTTTACAGTGGGTTTAGGATAGGTCTTACTCTAAGGGGTGACCTTTATTCATAAGGAGCAGCCTTTCTGTTATTTTAGCTGGCTGTTAGGGCTGTTAAGAATTTGTTCATGATGAGCAACTATATGCCAGCAAATTAGATAATCTGAAAGAAATGGATGCATTCCTAGAGATGTATAAACTACAAAACTGAACCAGGAAGAAACAGAAAACCTGAACAGACCTAAAACCAATAAGAAAATTGAAACAGTAATAAAAAATCTCCCAAAAAACAAGAGCCCAGGGCCAGATGGCTTCCCAGGGGAATTCTACCAAGCATTTAAAGAAGAATTAATACCTATTCTTATGAAACTGTTCCAAAAATTAGAAATGGAAGGAAAACTTCCAAACTCATTTTATGAGGCCACCATTACCTTGATCCCAAAATCAGACAAAGACCCCATCAAAAAGGAGAATTACAGACCAATATCCCTGATGAACATGGATGCAAAAATTCTCACCAAAATACTACCCAATAGGATCCAACAGTACCTTAAAAGGATTATTCACCACGACCAAGTGGGATTTATTCCTGGGCTACAAGGTTGGTTCAACATCCATAAATCAATCAATGTGATACAATACATTAATAAAAGGAAGAACAAGAACCATATGATCCTCTCAATAGATGCAGAAAAAGCATTTGACAAAGTACAGTATCCTTTCTTGATTAAAACTCTTCAGAGTATAGGCATAGAGGGTACATACCTCAATATCATAAAAGCCATCTATGAAAAACCCACAGCGAATATCATTCTCAATGGGGAAAAACTGAGTTTTCCCCCTAAGGTCAGGAACATGGCAGGGATGTCCACTATCACCACTGCTATTCAACATAGTACTAGAAGTCCTAGCCACAGCAATCAGACAACAAAAAGAAATAAAAGGTATCTGAAACGGCAAAGAAGTCAAACTCTCACTCTTTGCAGATGATAATGATACTTTATGTGGAAAACCCAAAAGACTCCACCCCAAAACTGCTAGAACTCATACAGGAATTCAGTAAAGTGGCAGGATATAAAATCAATGCACAGAAATCAGTGGCATTCCTATACACCAACAACAAGACAGAAGAAAGAGAAATTGAGATACCTAGGAATAAATCTAACCAAAGAGGCAAAGAATCTGTACTCAGAAACTATAAAATACTCATGAAAGAAATTGAGGAAGACACAAAGGAATGGAAAAATGTTCCATGCTCATGGATTGGAAGAACAAATATTGTGAAGATGTCAATGTTACCTAGAGCAATCTACACATTTAATGCAATCCCTATCAAAATACCATCAATTTTTTTCAAAGAAATGGAACAAATAATCCTGAAATTTGTATGGAACCAGAAAAGACCCTAAATAATCAGATGAATGTTGAAAAAGAAAAGCAAAGCTGGTGGCATCACAATTCCGGACTTCAAGCTCTATTACAAAGCTGTAATCATCCAGACAGTATGGTACTGGCACTAAAACAGACCCGTAGGTCAATGGAACAGAATAGAGACCCCAGAAATGGACCCTCAACTCTATGGTCAACTACAACAAAGCAGGAAAGAATGTCCAATGGAAAAAAGACAGTTTCTTCAACAAATTGTGTTGGCAAAATTGGACAGCCACATGCAGAAGAATGAAACTGGACCATTTTCTTACACCACACACAAAAATAGACTCAAAATGGATTAAAGACCTAAATGTGAGACAGGAGTCCATCAAAATCCTAGAGAAGAACATAGGCAGCAACGTCTTTGACCTCAGCCACAGCAACTGCTTCCTAGAAACATCGTCAAAGGCAAGGGAAGCAAGGGCAAAAATGAACTATTGGGACTTCATCAAGATAAAAAGCTTTTGCACAGCAAAAGAAAAAGTCAACAAAACCAAAAGACAACCGACTGAATGGGAGAAGATATTTGCAAATGACATATCAGATAAATGGCCAGTATCCACAATCTATAAAGAACTTATCAAATTCAACACCCAAAGAACAAATGATTCAATCAAGAAATGGGCAGAAGACATGAACAGACATTTTTCCAAAGAAGACATCCAAATGGCCAACAGACACATGAGAAAGTGCTCAACATCGCTCTGCATCAGGGAAATCCAAATCAAAACCTCAATGAGATACCACCTCACATCAGTCAGAATGGCTAAAATTAACAAGTCAGGAAACAACAGATGTTGGCGGGGATGAGGAGGAAGGGAAACCCTCCTACACTATTGGTGGGAATGCAAGCTGGTGCAGCCACTCTGGAAAACAGTATGGAGGTTCCTCAGAAAGTTGAAAATAGAGCTACCCTATGACCCAGCAATTGTACTACTGGGTATTTACCCCAAAGATATAAATGTAGTGATCCAAAGGGGTACGTGCACCCTAATGTTTATAGCAGCAATGTCTACAATAACCAAACTATGGAAAGAGCCAAGATGTCCATCAACAGATGAATGGATAAAGAAGATGTGGTTTATATATACAATGGAATATTATGCAACCACCAAAAGGAATGAAATCTTGCCATTTGCAACGACATGGATGGAACTAGAGGGTATTTTGCTGAGCAAAATAAGTCAATCAGAGAAAGACATGTATCATATGACCTCGCTGATATGAGGAATTCTTAATCTCAGGAAACAAACTGAGGGTTGCTGGAGTGGTGGGGGGTGGGAGGGATGGGGTGGCTGGGTGATAGACATTGGGGAGGGTATGTGCTATGGTGAGTGCTGTGAATTGTGTAAGACTGTTGAATCACAGACCTGTACCCTGAAACAAATAAAAAAAAAGAAGATAGCAGGAAGGGAAAAATGAAGGGGGGAAAATCAGAGGGGGAGACGAGCCATGAGAGACTATGGACTCTGAGAAACAAACTGAAGGTTCTAGAGGGGAGGGGGGTGGGGGGGTGGGTTATTCTGGTGATGGGTATTAAAGAGGGCACGTTCTGCATGGAGCACTGGGTGTTATATGCAAAAAATGAATCATGGAACACTACATCAAAAATTAATGATGTAATGTATGGCGATTAACATAACATAATAAAATAAAATGAAGAATTTGTTCATGAGATCTCTGTACTCTGGCACAGCCTCTACTCTAACATCCTTCAGCATTTTTTTTCCCTCAGAGGACCTCAGCCCCTAGTATCTCTCTTCCACTCCCAACCTCATAATGGCTGCTCTCCAGGAAGTATTGGTTGGTCTCTTCCTGAACACATATGGTCCATCTGTTAATCTCAGACTTGTAGAGAACTCTGAACCCATTCTCTTCACAGCCTCCATTCCCCAATATCCCACTCCACAGATGTAATGCATTTCAGCAGCTTCACATTCTGATTTCTTCTTAATTTCAATAGGACAGTCCTGCTCTACTGGATCTGCATCAGTTTTTGCCCAAATAGTATACTTTCCCCAAGCTGGTGATCAAGAAGCTCAACTCATGAGTTCCTTTTCTCATAGGTTCTTTCTTGTGCTACCTGTTTTCCACTCCCTGAAAAAGAGCTAGTGACGGCACCCATTTTTATGGTAGTTATGGCAGGAGAGATAGTCTGGTAGAAGTCACTCCATCATGGCAGGAAGTGGAAACTCCATAATAATTATTTTAGTTTCTGTGTCTGTTAATTCCATCTAGGCAGTCTCTTGAGTGCTTTCTATCTTGACCATGCAGTGCATTCCCTTGCTTCATCATGTGCCTTGAAATTTTTGATTGAACGCCAGTCATTTTGTGTAGAAGAACAGGAGAGATTGAGATAAACAATGTCTAACTCCAAAAGAGGGCATGCCACTGTGTCTGTTAAGATAATATTGGAGGAGGTTTGAGTGAGTTTAATTTTTTGATGACTTGGATCTGGGCATTATTGTAGGTTTAACTGATTTAACTTCTAATTTCAAAATTGTGAGGGCCATATCAGGATTTTTCCTTTAGAATGGCTTGGGATCTGAACACTAGAGGTATTCCAGAGATCCTTTTATGCTTTATGGACAAGCGTCCAGCTTTCTGAATGCAAGGAGATCTCTCTGTACTTTACAGATTAGCTCTAAGCTTTTGGGTTGGTGAAGAATTCTCTTTTTATCTAATTCCTACCCACCTCCTGCTTCCTGTGCCTCCAGAGATCTCTCTCCTCTTTGCTGCCTCATTCCAACTTTCAGAAGACTGCTGCAGTATTCTTGTGAAAGAGGGATTTCTCTCAGATTTCCTACCTTTCATGTAGTCTTTAGCACATAACTCCTTTGCATTTGATATGGGAATGAGTTTTTGTGTGGATATAGGCTCAAACTGTGGCTAGGGCTCTTTAGAATTCTCATCCATTTTGCCAGGCTCCACATGTATTTCATAAATTTGTCTTTCTTTAACATCCCAGCCTATGGCAAGTTTGTTCTCTTTGCACTTCTTTGTTAAGGATTGTAGCAGTCATGGGTCTTTTTTTTTCTCCTATCAAGTGCTCATGACTATTAGAAATTTAGTTTGTTTAGATTGTTTAGGCTATCCAGTGAGTTCCCAATGAGTTACCTTGTTCTCATTGTTAGGTAGAAGCAATGTTTTCTTGAAAATATCTCCTCTGTGCTTTTGGTTTTGTATATATGTATATTTATTTCTCAAATCAGATTTCCCCCCAAAAAAGCCCAGATTGAGATCCACCATGCTTTGAGTCTTTAGATAATCACAAATTAGAGTTCACAAATGCAGTGTTCAAAAGACAAAATTCTGAGCATGATCTAGTTAGTATTTAGGGGTTTAGGAAGTTTACATACAATGTAAATATGCCTTAGCAGCCTAGAAATCATGTATAACTGTTCTTCTTCTGGGCTTCTTCCTTCTGACTACTTAATCTACTGACTGCATAATCTTCTATACATAACTGTTCCTATCTGACAACTTCCTAGGATAGCCCCTTGCCTCTCTTGAATGAAGCAGAAAGGATGAGGGAATGAGCAAGATCCCAAATGGGAGAATTCTATAGAGGGGAAGATAAAGAGATAGAGAAAAGGGCAGATAAGGGGAGAAGCAGAGAGTTGGGCTGGAACAACAGGGAATAGAATAAGCAGGGAGGCTCTGGGGAGAATGCAGGCAGGCTTCCTAGCAGAGCAGGGAGCTGATGGCTAGAACCCAGTAACTCAGTTCCCATGAGTCCTCAGCATCATCTGTGGAGAAAGTCTGAGCAAAGGAGGGGAGGAGGCTGGCCTGTTCCTGTGAGTTATTTCTGGATGCATTATTCATATTTGATAAATCATTTAGAGGCAACTACTTTATTAGCTTATAAAGCACATTATATGGTTTTAAATTGTTAATACAGGCTGTTGTGATGCATATTGTACTCAGAAAAGCCATGCATCACTTTAATTCATAGCCTCATTATAAAGCTTGTTACAAAGTGCTGCATTATTGCATGAAGGATAGTGGAGTAACATTTCTGCAAGAAACCTGGATGTTTTATTTACATCGTTGGTGGCTTGGTATAACCTATAAGAAATGCTCCAGAAGATGGAACCAGATCAGATTCTGAGTTTTGAGGACAGATACCTAATATCTGCCTCCTCCAAACTTATCTTAATCCAGACTTAGGCATCTGATTCAAGGCTGCATACATAACTATCCAGAAAAGTCTTGATTCAGTGATCACTTCCTTGGATGAGTTGGCTTGTCCACTTCTCTAGGATCCCCAGAAACATTGGTGCAAAATTGAGCCTAGAAATTGCTTTTCATTTATTCATTTAAGAGACATTGATCTCCATCCACTTGTTACTGTGCTAGACATTGGAAATAAATGGTGAAGAGTATAGCCTCATTCCCTGATTTCATGAAGTTTACCAGTGTTTCCATTAAGAAGGAGAGAAGGGTGGATTTTGCTGGAGTACTGAAATTGAGTTACAATCTACATCTACAATTTGTAGGTGACAAGGGTAGCATGCTAGTAAATAACCAAATTTTCAGAAGTCTGAGTGACCAACAGACCTTCATTCAAACTGAAATTCAGACCACCTCCTCCAGGAATCCCACCTTGACAAAGATGTCAAACAAATCTAAGTTGGAATCCTGGTTCACCTACTGGCTGTTTGCCCTTGGGTAAGTCATGTAGCCTCATTGGTACTCAGCGTTCTCATCTATAAAATGAGAATAATTATTGCCTTATCTCACTGACTCACTATGAGTATTAAATAAAAGACTTATCTGAGAGTTTGAGACATTTCAGGTGCTCAATAAACTTTTGGTGTTTCAGTCATTCAGCAACTGAAAGCAGAAGGTAGCAATGCACCTCAAACTCACCTGAAACATGCCTAGGTACACACCATGGCATTCACAATTATAAAGTATCACAGATGAAATTATATTTTAGGTTAGTGTTAAAGCCTCTGAAAATTAAAGGACCCCTTTAGGTCAAGTATAATCTAATTCAGTATTTGTGCCTTGGCATCTTTCTCCCTTTGTGAATTGCTACTCTGTTCATGGCTTTCTAGAATTTAAAGGAGGGCACTATCTCTCATTTGAAACCAATGGAAATACTAGTTAGCTCATGGTGAGGGTTCATATTGAAGAATAATTGGAAATGATGTAGGTTGGAAGAGGAAAAGTCATGAGGGGCATTAAACATTAGTTCAAAGAATACAGGGTTGAAGAGAAGATAATAGGCAGCCAGTGCTGCTACCCAAAGACTTAGAGAAAGGGTTACATCATCAGAGCTTGACTTTTGGAAGTCATGTGGATCACTGTTTGGTTTTGGCATGGGGGTGGGTGGTGGGGGCTAAATTAGGGAAGACCAAGTGTTGACCAGTTTGGATGGTAGAGCAGTCTTAGCATCTTCTAGATTCTGCAGTTACTTCCTCTCCCAATTTTCCTGACATCTCAACCACCAACTCATGTGGGGCACCCAAGTCCCATGTTGGCATAGTCTTCCCTCCATAACACAGAGAAAAATAATGCCACCTACAACTCTCATTAAGAAATAAGTGCTTCTGTAAGTTTCTTTGAGGATCTCTAGGAAAAGCAGAGTTAAGAAAACTTTGAAAAGGAAAGAAAATTAATACCTGAGTGATATTATTATACTAAACTTTGGAATTGGAAAATGCCTTCTTCATATATAATGAAAATGTGCAATAACATTTGCCTTTATGTTTATTGTTAGCATATAGAATGATGGAATGTAGATGTCTGTGCCCCCAAATCACCTGCGTGCTGTAACTTAAGTCTTGCTAGAAATAATTTTTTATGATTTATGAAACACTTTTTTGAATGTCAAAAACAGAAAAAAAAGACAACACTCACATATTTGAGAGTTAATGAAACTCAGTGTTAGCTAGTCATTTACATTAAAACTAAGCATAGACGGGGAGGGAGAATCTGTGCAAATACTTTTTTTAGATGGTATCTGTACTAACAGGTGAATATCCAGACCAAATAAACTTTCTTATCTGGCACTCTTTGATTTCAGAATCCATGAAATGAAGTAAGGTAGAGAAGTGCCAACATCCCAAGGATCCTCCAGAAAATAAGTTGCTGACATTGGCTGACTTTCTTCTAAATTTTACTTACAAAACCAGCATTTCTACATGTTTCACTCTAATTTCAAGACTTTGGCATTTTTACCAAAGAGGCAGATGAATGATGAATTCCATTCACATTCACTTGGTGTTAGACATGGCAAATGAGCAGAAAAACCTACAGCCTTAATTAAAATGCAGGAACTCATGGGTCCATACAGGAATCAAGACACAATCAACACAGTATCTATTTGTCCAAATGATGTGCTCAGAAATAGATTCGTCTCTCTCTCTCTCTCTCTCTCAAAATTGAAATACTTAGGTAGGGAATGTCTTCAGTCATCTCCAAAGCTATATTTACCAAGTTCAATGAAGTTTCCCACGAGTCACCAGGAAATGGTTCCCATGGGGCAGTTGGATGCTGTTAAAAGAATAGGATCTTCAGATTTTGAACTGTAGACAGTTTACCAGTCCCCGTTTTGCTTTCTCCTAGTCCTCAAGAACTCTAGGACTTGCCTGATATTTTCTGTTCTCTTGTTGGGGTTCTTGTTCCTCCCCAAAAGAGAAACAAAACAGAATAGTTTCCTAGATACCATTTTTGTTTCAAAACAAAGCATGCAAGCTACTTTACATTCTTCTGAGATGTTTACTGCTAGTAAAAGCAAAGAAACGGGGGTTAAGAAGAAACATAAGACACACATGCACGTGCAAACACACACACACACACACACGCACGCACACACACACACAAAATATCCTTTGCATTTCTGTGGCTCTCTACACTGTGTAGACTCACTCTGTAGACAGGATTTCATTGGAAAGGGGCAGCATTACTATCTTTACACTCTTATTCCTACTTTAGACATGAGGACATGGAGGTCCAGAGAGTTTGAGAGGATTTACTCTGTAGCAAGTAATGGTGAAACTGGACCTGCTATCAATGCTATGAGAATCTTTTCTGCATGGCTCCTTCTAACAAAGCATGAGGAATATTTAAAAGTACCAGTAAGAGTTTCTCTAGAATTTGCTAAAATGTTAGTGGAATAAAGCTGGTTTTTATATAACTGCTATCATTTTGAAGCATTTACCATTTGCTATGTAATATATGTGTATATGCATGGACATTTGATCCTAACAACAAACTTACAAGGGAGGAATTTTCTTCCTAATTTCATAGACTGGAATCTTGCTTTATTCTAACTGCACATTTCTGAATCATGTACTTAGTTCTCTCATTTCCCTCCTGCTCCATCTCATGCTTTCTCACCACAGGCCACTCCATAGGATGGTCAGACATGATCATATTCCTGCTTTTCTAGGCATGGATTTCCCCTACATCACTAAAGGGAGCAGGGGAGTGCAGGTTGGGGGATGGGAGGTAACTTCTCTTCTCATTCCTCACTGTCTGCCCCCATCTGTCTCTTCTAGACCCATCCTCTAAGTGCCATCTGATATTCTTAGGCAGTAGTCACTTTGTCTTCCTGTAGCTTGGATCAAGGCTGCCATGTAAAGTTTCGCTGGTTGTACACAACTCTAGGGGGTGCCATTTACTTTTGTAGTTCTAGCCAAAGACTATTTTCTGGAAGATGGCAGTAAAAGGTCTGGAGGAATAGGTGGCTTTTTCTCGTTCATAAATACGCACCATTTGAGCTGTGTGGTGACCCTGGTTTGGCTGCGCAGTCTCAGGCAAGGGCCACTGCATCTGGCTGTGCTCCTTGAATATCCAGTCTTTTTCAGTGATCTGAATGGCACATAATTCTTGTTCCAGGTAGACGATTCACGATCTAATTATTACAGGTTATAGGTATATATTACTGTCTACACATAACTAGATGCAACATTTTAGTCAAGTTTAAACAAGCACCCTGTTGTCAGCAGAATGGATTGCTTTACATTTGTTGTCTGAACAATTACTGTATTTCCTTTGCATTTAAAAAAAGTTTGTAATGTGATAACTAAAATGTGCAAAGCATGTTTATTAACTCCTTCTTAAAGAAATTTACTTCTTTTCTTGACTACAGGTCGCTGGTAATATGTTTTTCTAATCTTTTCCCTGCTTTTTTGATAATTGACTATTTAAAATCTTTATATTATTCTTTGGGGACATGAGCTGCCACATTCCTTTATATGAATATTCTGAAGTAGAGTGACCACAGCTTTTTGTTGGACATGCAGTGTTTTCATTTTCATTTTGCTATTATAAATATTGTGAGGATCTTTTTGTACATCTAAAGGATTTTTTTTCCTTTAAGATAAATTCTGAGAAATGAAATCATTTGGTAAAACAGCAGAAATATGTTTAACGATCTTGAAACACAGAACCAGATTGATTTACAAGGAACTCTGTTATTTTTTTCTCCTAATAGAAACATTTGAAAAAGCCTGCCTCATTGCACTATCACTAACCTTGAAACAATTTGATAGCAAATGGAATACCCATTTTTTATATGCTTTTCTTTCTTATTTTCTAGAAATGATCAACATCCTCTCACATGTTTATTAGCCATATTACATTTATATTTCTTTTTAAAACATTTGTTCATGTTCATAGTCCATTTATATCTTATTGTGTTAGTGCTTTCCTTATTTATTTTCAGGGGCACCTTAATTATTAATGGCATTATTTATTTGTTTATCATATATTTAAAATATATTTCTGAGTTGAGATTTTTAATCTTTTTTTTTTTCCAGCTAAGAGAGTCCACCACCCTGAAGTCACCACAGAGGTCAGTGAAATGTTTAATATTATCTGGTTTTAGAATGGTATATATTTATTGTTTAAAATAACACCTTAAATTATCTGGAATTTATGTCTATGTGACATGTATCTCTGTGGTGTGGTTTCAGTTGATTATCCAGATAGTCAAATTTGCCATCTACTTTTACTAAGTATCCAACTTTTCCCCATTTGTTTGTGGCTTTCCTCAATTCCTGGGGAATCAACTCACCTGATGCCCATCTGCTGACTCTGCTCATACCACTCCAGCTCATCCCCAAAGGAGCCCACTTTTCTTCCCTTTGATTTGACTTAATCATCTTAATAATCATCTGATTTTTTTAAAGAAATTTTGAATATACTGTGTACCTGAGGTCAACATATTAGTACCCTATTGGATGTTTAATATTTAAAAAATTTCATTGCATAACTGCACATCTTATCTCTGTTTTCTTACAAAAAAATAAAACAATAGAAAAACACCTAGTAAGCCTGCTGAATCAGTAATAATTTACAGGTAGATTAGGAAAATATGATAGGGAAATGGCCATCTGCATCTCCATCAGAAGGAAATATAAAGGGAAAACTTTTTGGTAATTGGAGAAATTTGGAGTTATGTTGTTATGTTACCTGAAAGCACTGACTTCTCTAAGTTGTCTGATAGTCCCTTAGGAGGTAAACTCTATAACCATAAATATGAACAAGGGTAGGTTTTGAGGCTTTGTGGAGGATGGATGAGCATTACAGAATAGGAGTCTTTAGGAGAATTGACCAAGGAGAATGAAGGCTGCAGTTGGGGTGGCTGTAAATCAGGTAAGGGTATATGTGAGTATATATCAAATACTGTTTTATTTCATCTATTGGCTCAAAAGTGAATCTTAGCTGTTGTTTTGGCATTTAGCTATCTACATTTTAGCTATTTCGATAAATCTATATATTTATTCCCCACATACCTCTTTTTTACATTTTTTTTAAAGAGTCTGGAATTCTGTTCTTTAAAGGAATCAGAACTGTTTTCCCTGACCAAGTAGTGGTCACTGCCACAGATTTAAGGGCTCTCAGATAAAGAGACCTCTTTGGTCAATACACAAGTGCTTAACTTAGTATGGGAGGTGGTATTGTGTGGATATAAGGAATTCAGACTCTAGAATCAGAAAATAAGCATTCTATGTATTCTTCTACCACCTGCTTACCAGACAATTAAACTCTCTATGCTTCAGGCGCATTCTTCATAAAATAGGAGAAGTAATCATTATAACTACTGTATTTGAAGTTTGGGAGGGGGCAGGTAGGGAAGAATTCAATGATATACCTTGTACAGTTCTTATTCTGGTACTGAGCATGTGCAAACACTTACCATACATTAGCTGTGTAATAGGAATGCCCCGCCCTCTGGGGAATGTTAAATGTTGTCTTACTGAGATGTGGAAGAGAAGAAAGGTTCTACAACCTCACTGGGACAGCATTTTATCACAGCAAGAAGAAAGGTTTGCATATAAGTTCTTTGAGAGCTAAGATTGTTCAGAGCTCTGGATGTCCCTTATCTTTAGTAGATGAATAATTAATATTTGTTAAACTGGGAATCAAATCCACTACGTTTTGACCTTAGTAAATAATCACCTCTAAGGTCTTCATTGGATCTATTATGCAACAATGAGGGCTGAGGGTTGTCAGGACTGTTTAAGCCATTTCTTGTGGATCTCATTTTCTTTATGGGTATTACGGAGGGAAGGAGAAGATACCCTTTCTCTAAGCTCCATACCAGTTCTATCACGCTGAAATTCTCAGACTCTATCCCTAGTCTACTATGACAAAATCTTGCTCTCTGAGAATACAAAAGGCAGCACCAAAGCTGGGTTGGGTGCAAGAAAGAATAAATCTGGAGGTGCAGAGCTGTACTGTCTTGCCCTAGGCCTTGAAGCCTAATGCACATCCTGTTTTGCCTCCTTTCCCTTCCAATTAAATGGAGTTCTGAAGGATTCCAAATGCAAGATAAACAAGGCATTTATCCCAGTCAATTTTAACAACCTTCCCTTTGTACATTTGCATTTAGCTTAACTTTCGTACAACCGTGGGAAGCTCATAAAATCTCAGCCTGTGCTGACCATTAAAAAAATAGGTATTTTTGTGTATTGTTGGGTTTGTATACTTGCTTGAGGCAGTAAAGGAACTGCAGGAGCCTTTCAAACTAATTAACAGCCCCCTGTTGGGGACATGGCACTTTGCAGTGATTTATCCTAGGTGGGAGTGCAGACCTGTGCTACGGGAACTTCCAAAGCTGTGTGCAGATCTGAGGGGATTTGTGAAGTGGTGTTATTTACCACACACCTCCCACCACCCACTTTTTTGGTGGAGAGTGGAATAGAAATATTTAATACATCCCCATCCTAACAGGAGAGGTAACAACAGGTAATTCTTTAGTACCATGCCCCTGCCGCAGTGATAGCCTCCCAGAACTTAAGATGAGTCTCTCCTCCCGCTACAAATGTTACTGTGTGTTTTAGAAAGTCAGGTGAAAGTGCTGTTCCTGCACAGCCTACAGTACTTCTGACGTGTTTTAAAACATGTGACTCTAGAACATGGTGTAGTTATTGCTGCCATAATGCTTTGGGGTACCAACAATTTCCCTTTCTCCCAGTAGCAGAATGATCTGATGCCATGAGATACTAGATTTTTTTAAATTTTATTTTATTTTATTATGTTATGTTAGTCACCATACAGTACATCATTAGTTTTCGATGTAGTGTTCCATGAGACTAGATTTTTAAAGCACCTTCCCTCAGGTTATTTTCTAGCTGCAGAAGCAGACTTATTTTCTGTGGCTGATTTCCCCCCAGAAGTCCCTGAAATGGACTCATTAAGGACTGGGGGGTGGGGGTGGAGTGGGCGGGGAGGGCAACATGGTTCTTTCCATTCTCACTGACTCCCTCCCCAGCGCTCCTTTCTCACTCAAGGGAGTTTATTATTGACCACAGGTAGGTTTGAGATCAAGCAAGAAAAAATGAAAACTGAAAAAATATTTAGTATAGAAGAAAAACACACACAAGCATTCCAGGGAAGAAGATCCAGAATGACTGGAGGAATCTTGGGTCCACCTACGTCATGTGCTAGCTGAGTAGCCATCAGGAGTTACTACAGCTTTCCAATCCTCAGTTTCTTCATCAATAAAATGAGAATTAAATGAGACAATCTTCTTTAGAGTCTTAGCATAGTCAGCATCCCATGGAAAGGTTGAAAATGGATTTAAATATGAAAGAAGTTTTGACTGTAGAATTTCTGGCATCAGAGCATTTCACCACATTTGAACCACTATTCTTACCCTGATAGATCTACCTAGTGTGTCTGAATGAGAAAATGAGTAGGCTTTCACTTTGTCCTCCATCTCCAATGCCTTGTCACCTGTTTCACTCCTTCCTACCTAGGCTCTCAGGGACTCTCCACCCTTGGCTCCCAGTCTACATTTGCCCTCTGAAAAGCCACAGGAACTCACCCAGACTTTTTGACTCATTCCTAAATGTTTCCATGATTATTTTAGTCTTGAGTCTTGAATCATAAACCTTCATAGCCAAGATAGTGACAGGATCCCATGTGAATTGTGCTATGGCCATTCGAACATACAGATACCTCAACCAGAAGTACCATCTTGAACTGTAAGAGGATAGAGTCAGATTTATTACCATCTATAGAAGAGCATTTAAATATATATTTTTATTTTTTTCTTAGTATTTCCATTCTTTGTTAAGTCTGAAGGATATGAAGTAGAAGGAAGAGAAAGAACATGCATAGAACACAAGCACAGATTGACATAATATGGATACATTCTGCTAAACAAGCAAAACCAACTTATAATTCAGTTACATTTGGGTATGGCAGTTTTTTTACTGAAACAAAACCATTGAGGAATATGGTAACATTTAGTCAAACTCATGAATGAATGAAAGGCATTGAAAAAGGAAAAAATTGACAATAGAAAATACCACCTTTTATTTATACAGCACTCTGCATATTTTATTTCATTTTTAAAGATTTTATTTATTTATTTGAGAGAGAGAATGAGAGAGAGCACATGAGAGGGGGGAGGGTCAGAGGGAGAAGCAGACTCCCTGCCGAATAGGGAGCCCGATGCGGGACTTGATCCAGGGACTCCAGGATCATGACCTGAGCCGAAGGCAGTCGCTTAACCAACTGAGCCACCCAGGCGCCCCTACTCTGCATATTTTAAAGATTTTTTTATGACCAATGAAAGACTGAATCCCACATTACTTGTGAAAAGAAAACAGGGAAGGGATTTTTATCCCAATTTATGCATAAAGAAATCATTTCAGGGTCCAAGGTTATGCAATAAATAAGTTTCTCTCTGTGGCAATTATGCTTATGGAAAAAGTGGTCAACAGAGTCTAGAAGGTTGGTGTTTTGTTTTTTTTTTTTCTAGACTGGTCGATCCTAAATTCAATCCAGAAAAATAAGAGAGGGTAAAGCATGTCAGTGGAAGAAGAGAAAAAGAACATTTCTTTTTTTCTTGAAATGAATTAAATGCAACTACAGTTATCAGAATCTGAATATGCAAAATCTGAAATTAGCCAGTACTAGAAATTCACAGTACCAGTTTGGATTTGTAAGACTTATAAAACAGTGAAGCCTGTTTTTGTACTTTTAGATTAATATACTAACTTTGTTTTCATAAGTTTAAAATAATTGAATAAATACATGTCTGTTGACATGGAATGATATGGTGATGTTCATTATATATTTTTAGGGGAAAACATGAAATGAAATGTGATTCTGTTCCTGTTTAAAATATATATATTTACTTATATTTAGCATTCAACAATAGAGAAAAAGCCTGAAATAGCAACATGAATATTTTTTCAGCTTTACTGAAGTATAATTGACAAAATTGTAAGATATTTAAAGTGTACAATGTGCTGATTTGATATATGTAAACATATATATGTAAACATTGTGAAAAGAGCACAAACATTTAATATTTCACTTAGCATAATACTTTCCAGTTTCATATATATAGTTGCAAATGACACAATGTCATTCTTTTTCAAGGCTGAATTAATATTTCATTATACATATACACATCACATTTTTTGTTCTGTTCATTAAAAATGTTAACCTCAGGGCGCCTGGGTGGCTCAGTTGGTTAAGTGACTGCCTTCGGCTCAGGTCATGATCCTGGAGTCCCGGGATCGAGTCCCACATCGGGCTCCCTGCTCAGCAGGGAGTCTGCTTCTCCCTCTGACCCTCCTCCCTCTCATGCTCTCTGTCTCTCATTCTCTCTCTCGCAAATAAATAAAATCTTAAAAAAAAAAAAAAAATGTTTACCTCAAATATTTTACAGTCCAAAGAGAAGACTGCCTTTTCCTGATCATTTTATTCTGGAGGTGATAATATGATTTAGGGGCTGAAGTCACAACAACTTTCAGATCATGGAGAATCATACCAGAAGAAAACATTGTGCACTTCATTGGTTATTGGAATTCCTTTTGTAGATATTCATCTATACAGACTTCCTTTTCCTTCCTTTCCTTTTCTTTCCTTTTCCTTACTAGTTTTGTGCTTCAGGCAAGTTTTTCAACATTTCTGTGCTTTAAGTTACAGAATTGTAGTAACTATCTCCTAGGGCTCGGTGAAGAGTGCATGAGATAATGCAGAGTACCTTAGTGAGCATGAATAAATGCTCAATTTCATTATCAATTGGCAGGTCTGATGACTTGATTGCAAGCCCAAGACAATGGTAGTTCTGAGGAGAACAGAGAAAGATGTTGCATTAATAATTAATAAGATGAATTGATGGCAAGTAAAAGAGGCTTTAAACAATGTTGGCATTTAATATCTCATTTATTACACAATCCAATGCTAGCATTTCTAGAGCTGGTGCTTAGTGCTAACACCAAAGACTCAGGAGCTCAGTTATCCTCAAATATTATTTTTTCTGTGTATGATGTATGTTGCGGCTCTCTATAGAAAGCAGATGATGGAAACCAAATTATCTGTAAGGAAAAATTTTCCTAGGAACTATACCCCATCCTTCTTCACCCCCAAAGATTTTACTTTATGCCTCATTGCCCAGAAATGGGTTGTGCAGCCACCCATAACTGTGGAAGAATCCAGAAAGTAAAAATATGGTAAAAGAAAACTGGAATGCATTATTCATTCTCTCGAGCTGGACACGTTGTCTGAACAGAGTAGAGGTGTCTTGAGCATGGATAGAGGAGGATGAGTGGGACACTCTGGATATGCAGTGATTGTCATTGAAAGACTTAATTGGACATAAAATCTCAGTACCACTATGGCAGACATTTTGGGTACCACTGATCCCAGGAGCTTGATATTCAGTGGTGGACATGGCCTGTGAATGTCACATCATTAACACTGTGGCATATTTTGCCTTGCCTTTTTGGAAAACGTATTACAAATGTTACTCTTTACAATATAGCTCAACTTGTGTAACTGGTTATAAATTCTGGGCAAGGTATATTTCTAGGTGGTATGGAGAAGTACCTACAATTAAATAAATGCTTTTAATAATAGTGCCTCAAATCTGATGATCAGCATATCTCAGAGGATTTTACAAAGAACTTTGGGGTTTTGGTGGGGACTCTTTTTCTTTTTTTTTTGCTTACTTAGGTTTTACAGTGAAGACTAAACTTTTTTAATTGATTTTATTACTTGTTTCACCAAAATCTCATTTTGCAATGCTTTGCACATTACCACATAGCTTCAGAGCCTGAAATTATCCCTAATTTAGATTTATGGGAAGAGTTTGCATATTTTACAAACATGGATTTTCTTCTAGTTCTAACAAAGTGCATTTATTTTGTGTACAAACAATATATCTGTTTTGGAATGCTTTTATTTAAATTCTAATGATTTATGGGCACTGTGGTTTGGCTGCCCATGTAGCATTTTATCTGGCCCTTTCTAGAACCTTAACTCTTTAATTGGGCAAGCTATACTGCCAAAGCTCGTTGATCACTATCTTTTGGCTTCGACATTATCTCTATGGGGGCAAAGGGAGGAACAAGGTTCTATTTAGTTTTTGTTTGCTTTTATTATTTCCTTCAACTCTCTGGCTGGTTATTGCATTCCTGTATCATTTTGAAATTTATAGTCTATTTAATAGCATTTTTATTTTTTATGATTATGTCAGTCTTACCCATAAGAGGATCTTAGGGAATATGTTTTGAGTTTCTTTCAATACCAACCGCATCTAGAAACTACCTAACTGAATTATGAGTTTTATTTTTTTACCGGAGGGAGCTATGAAACAGAAATGATTTTAGATGTAGATTATAATAATAATTTGGAGGCATCTTTATGATGTGTGAGTTTCATATGACTCTCAAGCCTAGTGCTCCTTTGATTATCACTGTTCTAATAGAGCACTGCAAAACTTCTAATAGAGCACTGTTCTAATAGAGCACTGCAAAACTTCTAAACGTATCCAGTAGCAATCTCCACTTCAGGGGTAGGTGCAAGGAAGCGGGGTATGCTTAATACTGAATCGTTCACGAAAATGTCAAGAACAGTCTGTTCAAACTGTCCCAAAAGGCAGCACAAATTGGTATTTCTTCTTCAGAGATTAGGTGTTTACAAAGATGAAAACATTAAACTATCATTAGTTGGGGGGAAAAGATAATTTATTGGAAGGGTACAGGGATGTTTCAGGGGAGCACAAAGTCCTGTTATGGAAGACCAGATCAAGAAACTAGTAAGTTATCTGGGAACAAGGTGTCCTCCCGTCTGACCCTCCTTTACAGAAATATGAGAGTGGGTCATCCTCATAAATGGATACAGACATATAAAGGTAGATTAAGAAGTCATAATGAGTCATAATTAGAAGTAACATTATAGAATATATACCATGTCCCAGGCCCCCTTCCAAGTGCCCTACCTATATTGGCTCATTGGATCATCACAATGACCCTATGAAAGATTAAATTGATCAGGGAGAAGTTCAGTAACTAGCTTAAGGTGACATAAGTTGGTGAATAATAAAAAGTGGAGACCTGATTTGACCCCAGCTACCCAGCTTCAGACATAAGTTCTGTTGCTTCTGTTTTCTTCTCTCTCTGCTGACCTTTCTTTTCTATTTTTTCTGCTTCAGCCTGTGCCAGATTGCCCCAGTCCCAATATTGCACATTTTCTGGTTCAGATGTCTGACAGAGATTGACTAGATTCTCTGGGTTCTAATTTTGAATTTCTGAGAAACACAGTCTGTTTGGTCAGTCTGGTGAACAGCTCAATTGACTCTGAAGAGGGCAATGGGGTCATATGATTCGGACCTAGATGCCTCATTTCACTGTGAATGGTGAGGACAGATCTTATAGAGGGGATATGGCTGAGTAGTCCCTTGCAAAAGCTGTCTCTTATAATTTATAACTAGTAATATAAACATCCACATCTGGGGAGGTCATTCACATCATCTCCAGTACATCTTTATATATCTTCAATTATTAATTTTAAATCAATTTAATCTATATTTCCTCTATATTACTCTAGAAAGTCATTTTATTTCTGCCTTTTTTGCATCCATTGCTCTCCAGATTAGAGTAAGTTTAGAAACCAAATAAACACAATGAAGATCTAGCAGTCTAAAGTTACCCTTAAAGATAATAGCTAAAATTAATTACCTTATTTAATCCTCACAACAAATCTATGAGGCAGAATCAGTACTATTCCCATTTTAACAATGAAGAAACTGAAGCAAAAAGGTTCAAATGAATAATCCAGGTCACACAGTTAGAAAGTGACAGAACCAGGTCCAAACCTAGTCTGAGTACAGGACCTGAACTTTAAACAATTATACTACATTAACACATGTGCTTGTTTTTACTTATTTCAGCCAGTATTTGCAGGGTGGGGGGCAGGCCCCCATCTAAAAATACCATAGCAATCTCAGACATAAAAGTGGTTCATAGGACAAGATCTTCCCATGTGTATCTGCATCTGCTCACTCTCAGAAGAAGTACCTGCCATGAATCTTTACAACTTCTTGCACATCTGGCAGCACTTGTCTCATCCCAGAGAAGCTTTGGGAGCTGGAAGCAGTTTACCTTTGTGGCTGAGATGGGAGATGGGGGTCTGAATTCAGGCCACCAAGATTGGAATGCTAAATACATTTCTTAAGCGCTGTGTAAATTTGAGCAAAGAACCAAACTGCTCTACAATTCATTTTTAAAATCTGGGTGTTGATGCCTACCTCCCAATTTCTGTTAGGATTAAATGAGGCATGATACACATTTAGTTAATTTGGCTGCTAATTTTAGGGCATACTCATTGCTTAGTCTCAACTGCCTCCTGTCTCTTCCTTTTCTCCACCTACCAGTATTTAACACCATGGTCCTCACTGGCCCTTGCACATTTTAGCATTAGAACTTCTACTTTGTGTAGCTCTTCAGTCTGCTGTCCTGTATATCTTCTGCTGTCAAATTGTAGCTTCTGTAATAAGTGAATGAAACTCAAGAACTCGTAAATCTCCCTGATTTCTCTGCATAGGAAGACTCAAGAGGCAATACTGTGATATTTTAACTGGTCTTTGGATTTGCAAAAAGCCAAAGAAATCATCATCCACTGGAAATAGCTTCCGAGGAGAATCCAGCAGAATAGAGAAATGTTAGGTCATCTCTGGCTTTTTTGAGAGAATTATGAAATATATTCAGCCATCACTGATTTTTCGTGGGTGGAATATTTAGGAAATATGACACTTTATGTTCTAAAATTGTATTTTATGATCAGCAGAATCTGTAAAGTCTTAAATCTGCATTAATAATAATATAGATCTAATTTCTATTGCTCTTAGTTTTTGTAGAATACTCTTATATAAATTTTTCCATCAGCCCTTACAATAATGAATGAAGTATTTGTTATTATCCCTATTTTATAGATGGGAGAATTGGTTTCCAGAAAGATTAATGGCTTCTCACTTCATTGTTCAAACCAAGGGCTCCCATGCCTTGCAGCATATGGCTTGACAGCATAGAGTTTGGAATCAAAGGGACTGGTTTTCATCTGAGCTTGCAGGGTAGCAAAAATAAAGATAGTAACACCTCCTTCATAAATGGGAAATGTGTTTGGCTGCAAGTACCAGAAAGCCAATTTACAGAAATGCAACCGAGTTGGGGATTACAGATCTCACACAAAAGGAGATGTGGGCCCAGGACTGGTTTCCTCCTTTGACAGTGTTGTTGACAACCAGACTGCAGTTCCCTTGGCTTTTCCCTATCCTTGTCACCTCTTCCAGAGCTGCAGACATGCTGCCTGTGTCTCGGGTAGAAATAAGAAGGATGAAATTTTCAGTCTCTTTCTTTCCTTTCATAGACAAAGCAAAGGCTTTGCTTGTTATAGCCTCCCCGTGGACTTTGCTGTTCTGCCACAGTGTGCACTGTTAAATGACCACCACCTGCTGCAAGGGACTCTGGGAAAAAGAATGTTGACCTTGGGGCTGGCAATGTTGCTGCCCACAACTAGAATGGGGTCACTGTTAGTAAAAATGGGGGGGGTGGATCTTACCAGGACCAGCAAGTGTGTCTATCTCACATAGCTTAGATCTTGCTCTCTGACTCCATACATTCCAGACTGTTCAATGGATTTGTAATAAATTTCCAAGATGAAGGGAAATTTCTTGCTCATTGTTTGCCTGAAATCTTGGCTTGTGTTCATCTTATTAAACAAAAAATATGCTCCAAAAACACCCAAGAGTTCAACTACTAAAACTCCTTTAAAGATCTTCTTTGCCACTGGTTCCATAGTGCGGGCCATCCTGAGGTGCTTACACGCAGCTGTTTTTTTTTCATAGACAAAAAGCACCTTTGAAAGAAAAATGGTAGTTGCTAATAATTATCAAAGTCGAATGTTACCTATATTTTTTATTGTGTTGAACTCTTAATATCTTTCAACTTGTTTTAGCCTCATAATATTCCTCTAAATAATAGTGGATAGTATAATTATTATAATTTACATGGGGTGCCTGGGTGGCTCAGTCGTTAAGGGTCTGCCTTCGGCTCAGGTCATGATCCCAGGGTGTTGGGATCAAGCCCTGCATCGGACTCCCTGCTCTGCGGGGAGCCTGCTTCTCCCTCTCCCACTCCCCCTGCTTGTGTTTCCTTCTCTCACTATGTCTCTCTCTGTCAAATAAATAAATAAAATCTTTAAAAAAAAATCATTATAATTTACAGACAGGAAAACTGATCTCCACAGAAGTGAAGGGAATTGCTTAAATTAATGGCGGGGCATGAGTTTTTATTCAAATCTTGCAGTCGGATCTGAATATCATGTACTCAAAAGACACTCTTTCCTCCAGACTGATAGAGGTAGTTATAAATGATAAGTAATGGTCATTTTGTTATTGATTCATTACTGAAAAATTAAAGATAGATAATATTCTCTAGTAATATGATCCCTTGCAATTTAAAAAGTATTTCACTATTTGACATTCAAAAAACACAAAGTAGACATTTGATTTGTATATTTGCTCTCTATAGGCAAGTGAGTTTGTGACCCCTAATTAACTTACAGAAAAGCCATTTCCTGGTACCAGTCACTGGAGCAGATGATACAGCATTTTCCTTTTTCATTTCTGAGATTTCCTTGGGATCTTCATACATTCACGATATGAAAGGAAACTTTGGTTGTTTTCAAGTTAGATGGAAAAAATGTACTCGCCTTTAGTCTTTTGGGCAGTGATTGGCGTACACTAACTGCACTCAGTAACGACTGGGTACAAATTTGACCTTGTTAGCCTAGTCTGGGACAGAACAGAGACGTTGAATGAGGCAGCTAAAAATACAGCGATGGTGGCGCCTGGGTGGCTCAGTCGTTAAGCGTCTGCCTTCGGCTCAGGTCATGATCCCAGGGTCCTGGGATCGAGCCCCGCATCGGGCTCCCTGCTCTGCGGGAAGCCTGCTTCTCCCTCTCCCACTGCCCCTGCTTGTGTTCTCTCTCTCGCTGTGTCTCTCTCTCTGTCAAATAAATAAACAAAATCTTTAAAAAAAATAAAAAATAAAAATAAATAAAAATAAAAATACAGCGATGGATGTAGATTGTTGTATGAAACAGGCCGATTCCACACAGGCTCATCTGCCACCAGAGCTCAGATTTAGGCCATCTGAGGACCACTTCTTGACAGAGAACTCCATACTCACGCACCGTTAGTAGCAGAGGAGGCCTTCTTAAAGGAGTTGACTTATCACTTGTTTTCCTCCACATAAATATAATTAACTATGAAAGGTGGTGATGGCAGCAGAACATCTGTCTTTAGCTTTCAGATTTTTCACAGTCTGTTGATTAGGTTATGTTTTGTATTATTCCAATGTCCACAGCTGTCAAGTGAAATGGGAGCGGGCGTGCCTGAATCGGGGAGCGGAGGTCTGCAGCGGCTCTTCACGTTCCACGTGGTAATAGCCAGTGACAGCTTCTACTCCGAACAAATTGTTTTCCGTTGGTTGATGGGTCTCAGCTGTTCTAACCTGGGAAGTGATGAGTTTTGCTTTCATTTGGAAAGTAAGATCTGTTCAAATAGAGTTGCTGGCTTCTTTGGGTGTTATTGTTTGTTTGATTTTTTTTTTTTTTTTTTTTTTTTTGAGCTATGTGTGTATGCACATGTAAGTGGTGCTTTGGTCCATTTTGACAGCAAGTTCTAAACTTACCAAAGCATAATATATGGAGGTTTCCAAGGTCTGTGCTGTTCCTGATACATGGGAGGGAGTGATCAACCAAAGGCAGAGGAGCATTCAGACAGTCTCACTCCCACCAGGCTTCCTGAGATTGATTTCCCATCTTGACTCAAGAGCATTTGTTCTTGGGCTGATATCTTTTCCTTGTAAGTGAGGTTCGCTCACACCAATATCCTTGGTAATGCCCAACAGTGGAGTGGTAATTAAAATAATAAGATGAGGAAACACAGAGGGTCTTCCTTCAGGGTTGTCAGATCTACTGACTTAATTTATATGCTCTAAGTGTGAGCACATAGCATGGGAGTTGAGTATGTTTAAAATGGAAAAGTCGAGAAGATTTTTCCTCAGTGCCTTCATGTTCCCTTCCCTTTCTACATATCAGAACATGGCCTTAGAAAAGGATCTAAATATACTTTGTCCCAAAGGTATAAATAATGAATGATTGCTTGGTTTGTGCACTTTAATAAGAAACAATGAAAAGTATCTATTGCTATTCAATACAAATTTCTGTGATGGTAGAAATGTTCCATAGGAAATGTGCATAGTATGCCAGAGGGACTCAACTTTTATTTTTATTTAATTTCAATTAACATAACTTTAAAGAGCCACATGTGGCTAGTGCCTGCCATATTGGAATGTGGAAACAGACCATTAATGATGAGCTTTAAAGCCTTCAGCTATTTCAAATGAAGTGTGTTTTTTTAAAGAGGGTTTAATTATCCTGGCATTACTGAAATGGTACCATTGCCACCTAAAATAGTAACACTGACCATGTCTAGTGTCTAGCACAGCAGTATTAAACATAGGCAACAGTAAGAATGAATGTATGAGGGGCACCTGGGTGGCTCAGTCATTAAGCGTCTGCCTTCAGCTCAGGTCATGATCCCAGGGTCCTGGGATCGAGCCCCGCATTGGGCTCCCTGCTCTGCGGGAAGCCTGCTTCTCCCTCTCCTACTGCCCCTGCTTGTGTTCCCTCTCTTGCTGTGTCTCTCTCTGTCAAATAAATAAATAAAAACTTAAAAAAAACACAAATGTACTAGTATAGTGTCTTAGATCTCCAGTGTCCCCTTCCTTTATTAACTTGATGATTACATTTAAAATAAAATGTCTGCATGCAACTAGCACAGAATAAATACTCCATTAAAGACAGCTATATTCCTTTTTACCATCATCATAATTATATGACATTTCTATACACTCTAATTGTACATGTGGTATCAGTCAGGATGGTCATTGAATCATGGATGAATCCCATAAGTGATTCTGCACTTAATGTCACCAATGACAAAAGTGTCACAAAATTATTGTTCTGAAGATTTAAGGGTCCCAAAGAGAGTACTAAAAACATTGCATCCCAAACAGAAGAGCTTTTGCCATATGTGATTCTATTCTCCACTCAAAATCAGCAATACTACTTATGAATACAGTTACCAATATCACAGAACTTTAAACTTTTAAAAAATCTTGTACCTCATTGTCTGTGTAACTACTGCGTGGTGAATTTGGTGGGAACAAGGAGGGGGAAGTTGACTGTAAACTATATTGAATTGTTAATTAAGGGTGAACTAAATCTACCATCATTTCCACTGAGTACAGCTATAATTTTCTGCCATTCATTCTCCCCAAAATGTATTTCCTAGTGTTCCCACCCATAGGACTTGTCAACCACTGCTCCAGGCACTGAGATTCGTGGAAACTTATCCACTGGTTATATTAACATGGGAAAAAATTCTACCACAAGGCACTTAGCTGTCAGCCATATGATCTGAAGTAAATTCAATGGAATTGATTTGTTTTAATTCTCAGTATTTCTAATTGGTCCCAAGCTGATTGCCAGCTAGTGTTTATAACATTAAATTCAGGTTAACCACTTGAATGTCAATCTTTGCATTAGCATTGGACTCTGTAATTTCAGGGCTCCTCAAATTGATTGTAACTTCTTAGTGACCATATTAAGATTTATTTTCTATTTTGCTGTGATGTATAGAATGGTTCTGGTGACACAAAATATATTCAGTGGGCCTCTAGTAGATTAGCAAAGTGGCTGAATGCCTGGGAGAAGCGGTCAAGGTGATGAATTTTTTTGGTCCTATAGCAAAGACTTGGAGGTATTGTCTGCTGTGCAGTAAGATGGAAGTAAGAAATTACGATAGAGATCACCAAGTTTGTGAGGCCTGGAAAACCCAGGAGTAAGAGTGCAAACTGGTCATTGGGCAGGAGTATTGCTGGGCAGAAGGCCAGTGTTGGAGGTTGAGCCTTGAGAAATGTCAAACAAAGCAGTAGGCTGAGGAAAACATGGCAGGCCCAAGAATCTGTTTAGGATAAAAAATAGAGATGAGGCAGAGTGAAAAGATCAGTTTGAGTCCTCCTCTGCTAGAGAGCTGAGCTTTGTTTCTGTAAACCCAGGCACTGCATCTGAGACTGGATAAGTAGGACACCGGATTCAGTTTATTTTGTACATTTTTTTCCTTTGATAAAAATATAAATCTCTATTCACTCATTTCCTTCATTTACATTCACATTGATCTGTTAAGACAAGCAGTTGAGATGGGGATAATTTTCCAGTTGAGCATGTGTCAGCATGATGCTAAGAAATGTAGTTGGTGCACTGTACTCACCCCCCAAAAAGTTGGATATATTTCCTTTTAAGTAAACAAGCCATAAGAGAGGAGATGTTAATAAATAATAAGGAAGGAAGGGATAATAACCCTTGAAAAAAATTAAAGCACGGGCTAGATCAGCAGCATTTCATTGAGCAGAATGATGGTCCTTCTTCCTTTTTCTGCTATAGGTTATAGGGAAGGAAAATCACATTGACTTGGTTCTGAAATTCTTGTTAGGGAAACCTGTTCATCTGAGGCCATACCTTTGCCTGTAGTGAGTTTTTACAAACAAATGAATTATAATCAGAAATTAAAGGAAGGCAGATGTGGGATGGTTATTAAATAAATTGTAATCAGACGTTAAATGAGCACAGGCCAGAGATCAAGGTTTGAATAATGGGACCTTGAGGAGCCAGAAGCTGCCAAATATTACAATCACAACTTCATGCTTTGAGGGGGTCAGTTGAATTGATGGAGAAATCAGGCAGCAAGGGCGTAAAAAATTCTGCATAAAACATTCTGTGATGAACATTCTCTGCTACAGGTCTTCATTGTGTTTGTTCAGTAAGCAGAATCTTATGCATGCTCTCAGAGAAAGCATAAAAGTTTCAAAGAAAGATCATTACAGTCACAAAAAAACTCTCTTTAAAATACATATATATATGTACATGTGTGTGTTTCCTTCAAAACAGTATCTTTTTGTACTGTTTTATAATATGCTTTTCTCACCAGTATATTCCCTATATAAATATTGAAATCTAAATTCATATTCATGGTTTTATATGGTTCCTACCAAGAAAAAATGTTGTTTGGTTTGTAACTGCCAGTTAATTTTTTTGACCTCATGATATCTGATAGATCACCATTGGAGCTAAAGATATAGTGACCCAAGATTATCTCAAAGAAGCAAACTTTCACAAAGGTTTAATGGGCATCAATATACAGCTTTTCTCTATTCTAGTTCCAATTCTGCTCACACCTCTTACCATGACACTCAAAGGCTATAATGAACAAGTATAAACATTAACAATGTAGGTTTGAGGAGGGAAGGGTCTAGGGTTCATTGGGTTTGGAGCCTCAACTTTTTCTGTGCTATTACATATTTGTAGGGTTTATTTCAGATTTCATAGGTTTTTATTTAAACATTTTATTGAGATAATTATAGATTTACATTCAGGTATAAAACACACACACACACACACACACACACAGTGATTCTTTGTATGCTTTTCCCAATTTCCCCCAAGGGAACCACTTTGCAAAACTTTAGTATAATATCACAACCAGGATATTGACCTAAATACAATTCACTGATCATACATAAATTTCCCATTTTACTTTTACTGGTGTGTCTTGTAAGAATACACAATTATATTTTTTACTAATGTATATTTAGTATTTTTCCTCTTTAGTCACATTTTCTAAATTTGAATATTTAATGCGTTTTACCTTTTTTTGGTGTTAGATAGGGTTTAGGGGGTTTTTTTTGTTTTAATTTGAGTATAGTTGAAATGTAATGTTACATTAGTTTCAGGCTTAGTTCTTCTATTTTCCAGGTGTTTAGCCTTTTTTTTAAAATGCCCTTTTCCCTTGGATTTGAACAGTTTACTTGATTGTATACTATAAGTATAATATATTCTTTCCCCTGATTTTTCCAACATGTGGCCCTGATGCCTCTGCCTTTTCTTGGTCTCGTCCCACATCCTTTAGTTACTATAGCTTTAAAATATATTTTACTCTGTGGGAAAGAAAATCTATTCCCATTACTCTATTTAAAACGAAAACTTATTTGCAATCCTTAGACATTTATTCTTCCATATAAATCATATAATTTAGCATTTGTTTTCATTTCTTAAGGAAATCATGCCAGTATAAAATTAATTTGTATTATGTTTGTAAATTAATACTTAGAATTTTTTTTTCTTCTTACAAATTTTACCATGTAAATTCTTGCCATTTAGCTTCATGCTGTACCTTTACTTTTTGTTCAAGTCTTTTTCATGGACCTTAGCAAAATTACTCAGTTTGCTCTATACGGGTTCTGCACATTTCCCAAGAGCTTCAGAGAAGTTTCCCTAGCTCTTAGATTGAATCATTAAAAATGGGTCTTCCCCACATGCTTCAGTACATTCCTCTTCTTCTGACTTAGTGACATGGTGGCCACGACTGTTACAGTGTTACCAGTAAGTGAAAGGAAGAGTGAGTAACATGACTGTTTCTTTCTGATGGAAACTCGGGGTCTTATTTGGATGAGACTCAAAGGTGTTACTCAATGATTCCTGAATAGGTTAAATGATCTCAGAAGAGTACACAGCTTTCAGTATAGGTTATACATCTCCCTCATTGTGTTCTCTCTGCAATCCCATTTTCTCCAACTCCATCTATGCCCTCAGAATACAGAAAAGACACAGTAAGTGTGCTATTCCGCTCTCAAATGGCTGCTCAGAGAAGTAGGCCAATGACTGAGGCGGGAAAGAGTCAAAGATAATTTAAGTAGACCATATCAAAGCAAACAGAGGATTTGGAAGAGGTTGCTTGGAATAAAAGCAACATTTCCCCGCTACTTTTGCCACTCAACTGTGACCATAGGACTAAGTTTTACCAGTGGGACGTAAGCAAGAAGAGTGTGTATGAATTGCAGGAAATATTGTCAGAGGAACATGGTTTGCTCATTTTTCTGCATTTCTCCTTATGGTGCTTAGAATACTGACATAGTGGCTTCCTCCAGATTTTTTTTTTTTTTTTAGTATGAAAGGAAAATAAGCTATTATCTTGTTAACTCACGTTATTTTGGCTTTTGCTGATAATTGCAGCTGAACTTGATTTTAACAAATATAGGATGTGTCTTTTGCAGAAGAATTCATACGTAACAGCTACTGCCACAACATATCCTCAAGAAATTACTGAACTTCATGAACGGAGAAAGAAATTTTCAGTCATCCAAGCAGAAAAATAACTCTCAAAGCGAAAAAAAAATCAGGTTCATTTTCTAATTCTTTGCAACAATGTTGAATTTTTACAAAAAATGGCCTAAGTCTACAAGTTCAGTACACAGTAGTTTATGACCAAACTATCATGACAAGCTGAGTTATGTCTTATATCCAAATGTTAGAAGAAGACATTCTCAAACAGGGATGAACTTGGGGAACTGTTGTACCTGTGAGAGAATCTTGGGGATAATTTTTTTTTTAAAAGAGAGACATAAAAGTAAGAAAATAAAAAACAAGAACACCTGACCATGGAATCTATCCAGAATCATGAATGGAAACACCATGCTAAAAGTGGCTGATGCTGAGTACTGGTGCTATTTAAATATTACACTACAAAGAAATTACATTGGAAGAAATGACATTTTTTAATCGTATGCATAATAAATGAGTAATAAAACTCCCACAGTGAGAAAGGGAAAAGTGGGAGAAATCATAAGCTCTACTTTTCGTTCCAGACTTATATATCAAGTCTTCTTGATATATTATCTTGGGCATCTTAAAGTCAATATATAAAAAACCAGATTTGTTGTCTTTCTCCCCAAATGTGGCCCCTTTTCACTATTCCCTATCAGTGAATAATCCTATCATTCATTCACAAACTTGTCTGAAAGACTCCAGTGGTCACTTTTCGTAAGCAGCCAAGTGTTCTTGGTGCTCAGCCTCAGGTACACATGCATGCTCTTCCCTCTATCTATATCTTTCTATCTCTCATCTTACCCCTGTTCTCACTTCATCCCTGCAGACCTACAGGAAAGGATTCTTTCACTTCTTCCTGGGACAGGATCATAGGGCCAGGACTCCTACAGATACCTTCCTTGAGTGGATAAATTCAATTCAGGTATTAAAGCTATGTCCTCAATATAATTTTACCAATATAGGCACTGTATTGTGTCTCATGTACTCTTGAGTAAGTTCTCAATGTAGTTCAGAAGCAAGAGAGAGAGGCTTATAATTAATCTCTGCCCCCTCAAATCATATCATTATCTATTGTTTCTGCCTGTGTGGGTGAAGGACATTTTACCAACCCACTGTAATTTAAGACTTTGATAACCTTTCTAAATCATTTGTTTTAAATATATCTCTTGTATGGAGTATATAGGGTTTTGATTTGTGGTCCAACTGATATTCTTTCTTTCAATTGGTATTGTAGCCAATTTATGAATGTACATATATTACAGATATGTTTAGCTTTAGATTTTTTTGTGATATGTTCCTATGTTTTATAATCTTTACATGGTGATTTTCTTTGCTATGCTTTGTGTATGTGTTCTGATAATTTTGAAGGTTTATACATTTTCTTCTAGTGGGTTTCTAAAGGTAACTATAACTTTGTGTAATACTTTATATAATTAGCACTTTTAAAAAAGTAATATCTATTTAACAATAATAGCATTATAATTTTATGTTCTCTTCATTTTTCTTTTTCTGACCTCCTATATTTCATTGAACTTCGGTTATAAAAAATTAAAGAATTAGTATCTATATTCTATTTCCCACCATTTGTTTGGTTATAGCATTCCTACACTCTCAGTGTATATAACTAAATCTAAAACCAAATTTTATGACTAAATTTAACCATAATCCCAACATTTCTTCTACCTCAGTTGCACAATTAAATGAATTCAATGCCACTTGTCTGTAGGCTTAGTTTTAATATTCAGTATGTTAATGATTAAAAAAAAACAAAAACACAAAGGGCCATGGGAAAATCATCTTTAAGTTAGCATTGGGATACTTGGGCAGCTCCCTAAAAGTATTAAAGTAGCAATTTCAATAGCCACCATAACATAACTAACATATTTTTAAATTCCCCTCTATTCCTGTGTTTGGTTTGTGAATTGGTCAGTGTCTGTAGAGGAGATGTTCATTACTAACATGCAGGATTCCAATAGAGAACATAAAATAAACAAAATGGTGGTTAAAATAATGGCTAAGTGTTGTAGGATCAATGGCCTGCTTTGAAGCCTAACTTTACCACCTACTATTTGAGAAAAGTACTAATATTTCCTGTAAAATGGAGATTAGAAATAAGACCACAAGTTAAATGAGGATTATAAAAAAATAAAGCATGTAGAAAAATGTCATCACATAGTATGTACTCAGTAAAGGCTGGCCATTATGGTATTATCCATCTTCTTAATGTTTGTTGGTCTGCTAGATGAGAAATGGTAGCTAGTTGTTTGAATTTACAGCTTCCAGATCAATAATAAATTAAACATCTTTTTAAAAACATGTTTATTAGCCATTTGTATGCCTTCTATGAGTTGCTTGTTAATGCTCTTTGCCCATTTTTCTCTTGGGTTATTTGTCTTTTTCAAATAAATTTGTCAGGGTTTTTTTGTTTGTTTGTTTTTACATTAGACACAGTAATCTTTTCTGGGTATTGTATCTTTTTTGCAAACTTTACTCTTAGTCTTGTGTTTATACCTTTAAAGCATTTTTTTACTAAAGTGATATACATTTAGGAAAAGGTGCATCTCAATAAACTTTCATAATCTGAACACACCTATGAGCTAGCACCTAAATCACAGAAAAAAGAAAATAATCCAGCAGTCCAGAAACTCCCTTCTTGGTCCATCCTCAGCAGTCCCACATCTAAGTGTAACTATTATCTTCACTTCTGATAACATAGATTAATGTGTTTTCATGTTTTTGTACTTTAAATGAATTTGAATCATATACAGTTGAACTCTTTTGTGTCTGACTTGTCATTTGTAATTTAATTTTGTTTAATTATGGCACCTTTCATTTTAGTAGGATTTTTTTGATGTTTTACATAATTTAATCCCTTAAAAACTCAGTGAAGTGAATAAAGCAAATACTTTTACATATGGTTGTAGAAAAGGGTGGACTAGTAAATTTTAGTATAATGTATTTTTTTGTTTTTTTTTTAGTAATTTCATCTCCTAAACCAATGTTTCTCAGAAAAGAGAATAAAAACCTTTTAGTCATTGGGATTCTAATTTTCAACAGTATTTCATCTAATCTTCATTATGTAGTTTTTAAAGATTTCTATAGTCTGGTTCACCTGACCTTTGCATCCATATTATGTGCTACTTTCTGAAGAAGTCTATAAAGGCAGGGCTGTCATTATCTTCCAAACCTATGGTCTCTTTGCATCTTTCATTCTGTCGGGAGTTGCCCTCTTGGTGCCCCTTCACTATTCAAATCCACATTATCCCTGATACCTAACTCTACAGTCATGGTGTCTTCAGGCCAATGCATATTTATTGAGTAACTCTGGTGTTTCACAGAGGTCCTGAGGTTAAAAAAAAATGTGCTAGGAAGTCATTGTTATTAATGTGATCACAATCTAGTAGCAGACACATTTAAATGCATATTTATAATCAAGTAAGTTTGGAAATAGGGACAAGTTATAAAATTTGTATAAAGGAAAGAGTGGTTCACTTTGCATACATCAAAACTCATTGAAAACTAAGAAGTGAAACTTGACAGTCAGAGTGATATATGATGAATGTGGAAAACGATGTCTATGAGTCCACATACAGGGGGAAGAATGTTTTAAGAAGAGGGAACAGATTGTGGAAACCCAATGAGGACTGAACCATTCTAGCAGTTACATGTGGAAGTCCTTGTATCCTAATGGAGAAAGCAGAAATTGTTCCCAGTTTGGAAAAGAATCCACAAAGCATGAAGCAAGATTAGGCAAACAGGCATTTATAAGAGGTAAGGTTGAAGAAGTTGATTGTGTCCATATTGTGAAGGGACATGTCACATATTATCCATAGAAAAGGGACATGTCACATAGCAACCATATGAATTTTCTCCTATTGTTGGTGAGGTGCCTAAAGAATATAAGGGATGACTCTAGGTAGATCACTCTGTACTTATGACAGGTGCAAAGAGACAGGGTCAGGGGAATAGCTGTGCCACCAACTGAGTGGGGTGATGCCTCTGAACTCTCTTACTAGAAACATCAGTCTTCTTGCTATCTGCCACCTGTCTCCTGGCAGCCCAGTCTTGGGGGGTGCCATGATCTGTACTCTCTATCTGCATACCTAGGTGACTGTTAAATTTTGAAGAAAACACCACCATGCCTGTAGATGACAACTAAATCCGTGTCCACTATTGCAAGAGTCTCAGTATCACTCAGTAGTCATTTCAGTTTTCTTCCTAGGAAGGATTGCTCTTATTCTTCTCAGTTACTCTTTTAAAATTTAGATCTTCTCTTAAACCTGTTATCCAAGTACATAATTTTATTCTCAGCAAACAAATTTACCTTTTGTTTCTTGAAGAATTTTGGAGACTTCACAAACAATTTCTCTAAAAACTTCCTCTCTTCCACCAAGATAAAAACTATTGTTTATTACTACTAGGTATCACCCAAAGGATACAAAAATACTGATTCAAAGCGGCACATGTACCCTGATGTTTATAGCAGCATTATTAACAATAGCCAAATTATGGAGAAATCCCAAACATCTACTGACTGAGGAATGGATAAAGAAGATGTGGGGTGTGCATGTGTGTAATGGAATATTACTCAGCCATCAAAAGAGTGAAATCTTGCCCTTTACAATGACATGGATGGAGCTAGAGTATATCATGTGAAGTGAAATAAGTCAGTCAGAGAAAGACAAATACCATATGATCTCACTCATATGTGGAATTTGAGAAAACAAATGAACATAGGGAAAGGGAAAAGAAAAAGGAAAAACAGGGAGGCAAGCCATAAGAGACTCTTAACTACAGAGAACAAACTGAGGGTTGCTGGAGGGGAGGTGGGCAGGGGATGGGTTAAATGCGTGATGGGTATTAAGGAGGGCACTTATTGTGATGAGCACTGGGTGTTATATGTAAGTGATGAATCACTGAATTCTCTAACTGGAATTTAAAAACTTGAAACAAACAAAAAAACCTATTGCTTATTTATGGCTATATTTAACTCCTTCCCCTGGGGGAAGATGTCCCTTCTCCTGTATGAAAAAATCCCATCCAATTGTACCTATGATTCCATATCCCTGTATTTACCTGTACTCACTCATGTTCTCTGCTAGAGCTTCAATGTCTCATGTCCATTTTATTCACTTTAGCTTATATTATTCAAGACCACATCCTAAATTTAAACCTAACACCACTGATGTGTTTTTTTGCTAGATTAGCATTCATGCTTTATGTAAGGTGGAAGCAGTGAGCTCTTCTCCCAGTTGAAGAGACTTTCTTCCATGTGTCCTTTGCTCCCAGTACTGTTGGATGCCACCATAGAAATGTAATACTCTTCAGTCTACATGCCATGCATGGTAAAAGTTACATGTTAGTGAGGACCATCACCTGATGCTCCATTTATAAGCTTCTGATTAATTTCCATAAGTCACCAGTTAAACATTTCCCATCGTGTGTCATAGCTAAATCTTGACTTCAACGCTGCCACTTGGAGCCTAAGAGTACAAATGGGATAACATTAAATGACCTTATTCATTTACCCCTGTGGACAACTCTTTCTTTGCTTGTGGGACTCTTGGGTAAATTAACCCTTTTCTTTCTCAAGCTGAACCTGTTTGCACTTGGTTTCTCCTTGATTACAAGTGCTAATAAATATTTCCTAGTTTTTGTATGTTTTTGGTCAACTAATCCAAATATGTTTCCTGGAAACCTTTGTGCCATGTACTGGTCTAGATTCTGAAAATATAAATATGAATAAGACAACTTTCCTGAACTTGTGGGTCTTAACATTTGGAAGAGTGGATGAGAGTGAGTGGCATGCAAACAGACAATATACTTTTTTTTTTTTAATAAATAAATGCACAAATGGATTTTTTTTAAAGGAGCTAGGGCTAGCTAGGAGTAGTTAAAATAATTTTGTTTTCTTCATTTCATACTGCCTGAATAGTTTTCATATTTCTGTGCTTCCATTCTTTGCATCTTTGTGGGTATGTTCTGCAGACCTCAGCACGGGTCTCATTTATATAGCCAAGGTTTTGCAGAATAATGTGATCATCTTTGACTTTGAGAAAATGTCTCTTAGATCATCAAGGTTCTATGCTACAAAGGGTCTTGTTTTGTTTTCATATCAGTTTGTCAATCTGTGTTTCAAAATATTGAAACTCTATTTCATTCCATTAAGCAAAGTTGAGATGAAAGCCCTTTCCCTTGTGAGAACCTCCCCACCCAGTTCTTGGCCTTAACTTTTGGTTTCCTGCTTGTGCTCAGTATTAGTAGGATGGACAGGACCTGTGTTGTCCTGGCATCACAGTGCAGTGTTGAACAAGGTCTGTGATAGATGGGGCAAAGGACTTTTTTTTTTTTAATGGAAAGGACTCTACACTGGAAGAAAGCAGCATGCTAATTTGGCAAATTCAGAAATCAGTCAAATCAATTAGGCAGCAACATGAGGACCAAATCTCTAGCTTGTTCAACCATAGTTTGTCTTCCTACCACCTGTGTTAGCCTCCTATGTTTCTGTCAATGGGAAAGATTTAAGTGGCTTCAGGAACCTGTTCTTTCATCTTTTGTTTTGCTAATAGCGAATGAAAGAGTTTGGGCAAAGAAGTGAGGCTGATAACAATATGCTCAGATAGATTTCAGGCTTCTACCCAACATGAACCAGGTCTATACAGCGGAAGAAGAAAACCTTTAAGCAGATGATATGTGGAGCTTTAGAGATTTCAACCCCAAAATGGAACATTCAAATAACTCTTTAGGGCCATTTCTCTCTGGCCTTTAATGAGCCACTGCTGAGATAGGTTTTGTCATTTCCACCTAAGGCTCACAATAGGCACTGAGTGGCCAGCAAAAGATTAATAAGATACAGAATGAAAAGTTGAGTGTTTACCGACAGCCCCATATCCAAGCTTATATTCAGGAATAGGTGGAATAAAAAGTGGATTGTAGAGAAGGCGTATTTCACAAACATCAAGTCTTCACTGGGCTTCTTTCTCTGTGCACCTGGTGAGCTAAGGCAAAACTCACTTCGGGTGCTGGCACAAAGCCCACTCTAAAGGAGTAAAATTTCTTCTTCTGCTGTCAAAGCACTCACGTCATCTACTACTGACTGTTGACATTCACACCTGTTTATACCTGTGATAGTTAATTTTTTGTGTCAACTTGACTGGGCCACAGTCTAATTGCTTAAGCCTTATTCTGGGTATATGTGTGAGGATGTTTCTGGATGAGGTTAATATTTGAATCTATATACTGAGTAAAGCAGATTGCTCTCCCAGTGTGGATGGGCCTCATCCAGTTAGTTGAAGGCCTGAACAGAACAGACAGTAGAACAGCTGAACCTCCCACAAGTGAGAGGAAATTCCCCCTGACTTACTGCCTTGAGCTGGGACATCAATTCTTTCTTGCCTTTGAACATGAACTGAAATACTGGCTCTTTTTAGGTCTCCAGGATGCTGAATCAATCAGTCTCTCTCTCCCTTAACTATTGGATCTGTTTCTCTGGAGAGTCCTGACTAATATAATACCCACATGGTTCTGTCCTAAGGCTGGTATATGTATTTTGAAGGGAAGGACAATGGACATGAGGAGACTGAGGAACATTTCCGAGTTTTTAGAAGGCTCATCCCTCCCTCTGCTTCTTCTTTGTTTCTCCTCTTCCCTGACTTTGTTAATTTGCATAATGATCTCAGCAATATCTCTCTTTTCACCAACTTCCTCCAACATATTATAAAGCTAGAAGTTTTTATGTAATCACCAAGACTCTATAACTGGATTCCTACTATTGCCCCCCAAATACCTAACATTACACACAGAATAGTGGCAAGTGTATCCAGAAATAATCTCAGCAGATTTCTGTACAGACCCAGAAGCCCTCATTCTTTTTATCCAGAAAGACAGTAAAATATATCCAAAGATTTCAGTAAACCAAACAGTGATATGGTGGAGCATGACTCCATACTGAAAGGGAAAGAAAGGAAGGTGGTAAGGCAGAAAGAGGGGAAGGGAAGGAGAAAAGAAGAATTTGCTTGCTTTACAAAAGCCATTATCACAGTGATGTAATGTCACTATGGTTAGTAAGAAATAGCATCTTACTTTCAGGAGTTAATAAGCCAGTGATGGATGGGAATTGTACACAATTAACTCCAAGCATAAAACAATAGTCTTAAGAAACTCTCTCAGCCAATGTGCTTGCCAGTGAATCTAGATCATTCCTAGTTTTCAGTAAGTGAAACATTCCAAACTTCAGCAAAGCTCTTCTTCTCTAATGTAAGTAGATAGCTGACTCTGACTCAAATAGCTTTCATGCTGCATATTATTTCCAGTGTTAAAGCCAACAATTCCAGAAAACAGCAGGGCATTTTTTTTTTTTTGCTAAAAAGAAGTGTAGGAAGAAGGGAGAATACTTAAGAAAGTGTACTTAGATTGCGTTCCCCTCTGTTCCATGTGTTTTGACATGATGACTGGTGTCTTAGGAGCTTAGAATTCAGAATTGGTCTTCCTGCATATCTCATAATCTAACATCAGTTATTCCCATAAACAAGAAACTGTAATTCAAAATAATTTACATTTATTAATAAAACTCACTGTGGATAGACATTTCATTTTTTTTCCTAGTAGAGTTGTCTTCCTAGTATACCTAAATTTAATATCAAATTATAATGTCTCCAGCACTAGAGTACTTTGCCAGTTGTTTCTTATTCAGTCTTCATAATAAAAAGGAAAGATGAATGATGTTTTCTCTGTTTTACAGATGAGAAAAAATGAGGCTTAGAGTTAAAATGAATTACCAAAGGGGGCACCTGTGTTGCTCAGTTGGTTAAGCATCTGACTCTTGGTTTTGACTTAGGTCACGAGCTCAGGGTCCTGAGATCAAGCCCAGTGCCAGGCTCAGTGCTCAGTACAGAGTCTGCTTGAGATACTTTCCCCCTCCTTCCCCTCCCTCTCCCTCTCTCTCTCAAATAAATAAATATATAAAAGATTTACCAAGATTACCCAGCTGGTAAGCAGAAGCACTAGAATTTAGTCTCAAATTTGCTGGGCTTTGGGACATGGTTCTTTTTTTTTTTTTTTAAAGATTTTATTTATTTGACAGAGAGAGACAGCAATAGAGGGAACACAAGCAGGGGGAGTGGGAGAGGGAGAAGCAGGCTTCCCGCTGAGCAGGGAGCGTGATGCGGGGCTCGATCCCAGGACCCTGGGATCATGACCTGAGCCGAAGGCCGACGCTTAACGGCTGAGCCCCCCAGGCGCCCCAGGGGACATGGTTCTTGAAATCAAACCATGGAATCCTAAAGTCACACTCACATTGCAGTGGACATCTAAGGAAGAGGTGAAGTGGTAGATAAATCAAGATGAAAAAAGTCCAGCTGTCCTTTCATTCAATCATTTATTCATCAATTTGTCCATTCATCATGTATATTTAGCCTCACTTTGTACCAGTCATTGAGCAGAATGTCACAGCCCATATATTAATGTAGTCCATGACTTCAAATAACTCACAGATGTTTCTTTTGAATTGGAAACATTTTGCTTTTTTGAATTGGAAACATTTTGCTTTTACAGTTCTTCTTTCCCTCCTCAACTTCTTCACTCCCATTCCCCTCCTTTGCTTACTCACCCCCCTTGTCGCCTAATGCTTAATCTCCAGGTAGAGTTCAAACTTCATCTTTTCCAGAAAACCTGCCCTGAGCATACCTACCCTGGGCTACATGAGATGCAGTCCAGTAGTTAATTGCTCTCTAAATATTCTGTTGGATTTTTCCAAATGGACCTTAAGCTTATGGACAACAAGATCTGTGGATAAGACATTTTGCCCTCTATTAAAAAACACAATGCTAGACCCATAATAGCTGCTAAATAAATTCAGTATAATTTTAAGCTAGGTGTATTTCTTGAAATTCAGCCATACATTACTAGGGCATCACTTAAGTTGCCCATTCCTTTGTTGAAAACATTGAAATGCAAAAATAAATAGATAAATAAATAAATAAATAAATAACAAAACATTGAAATGACTTTCATCCTCAAGTTATCTAGGTCCTACCTTAATTCCTGGTAGATATTCAGTCTCCAATCTTGTCTAATTTCTCCCAGTTCCAAGGAGAAGGATTCCATTAATTTGCAACCACATTATTGCAACAGAGAAAACAACAGAATGAACTCCTAAAGTCCCACTGGAAAGCAGGTAGGTGATTATCTAAATGGTTCTCATGCACAGCGATATAATTTTTCATCTGGGCTTTAAAAATTGCAAAACACGATACTCCACACACAAAACTGCTGATGTACATTTTTTGTTTAATTTTGCCAAAAGCCTTGGGCTCAAATCTGGAAGAGAATTCCTCCTTTTTTTCTATCAGCCAAGATTTTCTTTCATTGCTAGCACTCTGGAACCTTGTATCTTGTTGAGATTTGATGGTGACCTCACAGGTACCTTATTAATAATAAACCAGAGGGGCTCAGCAGAGCTTGGGTTTGGTGTAATAAATCATATTGTAAGTAAGTGCCATGTTTGCAGTTTTGGAATTTAGAGGAATATAATAACCGAGATTGAGGGTCTGGCAGGTGGTAAGAGTGACTAGGGGTAGGGACTGGCCTTTTATGGGTCTGACACGTGCTTATGGTTATTAATTACTTTTGCCTCTTACATTGCCAGTATTCTTTCCAGTTACAATGTAATTGAATTTTAAAAAATGAAGCTTCAAATATCACATCCAGATATTACATTGTGCCTCTACCTAAGGAAGTATATACAGTTTAGGTTACTTGATAGAATGGATAATAAAGGTAACTAATGATATCCAAAGCAGCAAATACCTAGCGTGGGAAATGCCAGGGGGTTGTAAAGCAGAAATAAGATCTCAAAAAGTTAACATGTGGATTTTTGCTAGTCAGTAGACCAGCATGCAATTCAATTGTTCTGTTTATTAGAAAAATCCTTTCAGTCATTAAGGAGGAGCACTGCTAGTGTAGTTCCAAGTCCATGTGTTTTTAAAACACAATCTATTTTCCATGCATTTTGTGCCCACACTGCTAGGTGATGAAGGTGACAGCATTTGTTAAAAACATGCAGTCATGTGAACATTGCTATGTGGGCTCCTTAGCATAGTTCAGTGTTTCCTAACAACTTGGATGTGGACTTCTTGGACAGTCTAAGGAAAATGTGGACTTCTTTCTCATGCACATGCATATAAGCATAGATATACTAGAACCTATCAACAAATTGGTGAGCACAGGTAGGGGATCCTTGGGTCTTTGCTTTGATGGATCCCAGAATAGGAATACCTGGTGCAGGGGTGGGTTGACTGGTGACCCAACTATATCACCACCCCACTATGGTAATGGATTATCATAATAATGATCCCTGGTTACTGTGAAAGATTAAGCCATGTCTTTTGTCCTTTCTTAAGAAGGCAGGTAGATGGGTGATTCATTTGTTGGTTAGAATTTTCAAATAAAGTAACAGTGCCTTAATTAAGCTTTATAGAGCAAATTTTAATAGTGAAAATGCTATTTATTATAATGACAGTTTACTCTTTGACAGTAATTGCTACATAAGGAGCTACTGTAAATCAAAAGACCACCTGCCCAGGGTTACCTTCTGTACATGGGAGGCTTAGAGCAAGGAGCTGTTCTGTCAATCCTACTACCTCCTCTCATGAAGTTAGAACGCCCTGCATGATTAGGCTGCACACTTTCTGAGAAAGGCCAAATTGCCCCACACTGTACTATTAACATCTTGAAATAGCATACTTTTCCAGCATCCCCTTACTCATCACACAGGCTACCTGAGACTTCATCGTCATCAAAGAGGAATTTGATTGGAAGCCCGAATTTCACATAATCATAAATTTCTCTTTGTTAAGATGAGAGAACAGAGGCTCCAAGAAGGAAGGGGAGTGATTCTTCTAAATCTCCACTAAGCATGAGATTGGAAATGAAAGCCAGTCCAGTGTTCTCTCAGAATTGGGTTCCATGTAACCACTGGGAGTACAGTTCCTTGAGATTTAGCAAACCTGTGGTAACTGCTTTCAGGCAGAAAGCAGCCTGGAAACAACATTATTTTTTTTTTGAAGATTTTATTTGTTTATCTGAGAGAGAGAATGGGAGACAGAGAGCATGAGAGGGGAAGGGTCAGAGGGAGAAGCAGACCCCCTGCTGAGCAGGGAGCCCGATGGGGGACTCGATCCCAGGACTCCAGAATCATGACCTGAGCCGAAGGCAGTTGCTTAACCAACTGAGCCACCCAGGCACCCCTGGAAACAACATTATTAACCTCTGTTAGAGAAAAGCCTGCTCCCAGATCTAACAAAAGTTCATGTCTAATGATGTGTTCTTCAGTGCCTCTCTGTAAGGCAAGATGCCTTTAACAGCATCTTTGAAATTATAGTACTTTGTTCTAGTTTCACAGTAAATGCTCCGATGGCTGTGTGGGCTCTCTTGGGTTTCTTCTTTCTTTGCTGTGCTGTGAAAACACACACTGCATATACATTGTTATTATCATTGTTGCTAAGAAGTAAGAGAGCATGAGTTTCTACCCCATCATCTGTGCAGAGCAGAGCAGTGAATCCTACTGGAGCGTAATAACAATCTATAAGTAAACCAGTCATGGTAAAATCTATCAAAAATGTGGCAATTTACGAAAATATGTCCCTCAAGCACACCAAAGTTGTCATCAAAGTGAGTTAGCTGCCAATTAACTTCTACATCTTGCACAAAGGGCACAGAATTCTAGTGTAAAAATAAAACCAGTTAATGCATATCTACTGTCTATGAACAAATAAATCAGAAACAAAAAATGAACATACCACTTGGTGCTTTTCAATGTATGTTATCACCTTATGGAATGCTACTGTTTAGGCTTCTGATTTAGGAAAATTACTTTCAAAGGAGACAATGATGAAGATATTTTTGCCTACAAATTTGAGCTTCAAATTTCAGCCAGTGAGCCCTTAATTGATTACCAAGTATGTTCTAGGCACTGGTTCACAAAAAGCAGGACAATTTGTTAAAAACTCAACACTACTATTCATTTCTGTGACAGATTACAGTCAGTATATTTATATTTTCAACAAATCATTCACTTTTCACACTGAGCATTCAGTTAATTCAATTTTGGCAAAATCACCTATATCCTAAATAGAAGTGTATAGAGGATGCTACATGTGTCTGAGAGAGAATGAAATGTTCAGGAAAGGAGGCAATAGTTGTACTGGCCCTTGAGGGATACTTAGGTTTCTATCATTTCCAGCCAACCTATTAGTGTGTTCTTGTTCTGCTTCACTTATTCAGCTGAATTCTCTCAAAAACAAAGAAATAAATAAAAATAACAGCTACCACCTCCGTAACCTGCCTCCCAACCCTGAGCTTACTCACTCTGATGAGTTTCTGCAACACTTGTCTGTGGCACAGAAGGTTGCACATCTTCCCAGCGTTCCACTGTCCCGGTATCATGGGGAGCCCCTTGACACTTTATGACTGACTCTAATACAAGACTTTCACATCACTCTTCAGAGCTCATAAGCAAAGCATTAGTCACTGAGGGTACAGAGTAATTTTCCTCTGCCCACATTTATGCACCCAGCTCTTGGCCAACCACTTGCTCACTCATCTTGATGGTGACACCATGCATCATGGGCTCTTCCTGGAAAGGCTCTATGCACTCCTGCACGTCTGCTACCCAGTTTAACCATCAAACCTTCCCTGGCCCTCTGTGCCTTTCAAAATAATGTTCTCACCTAAAATCTCATCACTCATCAGTTCTACTTCTTTTATGTTTTGATCATTTTCTTCAGTCCCATAATTCAATAAATATATATTGAGCCTACTGTATTCTAAGTATTATTGTGGAAGCTTTGAAACAGCACTGAATCAAAAACAAAGATTTTGCCCTCTTTGAGTGTACAGTGTATTGTGGGAAATGAAATGATAGACAAATAAGTAGCATATATTGTAATAAATGCTCTGAAGAAGACCAACTTACAACAAATAGAAGGAATGCTTGAGTCCTGTGCAGTAGTAAAGAAGATGATCAGGGATGCTTCATGGGAGAAGGGAATATTTGAGCAAAAATCTGAAGGGGGTATAATTAGACAAGCATTTATCAAGCAGCTATTGTTTTACTTCTCCCTAAGATTATAAAATAAATAGATGATAGATCAGTCTCTTGTCTCTGTATTATTTTAATCTTATATTAGGCATTAAACAGCTTGAGACCTATTCATTATTTTTATCTTTAGCATCCAGTAGAGAATCAGGTACTTAGTACTTATAAAAAGAATGGATGAATAGTTGAAGGCATGAGCATATAAATGCTGATCTATATTTTCTAAGCTTTTTAAGTCTTAGTCCCTCCCCCAAAAAAATGCTATGGAAGAGGCAGTAAGGTAAATCCAATATTTCATGAGCTCCTCCATATTTCCCAGCCCCCCTTTGCAGTTAGCAGGGACAGATGACTAGTTTTATCCAATAAAACTCAAGCAGAAGTGAAATGTATCACTCCTAAGCCAAGGCATTTAGGAGACAATACATGGCCTCCAGTGTTCTCTTCCCTCTATTCTGGAGATCTTGAAGGTCACATGTTGAAATGAGATTGTCAAAAATAGAATACTGTGGGTCACTGGATGGAGAAGAGTCTTATTAGCTTGCATAAGATTTTAAGAGAGAGAAATAAACTATTTTGCTAAGTCACTAAGATGTTATAAATTATTTGCTACCATAACATTGTCTAGTTTATTCATTTCAAGTGGGTGTGAGCATATCATTGTTGGGAGTATGTAATCAGTCTTTTAGGCATCACTGAAAATATAGCAGAACTAGGACTGAGTGCACTGAAAGTTCTCAGTAATTATGTTGAGACATTTTAGTTAGTTGAAAAGTCTTAATATTGGTGTCAGTTCTAGGAAGGTAAGGGGCTTTTCTGAAGATACCCATGTGGCATCTGGAGACTATAATAATAGGGCCCCCACCTAAGTTTCTTTGATCCTTTAGTTGCTGTTCTATCCACCATGAGTGGCATGGGAGAGGGGTCAAGAAATAGTAGCTTTGGCTTTTTTAAAATCCTGAAGTGCTCCTAGGGAAATGAGTGGACATGAAGCACTGAAACACTTCCTGCCTTGGGAAGGCTCATGTTGAGTATATATACTGCAGCTGACCGTTTATTCTCACAGTTTTCACTAGACTACCTTGCTGTCCTATGAACTCCTGGATAATGGGAGCTTTAATCTGTTACTCCCCAACATTCCTCACATCACTGAGCAAGAGAAGGATCAATAAACTATTGATAACTGTATTTGGTTGGTTAGTTCATTAGGTGGTTGCTTACTTGGGTAGTTGAAAAGCCATGAAATGAATGAATGAAAGAAACCAGACTGGTGAGAACACAAATTCACTTTCAGATTATTTAGATATCTGAGTTTGAATCTGGACTTCTCAAATCCTAAATTTATCGCTCATTTATTTTTCATTGGTATAGATGCTGAAGACCAAACCATCAGTAGGCATACTCATTTGCAAACAAAAGAAACTGACTCTGGATGATTTAAGCAGAAAAGATAGGTGAGTGGACAGCCAATATCAAGGATATAAAGCCAAGGGCATGTTCAGATCACCTGCAGACCTGATATGTGAGGACACCAAAACCAGACACCACACTGGGCACTAAGTGCTACAGTTTACATCACCAATACTCCCAGCCTTGTCCACTGGAAAGCACAACCAGCATCACTGTCACTGTTGCGCAGGCTATTCTCTCTGTAACCTCTTCCTCTCAAAGTTATTCAGTATCTCTTGTGTGTTCCTGATAGTCAATCTTCTAAGTATACCATTTGCTGTATTCATTTGTTCACCTCACCTTCATTTAACAACCCAAAACAATTGACTTCTTGCTTCATCACTCCACTGATGCAGCCCCTTGGCTAAGATCTCAGTGACTTTCTAATTAATAAGTGCAATGACCACTTTATCCAACTAAATTCTCATAGATTTAATATTCTTGATCACTCCCTTTGTCATCAGCACCTGTTTTCCTGCCCATGCCTTAAAATGCTAATATCCCAAGGGTATAGTCTGCAACCCAGACTCACCCACTATAAACTTCCCAGGGATCCCATCCACTCTTGTGATTTTAACTACCACCTACATGGTGGTGACACCAATTATCAGCATTTCTAATTGTGTCTTCTGAGTTTCAGACTTGCATATAGAGTTGCTGGTAAACACCTCTAATAGGATATTTCCCAAGAACTTTAAGATTAACATATCTTAAATTTAACTTACCATCCACCCCCAAAAATGATTTTATTTTTATGTTCCTTGACCCAATGAATGATACTTTCCTAGATTCCAACAAGGTAATTATTCATCCAGTTTCCCAGCCAGAAACCTGGTAGTCATCCTTTTTCATTTTGCTTATCCCCAACATTAAATCAAACAACCTCATGTACAGTAATGTTGTATTCCCTTGCGCCTGTTTGGTGAAAATGAATAACCTCTTATTTTAGGCTTTCACCATAAGTTTCAATAACTTGTGACATAGTCTTTGTTAGGTGGGACACATATTGCTGAATGGAGTGCCACTTGCTCTTCTTCTAAAGTGAAATCTTATTTAAAGTGGTAATATGGTTGAGTTTTTTGCCTCTGTGAAACTGATTTCTCTGTCTGTAACTGCAGATTTGGTCTTGCAATTAGGCACTCTATGCTTATTAATTTTCACTGAAACAAGTTATACTTCTCAGATCACTTATTTACCTGGCAAGTGTTGTTTGAGCATATACAACGGACGAGGATGTATGCTTGATAGTTGGGGGAAATATAAAACAGTTCCTGCCATCAAATAATTTACTATCAGTAGAGCCAGGGACAGATACATGTAACTATTTACATAGGATAAAGGCCATAAAGGGGGTATAAACACAATACTGTGGGAATTCAAAAAGGAAACCCTCTACCACAATAAGATCAAGGAAGGCATTGCTGTGAAAATGTCACTCTAAGTGGGGCCTAGGAAGATAGTGTTGAGTGGCTCAGTGGGAAACAGGCAAGCCTGTACGGAGTGGGCTTAGCAAAGTTTTTTGAAGTTTGACTTGAACTTCAGCCCTGCCTGGGCCCATCAGCTGAGGATCTTATAGTCCGTCCCCATCAAGGCTTATATATTCCCAATGATATTAGTCATTCCTCCCCAACTCTCAGATCCGTCTGCCCTCCCAGGAAAACCCACAAATCCTATTTACTGTGTATACAAGTCAACAATCCTGTCTCAGGTGTGAAGTGCAGTCACACACATACACCAAGATTTGGCATTTGTTATTATAAATTATAGAGTATTATAACCTACTGCTCTTTCCCTAGTAAAACTGTCTTTGTAAATAAGAAAATGATGTAGGGTGCCTGGGTGGCTCAGTTGGTTAGGCGACTGCCTTCGGCCCAGGTCATGATCCTGGAGTCCCTGGATCGAGTCCCGCATCGGGCTCCCTGCTCGGCGGGGAGTCTGCTTCTCCCTCTGACCCTCCCCCCTCTCATGTGCTTGCTCTCTCTCATCCTCTCTCTCTCAAATAAATAAATTAAAAAAAAAAAAAAGAAAATGATTTAGTTTTTAGTCCAAGGGGATATTATTATGGAGTTGTATAGAAAAGTTAAAAAGAAAGATGCATGGTTTCCAGAAATGGTCTGGTTTTTAAACTTTTTTCCAACCACTCCTGTTTCTCTAGGACAAAGATGGGGGAGGGGGGTCAGGAGGAGGCAACCTGAAACCAGCCTTGGCCAAGTTATAGCTGATTCTCAGTATATTTGATGAATGAATGAGTGTGTCTCTTTAGTATTTTCCAGAGACTCAGAAGTAAATTTGCCTGGTTGAAAAAGCACGTGGGAACAGGAACTAGAGTTAGGTGGGGCAGTTCCTGGGAACTTGGGAAGGGAAGATGTAGAAGAAATAATATCTCCTTGAAAACAACTCATTAATAGAATTAGCCTTGGGGAAAAAATAACTCAAGGCTGCAGCATTGTCTGTAGATCCTGACTTGGGCTCCCACCTACCTCTAGACTCTTCAGTATCTTATGGGAAAAGACAACTGGAAATTGGCATTTGTTTTATTTTGAATCTGGTTAACTGAAAACAAAAGCAATCTACAGTCATAGACTTGAATGTTTTTCTGCTGCCTGTTCCACTCACATAATCCCCCTGCACCATATGGGCCATGTTCCCATTGGCAGGTCAGAAGTGTTGGCTGAACTGACAAAACCAGTGAAAGCCAGAGAACATCTAATGTGAAGGGGTGGGCAGACAGTCTCCCTCCTATCCAGTCTCATTCATGTATCCTTGTGACAGGGTGATGCAAACTTGACCAAGTGGGAAAGGTTGATAGACATTTATGTGCATGTTTTACACTGGATCTCATGGTAGCATAGCCTTGTCCAGTGATAGTGATCAAGACCTTCTCTAGGAGTGCCGAGGTGACTGGGGATCAAGCCACTCTGCTGTGGGTTAGCCCTAACAGACTCGTGCTGCTGGGCCCTGACCTCCAGGTCAGAAGCTCTCCAAAGCAACACTGACTCCATTCCACTTCCTGACAGCTCCAAGGAGTCCCAGCTGTGCCTGTGATTGATTTCAACAGGGCTCTCCAGCCACATTCATTTTGCCCAGAATCTGATGTTCTTGTTCACCATCCTGTGTTAAATCCTCAGCACCAGAGAAGATACTCTCTGGCTGAATGCAGGAAACACATTGAATTTTTAAATTAAAGTCATTTCGCAAAATGGATGCTGAGGAGGACCCTCTCTAAAATAATAAAAACTAGATAACCTTGTTAGTGATAAGTTTGCCCCAGGGCCAGTTCTCTGAAATGTTACTATTTAGCAAACAAACTAGTCCTGGGTAAAGTGAGTGAGATGTCATTGATCTAAGTGTAAAATCTCTTTTTCCCTTTTATAGAAGCTATGACAAAGCATCTGCAACAATCTGGCAGAATTTGTTTGTGTGTAAAATATATATTGAATATTTAATTTTGCCAGTAAGTATTATTTATTCTTTTGTTTTTATGGTAAATATGTGACAGTATTTTTTCAGCTTTATTGAGATATAATTGACATATAAAATTGTAAGATATTTAAAATGCACATCATGATGATTTGATATAAACATTGTGAAAAGTTTCCTAACACATTCATTACCTCGCATATTTATCTTTTTTTTTTTTAGAACATTTAAGTTCAAGCCTCCTAAAATGTCAATTATGCAATATAGTGTTATCAACTATAGTCACCAGGTTATACATTAGATCCTCTGACCTTATTCATCTTAGAGCTGACAGTTTGGACCCTTTTATCAGCCTCTCCCTAATTTCCCTCTCCCCCAGCCCCTAGCGACCACTTGTCTGTTCTCTGGCTTGTGTATTTCACTTAGCATAACTCCCCCAAGGTCCTTCTATGTTGTTGCAAATGGCAGGATTTCCTTCTTTCTTGTGGCTGAATAATATTCCATTGTATGTATAACTTCTTTATCTGTTCATTAGCTGATGTGCACTTAAGTTGTCTTCCAATCATGGTTATCGTGACTAATGCTACAATAAACATGGGGGTGCAGAGATCTCTTTGGTATTCTATTTTCATATCCTTTGGATATATATCCCTAGAAGTGGGATTGATGGAGCACATGGTAGTTATGTGTTTAATTTTTTGAGGAATCTCTATACTGTTCTCCATAATGGCTGCACAAAGAAAGTTTCTATTTGAGTATTTGAAGGGAATCCTCAAAACAGCTGCTAGACCATTAAAGAAGCAGAGCAGTGGGGCTGAACATTGGGTTTGAGCCCTGCCTTCACTATTGACTAGCAATGAGAGCTTGGTCAAGGTACTCATTGTATTTATATATCAAAATTATTGTAATAGCAACATGTATTGCTTACAGTAATTCACACTATTATGTCTATGCAATGAGCCATCCATGGAAAGCACTTTTAAAATGCTTTTTGCAAATATAGAGGGGAGGGGGGTGGGAGGATGGGTTAGCCTGGTGATGGGTATTAAAGAGGGCACGTTCTGCATGGAGCACTGGGTGTTATATGCAAACAATGAATCATGGAACACTACATCAAAAACTAATGATGTTCATGTCTTCTGCCCATTTCTTGATTGGATTCTTTGTTCTTTGGGTGTTAAGTTTGATGAGTTCTTTATAGATTTTGGATACTAGCCCTTTATCTGATATGTCATTTGCAAATATCTTCTCCCATTCTGTCGGTTGTCTTTTGGTTTTGTTGACTGTTTCCTTTGCTTTGCAAAAGCTTTTTATCTTGATGAACATTTTTCCAAAGAAGACATCCAAATGGCCAACAGACACATGAAAAAGTGCTCAGTATCGCTCGGCATCAGGGAAATCCAAATCAAAACCTCAATGAGATACCACCTCACACCAGTCAGAATGGCTAAAATTAACAAGTCAGGAAATGACAGATGTTGGTGGGGATGCGGAGAAAGGGGAAACCTACACTGTTGGTGGGAATGCAAGCTGGTGCAACCACTCTGGAAAACAGTATGGAGGTTCCTCAGAAAGTTGAAAATAGAGCTACCATATGATCCAGCAACTGCACTACTCGGTATTTTCCCCAAAGATACAAAAGTAGGGATCCGAAAGGGTACATGCACCCCGATGTTTATAGCAGCAATGTCCACAATAGCCAAACTATGGAAAGAGCCAAGATGTCCATCGACAGATGACTGGATAAAGAAGATGTGGTATATATATACCATGGAATATTATGCAGCCATCAAAAGGAATGAGATCTTGCCATTTGCAACGACGTGGATGGAACTGGAGGGTATTATGCTGAGCGAAATAAGTCAAACAGAGAAAGACATGTATCATATGACCTCACTGATATGAGGAATTCTTAATCTCAGGAAACAAACTGAGCGTTGCTGGGTGGGGGGTGGGGTGGGAGGGATGGGGTGACTGGGTGATAGATACTGGGGAGGGTATGTGCTCTGGTAAGCACTGTGAATTGTGCAAGACTGTTGAATCTCAGATCTGTACCTCTGAAACAAATAATGCAATATATGTTAAGGAAAAAAAAAAAATAGGATAGCAGGAAGGGAAGAATGAAGGGGGGGAAATCGGAGGGGTAGACGAACCATGAGAGATGATGGACTCTGAAAAACAAACTGAGGGTTCTAGAGGGGTGGGGGGTGGGAGGATGGGTTAGCCTGGTGATGGGTATTGCGGAGGGCACGTTCTGCATGGAGCACTGGGTGTTATGCACAAACAATGAATCATGGAACACTACATCTAAAACTAATGATGTAATGTATGGGGATTAACAACAATAAAAAAATTTTTAAAACTAATGTGATATATGGTGATTAACATAACAATAAAATCCTTACGTTTAAAAAAATCTATTATTACAGTAGCATTTTTAGATAAAACATTTGGCTACAAAATACCTGAGGGCTTCCTTTGTTCAATATTCAGAACAGAGTAATATGTAAATAGAGGCAGGTTAAAGGAATTTGATGTTGATGGACTAGAGAAAATAATCATTTAAGCATTTTTTGGGTGATTGGATAAAAGGAATCCAAATTCTTTTAAGATTCTATTCAGTAAGAGTTGGGTGGGGGAGAAGGGGGCTCTTATCCCAGCCTCAGCATGTCCATAAAGAGCTTTTGAGGTCAGCAAAGAAGGAAAGCAAGAGTTGTTTTTTTTTTTCCCCCTAAGATTTTATTTATTTATTTGAGAGAGAGAGAGAGAGCACACAAGCGGAGGGGGCAGAGGGAGAGGGAGAAGCAGGCTCCCAACTGAGCATGGAGCCCGACATGGGCTCCATCCCAGGACCCTGAGATCGTGACCTGAGCCGAAGGCAGATGCTTAACCTACTGAGCCACCCAGGTGCCCCAAGAGTTTTTTTGTTTTGTTTTGTTTTGTTTTGTTTTGTTTTGTTTAAGCTTGAGCTTTAATCTCTGACAAGACTGACCACTTCCACATCACTGTTGTTATCCAACCAGATGGCAGTGGTCTTGAGGACAGGGGTCATTTCATCTTTTCTGAAGCAGAACAGTAGAGGGCACAAGGTAGGTGTTTGATAATGACCTGCTGATGGATTCTCTTGCTTCATTTCAGTTCCATCCTTAAACAGAATGTAAAATGCCATTTGATGCCTGCAACAAAGCAACACTAAATATGTTTATAGATGCGGTACGATGGATCTTGTGATATGAGGACCCAGTAAATTGCCCTAAGGATACACTACCATGCAGGGCAGTGCCTCTGACCTGCTTTGGCTTGCTCGCATAAGCACAGACCCCATCCTCCAGCACCTACGTTTATTAAAGATGGAAGAAATACCTCTTAGTGCTTGTACCCAAACCTAAAACTACTGCTGCACTGCACAATAACGGTCTAGTGTTCCTTATCCCTCTTCTTCTATTAATAATACATTAAACCTCAGTTATAAAAAAAAAAAAACTCAGAGAAAAAAGAAAAAGAAAAGATAATGATTTCTTGACAGATCTTGAATGAAAGGCTTTAGCACAGCTTTAACTGAGCTTGACACACCATTTTTTAATGTGCACGTCCCTTCTCTTTCCCAATCTCTTCATACTTAATTGAAAAGTCCCACTTAGGGATGAAGCAAAGAGTTTAATGAACCTCCTCCCTAAAATCATTAATTCAAAATATCTGATGTTGATTATGCATTTTTATTTTTGGTAATAAGTACTCTCCCTGGTGATGTCTGCATAGAAATGGGCTGAATAACCATGTTTTGTGAATAGAACCCACACTGTTCAAATTGGAATGTTTTATTAATCACAGTTCTTAAAAGATATTGAACATTGGAGGGGGTAGATCAGGAAATAAATAATACATACTCTTGAAATGGCCCTGAGATGAGTAGCTGTTCTCTTTATAAATATTACAAACCTCACATAATCCCTTAGGTAAAGACACAATATTCAACACACATAATGATAAACAACAAAAAACCCAGCATTTTAATTTGAACCAGAGTAGCCCTGGTTGTGGTTTGCTCATCCTGTTAATACAATATTCCCGTAAGTCTTATTAACTAGGCTATTAGTAGCCCCAAATAATAGATGATTATCCTGAGATACAGCAATCGACCCACATTGTAATACATTCGGTCACTGTCAGTGATTAGATGATATGAAATAGAAGAGATAATCCATATGCAGGGAAGGTGATGGTATCATTTTCTGATCATGTCTAGTACCAAATGTGTTGGACATACATGTTTTTATAGCTTCTTTAATCATTTAATTATACAAATAGAATCTGGGTGTTGCTGAAATTTGGAAAATATTTCTTATTGCATTTATTCTTTAGTAGGAATTATTATGGCATACATTATCACTGTGGAACAAATTGCTCTAATTAGCAACTGCTATCAGTGACAAACTAACACAGAGTATTCTGTTTTCCACAACTGTCATTAATAATTTGTTTTTTAAAGAAAAAAAAGGAAGAAAGAAAAAGAAAAGGAGTTTTCAGGTAGCCATTGGTTTCTCTTGGACCAGAATGACCCATGTTTCTTTTCCCCTGACTTTTGGCTCCAGCTGCTAAGATCAGGGGTTGGTACTGGGGTAACTCAAGTCCCGGGAACCCCTTCTCCCCAGTAGTTCTTACATTTCTGGCTTCTATTTTCACACTGATCTCCCATGATCTTTATAGCTAATTGTCGTTGACATATTTTAGGCTTGTCTTTTCAAGTAGAATGAGGCTGGGAACTATGTCTGATTCATTTCTGTATGATCAATATTTGAGCCTGGGATCATGTCTTTTTACAATGTCTTCATAAAATAGTACATTGACAAAAAAAAGACAAGCTGGTTGGTTGGTATTTGAATGACAAATCAATTTAGGATAAGCAAGTTTTTTCCTCTGAAAAATCAGAAAAGAAAGCATATCTGCTTATACGATGCTTAAGTAGAAATGATGTATCATATGTTTGCATTTCCTGATCTTGTTCAGATTGTAATAATTGTAGATAGCCCTTCAAGTTTCTCTTACAGAGAATCATACTTATGAAGAGACAGATTCTGCTTCATTTTATGAAAAATTTTTAAGGACCTACTATGATCAGGTAATGGAGGATGCAAAAATATGTAAGATAAGGCACTGTCCTCAATGTACACTTTGGAGAACACAGATAGAGATATATGATGGAAATAAAATAGATATAATAGAATGAAAATAATTTTAAATAAACACACAATAGGCTTGCTCTTGTCTGAAATTTAAGGTTGTTAGACACACACCTGTTGAACTCACAAGCTCCTTGAGTACAGGATGTATGTTTTTATTTTTTTTATGTCTCAATTCCCAGCAAGTCCTACAAAGAAAATCATATTATCAGACATTTATCTAAAAAGGATACTCTCTCTAAATTTCTCCTCTTTTCTGATATTCTTATAATTCTACAAGCTAGTAACTGGCTCATATAGCCAATTCATATGGTAAGATTAACAGATTTATATCTGTATTTTACTTCTCATTGTGTGACTGGTACCTCAGTGGGAATAACACATGGAGGTCAAGAGGCAGATGTTCTCTTACAAATTGCTCAGCTTGTTCAAAAGGAACGAGGTGTTTGGCAAGGGAAGAAGTCAATTTAATAATAATTTATTTAATAATATTCTGAATATTTTATCTGCCAATGCTTTATTTTCAAATAAATTGAAAGTTCTACAAAAGTAAAAATATAGTAATAAATTGAATGAGTGACTGGATGGATAAACACTTTCTATTTTGTATATAAGAGCCAACCACAATAATAGGCATGAAATAATTACAAAAATGAAATGAACTTTGATTAATTTACTGCCAAATTTGCATATCTGTCTTGCTCTTTTATTGGGGCAGGGGAGAGAGGATTGTGTGTTGGAAAGGTGGGGTTGTAAATGCAGTTACAATAGCATTGCAAACATCACAAATCAAAGTGCTTTTTTCTGAAACTGGTCACTGTTTGGTGTTTGGTAAGGTTAGTCCTACATTATCATTTCCAAGCATTTCATGTTGAGTTCTGTGTTTGAGTTGGTTGAAATCCTTTTCCCATCCCATCCCATGTGTGTTTGAATGTATGTGATTTAGGGTGAGCAGACCCTCCCCAGGAGCTAGTCTAGAAGAACTGGACAGAGAAACTCTGCCCAGAGTGTGGCAGAAGCATCTGGAAGGTACCCTGTTTCAAAGTTAAAATGCGTGGTGCTAACTGACAACCTAGCAAATCCCTGCCTGATTTGTTCTTTTATAGAGTGAGTGCTCCCTGGGAATGAGAAAACTTATCCCCAAATCTTTTGTTAAACTCTTCTTGGGCTGTGCTTAAAGAGCATGAGCTGGTGTCTATTCTTGGGTTTTCTTGGTTTGTGTATTGTGCTGAGAACGTAGGAGATCTGGGTAAGCCACCTCCTCCCCCTGCATTAGAGAACATTACTTTCTGTAGACTCCAATAACATGCACACCTTCTCCCACTGCTTCACAAAGCCCTTTACATCTCCATGAAAAGTCTTCAGAGCTCCCTCAGTGAAGAAGTCAAGGAATGGAACCCTGAGTTCGTTTTGATTCATGAATCTGAATGTCCATAGAACTTCAAATAAATCCAAGTCTTTGCTGACTACTGCAGTGCAGTCAGCGCAGTGATCTTGGGCAAGTTCCTAAACCTCCTTCTGCCTCAGTTTACTCATTTGTAAAATGGTGCCAGTCATGTACCAACCTTAGAAGATTGTTGTGAAGAGTGAATGATTGAGCATATGGTAAGGGCCTAGAACACACCCTGGCAAATAGGGAGCATCTGATATATCTAAGGCATGTTGCTGATACTGCTTCCTGGACAACTGTATGGAGTTCCTTGGAGATCCACTGTGTCACTGTAGGAATGGGGACCGAGAAACCAGCATCCTTGGATTCCTGACCCAGGAGCTTGACAAGCCCTTTCCTACCCCACCTTCAGTAAAGGGCATCTTCTGGTCATTCATGTACTGGGGGGGCACTGAACCCATCTTCTCCAGGCCACACTGATCTTCTCTCCCCTGCTCCCCAATGCAGGTACCCTGCACAGCTCACCACATCACCTCACAGGGTTCCTGTGCTTCTGCCCTGCTGTCCCACCTAGACTAGGAGGTCCCACCAGTTCTTGGTGTTTTATTACCTTGAAATTCTTTAATGTTACGGTTCACAAATGCAGAGTATATAGAGGCTTATTAAGGCAGTATCTGGTGGAAAATACATTTGTGTGTGAGGGGTTGCTACTGGAGGGCTGCATATTACTCTTCTTACCATGTGGGCACCAGAATTTGATGGTAATTGCACACTGTACCCTCCTTGCCCTAAAACCTATATTTAGCAATCCCTGAAGGGGCTCTCAGAACTGTACATAAAGGCAATAAAGATTAAGTAACAATGGCTAAACCCAGTTGATAGAAATAACTCTGTAGTTTTCTAACTTAGCATAATTATGTATTTAGCAAACTATAAATTGATGTTGGAAGTGTGCAGAGATGTTTCTTTCATTGTTAAAGCACTGCAGAGGCTTTCAAACTATTCTATTCTATTTTTAATATATTATTTTTTTTTTACCTACATGCCTCTTTCTTCTAACAAAATCTTATGCTGGGAACCAAGTACCTAAACAAAAGAGAGAGAGATAGAGAGAAGTGTGTGGGTAAGAGCAAGGGGGTAGAGAGCTGCTCTAAAGAGGAAGCATGAGTGGCAGTCCTAAACTCTCCCCAGGCATCTCCTGGGCACCATCCATGGATATTTAGGGAGCAGTGGAACCTACCGGCTTTAAAAAGAATGAGCTGTGGAATGGAACAAGTCTTGGTCTGTCACTTACATGCAAGAAAATTATGGGATGGATAAGTCACAGGAATAAAAGGCACAGCATGAGAGATCTAATCGATGATACTGTGGTAGCATTGTGTAGTCACACTTGTGGTGAGCACAGCATGACATATAAACTTGTGGAATCACATGTTGTACACCTGAAACTAATGTAACAGTGTGTATCAAATATACTAAAAAAAAATGGAAAAGAAAAGTACTGGACAGTCTACTGAGATCTGTGAGCTACAAGATAAATAGTCAATATATTACCTTCAAGTGTTGGAAGAATCAACCAATATGTGGTAGAGGATAGAGCATGTCCTCCTACAAGTTAGAGACTATTCTTCTTTTCTGTGTTTCATGTCACGAGAAGCCATGTGCTAGCCTGGGTTGAAACGGCTGCTTCCTTCCATAACATGGTTGTCGCAGGCCCTAGTGAGGAAGACAGAAGGAGGTCTTTAATCATTTACGCCTGATGCTCATTGTTCCTAATGCTCTACTTGCATTACCACAGCAAGTCCACGAAGCGCAGGCTAAAAAATCTATCAAGCAGAGGTGTGCCTCCTGGTTGGTGTTCACGGCTCTGGTGTAAGCCTCATCTCCTGAGGGTGATGCCGAAGTGGTGAGAGGCGTCTGTACCTCTGCTCACTCCTTATCTGTTATTTTTATTTTTACTCTCAGATTTCCTTGAAAATACTCTTACATGGATGATGAAAGCATACTATAAATGGGCCTCAGTGTAAGAGAAAGCTTTCACTACTCAGGCAAAGGGAGGCAAATGGTTTCATTACTACTTGTGGCTAGAGTTCCACAGAAGAGTTGTCTAAATTGGTTAATAGTCGTTATCGACATGACCTGATGATCCAGGTAGCCTGGGGACTCAGGACCATGCTGGGACTCACCTAGGCAGGTCAGAGTTGCGCATTCATCATCACTTCTGCCTCTAGACCTCCACATGTCTTGCTGATTTCAGAAAGTAAGTAACACAGTGTGCCTTGGTTGTGCTCAGACAGGAATCAGGGCGGGGTTTCTTGCACTTTAAAGTGCCCTTACATTGAATGACACAGCTCTCAACAGCCACACCCACTTCCCTCCTTCTGGGTACACACAGCCCGCTGGGAGGATCTGAATGACTTCTGGCTTGAGGTGATATACTGAATACTGGAAGCACAGTCACTGGTAGGATATGGCCTATATCATTGTTTGATAATTTTCATATATGGAGCACACTAACAGTTTTTATGCTTACTATTGTAGAGTATATGGGCCCTGAGCAGGGCACATAGCAAAGCTCACTTAGGATTTAAGAATGGAACCACTTTAAATATGACTCTTAAGTGTGCATTGCTTGCAATTAGAAATGCTTCAAATGAGGTTTCCTTCCCTCTTTCTCAGGTGGTTCGCTGTGAGGGAATTTGGGGTGGTCTACAAATTGCAATCTGCCCTCTTTCCTATTTTCTTTTAAATTCCTAAATGGAAGTTTTGCACCTTTGGACCTGTTGGTAACCTTGGGGCTCTGCCAGGGGAGAAAGGAGAGAGATTAGCTCAGAGTTCTCCTCTGGCCACAGGAGCAGTTTGCAGAGATGCACGGGTAGGCAGAAAGTCATCCTGGGCCCCATAGTCCATCCTATTTCCTTTGGGCCTTTCTTTTCTGATTGCAATTTTCACCTCACCCAGGTGTGAAAACCTTTCCTGGGGAGAGGAAGATGCAAGTTCCTCTATCAGCAGCAGGTTGAAGTCACTGTCCTCCTTGTTACTGAGGAAGTGGGTCTGTGACTTGGCCTCTGATTTTGCTCAGACACTTGAACTATTCATACTCTATTAGACACATATGAAGGAAGGAAATTGGACTTTCTCAGGTTGCAGATGTATCAGCAGGGATGTATGACTGAAAATTAATTCCCTGACACAGACTGATGAAGACAGCAGTTTCCTGAAATACTGAGATACATTTTATATTTTTTATAACACATGATCTCAATGTTACATATTTTCCCGAGTTCAAAGTGCTATTGATATTTTGACAATGGGACCTGGAATATTCTATTTTCACACACACACACACACAAACACCTTTCTTGTTAATTAGTCAAGATGTCAAGAAATTGGTCAGTGTGTCTAGTAATGAAAATACTTTAATGAAATCTATGGATCTTTTAATGAATACAGAATGTCACTTAACTATGAAGTGCTAGATGAACTTATGCCTTTTGAGATCTAGAGTTTAGCTACAACTGAAAACTAAAAGTCCCTTCTCTTAGTGTTTTTATGTATTGCTAAAATCTACTTTTTTACACATGATTTTTTTTCTTCCCTCCTTATATAGTAATAGTGTAAGCATTGCTTATCACTCAGGATTCGTTCATTATGCATTTGGTGGATGCCATTCTTAAGCCAGCCTTGCTTATTTTTAAATCTGATCTTGTTTTTCCTTCTTACTCTTACTATGCTAAAGTCTTATGAAATCTCTGGTCATTAAATTTTATATGTCACTATTATCCATGGCTTCTAGAGTAAGTCTCTTTATTTTTCTGATCCCTTGTCCACTTAGTTGAAAGAAAGTAGCATCTGCTTTATCTTACATCATTGTTTTGATGAACAAATTGCTGATGTAAGAGAACGTCAAAACCTGTGAAATATTATACAAATGTGTAAGACTATTGCTATTACTGTGTTATTATATGCACCCATATTGTGCTTTGTAGCAGAAGCAATAATCTAATCAAGATGATTAAAATCTATAACATGGAATAGCATTCAGAAGATGCTCAACATATTGGCTGAAAGACTGAAGGATTTAATAAAAGTTGGCAGGATTCTTTTGACTGTGCATCAAGGCCAAATAATTGGGATCTTTCTATGCTGTAAACACTTGACATCAGAGAGGACTTTTATTTATTTTTTTTTAATTTTTTTTTAAAGATTTTATTTATTTATTTGACAGAGAGAGACAGCGAGAGCAGGAACACAAGCAGAGGGAGTGGGAGAGGGAGAAGCAGGCTTCCTGCCGAGCAGGGAGCCTGATGTGGGACTCGATCCCAGGACCCTGGGATCATGACCTGAGCCGAAGGCAGACGCTTAACGACTGAGCCACCCAGGCGCCCCTAGAGAGGACTTTTAGAAACCATGAACCATGTTGGAGAAAAAAGGCAGAAACAAAGAATCAGCAAGACACAAAGGTTACAGACATCCCCAAAATGCATCCAAGAACAACTTCTCTTCAGCTCTAGCAACAGCCCATAGCAGGGCTGAAGTCAGAGATGAAAAGCAGTAGTTCTTTAAAATACTGAGTAATATTGGTAATGTGAGGCTTGTGGTCACCTATAAGCTAGATCTCTGCATCTCTCTGGGTTTTAAAAAATTGGTTTGTAGAATGAGTCTTGAAAGGGATTAGAGCAAACCAGCCAATCTTATTACAAACATATGAAGCAGCTCATTGTACCCCCAGTAATGGTTTTCAGAACTGATTTTGGGGTGTGTGTGTATGTGCACACACATGTGTATTCCCTTCTGAAAACCAAAGGCATTATAACCATCGGCTAGTGTTTCTGAAAGCAATTCTCTCTACAAATTAATTCATTTTGTTTAAGATAAAATCTGGAATGGCAATTAAACAAAGCACCCTGTAGTTGTTGGAACAATTACAGGTTACTTCCATTGTGCTTATTGGTGGATAGAATGAGGAGAGAAAATGTGGATAAATGAAGCACCAATGACAAGGGAGGAAGTAACTGACAGCACTCTGACTTTAGACTGTGTTATTTCTGGGTTAAAACGATCACTGGGAGAACCAATAGGAAAAGGAGGTGGATAGTTGTAGTGGAATCTAGAGAAAAAGGTCCTCCTTTGAGATATTTTCAGATACTAAGGTATTTACTCATTTGTTAGAGTATGGAGATTTGCAGTGCAGTGGCCACTGATGGCTTTCAGAGTTAATAACCCCTACAAGCTTCAGAATATATTACCTTGATCTTTGAGTATGCCAGTGGGGGCCGGGGTTGGGGGCTCAATCTCCCTCTCTGTCTATAGGAAGGAGCTATTCGGAAGTTCTCAAAGCAATCTCTTGCATCTAGGCAACTCCTTAACTGTTGTTCTCCTTCTCTGTTTAACCTGTTAATATGAAAATAGATATAAAAATATAAAAACTGTTTCATACTGTATCCAAACATGAAGTAAGCTTTCTTGAATCTGTCCATCTCTATTTTGTCCTAAGCATGTGGCACCATAATTGGAGATGCTAGAGTAACAGTATAAGAATAAATTCCATGTCTTGAGCTTGAGGAATTAATGTGTTGAGATCTGTGCATAAATGGTAAAAATAAATAAATAAATAAATAAATAAATAAATAAATAAATAAATAAAAGGGGATGCTGCAGTATCTACTACACGTGTAGTACACTCTAAATTATCTGAGGGTTAGTTGGGCTTAGAGTCAGGTATGTGAGGGGAATTCAGGGGACTTCAGTTCAGTAAATATGTGTCAAATACCTCTCCTGTCTCTTCCTAAACACTTAGGACATCAAGATGAGTCCATTGCAGCCCATGTTTTCTGCATGCTTATAAATCTTTAAGAAAGGACTGGACAAATAGGAAAATGAAAGTAAAAGTATAATTAGTAGGTGGGCTATTATTTCTATATGGGGGAATTGAAAATGAATTGAAGTTGACTCCAGAAACAGCCTGCCTGCAACATTTTAACCCCAATGCCATTGCTTTCCTAAATGAAAGGTCCAAATAGCCCAGTACTTTCCATATTGAAAGTTGGGAAAGAGATGAGCTGGATCAGCTCTATCTGATAACTGACTTGGTTTTTTTCTCTAATGCTCGGTCTTTTTGAAATCTCACTCCCATGGGTTGAAACATTCTGGAATGCTTTCCATAATGCTTCCCATTATTACTCAAAAGACGTTTTGTTCACAGAGGGCAAGAATTGGAAAGAACAAGTTTGGCAATCTCACCAGTATGGAAACCAAGACTTACTATTCCTCTTCATTTTCCTCTCCTTGACATGCCAACAAAGTATTATTAAGCACTATTTCTCAGAGAAGTGAGAAATCATGCTTGGCTTGTATATCAGGAAAGACTTCACAAAGTAGTTGGAATTTGAAAAGAAATCTAAATACAGATTAAGATTTTCATGGGAGACAGAGTGGAGAGAAGATATTTCACTTGCAGAGAATATGAATGGAGATACAAAGATAAAATAGTGTGAAACATGATAGGGACAGTGTGTAATTATATTTTGTGGGAGCTTAACTATGTATTAATGAAAAAAATGAAGTAAATTCTGGAATGTAGGTGTCAACCATGTTTTGCACAGTTTTAAATGCCAAGATGTATGTAAAATCCAGTAGACAGGGAGAGAGTCATAGAGGTTTTATTGGAGATAGTAATGCGTTTGAAGTTTATCTTCACAAAATTAGTATGGCTGTCATACGTGAATTATCTAGAATAAGGCAAGTAGGTATTAGAGAAACCAATTAATGAGCTATTAAAAGAGCAAAAGCAAAATATAATAAAAGTCTAATTAATTTGATGGCAATGGGCAGGGTGACGAGTGGGTAAATGAGATGAATATCATGAAGGTAGAATTCTGCATGACTTGGCATATAGATTTAGAATATAGTGAGTGGCTCTAATGAATGTAAAGAAAAATGGAAGGATAAGTGAATATGACTCCAGGAATTGGTTGTTTAGGAACAAGAAAGTGCCATTATTGGAAACTAGATAATCAGGAGAAGCTGGTTGTTCCAAATGATGAATGCATAGCTACATGGAGGGCTAGATGTTTTAGGAACAGGAGTATATTACTTGCAAAGGCATATTTTAGAATGATCAATTTGGTGGGAGTGAGAGGATGGATTGAAAGGGGTGAGGCTTTGAATAATAGTTGGTTTATCATTATTAGAAGCTTCAAAAGGATCATCCCAAAATGGCAGGATATATAGCTAGGAAATAATGGGGCATCACAATAAACAATGATGATTTGTGAGTACATAACTAAACAGACTTTATGTCTAGCAAGTGGCTATTCCCACTAATTTTTAAGAAGAATTTTCAGGGGCATAGAACCTACATAATTTACATATGGAAGTCAGTTTTCACCAAAAAAACAAAAAACAAAAGACAAAAAACCAAACCAAAACAAAAAAAACAGTCTTTACTAATCCTTCTGGAAGGCACACACGTATCCACAGGAGAGGAGGGGAGAACTCCATGTATTTTCATTGAGGGCCCCCCATAGTCAAAGGATAAAGACAAGAAAGACACATATTGATAAAGAAATTTTAATAACTGGAAGGAAAGGATAACACTTTTCAGCTTACAGAACTTGAGTACAATTACCTGACATCTATTTTTTAAGAAAGAGAAGGAAATTTAATTGAATGCACAGTTAGACATCTATCAAAATGAATTTTCTTTAAAAACCTCATATAACAATATCCCATTTCTCTCTCAGCATAATGATTTCTTACCAACAAAGCCTGTCAGTGTTTCCTAGAAGCAATATTGAAGTGACTTCTTGCTGGAAATTCAGCAAATGAACTTTTTCTGCTCCCAGAATCTCTGTCCTCATTAGGCTAGTTAGAAATTCGCCCGGGGCTCCCAGCCCTTCTTCTCTCTGACGGATGCTAAGTGTAGAGGAGCTAATGGACACTTTAACTGTTAGGGGGCTTTCGATTCAATCCCTTGCAGCCTGGCAGCTCATTCCAAGTCCTTTCAGAGGAGCTGCAATCATATGCTCACATATGATGGTTAAATATGGGCTGGAAGGGAAATAGCATTTTTTCCCCCTCATCATGAGAGATACTTTTTAAAAACAGGAAGTCATTCCTAAGTTTTCCTACTGGTTGGAACCCTCACCTATTCAAGAAGTCCCTCCCACTGGATGTCCCTGTAGCAATTTGGTCCTTGTAAGGAGAAAAGGGGGAAGGAAGACCCTTCTCTAGGTCCATCTATGTTGACACAACCTCCTCCCATGGGCCATAATGTCATATATTTCTTCTTTAAAATACCATCTAATAGCAATTGCTAATAGAATAAAACAGCCTGAAAACAGTTTGAATTTCAAATAAATGAAAACTGACAAGCACCCTGTGAAGTGAACCATGTTTCCAGGTAAATGTGTATTATCTGAATAGATGTAATTAGCAGTTTTCCCAGTTACCTACCTTTCACCCCCACCCTTCTTGTCCCAATATCAGCACCAATAAAGTGGTCAGTGATTGCTCTCTGATTGTCGTGTCCCCTGTTTCAGCATTTAGTTGGAAGGTTTTTAAGTGATTGTTTCTTTTCTTCTACTTCTCAGTTCTCCCCCAACCAGCCTGGCACTGAAGCTCGATTTTGCAATTCTTGACTGCATTCTTAATCTACAGGTTAAATTTGGTTTGGGGAACATTGCCTTGATGTTTCAGATGGTTTAGATTCAATAATCCACAAATGTCTAGACATTCAAATGAGGTCAGGGAAAAAAAAAATCTATTCTTTGAAATTTATTTAGCAATTTCAGACATCGATTTGGAGAATGTGTCTTCCGCAAGCAACCGAAAGAGAAATTTGTACTGGTTCTAAATATGAATCAAAGTGGCAAGGCCCAGACTGTCTTATCTTTCTAAATGCAAGCCTTTTGGAAGCTATAAAGATGCTCCTGTGAATCTGGCTGGTGGTGAAGTGTCAAGGCACAATTTATCCAAAACGACTGCCATTGCTGGGAGTCCAGAGCTGAATGTAAAGAGGCGCTGTCTTGCCGAAGCATTGGAGTCCAAATTCAATATTGATGGGGTTGTTTTCTCCAGAATGTTACCTCATGATTTCTTCAAGTCTATTGACTACTTTTTCTTGGAAAAAAAATATGATATATTTTGTCTGGTGGCTACAGAACTTAATGGTACAAGATCCAGCTCATGTGTCTCCCAAGACTGTATAAAAACCAAAGGCTTTTGAATCTGTGGCAATCTATACGCCGCTGCTCTGGCAATAGCATGTCTCATCGTTAACTCTGATGGCATGACCTAACATAATATGACATGCAGTAGAAGAAGTAACGTGACAGGTGGATCACACAGGCAGTGCTGCACATGAGAAATATGACATCTTATCCGAAACCAACCCTGCTTTTAGCAAAGATACTACCTCAAAGGGCACATCACTTTTGTCCACATCCTTCAAGCTTTTTGATAATATGAGATTCATGTAAAGACCACATTGGCTATGGACACAGAGGTAAGCAGTCTTCAGGCAGTGAAAAAAGTCAATCTCTGACAGCTGACATGCTCCAGCAGTCAGTCAGAGGAGGTCTAATTAGGCAGTGAGCATAAAGAGGGGCCGCCTAGATCCTACACTACCAATTCTCTAGGACTAAGATCTACAACAAAGCAGTCAAGTTATTCCTGAAGAGGATAGTTGGGATGAATGCTGTTGAGAAAGCATTAATCTGTTCTCCGAAGATTTCTTTGCAGAGTTTCAGAACTTGGTTCTAGTTCATTTCCTCATTCAATTAATGTAATTCAAGTATATATTACATGTATCAGTCAAGGTCCTGTCAGAAAGATAGAAACCACTCTAAGAATTCCAAACGGAAGAAAATTAAGTATAGAAACATATTTGCAAATTGTTGGAAGAATGAGGGGGGGATATTGGAGGGGGAGACGAACCATGAGAGACTATGGACTCTGAGAAACAAACTGAGGGTTCTAGAGGGGAGGGGGGTGGGGGGATAGGTTAGCCTGGTGATGGGTATTAAAGAGGGCACGTACTGCACGGAGCACTGGGTGTTATACGCAAACAATGAATCATGGAACACTACATCAAAAACTAATGATGTAATGTATGGTGATTAACATAACATAATAATAATAAAAAATGTTGGAAAGGGTTATAGGGAAATATAGAAAAGAGTGGTGCTACCCAGAGATCAGAAAGCAGAGGAAGTCAGTACCCCCTCCTCTCAGGGCTAGAGAAAGAAAAGTGAGAAAGTGGAATTAATTCCTTAACCTAAGCCCCAGATGCTATTGGAGCCCGCATTTTCCCTTTCTTTGGTACTTCTGTTACTAAGACCCAACCCCAGAATCCAACTGATAAAGGAGTCCAACAAATGTAGTTTCTAGACTTCTAGCCCCACAATACAGAGCAGAGGAAGCTTGTCAGGTGTGGCGGGGGGTGGGGAGGGGGGTTTAGTACAAAAAGATAATATCTGTCATATTTTGCTTTAGTCATTGTATTAAAGGTAAGTAAGGCAAGGAGATATATACATACACACACAACAAATTGTGAATGCACTGTAGGTAGGTAACAGGTAAATGCTCATTTATTCCTAGCTATCTTCATACATCTGGGATTGGACGGTAATACCTGATATGCATTTGCATTAGTGGGATGCGGAGGATGCAGCATTATCTAAAGATACGATATGCTTAGCTACATTGCACATCAAATGCTTTAATATGGCTTATACTTTAATCCTATTTGCTAAAGGTTTGCAAATCATTTTAGCACTATAGTTCTCAAAGTTTGGATTTCAAATAGTGGGTTAGAATTTATGTTTTGTTATTTACTGTCTTCTCAACTGAGTCACAATAAATATTGGATATTTAACTTAAAGATTGACCCTAATACCCATGGAAGAGAGACACATATTTAATATGTTACTACAAATCTTGTAGAACACCACATTTTTCTTTTTAGAGCAGCAAAAAAATAGGGGAAAAAAACAAATTATGGAAAATTAAAGAATTTACATTTAAGTTGCAAAAAGAATTTCCTACAAGAAGCTTTTTTTTTACATGGCACAGAAATGCCTCATTAGATTGATCATCAATGGGAAGTGAGGTGTTCCACTTAGCTGGTTTCTTCACATAAGCAAAGACTACCTTTTTAATTTATTTTTAATCATTGCAATATTTTTAGAGTTTATTGTTTTCCTGCATACAAAATTAATATGTGACAGAGGAGTTGGATCAAGATTGCAACTTAGGTCATTTTTTTACTTCCACTCCCACTGAAAGCGAACTGAAATGATAGAAATACTATTAAGAAAGAATATTTCTGTATAAACACTAAGAAATAAAGCATCCAAAGCATAAACATCCTTCACTTCAAAGTGCAAGGTAGGATTATCTTTATTCTGAAGATACAGAACTTGTTTTTTCCTTTAAAGCAGTGCCACAGTTTTAAGTATTTTGTCAATGATCAAACAGCATGTAAAGTGGTGTATCCAGGATTTAATCTAAGTCTGTTTGCAACTAAAGGCCATGCTCTTTATTTATTTCTCTTTTTAAAATTTATTATCGTAGCTTAAATCATCAGGAAGGCATGATTTAAACTAGGGCTTAAAAAGTGGAAAGAATTTTCACATTCAGAATGACAGAGGTAGGAATACTAAAAGGTGAGAAAAGTTGGAAAACAATTCAGAAGCGAGAAATCACATAGCATTTGGGAAGGCATCTACTTTCCCTGGAACGTATGTGGAGCAATAGTGGCAAATAAGGCAGTCATAGTGAAGATACCGCACCCCAAGCTTTTATACCCCAAACTGATGGAGGTAGACATGCTTCTGTAGGAGTTGAGTGTCATTAAAACTGACATATCTTTGTAATCTAGCAATGCATTTTTGGAATGGAAGAGATTATAAAAGTGGTAAGGCACAGTAAGAGAATTTTTTGATTGGAGGTGAGTTGTATGGGGAATAAAATCAAGCTTCATTTAGGGGAATTTTTGAAGAAGTAGATAAATACAACACAAAGACATATATAGCTGACTTAAATAACGCTCATATTACTAATATTATCACATTAGTCTAAGAAGTAAGTACACTCCTATTTTCAGAGTAAAATGATAAGTTTAATTTTGGATATGTTGAGAATGAGGGGATTACAGGTTACCCAGGAGATGATGTCCAATAGACAATTTGGATTTAGATCCATCAGATAGCTGAGGGCTGGATTTTGGAGTATTCTATAGGGAAGTGGTCCTGTATCCAGTACATAGTAATTGCTCAGATATTAATTAAACTGAATTGAATTGCATTGAACTGAATTGAACTGAACAGGGTCATCAAATACATCAGAGAGAAAGTAGTCAAACAATTAGCAGGAAACCAACATAGTTACCTTGCTGTGTTAAAGAAGTATAGCAGGAGTAATAAGGTATTCCATGGGGTAAGGCAGGGTACATGCTGGAAAGAAGGCTCTGGAAATGGGGACACAAAGTGGTCAGTATGGTAGCCATAGTTCAAAGAATTCTGGAATGTGCGAGTGATTTTGCATTAAAAACCTGTTTATTGAGTGTCTACTATAGTAAATACAGCAAATAAAATAGTGAGATGCTTTCACATGGATGTAGATGCTTCCAGTTTACAAGGCAGCCAGGTGCTAATACAGTACTGAAGTGAATCCATCGCAGAACCTGCCCTTGAGGAGCTCACATTTGTCTATGGGAGATGGAACAAGTGCAAGAGTAGAAAAGTAAAAATGTCTCAAGAGAAGACAACAAGTTTGCCTTTTCCCCAGACATTCCTATTCTAGTAACATCTGGTCTGTCATCCATTGCTGATGAATTAATGAGAGCTTAAAATACACTCCTCCTTTGTTAGACTGTAAGCTCTATGAGGTCAGAGACTGTGTCTGCCTTGTTCATGCTGCTTCCTTGGCACATAGAATAGAACCTGGCGCAAGGGTTGCTCAATAAAACATTTTTCAAGAAAAAAAAATGGATGGATGGATGGATGGAGGGATGAATGCATGAATAGATAGATCCCTGACCACTGTTTATATAAATACTGCTTCACATCACTCTGTTTCTTTTTTTCGTTGTATTTACCCATCGACATATTTCTCCTATTATTTCAATCCTTATTTTTGAAAATACAAAAGGTAGTAAAGTACTCAGCAGCTCTCCTGTTTGAAATCTGCCACATTGTATCTTTCAACCTTGTGTCCTTGATTTGTTCCTTCAACATCACAGCCGTAGCCAAGGTACCTTAAAAATACAATAAAAGATAGTTAGATTCTTTTGAAAGATAGAAAATGCAATTTTCTTCACTTTCTCAAATGATATAGCTTTTGAAAATATTAGGCTTTTGACCAACTTCTGAATTCAGAGCTAAAGAGTTGCCTTTCAATTACTTCCCACATGAACATAATGTGATTTGATATTGTCACCTGGTTTGGATAAATGGGAAGTTATTTGCAGTTAGTCTGAGAGGTACTGAAGAACTCTTTTTGGAGAGTTGATCAGATTTTGCTAGACTTTGAAGTCCTTGGGGTCCTTGCAACCACCCAAGTACATCAAATTATTTGAGGGAGATGAGAAAACTTGTTTTGATTAAATTGAGACCATTCTCTGACTTTCTAAGCCTTCAGACAAGTTAGGGACTAAGGCACACTGCACATGTCTCTTTCTGAAATGTTCTCCACCTTAGTTTTTATATGAAAGTGAAAGCACAGCTCTGAAACACATGAAGAAATCTGAGGATTCTGTAGAGACAGGAGTGGTGTGACATAAATCTCAGGAAGGCATCTTCATAAATGTCCCAGTCGATTTCTGCTATCGTGTGAGGCTGGGCTCTGCATTTCTATAAAATCCAGTCGGGAAACCTTCTGAGATGACTTCATGAGAAACTAATACTCCTGCAGATTAGCCCAAAGAAGCCATACCCCCATGGGTCATATTATACGTTTAAGGATTGTTGTGCTTTAAAATTATATTGTAAATGCATGACTAAATTTATGTATATTTAGCATCAGTATTAGGTGTTAATAGGTTTCATGTGAGAAGGGACATTGAGCCCACTCTTGGGAAGTTTTTGTCTAGGGATGCCAGATAGTCCTATATCTACGGAAGTATATGGTCAGAGAATAGGATATGTTCTGACATGTCAGCATTTTTTTTTTTTTTTCCTGACAAACTCCATGCCCTGGAGAAAGGAGAGAAAGATTTATACAATAAGCATGTGAGTGTCGAAGGCCAGGTGTATTCTAGATAGATAGAAGAATTCGAGATAAATAGAATTTCTAGTGATAGAAACAGTGTTGGGGCAGACATCTAAGGAAGGTGAGGAGAGAGAAGGCAGTGAAGCCATGTCTAGCAGGAGTGTCCAGGAGAATTACCACAGGAGAAGCAGAGGCATCTGGATATGTCCATACTCACAGAATTTTGTTTACTTTTTGTTTGTTTGTTTCTTGTTTTGTGTTTTTTAAAATATTTTTTATTATGTTAATCACCATACATTACATCATTAGTTTTTGATGTAGTGTTCCATGATTCATTGTTTGCATATAACACCCAGTGCTCCATGCAGAACGTGCCCTCTTTAATACCCATCACCAGGCTAACCCATCCCCCCACCCCCCTCCACTCTAGAACCCTCAGTTTGTTTCCCAGAGTCCATAGTCTCTCATGGTTCATCTCCCCCTCCAATTTCCCCCCCTTCATTTTTCCCTTCCTGCTATCTTCTTCTTTTTTTTTTTTTTTTTTAACATGTATTATTTGTTTCAGAGGCACCGGTCTGTGATTCAACAGTCTTACACAATTCACAGTGCTCACCATAGCTCATACCCTCCCCAATGTTTATCACCCAGCCATCCCATCCCTCCCACACCCCACCACTCCAGCAACCCTCAGTTTGTTTCCTGAGATTAAGAATTCCTCATATCAGTGAGGTCATATGATATATGTCTTTCTCTGATTGACTTATTTTGCTCAGGATAATACCCTCCAGTTCCATCGACGTCGTTGCAAATGGCAAGATTTCATTCCTTTTGATGGCTGCATAATATTCCATTGTGTGTGTGTGTGTGTGTGTGTGTGTGTGTGTGTGTGTGTGTGTGTGTATCTCACATCTTCTTTATCCATTCATCTGTCGATGGACATCTTGGCTCTTTCCATAGTTTGGCTATTGTGGACATTGCTGCTATAAACATCAGGGTGCACGTACCCCTTCAGATCCCTACATTTGTATCTTTGGAGTAAATACCCAGTAGTGCAATTGCTGGGTCATAGGGTAGCTCTATTTTTAACTTTTTGAGGAACCTCCATACTGTTTTCCAGAGTGGCTGCATGAGCTTGCATTCCCACCAACAGTGTAGGAGGGTTCCCCTTTCTCCGCATCCCCGCCAACATCTGTCGTTTCCTGACTTGTTAATTTTAGCCATTCTGACTGATGTGAGATGGTATCTCATTGAGGTTTTGATTTGGATTTCCCTGATGCCGAGCAATGTTGAGCACTTTCTCATGTGTCTGTTGGCCATGTGGATGTCTTCTTTGGAAAAATGACTGTTCACGTCTTCTGCACATTTCTTGATTGGATCATTTGTTCTTTGGGTGTTGAGTTTAAGAAGTTCTTTATAGATTTTGGATACTAGCCCTTTATCTGATATGTCATTTGCAAATATCTTCTCCCATTCAGTCGGTTGTCTTTTGGTTTTGTTGACTGTTTCTTTTGCTGTGCAAAAGCTTTTTATCTTGATGAAGTCCCAATAGTTCATTTTTGCCCTTGCTTCCCTTGCCTTTGGCGATGTTTCTAGGAAGAAGTTGCTGCGGCTGAGGTAGAAGAGGTTGCTGCCTGTGTTCTCTTCTAGGATTTTGATGGACTCCTGTCTCACATTTAGGTCTTTAATCCATTTTGAGTCTATTTTTGTGTGTGGTGTAAGGAAATGGTCCAGTTTCATTCTTCTGCATGTGGCTGTCCAATTTTGCCAACAACATTTGTTGAAGAGACTGTCTTTTTTCCATTGGACATTCTTTCCTGCTTTGTCGAAGATTAGTTGACCATAGAGTTGAGGGTCCATTTCTGGGCTCTCTATTCTGTTCCATTGATCTGCGTGTCTGTTTTTGTGCCAGTACCATACCGTCTTGATGATGACAGCTTTGTAATAGAGCTTGAAGTCTGGAATTGTGATGCCACCAGCTTTGCTTTTCTTTTTCAACATTCCTCTGGCTATTTAGGGTCTTCTCTGGATCCAAACAAATTTTAGGATTATTTGTTCCATTTCTTTGAAAAAAGTTGATGGTATTTTGATAGGGATTGCATTAAATGTGTAGATGGCTGTAGGTAGCATTGACGTCTTCACAATATTTGTTCTTCCAATCCATGAGCATGGAACGTTTTTCCATTTCTTTGTGTCTTCCTCAATTTCTTTCATGAGTATTTTATAGTTTTCTGAGTACAGATCCTTTGCCTCTTTGGTTAGATTTATTCCTAGGTATCTTATGGTTTTGGGTACAATTGTAAATGAGATCGACTCCTTAATTTCCCTTTCTTCTGTCTTGTTGTTGGTGTATAGGAATGCCACTGATTTCTGTGCATTGATTTTATATCCTGCCACTTGACTGAATTCCTGTATGAGTTCTAGCAATTTTGGGGTGGAGTCTTTTGGGTTTTCCACATAAAGTGTCATATCATCTGCAAAGAGTGAGATTTTGACTTCTTTGCTGATTTGGATGCCTTTTATTTCTTTTTGTTGTCTGATTGCTGTGGCTAGGACTTCTAGTACTATGTTGAATAGCAGTGGTGATAGTGGACATCCCTGCTGCGTTCCTGACCTTAGGGGGGAAGCTCTCAGTATTTCCCCATTGAGAATGATGTTCGCTGTGGGTTTTTCATAGATGGCTTTTATGATATTGAGGTATGTACCCTCTATCCCTACACTCTGAAGAGTTTTGATCAAGAAAGGATGCTGTACTCTGTCAAATGCTTTTTCTGAATCTATTGAGAGGATCATATGGTTCTTGTTCTTCCTTTTATTAATGTATTGTATCACACTGATTGATTTGTGGATGTTGAACCAACCTTGCAGCCCAGGAGTAAAGCCCACTTGGTCGTGGTGAATAATCCTTTTAATGTACTGTTGGATCCTATTGGCTAGTATTTTGGTGAGAATTTTTGCATCCATGTTCATCAAGGATATTGGTCTGTAATTCTCCTTTTAGATGGGGTCTTTGCCTGATTTTGGGATCAAGGTAATGCTGGCCTCATAAAATGAGTTTGGAAGTTTTCCTTCCAGTTCTATTTTTTGGAACAGTTTCAGAAGAATAGGTATTAATTCTTCTTGAAATGTTTGGTAGAATTCCCCTGGGAAGCCATCTGGCCCTGGGCTCTTGTTTGTTGGGAGATTTTTGATGACTGCTTCAATTTCCTTAGTGGTTATAGGTCTGTTCAGGTTTTCTATTCCTGGTTCAGTTTTGGTAGTTGATACATCTCTAGGAATGCATCCATTTCTTCCAGATTATCTAATTTGCTGGCATAGAGTTGCTCATAATATGTTCTTATAACTGTTTGTATTTCTTTGGTGTTGGTTGTGATCTCTCCTCTTTCATTCATGATTTTATTTCTTTGGGTCCTTTCTCTCTTTTTTTGATAAGTCTGGCCAGGGGTTTATCAATCTTGTTAATTCTTTCAAAGAACCAGCTCCTAGTTTCGTTGATCTGTTCTACTGTTCTTTTGGTTTCTATTTCATTGATTTCTGCTCTGATCTTTATTATTTCTCTTCTCCTGCTGGGTTTAGGCTTTATTTGCTGTTCTTTCTCCAGCTTCTTTAGGTGTAGGGTTTAGTTGTGTACTTGAGATCTTTCTTGTTTCTTGAGAAAGGCTTGTATTGCTATATACTTTCCTCTTAGGACTGCCTTTGCTGCATCCCAAAGATTTTTAACAGTTGTGTTTTCATTTTCATTGGTTTCCATGAATTTTTAAAATTCTTCTTTAATTTCCTTAAGGCGCCTGGGTGGCTCAGTTGGTTAAGTGACTGCCTTCAGCTCAGGTCATTATCCTGGAGTCCCAGGATCGAGTCCCACATCAGGCTCCCTGCTCGGCAGGAGGTCTGCTTCTCCCTCTGACCCTCTTCCCTCTTGTGCTCTCTGTCTCTCATTCTCTCTCTCTCAAATAAATAAATAAATCTTTAAAAAAAATTTCCTGGTTGACCCATTCATTTTTTAGTAGGATGCTCTTTAGCCTCCATGTATTTGAGTTCTTTCCAACTTTCCTCTTGTGACTGGGTTCTAGTTTCAAAGCATTGTGGTCTGAAAATATGCAGGGAATGATCCCAATCTTTTGGTACTGGTTGAGACCTGATTTGTGACCTAGGATGTGATCTATTCTGGAGAATGTCCCATGGGTACTAGAGAAGAATGTGTATTCTGTTGCTTTGGGATGGAATGTTCTGAATAGATCTGTGAAGTCCATTTGGTCCAGTGTGTCATTTAAAGTCTTTATTTCCTTGTTGAACTTTTGCCTAGATGATCTGTCCATTTCAGTGAGGGGGCTGTTAAAGTCCCCCACTATTATTGTATTGTTGTTGATGTGTTTCTTTGCTTTTGTTATTTATTGGCTTATATAATTGGCTGCTCCCATGTTAGGGGCATAGATATTTACAATTGTTAGATCTTCTTGTTGGATAGACACTTTATGTATGATGTACTGTCCTTCCTCATCTCTTATTATAGTCTTTGGTTTAAAGTCTAATTTGTCTGATATAAGGATTGCCATCCCAGCTTTCTTTTGGTGTCCATTAGCATGGTAAATGGTTTTCCATCCCCTCACTTTCAATCTGGCAGTGTCTTTGGGTCTAAAATGAGTCTCTTGCAGACAGCATACCGATGGGTCTTGTTTTTTTATCCAGTCTGATAGCCTGTGTCTTTTGATTGGGGCATTTAGTCCATTTACATTCAGGGTAACTATTGAAAGATACAAATTTAGTGCCATTGTATTGCCTGTAAGGTGACTGTTACTGTATCTTGTCTGTGTTCCTTTCTGGTCTATGTTACTTTTAGGCTCTCTCTTTGCTTAGAGGACCCCTTTCAATATTTCTTGCAGGGCTAGTTTTGTGTTTGCAAATTCCTTTAGTTTTTGTTTGTCCTGGAAGCTTTTGATCTCTCCTTCTATTTTCAATGACAGCCTAGCTGGATATAGTATTCTTGGCTGCATATTTTTCTCGTGTAGTGCTCTGAATATATCATGCCAGTCCTTTCTGGCCTGCCAGGTATCCGGATAGGACTGTTGCCAATCTAATGTTTCTACCATTGTAGGTTATGGATCTCTTTTCCTGAACTGCTTTCAGGATTTTCTCTTTGTCTCTGAGACTCGTAAGTTTTACTATTAGATGTCAGGGTGTTGACCTATTTTTATTGATTTTGAGGATTTTGATGCCTGTTTCCTTCCCCAAATTAGAGAAGTTCTCTGCTATAATTTGCTTCAATATACTTTATGCCCCTCTCTCTCTTTCTTCTTCTTCTGGGATCCCAATTCTAATATTGTTTCATCTTACGGTATCACTTATCTCTCGAATTCTGCCCTCGTGATCCAGTAGTTGTTTATCTCTCTTTTTCTCAGCTTCTTTATTTTCTATCACTTGATCTTCTATATTACTAATTCTCTCTTCTGCCTCATTTATCCTAACAGTTAGAGTCTCCATTTTTTATTGCACCTCATTAATACCCTTTTTGATTTCGACTTGGTTAGATTTTAGTTCTTTTATTTCTCCAGAAAGGGTTTCTCTAATATCTTTCATGCTTTTTTCAGGCCCAGCTAGTATCTTTAAAATCGTCATTCTGAGCTCTAGTTCTGACATCCTACTAATGTCCATATTGATTAGGTCCCTGGCAGTTGGTACTGCCTCTTGTTCTCTTTTCTGAGGTGATTTTTCCTGTCTTGTCATTTTGTCCAGAGGAGAATAGATGAATGAGAGGACAAAATGCTAACAGGGTAACAACGTCCCCAGAAAAATATACACTAAACAAATCAGAAGAGACCTGAAACCAGGGGAAAAGAAGGGGAAAGAAAGAAAAAAGAAAAAAAAAGAAAAAGATAAAAATTTAAAAAAACAGAATATGATCAAATATGATCAGGCTGGTGCATAGATCAGTGCCACACCCTAGATTTTGGGTGTATTTCGGTCTATTAGAAGAAAGTGCCTCCCAAAATTTTAAAGAAAGAAAAACTTACATATGTACAAAAATAAGGGTAAATACGATGAAGGGATGGAATATGACTGTAAAGATGAAAATTGTAAAAGATTTTATAAAAGGAATTGATAAGAAGTTGGTTGAAAAAAGAAAGAAGAGGATTTAAAAAAAAAGGGAGAGAATGTGATCAGGCAGGAGACTAGAACAAAGCCATACACTAGAGATTTAGGGTATATTTTGGTCTGTTAGAAGGAACTGTATCCCAAAATTTTAAAGAGAGAAAAACTTGTATATGTGTGTGTATATATATATATGTATATATATACACACACCAAAAATAAGGTTAACTACTATGAAGGGATAGAATATGGCTATTAAAACCAAAAATAAAGATTTTTTTTTAAAAAGGGATTGATAAGATGTTGGTTGAAAAAGGGAAAAAGAAAAATTCAAAAAAAAAAAAGAAAAAGAAAGTTAAAAAAAATTAACTTTGAAAGACTAAAGAATCATGGGGGAAAAAAGCCATGGATTCTATGTGCAGTGTTCCCCTAGTGCTGGAGTTCTGCCGTTCTCATTGATCGGTAAACTTGGTCTTGGCTGGCTGTTCTCGCTGATCTTCTGGGGGAGGGGCCTGTTGCCGTGGTTCCCAAATGTCTTTGCCGGAGGTGGAATTGCCCCGCCCTTGCAGGTCCGGGCTAAGTAATCTGCTCAGGTTTGCTCTCCGGAGCTTTTGTTCCCTGCAAGCTTTCCGTACAGCTTTGGAGGACGAGAGTGAAAATGGCGGCCTCCCAATCTCCACCCCGGAGGAGCCGAGAACTCGGGGCCCCGCTCCTCAGTGCACCCCCAGAGAAAAGCAGTCAGTCACTCCTGTGTCCCCGGTCTCCGGCCGCACTCCGTGCTCACCCGGCCTGTGACCGAGCATTTCTATCTTTGGCACCCGACCCCGGGTGGAGTCTCCAAACCCAGCAGATCCCTGCGGTGTGCTCCCGTGCCGCTCCTCCCGGGGGAGGAAGGGGAGTCTCCCCGGATCTGCCGCTTGTTGGGTCCCTGCTGGAGGCGCAGTGGCCCGACTGTGCTGCGGACCACGGTTTATGGCAACCCCGAGCTGAGAGCCCGCGCCTGGGCTCCGTCTCTGCAGCCGGCTTCCCTGCTCCGATACCTGGGAGCTCTGCTGCACTCAGGTACTCCCGGTCTTTCTGTGACCCCGAGGGTCCTGAGACCACACTGTCCCAGAGAGGTTCCACTCCCTGCTTAGCCACTGGAGCAACGTCCCTCAGCAGAGATGACTTCTAAAAGTTCCAATTTTGTGCTCCGCGGCTCTATCACTTGCCAGAAGCTGCTGAGGGAGGCCCCTCCCCCGCCGTCTATCCTCCCGAATATCACCTCGGATTCACTTCTCCACACGTCCTACCTTCCAGAAAGTGGTCGCTTTTCTGTTCAGAGAGTTGCTGCTATTCTTTTCTTCGATCTACTGTTGCGTTCGTAGGTGTTCAGAATGGTTTGATCCCTATCCAGCTGAATTCCTGGGACCAGACGAAATTTAGGTCTCCTACTCCTCCACCATCTTGCTCCTCCCTCCTCTCTGTTTACTTTTTATTATCCAGTTGGTTTTCTGCTAAGTGAAAATGCTAAGACTTGATCTCTACATATTCAGAAGCTACTTTATGTCCTTGATATGGAAGAACATTATGATAAAAGTAATGTTTGAAATTAAATCTGTAATACTTATTGTTGACACCTAACTTTTTTTTTTTAGCACATAGTTCGTGCCAGGCACTATGCCTTTATATTTATGAACTAATGTAAACCTCAGAACAATTTGATGAGATTACTACCATTATCTCTATGAGTAAACTAAGGATCAGAAAAGGTAAATAATTTGCCCAAGAATACTCAGGGAATCAAAGGCAGTGTTGGGAACCAAACCCAGGCATTTGTACTCCAGAGTCTACTAAATCACTATGCTGTGATTTCAGTTTGTTCAATATCTCTGTCACATATCTTTAAATAACAATGAAGTTTTTACAACAAAATAACTCTTAATAGTTTCATATTATTGTTTGTTAGGAATATATAACGTTATTTACTCAGTTCTCTCTTTGGTCAACAGTTAGATTGTTTTCCATTTTTGAAAAATGCTATGATAAACAAAGCTGCATGAATTTTTATCTTTGCAAACACACCTCCAGGAAAACTCAGTTCTTAGCAGTGAAATGACTGGATCAAAGGATATGCATATTTTTAAGGATTTTGACATATGCTATCATAAATCACTCTCCAGAAAGATTGTCTCAAATTGCATTGCACCATCAGAGACTGAGATGATCAATATCCCTAAACACTCACCAGAAATGATCATCTTTTCTTTATCTTTGATAGTTGCTAATCTCAGTATAACTCACTGTAGTTTAATTTTGAATTTTTGATTGTTAATCAGAAAAGTTTAATTTTTTCAGGTACAATGTTAATTATATCTCCTTTTTTAGGAATTAAGTGATCCCATTGTTTAATTTATTTGCAGTAATGTTTGTAGAGTACAGTTATCATCCCTTTATAATACTTATTGAAAATATTTCCCTAGAGATTTAACTTTATATTTTTTAGATGTAAAGAAGCTTTTTGAAAATTTACACAAGTACATCAATATTTTTCTTCAGAGTATCAACACTTGTTTGGATGGTTAGAAAACCTTTCTCTAATCTTAACAGTATATAATTGTTTGCTCTTATTTTGTATTGTTCCTTACTGTCTTTTAAAAAAACTATCTGTGACTTATTTTGATGAATGAGCTGAAGTAGGCAGCTTGCTTTTTGTTTTTCCTCAAATAATTAGCACTTGTCCTATTTATCAAGTGACTTTTTAGCCACTAGTCATTATGATCGTAATTTTTATTCATACTATTAACCTGAATTATTGTGTTATTAACACATAATATTAATGTATGGAGAAATATTGAAACACACAACTTCATTAATTTAGGTGCTAATATGAATCAGCTCTTTTCCTTGAGATATTTATCTTAATTATCGTGGTGTTTTTATTTGGCTACTAGAAAATATCTTGCTTTTAATTACACGAATAATACAGACTTATTGCAGAAACAAATCAAACACAGTAGAAGAAAAAAAACAGGCAATCCTTGCTATTAGGTTTTTACATTAGACCCTTCCATCTCTGTTGACTGTTGTTTTTGACATGCATTTTTCAAGACAGTATATATCTTGATTTACAATCTAATTTTAAATTCAATCATAGCAGAGTTTTTGCTCTACCTAGATAAGTGTCTTAAAACATCAAGTATAATAAGTATATAGTTTGACACACACAAATGCACTGCAGTCTATTCAACCAATCATAGATTTCTTACATTTTGTCATTTTCCAGTGTTGCTTTTATAAACAATAATATAGCCCTCATATATCTAAATCTTTGGGGAAGGATACGTTTGATTTTAAGAAGATAAAGCATAATTTTTCTTGGGAGTTCTAACATTTTTCCCCTTCATTCTGCATAGCATACCTCAACAAAATTCCTCTTCCTAAAGCATTGTTTTTAAATGGAGGAATAATTTATTTTCAGTGAAGTGCATACATTTGAAGTGCACTGCTTTTGAGATCCTATTTACGTATAAGCCTGTGTAACCACCACACAGGAGGCTCTATCTGGCCTGTGCTACTCAGGATCTATCTATCCTCAGATTTGTCTCTCAGCTTCCCTGCCTGTTCCCCAATTTTCCTTAGCTGGAAGCCTGGAGTGCTGGGACTAAGGATGTCTTTGCTGCCCTTCGCCCCATTACTCTGAGGAAGGAGGATCTTCCAGCACTGCTTTTCTTACTGCCCCTTACCTTTTGGATACTCCTCAAGTGCTCCATGTAGGGACATAGGGATATGTTGGCAAGGTGATGGATTCCTGTTTGGTGGCTTGCCATTTGGGGATTCTACACTATTACACCATGTCAGCTCACACACACAGTCAGTTCACAGCCTGATGGATAGTCTGTTGGTCTATCCCCTTTTTTTCCTAATTGGATAAATTTGACATGTAACATTGTGTAAATGTAAGTTGTACACAGTGTTATTTTTAATACATTTATATATTGCAATATGGTTGCCATTGTAATGATATTTATCACATTATGTACTTATGATATAATATTGTATATATTCAATAAACTGTACATTAAATCTCTATGGTTATTTGAACACTTGAAATACATTTGTACTCTGAAACACAATTAATGTTATCCTACCACCCCCCAATCCCCTGGTAACCACCATTTTACTGTTTATTTTTTTAACATGTTTGATTTTTTTTAAGATTCCATGTTAAGTGATATGTAGTACGTGTCCTTCTCTGTCTAGCTTATTTTGTTTAGCATAATGTGCTCAAGGTCCATCAATGTTGATGCAAATGGCAGGATATCCTCCTTTCTCATGACTTTCTCATGACTTAGTAATATTCCATTGTATATATACCATGTCACTTTTATCCATTCATCTATAGATGGGCATTTGGGTTTTCCATATGTTGGCTATTTGTGAATAATGCTGCAATAAACATGGGGGTACATACATTATATCTCATCAAATTCATGTTTTCATTTCTCTTGGCTATATTCCCAGAAATACAATTGTTGGATTGTATGGTACGTCCAATTTTAATTTTGTTGAGGAACCCTCCTATTGTTTTCCATGGTATTTGGACTAATTCACATTCCCATCAACAGTATATAAGGGCTCCCTTTTACCACATCCTTGCCAGCACTTGTTGTCTCTTGTCTTCTCGATGATAGCCATTCTTTTTTAAAGTAAGCTCTTTGCCCAACATGGGGCTTGAACTCACAGCCCTGAGCACATGCTCTACCAACTGAGCCAGCCAGGTGACCCTTGATGATAGCCATTCTAACAGATATGAACTGATATCACATTGTGGTTTTTATTTGCATTTCTCTAATGATTACTGATGTTTAGCATCTTCTCATTTGCCTGATGGCCATTTAGATGTCCTGGTTTATCCCTTCTTAGAAGATTCCTCATCTTTCTGCATTGGCAAAGATAAGAGAAATGGTCTCTTCCTTCTTATAAGAAAGCCACTCTCATTGTTTAGTTCATTTCAGCTTCTATGTGTCTTCAACTCTCAAATGTTTTTCAAAAACTATGATATTATAGCTTCTCAGGCTTGTTTTGGTGTTTAGTGTGAACTCTATTGTTTCTTGTAATTTTCTACACAGAACCTAGCGCAGGACTCCTAATGTTTTTAACCTTGGGATATAGACATATATCCTTAACTCTGTCTGTCTAGCTATATATATATATGATATATAGCTATGGTTATAGCTTATTTCTCTATTTCTCATTTATAATGCTAGGAACAGTATATTCTCTCAATTCACTTATGATTCTTGCTGGAATTTGTTCTGTTATATGGATCTTTTAAAAATTTTAGTTATTGAGTAGATCAGTTTTACTATGACTTCTTTCTCTCATTGTGTCAATCATGTTTCTATCTTAAACTCATTTATTCTGGTATCATAATATTTACTGTGTTGCTCTTTTCTAATCTTAATTAACTTAAATATTTTATAAACTTTAAAAATAAAAGTATGTAAATCTATAAAATTTCCCCTAGTTATACTTTTGTTTCTATCTTAAAAGTTTTGGTAAAGGTTTCTCACAGTTCTTAGTTTTAAATGGATTTTTTCCACTGTTTTATTCATTTTTTGATGAAATAATTATTTAGCAGAGTGGGTTGTTTTTTTTTTTCATTTCCTAGTTATTGGGTATTGGGATATATACTAGTAAATAATTACATTAGTGTTTCATTGCATGTATTTACTGCTTAGAGTTTAAGTTTTCTTTACTGAGTAGAATATGATCAGTGTTATTCCTAAATATTCTGAAGGCAACTGATAAGCATGTTTAGTTTTGTTTATAAGACATAGATTTGAACATTTACCAATTAAATAAAGTCTGGTAATTGATTCAAATTCTCTCTATTTTTATTCTTTTATACCATGTTTGTCAGTGAAAGGAAATTATTATAAGCATAACCTGGTGACCAGGTGATTTAGAGAGCAGAGGAAATGGAGGTGAAGCTAACATTCAGACACCTGGAAGAGAATAGGATAGAATCCTAAACAAGAGTAGTAGCGATGGAAAGGTGATTCAAGCAATCGATAAATTATCAAACTCAAAAGATAAAATTTTGACCTTATATTGATATATACTTTACCCTTTCAAAGTTATTTTGTATGCATTTTCTCCTATATTTAGAAGAACTAAATGTTTGGTTAATATAGTTTCTTTTTTTTTAAGATTTTTATTTATTTGCTTATTTTAGAGAAAGAGAGAGAGAGAGCAGGGGATAGGGGCAGAGGGAGAGATAGTCTTAAGCAGACTCTGCGCCGAGCATAGAGTTCAACATGGGGCTTGATCCCACGACCTTGAGATCATGACCTGAGATGAAACCAAGAGTCAGACGCTTAACCAACTGCACCATCCAGGTACCCCTGGTTAATATGGTTTCAAATTCATAGATGTGGAAACTTACAGAAATTAAGCAGTTTTCCTGACATCACACAACTTTTAAGTGGCAGAGCCAAGAACCAAACTAAATTTTTCTAACCATTAATTGTCTTTCCACAATTTTGGAATTGTCTACATAGTTTAAAAGGTCTTATTACTAAATGAATTAAAAAAAAAATTAAAAAGGTGTAGAAGGCTAGAGGTTGGGTTAATTCAGTAGCTCTTCCAGGGTCCAGGTTATTTTCATTTTTCCCATCATTCCCAGCAAAGTTGACTTCTGTTCTTAGGCTTATCCCCTTACATCCTCAAGATAGCTGTCATGGCTACAAGCATCACATCCTCATAACATCTAAATAAGCCCCTTTTCCCCAATAAAAGCTGTCTCCCTTCCTCGTGCCACCTTTTAAGAATGAAGAAACCTTCCTAGAATACTCCTCAGTGGCCAGAATTGCATAGCATGCCCAATCCTAACTAATTATGGGCAAGGAAAATGAAATTACTGTTATTAATTTATACTTACCAAGATTTAGACCATGGGACATTAAGGCTGACTTCTGATCCCAAAGAAAAGAAACAGAAAAGAAAAAAAAACTATAAATTTCTATTTTTAAGAGTAAGGCAGGGGAGTGGCTTTGGGTAGATGACAAAAACAGTGTCTGTGGTACAAAGATTGGAGATAAGAGTGAGAGGATGAGCCAAAAACTATTACAGACCACACATCCGGGGAAATGGGAAAATAGATTATTATTGAGAGAAATATGAAAAGAACAAAGAGATGTCAGTCTTGACAGAAAGATGATAGCTTTGGTTTGGCACAAGTTGGTCAGAGATGGGATTTTTAAAAGGAATTGCAGGCACATAGTTACAAAGATTTGAAGCACACAGCAGCAGTCAGAATACGATATTGAATCTTGAAAACTTCTTTATAGATACGTTTGTCAATGCCATGGAAGTAAGATTACAGAGAATGACACTGGAAAAGAACAAAGAGTAAGCATTAGGAATTATCCCTAATTAAGACTACAAAGACTGAATAAATGAAGAAGGTACAGGTGAAAACAGAGTAGATATTATTTTTAATAAAGCCGATGCCCCTCTATTGCAAACATAGACTACCAGACTCATCATTGAATTATTAACATCCTCCATCGTTTTTCTTCTCTGTAAGCAAATATTTTAAAATTTTTAGGTGTTCCATCTTGTGGCTGTACATCATTTATTTAATCATTCCTCTGTTTTGGGATATTTACTTACTTACAGTTATGTTTTTTTACATCTGCTCCTTTAATCTAGTTTCAGTTTTCCACCTCAGAGTCTGAGCCAAAAGTATATAGTCCCAGAGCAAAAAAATAAAGATATTTTTAGCAAGACAATTGCCTTGAAAACAATGATTAATATAGAGAAAAACTGCTTGAAATTCCTTTGGTATATGATGAAATAAGCTTGATCTACTGAGACCATATATCCTCTCACTCAGTTCAGAGTGATACATTTACACTCACTAAAGCTTAACCACAAGGTTGGATTCAGGAAGGAGAATGTGATGTAAAGAAAATAAAAATAAAATCCTATCCTTTTTGTCCTGAAGTATTGTGCAAAGAAAAGGCGGCAATGGAAGAAAAAGTAGTTGATCAGATGGGTTTTCCAATATTCCTTATCAGATTTAAACCCACAGAGATCAAAATGAGTCATATTGATTGAAAAAATGGGGGGCTCAGGAGGCAACTCTTCTTCATTTGGTCCTGTACAAATATGAAGGAACCCTGAATAATTAACGGGTAAACTTTTTACTCAGAAAGAGAGGATTCTTGTTTGCTTTCCTAAGCTTCCCTTAATTCCTATGTGGCCTGGACACTGTGGCAGGGGCAAGGTAACCTTATGACATAAGCTGAAAATGGACTAATAATATGGTAGGTTGCATAACAGGAAGTGACATAAAATTGGAAATATCTAGAACCTGAACTAGATCTGAACAATTGAGTTAGCAGAGAGATCATTATGCTTTAATTGAAATCCTAAGGGACTGATTTACATTTTATCAACTAAAGATATCAGCAATAAATGCCAGAAAAAATGCCAATGGATATTATGATTGCTGTCTCCAAAGTGGCCACTTGTCTATTTCTTTTCTATATCTATTTCTTTTCTCCCTGTATATGCAATGATATTACTTTGTTAAGAAGTAGAGTATATGACTATTCCCTTTGAATCTGGATTTTCCTTTGGGAACTTGTTTCACCAATAGAATGTGGTAAAAGTAATGTTCTAGGATTTCTGAGGCTACATCATTAGGGGCTTTGAAGCTTTCAACTAGGTCTCTTGGAACTTCAGGTACCATATTATGAGAAGTACAAGGCACATAGAGATGGTTACCTGTGGGCTTTCTGTCTCACAGCCTAAGGCGAACCTCATCCATGGACAGAATCAACTGTCAGCCATGTGAGTAAGCCATCTTGGACATACATTCCAGATGAGACTTTAGATGGTCCCAGCACTGTAGCTGCAATCCTGAGAGACCTGAGGATAGAACCAATCTACCCACAAAACTATGAAAGAGACTATCAATCTTTATCTTAAGTCACTAAGTTTTGGGGTGGTTTGTAACATAGCAAAAGATAACCAGGGCAGATGAGATCAGTCCAAACATCCCAACAGAGGCCTCGAGAGCTAAGCTCAAACTGGATCTTGGGGATGGCATTTTGGTATGAGGACTCTTTCACCATATAGGCAAGAGGTCATGAAACCATTTTCCTAAATGCATTTTTAGTAGAGCAGGATTAGGGGACAGGCATAAGGAAAACTGAATATTTTTCCCCAGATACTAGACATTACCTGAAATAATTTTGAAATTACCATATTAGGTTAAATACTAATAAAGATTAAATATAGTAAGTGGAAGCGCTGATGAGGAAGAAGAGATCATGTACAGGCATATAAAGAAAATGTATTTTATATAGGTTGCACTGTAATCAAATAGAACAGGAATCAGTCCATCGCAACCTGCTTTTTGTAAATAAAGTTTTACTGGAACACAGCCATGCCCGTTTGTTTACGTATCTTCTGAAACTGTCTTAGTGCTATTAACAGTTGCAGCAGAAACTGGCCTGCAAATTCTAAAGTATTTACTCTCTGGCACTTTAAAGGAAAAGTGTACTGACCTCTATATAAAATGAAAATTGGAACCGCAATTCACACACAGATTTTAAATAATTTTTGCAATTATATTTTCAGGGTAAATTTCTAGATGGAGAATTGCTAGGCCACATAGTTTGTGTAACATTAAAATCTTTCATATATTTTGGTTCTAATTTATCTCCAGAAAAATGGTGTCAGTTTACATATAATCATATCAATATGAGATGGCTAAGTTCTCTATATCCTCATCAGACTCATAATATTTAACTTTTGAGTCATATCAAAAAGGAGGAGGAGGAGATAAAGCTCTTATATGCAAATCTTTATCATTATTTAGGATACTTCCTACAAGCAAAATACAGGGTCAAGGGATAGTGTATTAAAAGTGTACTAGGTCCCTTTTCATATATTGCCAAATTAATTTCCAGAAGAGTTATACCAATTTATACTCCTCTTTATAATGAATGAAATTGATGTATTTCACTTAACTAATAAATACATTAGATCAATGGACATATTTATTTCATGTGGTAGTGTCAATTAAGTTGTTCACATGTCAAGCAAAAACTGTATCCCATATTGGTTTTTATTCACCTTTTATTCCTCAGTAAATCTCAATATTTCCTATACGGTTATTAATCATGTTGATTTGTATAAAAGTTCTCTTATAGTTTTTTGGCCAGCTTTTCTTTGTTTTCCTAATTGTGTTTATATATATAACACAAATTCAAGAAATACATTTTAAAAAATATGCATATGAGTCTGTTGCTGGACTTCCTATTCCATTTCTGTGTTGATCTACTTCTATACTAGTACTAATCAGAGATAGATATTATAGATTATGATATGTTTTGGCATCTGGTAAGGCTTACATTTATTATTCTTTTTTAAGTTTTGGGTTATTCATATACCTTTTCTCTTTCAGATTATTTTAGAAACATGCTGTCAAAGTCCATAAAAATCTTTTTGAGATTTGCATGGGGATTGACTTGGTATGTTTGCAATTTTATCCAATTTTCTACTGAGACGTTTGTCACAAAAAATATTTTGAGTTGATTACAAATTAAATAATTATTAATATTTGTGAGAATTATAACTACCTTTTAATTTTTTAAAGTTTTTTGGCACAAAGTTTTTATCTTGATTAGTTCATTATATTGATCTTTTAAATTGTGTATTTTTTCCTTTGTTGACATATTTTACTTTCTTGACATATTTCAGATGGCAAATACTCTATTGTGTAAGTGGTTAAATAAAAGTTTTACCTTCAGAGAAAGAAAAATGGTTTGTTTTCTATAACGTAAATATAAACCATAATGAAAATATTAACTAAAAATAAAAACTATAATACAATCTGTTGAGATTTTTTAAATAGTGAGGCTAGTTTGAGTATAAATAGAGTATTTTGAGGAATTCAAAGAGTGCACATAAATAAATTTGATAGGGAAAAATTGTTTTAGGTCCAGACATCATGGCACTCAGTCCTCGCTGGTATTGGACACTGAGTCTGGGGTTCATGGATTCATGGTGTTTCTGACTCATTTATACACCAACCCAGTTGTATCCAGGAGAATAGAAGCAGGCTCTCATTCTTGGTCCTCCTATGAGTTTTTTATCTGTAGGTTATGTCTAAAGATCCTGGTCTCTCTTAAGTATCAGCTGCCATATATTTCTCTCTACTGTACCAGATCTTTCTATGGCCTCTTTAGTTGACATGGTTATCTTACTATATAAAAATTACTTTGATTTGAGATATAGATCATCTGTTGCCTCTTCTTAGTCTGAATATAGACTTGTGTGTGTCACTTCAGAAGCCAGGAGGAATGGGACAATCTAACAGTAGGATGCTACAAAACTCAGAGTAGATCTGAGCACTGCTAATGGAAATACAATAGCAGTAACAGGGCCATCAGTAGGCCTCTAGAGATTAAGCTATCAGCCAGCAAATGCTCATCTTAATTCTCCTTAAGATGGGTCTGCCAGTGAAGCTGATATCAAGATTCCTAAAAACTTCTGTGAAGACAACTAAAAGTTAATATTAGCCTTTGCAGTAAACAAAATACAACAAAGCAAAATACAACAAGCTATGCAGCTTGAGATGCAAGGGCCTATGGCCATCAACACAGGTTGCTTTTTTTTTTTTAACTGTCATTCTTCTCCCATCCCTACCAAGGATGAAAGGCAGCCATATTTTTTTTCTATTTTTAATTATTTTTAAATTAACTCTTTAATCCATTTTGAGTTTATTTTTGTATATGGTGTTAGACAGTTAGTCCAGTTTCATTCTTCTACATGTAGCTGTCCAGCTTTCCCAGCACCATTTATTGAAGAAACTGTCTTTCCCCATGGAATATTCTTGCCTCCTTTGTGATAGATTGACTATATAATCATGGTTTTACTTCTGGGCTCTGTTCTTTCCATTGATCCATGTGTCTATTTTTTGTCCTAGTACTATACTGTTTTATTACAGATCTCTCATATATCTTGAAATCTAGTATTGTGAAACCTCCAGCTTTGTTATTCATTCTCAGAACATCTTTGGCTATTTGGGGTTTTCTGTGGTTCTATGCAAATTTTAGTATTATTTTTTCTAGTTTTGTGAAAAATGCTATTGGTATTTTGAAAGGATTGCACTGAATCTGTAGATTGCTTTGGGTAATATGGACATTTTAAGAATGTTAATTCTTAAAATTCATGAGCGTGGGATATCTTTATATTTGTGCCACCTTCAATTTCTTTCATCAGTGTTTTATTGTTTTTGGAATACAGGTCTTTCCCTTCTTTTGTTAAGTTAATTCCTAAGTATTTTAGTATTTTTTGGTGCAATTGTAAATGTTTTCTTAATTTCTCTTTCTGCTACTTCATTATTAGTGTATAGAAATGCAATGGATTTCTGTATATTGATTTTGTATCCTGTGACCTTTCTGAGTTCATTTATCAGTTCTAGTAGTTTTTTGGTGGAGGCTTCAGCATTTTCTATGTATAGTATCCTGTCATCTGCAAATAATGGCAACTTCTTTGCCAATATGGATGCCTCTTATTTCTTTTTCTTGTCTGATTGCTGTGGCTAGGAATTCCAGTACTATGCTAAACAAAAGTGGTGAGAGTGGACATTCTTGATACTAAACCAAATACACCACAAAAAAAAAAAAAAAGAGAGAGAGAGAGAGAGAGAAAACTATTGGGCAGTATCTATCCCTGATGAACACAGATGCAAAAATTCTCTACAAAATATTAGCAACCTGCATACAACAATATGTTAAAAAGATCATTCACCATGATCACTTGGGATTTATTCTGGGGATGCAAGTATGGTTCAATATTCACAAATCAATCAACATCATGCACCACATCAACAAAACAAAGGATAAAAATCATATCATCTCAATAAATGCAGAAAAAACATATGACAAGATTCAACATCCATTCATGATAAAAACTCTCAACAAAGTGGAGTTAGAGGGAACATACCTCAATACAATAAAGGCCATGTGTGAGAAACCCACAGCTAACAACATACTCAATGGTGAAAAACTGAGAGCTTTCCCTCTAAGGTAAGGAAAGGCAGCCATCTTTGATGATGATCTTGGCACCATCCTATAGTCCCGAAATGTAAAAACAACTTTGCCCAGGATGCCAGAATTATTTGGCTCTCTGCTATAACTGTTATGTTACAATCCACATAGCCTTTGAGCATTTAAAAAGTTTATTGGAGAAAATGGAGCCTCAGTACTTTCCCTAATTTTAGGTAAAAATTAGTGTCCTACTCTGGCTTCAAGCTGGATGTTTAATGTTCTTATTTTGGAAATATCGGAACCTGTGCAGCATCCCAAATGGCCCTGGCCTACACGCAGGCATTCACTTTGCCACCACCTTTGCTCCGTTGTCTCCTACCACAGCTTTCTTCTCTCGCTTTTGTTCTTTTTTTTTTTTTTAAAGATTTTATTTATTTGACAGAGAGAGACACAGTGAGAGAGGGAACACAAGCAGGGGGAGTGGGAGAGGGAGAAGCAGGCTTCCCGCCGAGCAGGGAGCCCGATGTGGGGCTCGATCCCAGGACCCTGGGATCATGACCTGAGCCGAAGGCAGACGCTTAACGACTGAGCCACCTAGGCGCCCCCTCTCGCTTTTGTTCTAATTCATTTTTCAGTTTGCCTGTGTTCTCATTCCCTTCACTTTCTCTCAGATTTGGATTCCAAGTTATTTTAGCTCTAGTTTTGCAGTCCTCCCAGGCATAGCACACTGCTATGAGTATCATCTTTTTTAACCAGCTCATGAACTTGATAGTAACAGTCTTACTCTTCTCCAAAGATTATTTCCAACTATGCTGTGAAAGTATTTTCTTCCTACTAGCAAATATATATCCTAATAATATTTTGGGGAGATTTGGTAACTACCTTATCACTTAGTCAAAGTCAGTCCCCTTCAGTTTAAACCTAAAAGCACATGTCTGCATCAAAGCTTGTTCTTTTCCATTGCTAGCCACAGTTGTGACTCAGAAGCCCTGAAATGGGGAGAGGTTGTGGCCCAGCTCTGTCATACAACCATTCAACAGTATTTATTGAGTAATTATTATATGCAAGGATCAGATCTAGGCAATTAGAATTCATCAGTTACTCTTAGAGCAGGGCCTGTTAATAATTTGTGGGGCCCAGTGCAAAATGAAAATGCAGGGCTCTGTCCAGGGACTCTCTTGTCTCATGAGTCCACTGCACCAACTCATCATAGATAGGTAGACCAAGGGCTTTAAAATTCTGCTTAGAGGGGCTCCTGAGTGGCTAAGTTAGTTAAGCATTCGGCTCTTGATTTTGGCTCAGGTCATGATCTTAGAGTTGTGAGATCGAGCCCCGCATCAGGCTCCATGCTGGCTGTGGAACCTGCTTAAGATTTTCTCTACCCTTCCCCTCTTCTCTCCCTCTCTTAAAAAAAATATGCTTAGAAATGTCCTCAGTACCTGGACTAGGAGGTGGGAAGCCCCCCCAGTTGTTCAATGAATGTATCTTGCATTGCCAGCCCAAGGCAAGAACCTCTGCTGGCTCACCTAGATATTCTGCTAGTCTTGCATCTGAACCCTCCTGATACCCAGGTCCCTATTGGGCTGGAGGGCAATGGTGAAACACAGGCTTCTGTGCCACCACCACTCCCCAAGGGTACAGGAAAGCCAGGCAGTGCCATGGATGCCAGAGACTAGGAAACAGGCAGCCTTAAAACTTACTCTGGAGGCAGTAGGTAACAGGAGTCAGGGCAGCACGTTAGGTTAAGAACATGAACTCTACAGCCAGACTACCTGGAACTGGAATGTGAGCCCTTACATACCAAATGAGTAGCCATGGGTAAGTCATAGAACCCTTCTCAGTGTAACAAAAGGATGAAAATATTTCCAAATTATAATGTTACAGGGTTGTTGTGAGAACAAAATGAGCTCATATACAAAGGGCTTAGTATAGCACCTAGAAGCAAATCGATGCTATATAAATGTTATTGCCTTATGATTTTTACCTTTATTATTGTTTGCCGCCTACCATATATTGCCTTGTGTCATAGTGATTTTCCAACATTTAATTATCTTAAGCTTCTTGAAGCTTAAAATGTCTCATTTTCATTTCAATAATTATAACAAATCCATCTATTCAACACATGTTTATTGGGAACTACATTAGGCACTGGAGAAACAATGATGAGCAAGATAGACATTATCTCTACTACCTGGAGCTTACAGTCCAGGAGAAGTTTATTTAAACAAGTAACTATAATTAGTCTAATCAGTGTTAATAACTATAATAGTAAACACAACATACTGTGAGGACACGTAACAGTGGAATCCAGCCAAGGGGTTACTACCTACTTTGAGACTATTTACTCAAAAATATTGTTGAATGGATGTATACCAGAATCAGGTCACAACTTCTTCCCATTTCAGAGCTCCTGAATCATAACTGACTAGCAATGGAAAAGAGACAGTTTCGATATAGATATGCATCTCAGGATTCATATGAAAAGTGGCATTTACACCAAAATGAGCAGGATTTGGAAAGGCAAATAGGAGAATAGAATAGAGGTTGACTTGGGAAAGAGTAGTCCAGGAAGAAAGGAGATAAAATTTTAGAGGTGAGGGGAAACATGGAATATTGGGTAAGGCAGCCATCTTTAATAACAATCTTGGCACCATTCTATAGTCCCCAAATGTAAAAACAACTTTGTAATACCTTGTAATTGAAGTCAAGTCAAGAACAGCCTTGGGGTGCCCGGGTTACTCAGTCAAATGTCTGACTCTTGATTTTGGCTCAGGTCATGATTTCGGGGTTGTGGTATTGAGCACTGTGTCAGGCTCTGCACTGGGCATGGAGCCTGCTTAAGATTCTCTCTCTCCCTCTCCCTCTGCCCCTCATTGCTTTCCACCCCCACTACTCATGCACATATGTGTGCTCTATCAAAAAAAAAAAAAAACCTTATGAGACATTTTAGTGGGTTTAGACTATAACTTAAAGAAAGACACTATTGAATGATTCAACAAAGGAATAAAAGAATCATATTTGCATCACAAGAGGATCATTCTCTCCTCTGTGAAAAAAATGGATTGAAGAGATGCAGGACTATTGGTAGAGACAAGGACTAAGAATTAGTCATCTAGTCAGTGGAATTGGGCTGTAAGGATAATTATAGCTAGAATGAAAAAGAAGGGATTGATTAAAGTTAAGTAGTAGAATCAATAGGAATTCTTGATTAACTGGATAGGATTATTGAGGGAAAGTAAAAACTCCAGGATTACATCTGGGTTTCTGTTGGTGGTCTGAAATAAGCACAGAGAGGAAAGTTTGGGGGTAGGTAGTTGGGAGCTCAGAGTAAATGGCAATGGTTCTGTTATCTCTGAGTGGTAATGTCCAGTAGGGAATTTGTTGTAAAAACTTAACAATGTATAACCATCTCATGTACATGATATTATCTGATTTCCAGAGTCCTCAGAAGTAGGACTGACATGACATTTTAGGAACTAAACTGAAATCTAGGCAGATGAGATAATCATCCATGTTCACCCAGAAAGTAAAGGGGATGGGCAGGAAAGAAATTTTGCCCCCTATTTCTTGTCTAATGCTCTTTGCTCTGTGGCTTATGATCTCCCAGAAGGCACTACACAAGAGCTTGCTGAATGGGTGAATTTTAATTCTTTATATAGAATACAATAGACTGTTTTACCTCATATATTGTACAAGGTTATTTGTAGATATTGAAGGATGAAGTGAGCAGACCATGAAAAATGAGAAAAATTATAAAGGACCTGAAAATAAAACTTCTACTTCATTGGAAAGGCACCTCCATTATTTGGCTTTCAGCACATTTAATTCTTTATTTTAAGAATGTGTGTCAGTGCAAAATGATCTCAAATTGCATTTTTCCCCATGCTGTTGATGGAATGCTGCTTTTTAAAGTGCTGATTACAAATTAATCAACGTTATATAAAATAAATTGTGGTAGGTGGTCAAAGAGAAGCAGAAATAATATTTCCTGAGTGGTTGCCCTTAGTATCATCACAAAAATGACATCTCATATAAGGTTAGCACAAGGAGCATATTTACAGAATAAATTGTAAACAAGATTAAAGGAAATAGCAGTGAAGAAAAATGGGGGGGTTATGACACAAGGAAGAGAAAAATGTTGGACAAAAAGTGAAAAATTATAAATGGTGGCACATAAACAATGCAGTTTAGGACAGGGAAACAATCTGAATATAGAGAAACAAGATTGGAAGATGGATGGAGAAATAAATCCCAGGCAAGGACAGGAGAGGGCTATGTGATTGAAAAATGTCAGTCTGACGTCCTTCTAGAAGCTGGTCCCTCCCAGGACCTGACACTGTGCTGAAGTGGACATGGCCAGAGTAGCTGTGACAGCTCTTCTGGTTTCCATCATTCCCAGTACCATCTTCTAAGCCTTGTTAATTGCATGTCTACAAGAATATTTTCTCTTTTGAGATAAAAAGAGAGTTCAAACTCTGTCAATGTTAACTTAAAAATCTTGTTTGTAGTTCTTGTGTCTTTAGACTATGATCTAGATTAATCTAAGGCCCAATTACTAGAATACAGATGTGTGATCTGAATGAGGGAACTATCAATCTTAGGACTGCCATTGGCTTTATGTGATTAGCTTTGAAAATAGCTCCTTGCTAGGTCTCTGAAAGGCAGGAGAAAAGAAGGAAGACTTTTTACCTTAAAACTGGCAGTCCTTGGCTCTTGCTAATCACAAAGACTCCAAAGATGTCATCATCCCCTCAAAAGGAAGGAAGAAGATGTTCTCCAAAACCTGAGGATATGTTTTCCACAGAGCCCTTTCAGATTCTAAGTCCCAGTTACTAGTCACTTTGCCCTTTCTGGGGATCTAGATATAGTGGAGGGACATCAAGTCCAGGAAATCGATGACAAGAGCTATTTTTATCTGTGGCTGGAAAATTCTGATTCTAAGGAGCTTCTTGATTTCACATTGATAAAATACAAAATGATCTGTGAATGCAGTGCGAATAGAGAATACAATATTAGTGCAAATTCACATAAACACTTTAAAATGGTTCTCAAACTTAACTGTGCATCAGAGTCATCTGGAAAGTTTGTTAAAACATTGCTGGGCCCCACCTCCAAAATGTCTTAATCAGCAGGTCAAAAGGTAAGGCCTGAAAATTTGTATTTCTAACAAATTCCAGGGTGATGCTGATGCATCTCAAAGGACCACCTTTGAGAACCACTGCTCAGTATCCTACAGTGATGAGTGGCAGTGTCAGGACTGAAGCTGGCTTAACCTCACAGCCAGCACAGAGCTCTCTCCATGGCAGTACGCCCCTTCCCCCTGCATGCTACATGGTCTGTGCATTCATCAATCTATGTGTTTATCTGTCCCGGCATTTCCTAGTTTGGCTTAATTAAGCTATTATTCAACAAGACAAAGGAGGTCCTATGACCTCTAGACAATTCTGTCTGCTTGGTTTTCAGCATCACAGTCTTCAAATAAACCACATACACATGTATGCACACTATTTAAACTGGCTAAGCTCTGCCAGTGGATTACTCTTAAACTGCCCGACCTATGGGGTCAGATAAGTTCAAAGGTGCAGAGTAACAGAATATGTTCTACCCCTTTGGGTACTCTTGATCTACCCACTGTAACCCATACTCAGGAACATGTGAAAAGCAAACAGTCATCACACATGGTCATTTCCATGAACCACCCTGAGCCTGATTCAACCCCATCTGCCCTGTTACTCTGCACTCTCAACTTTCATATTTCAGCTCCCTTTAATCTCTGTACTTTTGCCCTTACCCATGCTCATTCTTCTTGTATGTCACCTATTCAGAAAGTGGTTCTTTTGATTTTTAGTTTTTGAGGTAACTTCCTTTTCAAACAGGATTTTTGACGTTTACCTTCTGGAGCCACCCACTCCCATGTGGGTAACAAACCTAATGACAAACAGGGTGCTGCTGGCTGCCCACCTGTCACACCTGTCCTTCTGCAGATGGGTGCTGGCTATAGAGGAGGGTCAGAGAGAAACAGCACACTGTGCCCACAGACAAGACACTGGGGCTAAAAGACAAGACTCCTTTGAGAATGCAGCTTCAACCCCGTTGCTTTCACTCTTGTTACCAAACTGAAACCAAATGGGATACCCAGGTATATCTAAAGTTTTGAAGCCACTCCGTATTTACCTCTTGAGGGACGCTTTCTAAAGCATCACAGCCCCAAAATCTGCCATGTGAATTTCCGATAAAGACTGCAGTAGCTGTGAAGTGTGAGCTCTTGCCAAGCCCTGGCTGAAGCACTTCACTTGTATTATGTCATTTAAGAACTGCAATGCCTTTATCAGAGGAGTATTCCTGCCCCCACATTTCACATGTGAGGAAGTTAAGACTTAGATGTTAAGTAACCCGTCCATAGTTACCCTTGTAATCAGGGTCACAGCTAGTATTTCAGCCCCATCTGTCAGATGCCAGGCATCACACAAGCACAGGTGTGAGGTCTGGTTTCCTGGGGCACAGACAGCCAGTCACATGGCACTTCCACAGTTTTTGTTTGACAGATTTGAGATGAATATCTTATGAACACATGTACCTCTATTCAACACGGACATGTGGTACAACAATTGGGTTTCCAGCCAGCTGTGTGCAAGGATCCCTTGCAATGCAGAGGTGAGAAAAGGAAACCATGGAACTTGGTCCCTACCTAAGGAAAATGTATATATGCAAATAAGCTGTTGGAGAAGTGGATGGAAGAACATATGGCTAAGAGGCCAAATGTACGTAAAGCAAACTATAAAATATGTATTTTAGCTAAAACTGAGAACTAAAAAAAGAGGCAAAGTAGGCTAAATAGTATAAAGGAAGATCTTCCAAAATCAGTGGCAGAACTGCCCCAAGCTCAGATGGTGACAGACTGGCTGCCTAATGTCCTAGGGACTTAGGCATGTATCTGTTGCACTGGGGGTATTTACAATGCCCTCTGATTTTAATATTTATTTAGAAGTTAATTACTGTCACTGTCAGCTCTTTTATCTCAACAACATTTCAGAGAAATGTATTCAGGCATTATGTGACTTGTAAGTAAGATTAACAAGAAAGTTCAGAGAAGTGTAATAATCAAGGGATTTGGCTGTTAATAAAGAACTTAATGAAAAACAAATGAGTTAACACCACATTGAATTTGAATTTTGCTAAAGCAAATTCCAGAATTACATACAGTACACTTTCTTAAGCATATGTCATTGTACACCTAGAATCAAAGACTAACGACCAGTGACCACATTCATGTGTCAATGGGCAATGAGAATACCAACTTTGAGGATTATTTTAGACTCAAAACCCAGGGCTTTGCCTGTATTACTTAAGCCTTTAAGTCAACACAAATGTGCTTTCAGGTGGGTTTCATTGGATGTATTATCTGCATTATGCCCTCATGCACACACACACACACACACAGACACACTGACATACTACTGATGAGTTGATAGAGTATATTACTCTTGCTCTGCAGATGGCTAAAGGGATTAAGCAAATATTGTTGCTGCAGCATGAGGCTGAGCCTTTGTATTCATTTATAAAGTTAGGGAAGTCACTGAAGAGAAAGAAAAATCATGCAACTGGAATGGAGAAGAAAAGCTCCAATTATAGTTCCAGAATTGGCTTGCCACCTTTCGTGTTAACAGAGTGTGCACGTTTCTCAGAAGTGACACCTGCATTGTCTATTGGGAAACATTTAATCCCTGAAGTTGCATTAAGGAGGCTGGTGAGCATACAAGTGAATAGAAATGATGTCAGTTCTTTCTCTGATAGAAGAAACTGCACTAATTTAAATAGGAGCACATCAGAGGGTTCTCTGGACCCCTCTTAATTTGATTTCAGTTGCAATGTACCATTCTGCCCCTGAAGAATACCTGGAAATTGCATAAACATATGACTCTTTGAATGTAGGTATAGTTCTGATGTTCCCACTGCCCTTTGTATGTGCCTCTATCCATGATTTGATTAGCTTGTGTCTCTTCTTCCAGAAGGGAAGGCATTTTGTTTTATTTCACATAGTATGGCCACTGACCAAAGTGTGCTGAATGCATATGGTTGGCACCTGGGGAATGTTTGTGTCATGAACGGCACTACACTTAAAAAAACACCTCTTTTTCTCAGGGTCACATCCTACAGCTTCACCTACGATAGACCACAGCTGAGAGGCCATAAAAAGTTACTCTGAACAGTTAGAATCGAGGTGACGATGAGGCCAGTGATTAAAATCTGTGCTTTACCTGAAGGAAATTCTCTTGAGCCTCCCCATAATATCCAACATCCTGTTCTTATTTCTGTCCCTGGTAATCATTGCGGTGCCTGGACAGAGTTGGTGGACAATATACGAGTGTTGCACCAAGAAAGCATTTTATATATACTGAGAGATTTCAACTGGAAAATGTTGAATGTGCTTAATGTGTGGGCACTTAAAAACATAAGTTCTGGTAATCTGATAAAGCAGTTCATGGTAGTAGCTGATTCTCTTGTGATTTAAACAAACAAACAAACAAACAAAGAAGTGTTTTCATATTGACTACTTCCAGGCAGCATCATTTTTTTTTTTTTGGTCCCAATCAGGAGAAGACCTGGGTTGCTCAGCCTGCTGCTGAGTTTGCTATGAGAGTATAAAGTCAAGACAGATGCAGATGCTAACAGGATGCTGACACCTTTTCAGATAACTGGCTTCATCTGTCTGCCTGTTTATGGGGAGAACTGATTATCAGCCATGTGCAAATGCAGGGGAACCGATCTGATCTCTGTGCTGTTTTACACCAAAGGCAGAGCCATCTCTCTATCCCACATTCACTCAGCAAGGCAGGGAATATAATTAAGCTTTCATGCCTATTCCCCCAGTACCCTACATAGTCATTCAATCATTAGAGGGAAAAAAAAAATGAGTCCGTGTCAGCAATGCTTGCTTGTTTGAAGGCACTACGTAAAACTGAAGAGCTCTGGGAGGCAGAAGAGGGGATGTGAGGCATGGGTGTAGATAGTGGATTTCTCAGGGAAGTAAAAGGGAGGCTGAAGGCAATTGTGGGCAGTTATTCCACAATACACACAAAGTGTATTTAGTCAGTTAAACATAATCCAGAGAGGTTTTTAATAAAAAAAAAAAAAATTAACCTCAACATTGAACTGCTTAAAAGAGCACAGAGTCCTTGGCCTTGGTTAGGTGGTCAGTATTGCTAGGGTATGGTAATCACTAGTTAGCTGGACCTGGAGTGGCAAGGGACTTCACTGAGTTTATTTGTAGAAGCTGTTCACGCAAAGAAATGTTACTGTACCAACAATCATAAGACCTGATTTGAATTCTAGGTTTGTTAATTATCGTGTGAACTTAAGCAAATTATTTAAGCACTAGAGCATCAATTTCCTCATCCATAAAATGCATGTGCTAATACCTAATCATAGTATGATTGTGTGGATCAAATCAAACAATGTATTATATTTAAAGCAACCCATAGACTGCCTAGATCTCTATAAGCCATGATTGGTTTTATCAGCCTTTTGTTGACATTCCCAGAATGTGCTCCATGAAACACTAGTTATACCAAATGTAAATATATATAGAAATACATTTAGAAAGCACTACATACTAGATCCTCTTTTTGATATAGTGCATGCTAGAATTTTAAAGGCTCTGAAAAGGCCTGAAGTTAAAGCAATAACAAAAAACACCTGTGTGCCTAACCCAGCATTTTGCAAATGTATTTGGCAATGAGCCCTGTGTTTCTCATATTTAATTCTTACTAATATGTCTAATTAGTCACTAATTGTGACTCCTATGTCACGGAAATGTGCCACAGATTATATTTTGGGGAAAGTCCACTTTGTCCAAATTCTTTCGTTTCTAGGTCTCTAAAGTTCCTGAATAAATCTTTACCTTATACAGGTTTCCCCTGTTATCTGAAAGTAGAGCATTCCTGTGAAATCTTTCATAAGTCATAATGGCAAAAAGCAAAGAAGCAATTGCCATTAATTTTTATGGACATTTTTTTGAGTGTTCCCAAACCCAAAAAATAACCTTTCTTAGGTTTTTCTGGTATCTTAGGACACATCTTGCTAACAGAATCACAAAATAAATTGAGATAAAACACACATGCTCACAGACACAGTTCGGAGCCTTGGCAGCTTGAAGCTGAGATGTTGAGTGTGATTCCAGAGGAAGGAGCTGGGTGGTACCACTCTCGCTGCTCGTGCTCGAGCTGCCTCTCTAACAGCTTGCTACAAAACAAATGCTGAACACGATTTTCGCTTTTAGCCTTTTTTCGTAAAAGCGAAAAGCATCTTTGAATTTCTTTCAGTTAGCAAGAACAGGTACCAACGTTGAGTCTTTCATAAGAGCACAGTGGTGTAACATGAACTTTCAGGTTATGGCCCTTGCCACAGGGCACTTCATATCACATTGCACTGGAAGACAAACTGCTTTATAACTGCATTTCAAATCTGGCTTCATGGCTGCAATCAGCTAGGGTGCTTTAAAAATTACGGATGCTTGGGCCCCATCCCTAGAGATTCTCAAATAATTGGTATACATGGTGGACTGGGAACATTGTTTGAAACACAATAGGTAATTCCAAAATGCAGCCAAGTTTAAGAACTAGTACAAAAAAAAAAAATAATAATCATCCCAGGGCTATTATTTCTAACACTGTTGACATATTTTTCACTCAAATTTGAGAGTAAGCCTGCAGTCTTTCTGACAAAGCTCAAGGGTATGGTAAACATTTAGTGATTATAAACACTATCACTCATGTTTTAATTAATTCAGTTAACACACATACTCTGGTCACAAAGTCAATAGCCACGTTCAACAGGTTTTGTTCAGCCTTTACTTCTGGCTACTGCAGTTCTCAAAGTTCTCTTGTTTCTCTGAACTACTACTCATCTGATTGTCTTTTACCATGCAAAATAGCATATGCAGCATTCTGCCCAGTTAATTACTTTTTTTGTATGTGTCTAGCTCACTCTTCCCTCCACCTAAGCTGAGACCACGAACTTTTAAACTTAGACACCAGCTATGAAGCACGAAGGCAGAGATAGCATCACACAAGAAAGAACAAGAGCTTTTGGAATAAGACAGACATGAGTGTAAACACTGACTCTCCCTCTTATCAACTGTGTGGTCTTAGACATTTTCTTTAATTTCTCTGAGCTCAATTTCTTTATCTATAAAATAGGGCTGATAATACTGACCTGGAAGAGTTGTTACGAAGAGCCAGTGGGATAAGGTCCTCAAAGTTCATACATGAGGGCATAACACATGAGAGATAATCAAACAAAGGAAGCTCTTATTACTATCCATGTTGACCATCTTGAGACCTCAGTTGATTGCACCCACATGTGTAGTGAGCAGGAATGTTGACTCTTTAGAGAGAAATCTTGCAGAATTCCTAACTCTGGGCCCAGAGCAAAGACTTCTGGCATTTTACACAGAGTGATTTTCCCTGAATTCATTATTTTCCTGCTACTAAAAAAAAAAAAAGAAGAAGAACTGAGGGGGAAAATTAATGTGGTCACATTAATACATGAATATGGAGAGGGAATATATTACCACTTTGGATAAGTGATGTCCTTAAATAGAAATAAATCTGATAAAACTTTACTTCCATTGGACTTGAAGGTATTTCCAGTAAATACCATTAGAAGCCAAGAGAGAGAAAACGTGAAAAAGATTGGAATGCAGTATAATGAACACATTAGCAAGTTATTATTCATGCTAATGAAAACTATAAAGAAACTGCCTTTAATGACACAGGGAGACCCCAGAGCTTGTGGGGGTGCATATGGTTAGTTTGGCCTCAGAGGTTTAGGGCTCTGGCTGGATATCTGTGCCAGACCCAAGAACGTAGTCATTTGGCATTTATACTTCATTAGTCTTTACCTTCCCATCTATTAGTAGCTCATCGAATTCAATAAACATGCTCCATTTCTGTTTTGGTTGGGCCTTATTGACTTATTCCTGGACTTATTCCTGGAACTTGCTCCCTAGAATGGAACCAAAGTTGGGTGTAAAGAAGTGGCCTTATGGCCTTAGCTTCACCTGTTCTCAGTATGGCCACACACAGTTCAGAGCAAACGTTATCATGGAGAGAAGCAGAATGGGAAAGGAAGGCAGGAAATCACTAACCAATCTCTGGTGATAGGTGTGGGGTGGCATGACTGCATCTTTGATTGCCCGATGAGTTAGTCTCTGATATTCTGAGGCCTTTATCTGGGGACTTTGACCCCTTCCCAAAGATACCCAGGCAGAGAGGGGAACAAGATCAGAGTCTTGGCACCACCAGGAGAAGGGTTTGGAATCAGTGATGTCCTCTTCAACAGGGTATCCAGGATCTGTAGGTATACAGAGCCCCAAGATGACTCTCCACTCAACTCCTGCTATATAATGGGTACCCTAGTCTATTCATCAGAGAATATGCCAAATTCGCATGTCAGAAAAAAAACAGAGTGTTAACACTTTTTTAGCACAGTGCCTGGCAAATATTTAACACTCAATAATATTAGCTATTATGATTATTATTACTATGAAACAAAGGGAAGGAAGTATAATATCTAGGGATATGAAAAGGTCTAGTAAGATAACAAATGGTCAAATGTCATTGGCTTTAGCAATATGGAGGTCATGGTAACCTGATAAAAGCACTTCTGGCAAAGTACACTGAGTAGTGAATGGAAGGGAAGGAAACTGGATGGAGAGTAGAAAACCTTTTTAAGAAATCAGCATGAGAAGGATCTGCAAAAGACTAGGCTGCATCTAGGGAGGGAACACCAGGTCAGTAAAATCATTTTGTTTTTTAAAAATTTTTCTCCCCTAGGATAGGGAGTTTGTGGTGATGCTGAAGTATGCATGATTCCCAGCAGTTCACCTGCACCTCCCCTACTACATGGTCTTGTCATCTTGAGGTCCCTGAGGCATTCATGACTTTCCTGGTGTCTAGGTACCCTCCAAAAGCAAGACCTTTTGGAAGAGTTGGATATTTCTTTTTTTTTTTTTAAAGATTTTATTTATTTATTTGACAGAGAGAGGCACAGCGAGAGAGGGAACACAAGCAGGGGGAGTGGGAGAGGGAGAAGCAGGCTTCCCGCCGAGCAGGGAGCCCGATGAGGGGCTCGATCCCAGGACCCTGGGATCATAACCTGAGCCGAGGGCAGACGCTTAATGACTGAACCACCCAGGCACCCTGGATATTTCTATTTAAATTGCTAGTCCACAGGAAAGATGCAAGAAAGGAGCAGAATGATGAGTTTCTTTCCTCTGTGTTCTTTACACGTGGTTGTGACCTGAAGCCGAAATATTAGCAGCCTTTTCTTTCTTATCACTCATTTACTCCTCTTTCTGGAAACCCAGAGGGACTGGGTAGATCATTTGGCAGAGGCCTGATGGCCTGAGTCTGAAGAAAGCCCTAGAGCTGCTTGTAGGGCAGCTGTTCCAAGGGTGAGCAAAGAGCAGTGTTGAGGGGTTGAGCTCCCTGCCCTGGAGAATAACAACTCTGTAGTCTTCCACTAGAATCAGCCTTTCTGGAGGCTGTGTGGTCTTTGTTTGAAGTCTTCAGTCTTAAAAAGATTCCTAAGAGGGGCGCCTGGGTGGCTCAGTTGCTTAAGCATCTGATTCTTTTTTTTTAATTTTATTTTTTTAAATTTTATTTTATTATGTTAGTCACCATACATCATTTATTTTATTTTATTTTATTTTATTTTATTTTATTTTATTTTATTATGTTGTTAATCACCATACATTACATCATTAGTTTTTGATGTAGTGTTCCATTTCATTGTGTCTGTATAACACCCAGTGCTCCACTCAGTACATGCCCTCTTTAATACCCACCACCAGGCTAACCCATCCCCCCACCCCCCTCCCCTCTAGAACCCTCAATTTGTTTCTCAGAGTCCACAGTCTCTCATGGTTCATCTCCCCCTCCGATTCCCCCCCTTCATTTTTCCCTTCCTTCTCCTAATGTCCTCCATGCTATTCCTTATGTTCCACAAATAAGTGAAACCGTATAATAATTGACTTTCTCTTCTTGACTTATTTCACTTAGCATAATCTCCAGTCCCATCCATGTTGATGTAAAAGTTGGGTATTCATCCTTTCTGATGGCTGAGTAATATTCCATTGTATATATGGACCACATCTTCTTTAACCATTCATCTGTTGAAGGGCATCTCGGCTCTTTCCACAGTTTGGCTATTGCGGACATTGCTGCTATGAACATTGGGGTACATATGGCCCTTCTTTTCACTACATCTGTGTCTTTGGGGTAAATGACCAGTAGTGCAATTGCTGGGTCATAGGGTAGCTCTATGTTTAATTTTTTGAGGCACCTCCACACTGTTTTCCAAAGTGATTCTTGATTTTGGCTCAGGTCATGATCTCAGGGTCCTGACCTCAAGCCCTATCTTGACCCCGCATGGAGCTCAGAGTGTGGTTTTCCTTAGAGTTTATTTCCTAAAATTCTCTCCTGTAAGTGTGTTAGTGATTCTTTTCCCCTCTTGTTGGTCACATTTGCAGCGTTTCCTTTTCTATTTTTTTCCAATATTTTCTTATTGACAAAACAGCCGTTGAGAGCCACTGAGCTTTTGGGCTCAAGAGCGTATAAGTGAATCCTTGTATTCTCTGATTATCCAAACCTGGCTGGTTGGCATGCTGGCAGTACTTGTTACCTAAATGATGTGTCTCTGTTTTGAGAAGATAACATGACGGAGACTTTGGAAACTTCACAGATGTTATTAAAAAATTAACTCTATGCAAAGTTTATTCAGTTTTTAAATTAAGATGATATGTTCTTTTAAACTCTGCTAGCTCTCTACTGCCTTTAGGACAAATCCCAAGTCCTCTGACATAGCAAAAAAGTCTCTTAAACCAAGTCCTGACATACTTTTCTAACATCATCTTTTGAGGTTTTCTGAATCTGTGTTCTAAGCTATAGTCATACATATTTTCTTTGCATTTGCAAATGCTATTTCCTCTGCCTAAGTGTCCCTAGTTCCACACCTAAATCTAATTGGAAATTATTCCTAATAATTTTATATCTAATTCAAATATTAACTCTTTTGTAAAATTTCTGGCAAATCCCTACATAGAAATCTCATTTATATATACCTTTTATATATATATCAATTTATATATATATATCAATTGTATTACATTAATTTTAATTGGCTGGTTTCATTCACTGTGGGCATCTTACATTAATATCTGATTCCAAATGTCTGAGTTTCTTGTAAATAGTAGTTAATAAATGAAATGCTTAAATTATTTATTGCTTACTCAAAGTAAATTGATCCTATTATTTCCAAACCTTATTTACAATGCTATGGTCACCAATCCTTGACCAGCTGGCTGTGCCCGACATCCTCCCAAAGGAACAACATTTCCTTAATTTAGGTCTTTGATTTCTTTTAAGAGAATGTCCATTGCCTTCAGAGAAATCAGAATGGGAATGGTTAGCTTTTGATTTCTTGGTAAGCTGATGATCCCAAATAAAAATGTGGGTAAAACAACAACAACAAAAAAAAACACACAAAAATCAAAACATAAAAACAAAAACTTAGTGCATATCTGTCTCATCTTATTCTTGCTAAATATGAAAGAATCAAGGAAGGGGTAAGCAGCTGGTCCAAGCAGTGATCTGGAATCCATACAGGACTAGAATGTAGGTCTCCTGATCAATATTCCTAGGATTATGGAAAATAAAATTAGATTAAGATATCTCAGTCCTATTTTTGGTTATGCCATCAATAAACTGGGTAATTTAAAGCAAGGCTCTTATATTCTGGGTTTTGGTTACTTTATCTGCAAAATGAGCAAAACCACACCTGTATTATAAAAATGTTGTGAAGATTAAATGTGATAAAGGAGAGGCAAGGAACACTCTGTAAATCACAAAATTATTCTAGTTAATGCCTTTATGGCAGATAAAGAACCCTGTAGGTCACAGCTCTGATTGACTCTCATTGGCTTTGCTTCTTCCATAATGGGAAAATTTTCTCATGGAGTAATCATTGCAGCTTGTCAGGATTATGCCTATATGTCCTTCCCATCGTAACATGCACCACTCAAAGGAGAGGTATCTGAATGACTGGATTTCAGGTATTTGGGGGAGAAGAGAATGAAAGGTCTGGGGCACAGTGGTAGAGTGCTTTTCAGGGAGCTCATTATTCACGATGTCTCATCTGATCCCAGCAAGCAGTCACCCTTTCTAGGTTATGCCTCACACACCCAACCAAACCTTCTCTCTAACCACCAGGACTGCTGGGCTTTTACTTTAGCCTCTCTGTCGCTGATAAATACTTGTACAAATCTGGCAACAAGGGTAGGACACAGATAGCTTCATAGCTTTCTGTGTTTTGTAGTGAGGGTGGTGGGGTAGAATACTTTATAGAGGATAATTTAATATGTGTCCATGTACAAAACCTAGTTTTCAAATCTATCTGTATAACCCATGCCTCTTCTACCTCTTCACACCGAGAATAGTATATATTGATATCTGTATCTATATATAGGTGGTATATTCTATCTGTCTGTCTGTTTGTCTTTCTAACCACAATAAAAATACAGGGGCAACATTGCATTTGCCTTGGCAATCACTATGCAGAGCTGGCCAACTCTTCTGTACCCTACAGATTGTAGTCTTTAATCACCTCCTGTCCAGATTGCTAATATTGACAAAGGTATATATGCTGTGTGTGTGTGTGTGTGTGTGTGTGTGTGTGTGTGTGTGTCAGGCAACACTTCCAAAGATACCGCCTGATGAAAAGGGACATTACTTGGTGGATACCTTGTTATCTTCTTATTAATGAGATGCCCAAAGCTCAGATTAACTCCCTAAGACTTTGAAGATAACCTCAATAGGTTTTTCTGAAAATCAGAGCATTATAACCACTAGCTACCTTTTAGCAACCTATATTGAAATTTGGATATAAAAGTGATCCCATTGTCTTGCCCTGTTTTATTTCCCCCTTGTGGCTCTATTATCACCAAGGGACACCCAGATTTATCTGCCTTAATAGTATATTTCATTGTTTTCCATAGAACTAGAGATAAATGGATTTATAAAGAGAAATGGAATTGGATTTTTCTCCTTCTTTTGATAACATAGGAATTCCAAAATTATTACTTGGGAGATTTTCCTCACTGTGACTAGATGATTGTCTGTACTACATTTTAATTTCTTCTGCCCATATCAACATATTTTTTAAAGATATGACTATTTAAAGATATATTGTATTCTCTTTCTCTGGATATGAAGAAAAAGTTGAAAAGTTTCTGTTAATTAAAAGTATGTGCTGGAGGGAGTGAGATCCTTGTGGGTCATTCTTTTGGTTGTTAATTTTGTGGTCAGTAAGTGGTGCCCTGTAGCACCTCATGTCTGATTCACTATCACTCTGGACATTTAAATGTTAGTTACCGTGGCTCTTAAAATTATTGTATATGACTTTTCCATGCCTGGTTCCCTGGACATTATAAGCCATTGCTACACTTGTGTTCATGAAGATATCACAGCTCCTATTTCTTTTCTGATGGTAGGATACATACTTCATGCAGAAGTATACCTAGCTGATTGATGGTGTTTTCCAATCTGCTGGGTTATTAGAGGAAGGAGCTATGGAATGAAGAGATAGATGGAGGGACTGGAAGCTCAATGTGTGACAGGGCAAGGAAAGAAGGGCCAGAAGTGGGGATAAGGAGGCCCTACAGGAGCCGCAGAGAGGCTCGCATCTTAGATTCCGCTAAGACAGTTGGACATGTAAGGGCAGACAGTCGGCTGGAAAGCTAACTGGCACACCAGAGTATGCTCACACAAAATTACCTTCTTGATAATGAACCTTAACAGACTTCCCCCAACTTTGTATCTGTGTGTGTGTGTGCTTGTGTGTGTGTTTCATGACTTATTAAATAGATTAGCTACATTGATTTTTACTTTGAGATTTCCAGGCAATCACACAATACTTGAATTTTTCAATCATGTTGCTACATTATATGTTAATAAAAGCCAATAGCAAACATTTAAAAAGTTTTCCTAGATTAGGGCCCTTCCAAAAATCAATAATCTCATTGACACGGTTCAAAAAGCTATCAATTCTGAGGACCACTAATGGCTGAAGAAAGCATGCATGTAAACACCACCAGAAAAATCAATGTTCTCTCTAACTCATCAATAATTCTTGATGGAAACTGGAATTATAAAAATGTAACATATGTCTCACACCTTAAGCAGGAGAAGTATCCATATCAAACTATCTGATGTCCTGGTGTCCAGGACAACTGTGGGTTAGGTCTTGTTGATCTGATAACTTTTGCATGGATGGTACTTTATGGGTTCTAAGATCACAGCATCATATATACATCACTCATTTGATAGCCAGAGCAAACCTGTGAAGTTTGGTATTCTCACCTTATTGCTGTAAGACAACAGAAGAAGGTATTCTCACCTTATTGTTTTAAGAATTCTCTTAAGTCTCAGAATAAGAGAAGTTGTACATTGGCCGAGACACTTAGGGGATAGCTGGGAGTAAAGCTCTTCTGATTCCTATGTTTTTGCCCTTGTTGGTGATGGGTGCCCACACTACTGCAATGGGGCATGCAATAATTATTTCTTATTTACCAGTTCTCAATAGGCTACAGGTAAGCAGTTTCCAGGGAAACCTGAAAACTAATACGGGATCCAGAAGGGTCAAAGACACAATGCACCTCACCTAGGTTTAAAGAATTAACATAAAAGAGTATGCATTGAGGGGCGCCTGGGTGGCTCAGTTGGTTAAGCGACTGCCTTCGGCTCAGGTCATGATCCTGGAGTCCCTGGATCGAGTCCCGCATCGGGTGCTTCCCCCTCTGACCCTCCCCCCTCTCATGTGCTCTCTCTCTCTCATTCTCTCTGTCTCAAATAAATAAATAAAATCTTAAAAAAAAAAAAAAAAAGAGTATGCATTGAAGGACAGTACTTTCTCATGCCCTTCTATTGTCTCAGTGGTTACTGGAGTATCTCTACTCTCTCAAGTGGGAGGTATTGGGCATTTCTTCCCGTACATTCCTATTTTAGAGGAGATAATGATAAACAGAGCTCACCTTAGTGCGATAGCCAGCTACTAGCCACAGTACTGCCTCTTCTAGCAACGAAGACATTTTTTATCCTCCTCTAACAGTGTAACTTCTCTGTAGCAGATTCTGTCTTTGGTTGAATATTTTTACAGTACAAATTTTTATTAAAATGAAATGTTTACAAATGAAATGAAGCCTCACCCTCAAAGAAACAGAGTAACAGGCGAAAGAAATCCTGGGAACTCCTCAATGTAATAATGAATTCAACATTCTTCAATCAAATTTAAAATTTAATTATAGGTAATTGTTCTTTTTTTAATGAAGTACTTTTGACATAATGCTCCATTATTATATAATTAGATAATTAACTCCATTAATCACCTTACAACTTATTTTTCTCTGTTTTCGTTAAATATTTATATACTGTGCCCATTTTTACAGCGACAAAGCTCACCATAATCAAGAATGTGAGTCAGGGTGAGCAATAAAAGTACTCGGTGAAGGACAGTCACTGTGATTTCCCCAAGTGTACCTTTCATGCTCCTTGCTTTATCAAAAATTAATTTGCAGAGTACCTTCTATATTCTCAAACCTATAACAGGCACTCAACATTTCTTTTACCATTTGCTGACCATCTAATATGTGTCATTCATGCATGTCACTAGTCCTGGATTTGAAGGAAAGGGATAACAAGAGATGACTAAGGCATAACCTTTGACCTAAAGGAGCTCATAATTTATTGATGGAGAATCCATGAAGGATGTTCATGGCTCCTTCTCTCAAGAAGTTTACAGTATAAAGTAGGAAGTCAAGTGTAAAATCTGTCACAGATAGGAGAAACATATTAGATTTAGTGCCCCAAAAATGGCAGGAGAGTTTTTCTGGCTGCATCCAATCTTCTGGTGACCTTGACCTGGTTACATTTTACATATTGAGTTAACTCTGCATCACATAGGGGTCCTTACAGGTCTGTGGTAGACAGCTCATGTCCCTGTTCACATTGTTGCTTCTTAGTTGATATATTAGCATGGCATGATATTCATTTTCCATGTTTGTATATGACCAAAGAATCATGTTTAAAGTGCACTTACTTTGACTAGGGACAGTTATCTAAGCCAGCTCTGCAGCCTTCCACTGTATAATCTTAGGCAGGTTACTTAACCTTTCATACCTCAAGTTTCCTCACCTGTAAAATGGGATATTCAAAGAGTATGAAAATTTTAGACGTTAATAAATAAAAATCACATCAGTTTCTAGCACATAGCAAAAATGCAAAATAATAGATATTATTTCTATTATTTAATTAGTATTAACTAGGGATGCAATGAAAACAGACTTCATCAATACCTTCTTTCCTATCCCAAACTCTCATCTGAATATCCACAAATGGTTTTCATGGGAGTGGTTTAAAGGGCTGTGTGTATTAAAAACCTTCTTGTTTTTAGGAGGCAAGAAAAAAAAAGACATTTGAATTGACTGTTGTCTTAAAGTATCTTCTCCATTGTTTTGATTGTCTTAACGGTTATTTCCCACTAGTGAGCATTCTTACGGCTAAAGCAGTCTTACAAAAAATAATAAAAGAAGAAAAGTAAAATGAAAAGGATGAGCAAGAAAATAGGAAAGTAACCTTCTCTTATTGCTGACTTAAAAGAACTTTATTGTTTTACTGCTTCAATTCTACTCACGTGGTTACTCTGGATTCTGTACAACTGATTTGTTGTCATTGTAGAGAATCCTTCCAACTTTGGTAAACCAGCTGAAACCTAGGTATTGAGACTCTCTTACAGAGGAGCTGTGTGCTTTGGGAGAAAGTTCCTGAAGAAAGCCTTTAGGAATCTCAACATCGGTTGAGAAATCAAGTGATTAAATATTGTAGTAACAAATGTTTTCTCTTGCAACGGTCCCAGAACTTTTTTTTTCTTTTCCATAGCTAATAAGAAAGAAAAAAAAATCATACTCTCAAAGAAATACCATAATGAACACCTTAATAGAGTGTACTATGGGCTTTGTGCTAGGTTGTCGATGATGTGCTGAACTGATGGTGGAACTCATGGGAGTGTGGTAAAGGTAGGTTTCACTGGGAAAAGTGAAGCTTCCCTCAGATTGGCCCTCTCCTCGCACACCAGTGGGAACTGCTACTTGCACAAGAAAATACAGCCCATCAGAAATGAGAGGTAGAACTGGATATTTCACTAGGATACTGGGAGAGATGGGACAAAAATTGACCCAGGGCTTTTTATTTATCTTGTCTCTAAAAGTACTAAAATTTCTTCAAAGTTGAGGTTCACATATTCTTTCTTTTAATCAAGTACCTAGCTCACTGGTGATGCTCAGCAAAGAATTATTAATTTGTTGATTGGTCATGGGTAGAAACTAAGGTGACAGATGCTGAAATTTAATGATGAGTATGTGGCAAGAGATCTGGAAGTTTCTACACTTTCCTTATGTGACTTAATCCTCACAGCAATTCTCTAAGGTCAACAGCAACACTCCCAAGTCGCAGATGAACAAACTGAGGCTCAGATAGGCTAACTAAATTTTCCATAATCAAAACTATGTTTCTATCTCAGTTCTATCTTTGCACATTACTGGGGGGGGAACACAAAAATGAGGTTTATGCTACAAAATAATCACACCTTTTGCCTGTTTATTATTTCTTTCCCTGTTAATCACTAATGTTAGAGCCCTACATCTTTTGCAAACAATTATTCATTCAGGTAGCAGAATTTTTTGAGGATTTAATAGGAAGAAGGGCTACAACCTGACTTAAGAATAAAAAGTCCAAGAAAATACTCTAAGACAAAAACATACAAATAGTATTCTGGAGGTATTCTTCCAGCAAATAGCTTAACCAAAATGAATCCACCTTTAAATCCAGCTGCTGAGGATGCTAAATTGTGTTCAATTAACTGCACAGATTCCAACAGATCCCTAAGCACTTAAGTTGTGCTCTTTTTAAATGGCATAATGACCCCAGGGACTTCTTGGGGGGTGGGGAAAAATGGGAATGGATATTGATTAAAAGCAGTCATTTATAACTCATCAGATGACTGAATATAGAGCTGTTGGGAGAAACCGAGACCTCCTTTCCACAGGCATTTATAATCTAACCTGATGGGAGACACCCAGGGCTCAGAAGCAAAACCAATCTCTATGAACTTCTGTTTCACAATCTGTAAAATAAGAAAGCAAACAACTACCCAACCCACCCCCCCTTAGCAAAAGGAGAAAAGGTGTATGACAGTCACATGTTGGAGCTCAGCAGTTCTGAGTTCTCTTCCTTTCCCTCCTAATCTCATCCCTGTCCCTTGGTTGAGGTGCTGTTTGCAAGGCAATACTGTTTGTGAAGGTTACTCTGTCAAACAGCCCTTTTCCTCTTTTCTACTCCATGAAAGAGTAAAACAAGGCCCTTTAAATCCACAATTCCTACCAATGTCAAAAAGCACTTTTCACAAATGGGTGGAGCTTCAGGTATAGGGAAGGGCCAATGGGCCAGAATCATTCAGTAGAACCCCATGGGGGATGGGGAGCTGTGAGGTTTTACCTAGGGTTTAATAAGGAAGTCTAAATGTCTGATGGTCCTGTCCTGGCTAAGTTAAGTGCAAGCCAGACTGCCTTGAAGGGGGACCTTATATCATACCAGTTAGTCGATAAGCAGGGGAGAGTTAGTGATGGGAAAGGCCAATTTCTCTGCATGGAATGGATTCAAATGCACAGGAAGTACCAGGTCAAAAGTGAAAAGTGGTGCTTGTTCCTTTCTCTGGCAGAAGTAGGATCATAAAGGAGGAGGAGCTACGCTTTGCAAGAACTGAAAAGAGAAAGGATTCAGAAGACATATCAACCAGCTCCAATGAAAGGCAGCTGCACTGCACTAGACTCCTATGACTCAAAAAGTTTCAGGCTGATGGGATAACTTCATTCTGATGGGGAAAGTAAAAATTGTTTCCTCTAGTTCTGGCAGCCCAGCAAGGAAGAAGAGGTATTAGCAGAAGTCTGAGCCTTCGGGGGTCTGGCCCACATCCCAGCCATATCCTGAGAAAATGGCAGGACTTCCAAAAATTCTTGTGGCAGGCATTCGCATTTCCTGTCCTAAATGGTTAGGCCATCTGGAATGTCTATTATGGAAGCATTAAACTTATGGAACTGTCCTCACGGGCTCTCAAAACCACTTCAAGTATTCTACAGAATAAAAGTAAGTTGAATAAACATAAACTATGCAGATTACCAACTCTTCTAGAGGAGGAGGTACAAATGTATTGAAGTCATATGGAATTATCAAAATATAAAAACTAAGAATTTTAAAAGTGAATTTCATTGAGTGATTTCAAAGGGTAAACTTAAGATATAGAACTGAATCTAAGGTCAGGACATTTTGGCCATGGTCTTCTGGAGTTCCTAGAGCTACCTGACTTATGTATGCTAATGGTCTCCACACAGGCAGGACAAGCCCCACCTCCCAAAAAGCAGCCAAAGTGCTTTAACAATGGAGAGGCGGCATATCATCTGTCTATACACAAGACAGCATTACTCTTCTTTAGATGTCACTGCCATTTTAGATGTACATGTAAAGGAACTGACAGGTAAAAATATGTAACAGGAAAACCTAGTCATGGTGCAAACATGCCCACACACAATATAATCATTTTCTCTGTCTGTATAACAAATTACCACAAACTCAGTGACTTTACACAATAACATTTACTACCTCCCAATTACATACGTCAGAAGTCCAGGCAGGCCTGACTGAGCTCTCCGCTTTAAGGTGCTAGAAGACCAAAATCACAGTATCTTCTTGGCTGGGCTTTAACCTGGAGCCTCTGGGAAGAGTCCAGTTCCAGGCTCATTATGGCTGCTGGAAGAATTCAGTTCTGTGAGGTTGTAGGACTGAGATCCCCATTCTCTTGTTGGTTATCAGCTGACTCAGCTCCTTAAGGCCACTTTCATTCCTTTTCATGTGGCCTTTTCTGTCTTCAAACCAGTAAGGGCCACTGACTCCTTCTCACCCTTAGAATCTCTCCTGACTTTTCCTTCTGCCTGCAGTCTGAGGAAACATCTCTGGTTTTAAGGTGCTCACATTACATTACTCCCACCTGGATAATCTCCCTTTTGCCATATATGGAACATATTCACAGGAGTAATGGCAGGAGGCAAAGATCATGAGATCATCTTAAAATTCGGCCTACCATACATAGCTTGTGACTCACTGTAGGGACAGAAACAACTCTGAGCTTTCCTACCAAATGACGACTCTGGTTAAAGAGAACACCAGAGAGGAGGCAGCCTACATTTTTGTGTGGAATGTATAATCACAGGTAGTGTGATATATGGTGGTAGTTGTGGTTGTTAATCTCACATGACTGCTGCTTAGTATCCCTTAAAATGATCTCGGGCATATGTTCTACCTCTGCCCATATAGTTCCTCCCCATCTTGACTGCCAACCTTACCCATCCCCCATCAGAGAAGTGTCAGGCCTGAATCTTGAAGAAACCTCACTTTCCTCTGGCCATACTGCTCTTCTGAACACAATTAGTGCTGTTGATGTTGCTCTGTCCACGTTGATTTGCCTATATAAACCTTTTCTCTGGTTATATTTTAAAATCAGTCTACTCTGAGCACCTCAAGGGCAGTTAGAGTGCCCGAGGAGATTCTCCTCACCTTGTAAATCCTGCCTGAAAACTGACACTGACCCAGAACAGGGGCTCAAGGAATGATTGTAAGATTGAGATAGGTAATGCCATTACTCTGTACTGTATTATGTATAGGCAGTAAATTATATGCCCAACAGCTTTGCATGCTGTTATGTTAGCAAAACAGATTAAGGTTTTAAGTCCCACAATAGCCAATCAATATATATTGCAACACAGAATCCATACACTTCTAAATGAGTTCGTACAGTTCAGTTACCTTCTTTCCCCATTCAGGTAATACAATTCTCATATTTAATCTGTTGGCTGATATGTGAGCTCTCAGAAGCCAGGGGATTATCTTCTTTGCTCCTGCAAATGATATCAGAATTAGCTACAGTGAATATGTCAGTCCCACTTGCCCTACAGGTAACCACATGATTGGGGGAGTAGGCAGCTATGGTCAGTGAAGTACCTCTTGTCCACTCAGGTTATTCCAAAAACAAATCAAACCATATCAGTGTCATTTCAACCCAATGAACATAGGGAATTCAGGGCCACCTATCAAAATGTGATGTGGAAATCTAATAGGTATAGCCAGATCTATGACAAAGGACTGGATAGGGGACATACCTACAGGGCTTCAGTGCCTGGTAGCACTTGGGTGTTCAGACACTTCCACCCAGAATATGGCATTTAACTGCTGCCCAGAAAGCATAAGGAGCCGCTTCTCAGATATACAGGGTCAGGGTGGGGACACAAGTATGCACCATCGGGGCAGCGCTGAGGAACCCCCTGATTGCAGAAACAGACTATCTCCAATGACGTGCACTTAAATGTTGTCCAGAGGCTAACACAGACCCAGGGACTTTTGTAGAATAAAATATGATTGGAGAGCTGCCAAGTGAAAGAAGGGGTGGGGGAAATATTATGACTTTGAATCATAAATGATATGTCCATGGAGGGTCCCTGAGACAGGGTAGCCAGACTCTCAAATGACCTGCCTCTGCATTTCCAGTAGATTAAACAGTGGACAGATGTCCCAAGGAATGAGAAACAGTGGCCGGATTTGGATACTTAAAAGTATTAAACTCTGTCTTCATTGGCCTTTCTGGTGCTTCAGCAAGGTCACTGAGGGCAATGTAGTAATTTAACACTTGGTATAGATGCTCTCTATACATTGGTTAGGCATTAGAATATGCTAGGCTATAAATGTAAAAAAAAAAAAAAATAGATGAGCTGTATATAAACTGATGCTATAGGGAAAAAACCAGAAAATGAAGATGGCTATGAAGGTGATGTCTTTATTGTTTACCGTTATTATAGCTTACCATCTATTCTATTCTAATAATCCCTGGCTTTATGCTTAAAAAGTTATAGACTAAGTAAATGGTCTTCTTGGAACGTCAGCATGAGCCCCTTTACATAGGGCTCAGAAGCTGTTCAGAAAACATTGCAAGTGTATTTTTCAATGAATAAGCACATCATTGAAGTAGTTCTACATAGACCAAACTTTATAATATTTTGGTTGAAGTGTTTGGGTTTTTATTCCCCCCAGGGAGCCCTCTTGTGGGTAAAAAGAATATTACTGAAACATAGATTATCAGTGACTTGGTTGGAATTGAGTTGGGAAGAATGCTTCATGTTTCATTCATGATAAGCCTGAATATGTATGCACTTTTCTGCCCCCCACATTGTTTCTCCATTTTTAACTTCCCAAATTTAATTTTAGAATCCTTGACTTCCAAGCTTTCAGAGAACTTAAGGTCATCTGGTCTGGTGGCTCCCAAACTGACTGATCATCGTTATCATCTAAGGAGCATTTAAAAAGTACATATCCAAAAAAAATAAAATAAAAAATAAAAAGTACATATCCACATATCCTCGGGTTACACTCAAAGATATTCTGGGCTGGTGTGTCTGGAAAGGGGCTGGCAATAACTAGTGTTTTAAATACCCCCCTGGTGATTCTGATTATGAATCAAACTTAACACTGTATTTGTCCAACTCCCCTTCTGATTATACTTGCTGCAACACAAGGGAAATTCATCCTTAAAGTTATTCATTTTCTCGCCAACTCAACCGTGAATCTGACAGGGATAAGGTCCTGCTTGACTTCCTGTCCCCTGAGAACCCAGTGTAGTGATGAGTAAAGAGTAGATACTCAATAAATGTTTATTAAATTGAGTTAGGTAATTCTAATCTACTAATCAATATTGTTAATAGTATTGAAACCATAGTCCCAATGGATTTGTACTTTGGAAAACCTTAAACAAAGAGATTTCAGTATAAAATCTAACAATAATCAATCAGTTCAATGACCTTACAGAATCCAGGAGCATTCAAACAAGTATCATGTGTATTTGGAGTCCTTTTGTTGAATGGTAGGAATAAAGTTGATATTTATTTCCCCTCACTTATATTTTAAAAGAATGTGGTGCTATATTTCAGTTAAAGTTAATAAAGTTTTTCAGCCCTTCTCACCATTCAATGTAATGTACTTGTATGACTGCTGTAATGGAAAAAGACAATCATGGGTACTCTCATTTATATGCACAATTTTGAATTCCAAGAAAATAGGAAGCAAGTTACCATGCATTTACCTTTACAAATGCTGGGATGAGGCAAGATTGGATATAAGCAATTGGATCTGACGATAATATATTCCATTTGCAATTGTTAGAGATTTATGCAAGATAGCAGGTAACACCTGCCTTTTGAATTTCAAATGCTGTATAACCTTTTGAAGATAACAAGGGATATTCATCCGAAATAATGGTAGGAAATTTATAACGCAGACCACATAATTAGTTGTTATTTTTTGCAAGTATCATATACTCTGATAGGAACATGGCTAGGAAAAAATAATATATACTCTTTAGTAAAATGTAAGCTCCTCTCCTCTCCTCTCCTCTCCACTCCTCTCCTCTCCTCTCCCTTCCCCTCCCCTCTCCTCCTGTCCAGTCCTGTCCATCCTAGTCCTGTCTTGTCCTGTCCTGTCCTTTAGTTGAACAGCTTGGTACATAGGATACCCAATAATTTAGAAGAATATAAATTAAATGTAAAAGCATTCTGAAATGTTTATGAGCTCTGTTGGATTCTCTGGTTTATTTCTAATGTGTATCCTTACCAAAATAGAAAATTATATGGTTCTGGGTTAAATTCTTTGGCATGATAGGCATCCATCAGTCCCAAACCTAGCAATTCAATGTAAGAAGAAAGAAACATAAATTCAATTATCTTAGAGTGACCATTCTTTACATGATATTTTCCAGCAGAATTCAACACCTTACCTTCAGTTTCAGAGTAAAGCTACTTCCAAGCAGCTTTACTCCAACAGGAGTAACTCAACAGGTGTTCCCCTAGAACCATGGCCTGGCAATTCTGTTCATCTAGGATAATTTTAAGCTGATATTTCCAGATATGACCACTAACTCCTCGTGTAGCTGAGATAGCTCATGCAGAGTAAACTACACTGAGTCTTCACATATCTCTAGAAAGTTCTCCAATGTGCAGCAGCTACTACTAAGTGATTTTATCCATCTCTGCCATTTCAACTTTGTCTGGTGTTCAGAGAGAGAGAGAGAGAGAGAGAAAGAATCTTCTGTCTCATTTCACCAAGCTCTTAATCTTGGTGAAATGAGGTAGAATGATTCTCGTTTTGCTCCCTAGAAGACCCTTTCAATTCCATACTGAACCAGTAGCTTTAAAGGCACTTCTTTTATACCAGACGCTTGGTGCAATTTCAGAGGAAAACTCCTTGACTCCTTGGCTATTCCTCTGTCACCTTTCTCCCACTTGTATACAGCCAGAGAAAACATATTCCTAAACATAGTGCCAGCTGAATAGTCATTTACTTCTCTTTACATTCATCCAGTGACTTATCTAAGTCCTGCTCTGTTAAATATTAAATGAGGGATGTCTTCCTCCCTCCCCACAAAACAAAACACCCTCCTTCCCTGAGGAGACAACAAACAAACAAAAACATGTTAATAGTAATATAAGTTCTCATAAAATAACAGCAACAAAATATACTGTATAGACAATAAAGTCTACACACATGAATGGGAATTCAGCACATGACATGGTTACGTGGTTACATGTTCCAGAATAGCCAAGGGAAGCCTTGGGGAGAAAGGGAGATGTGAGTGGGAACTTGGAGGATCAGTTAATTTCCATAGTAGAAACAAGAGGGGAAGCATCTGAATATCTTTTTTCTGTGGAAAACCTTGCCCTCTCAAGCAAGAGGAGGTCCAATCTGGATGCCGCTCTTTAAAGGGAACTGATTTCTCGGCTGTTCAATATTTTCATATACATAGTTGTTGGCTGGGTATACTCAATCTTATGTCTGCCCTTAAATTAGAACTTAAATGTCAACATTAAGACAACAAAGCTTTAGTTGAAAATGGTTGGGCACACACTACTGAATATAAATTATATACTGTTTGCCAAATACACAACTTGGGAGCATACAGATACTTTCACATTACAAGTGACATCCAGAAATAACTGCATTATAATTCTTGTGTTAACTGTAATGCTAATGTTCCGTAATTGAGTGATTGAGATCTGGACTTTACTCCTGTTTCCTAGTCCTGATTCTGTAATTCTCTAGTTGGAAGATCATTTCTTTTGATGAGAGTTTTTCTTTTCCTTCTTCTCCTCCTTCCCATCTCCTTCTCCTTCTTTGTTGCAGAACACTGGTACTACAAAACTCAGTGTTTAAAGATCCTTTTAGTTTCCATAACAGACCCCCGATAATATTTCAATTCTGGCTGTTTCTGATATTATTTGCTATTGTGTATCAGCGAGAAAACTCAGTCAAGGCCTAACGCTTCCAGTGCAAACATTCTTCTAATGCTCTCCACAAGTTGCTTGTACATGGGTTTCTGCAAAATGTTTTCTGTTGCAATAGTAGGAAAGGTATTGAAAAACTTCCTGGCTTTAGGTAGAACAAAATATCTTTTATCCTGAGTACCCAGGGGAAGGTTTGTTTTTCTTTCTGTAATAATTGGGCTCTTAAAGTTTGCAAGGACGAATACTCCCTGGCTACATTAGTAAGGGGGTTCCTGCATGGATACCAAGGAATAGCTCATGTCATGAGACTTAAAAAAAATCACTTAGGTAGGATACCAAGAAAGAAATTGTGTGATACCGAGTATTTTGTCATGAGTCATTTAACAGGCACACCTTCAAAGAGAGAGGATCTTTATGGATCAGTCACTCTTCAGTACGAATCACCCCACTGAATAGAAGTTTTCACCAGAACTTTTATTTGTATTAATCCAAGAACCTATTATGTGCCTGACACTGTCCTAGGTACTGAGGTTTCATTGTTCTTTAAATAATACCCTACCTTCTTTGAGCTTACATTGTAGTAGTCTTTCACTTAAAAGAAATTTAGCCTTTTTTTTTTTTTTTTGTAGCTGGCAGTACTTGAGTACTACTGCTCAGGCAGTAATAACCAGAATAGCACAACTGGTTTCACTTGACCCAAATGGTGGTAGCCACTGTGATGTTATACAGACAAGACCTCTAAGACATCTTATTTTTTTTTATTAGAGGGTATTTTAGCTTTATGAACTCTATGAGCATTGCTCCAGGGACACATTCTACTTCAGAACTCTTTTCTCTATGGTCTTTCCTGGCCTCAGCCTCAAATGACCCTCCAAGAGGAGCTGGAACTAAGTCTGGATCTTTTCTGAAAAATAGTAATGTGGTTTCTTATGTATTTTATTCCCATAGTCATAAATATCAGTAACCTAAAAATATATAGTAAAGATACAAAATAAGCAATGATTTAATCATGAAAAGCATGACTAACATAGTTTTACTGAAAATAAAACATTATTCAGATACACAGACACATCCCTTTACAATTCAGAAAATAAATTTATATGCATTTAATTTCACCTCATAACAGATCTGGGAGACTGATTCTGGAAGCATTACTGTTCCCATTTTACAGATGAATAAACAAGGCCTCATATTGTAGAGACGGAAGAGTTAGAATTTAAACTGTACTTGCCTGGCTAGAAGCCCACTTCTATTTCCATATTATATTCTGCCGCCCCTAAAACTGCTAATTTGATTCAGCAGATATTTATTAAATGCATGATTGAGTTTTATTTCCCCCATGCTTGCTACTTGATTGACTAGTGGTTAGAACTGATTGGTGTAAGTAGCAGATTCTACTAGGCAGCTTTCATAAAGGAAAGGGGCATTTTTGTGCATGATTTTAAGTGATGATGTTTAAACAACAACAGGCTTGCCAACATATTCAACACTCAGAGATAAGTACCCCATAATAAATTTACACCCGGAGTTATTTGAACAAATCATTTGATTTGATTAGTACAGATAGAATTTCAATGCTTAGCACAACTAGAAGTGACTTTCATGAAGGACCCCAGAGCTTGGAGCCTTCAGGTAATAGGAATAATGTGTGTCTGAAATCTCTAATCTTTACCTCCCCCCGTCCTCTCAGATCCCAGAATTCTGTTGGTGGCACCTTTTGGCTCACTCGCCTTTCTGATGATCTATAAGCATGTATTATGAGGCATTCATTTTGCTTTTTTATCACATTGCATTTTTCATGATTTATGAATACATAGTATATCTTATGCACAGTATGATTAGGGGTAAAGAATGTTTTCCTACTTCTTGAGGTATCCCCTTAGCTTTTAGCACAGTAGTGGTACTCACTACATTTGGGGAATAAAATTAAAACATCACCAAGCAATAGAAATGCCCATTATGGAAGTAATATAAAAATGCCAAAACCCTAGTTCTTAATTCACTTCTCTGCCACTGGAGTCTATTAATTTGGCTGATTAGATTCTAAACATGTGCACCCATGTTTCTAAGGAAAAAAAACATGGAAAGAATTTGTAGTCCTTTTAAAGAAAACATTCTACTTATTGATTCACTAAAATACTCCTTTTCCCAGAACACTTTCCCATGTTTGTTCTAAGGGAGAAATGTGGTATAAAGTCTTCAGGCAGAAATTAAAGAGAGAAATATGCTTCCACTGGGATCCATTGACTATACATTTGAATAATTCTGAAATGGAAAGAAAAGTGTTCATTATTATCCTAATTCTCAAGTGTTATGTTTCTTCCCTTCAGGGTTATATTAGAAGCAGTTTCTTATGGGTCATGAAATGGTAGCCTGAGTCTCAGGAATAGGCTTTCACAGGGTCAAGGCTGAATGTCCTTGAAGTGGAATTAGAGAAATTTTACACTTGGCATCCAGAGAAAATGTGGGCAAGCCAGTGGAGGTGGATATTAAATGAGCAATATCTACTGAGCATTTTCTGTGTGTTAGTCACAGTCCCAGTTGCTACATATCCAGTATTTTATACAACCTACAAAAGTCCATTGCAAATAACTTATTGGGTTCTTATTTTACGACTGAAGAAAATACGTTTCGATGATTCCAGTTATTGGGACACGAATATAGTAGCTCATTATAATCTGTGCTTCTACAAACTGTCTTAACACAAACTTCCCTGTCAGCCTGACCAAACTGAACAAGGTTTGTACATCTCTTAATAGCTTATTTGCCCTCAGAAGTGCTTTAACTCCATCATAGTTGAAGTTCATGCCTTATTGTGATGGTATATAGTCAGAAACATAATGTGCCTCATTTTGGTACTTTTTAATTTTGATCTATTTTCTAACTCATAGAAAAGTTGCAAGAATAGTATGAGGAACTCATGTATAATCTTTACTCAGATTTCTCACATATATATATATATATATATATATGTGAGAAATCTATATATATGAGAAATATATATATTAGTTTTTATTTAAATTCCAGTTGGTTAACATACAATGTTATATTAGTTTCAGGTGTACAATATAGTGATTCATCACCTCCATACATCACCCAGTGCTCATCAAAAATGCACTCGTTAATCTCTATCAATGATTTCACCCATATCCCCACCAACCTCCCCTCTGGTAACCATCAGTTTGTTCTCTATAGTTAAGAGTCTGTTTGTATCTCTTTGTATCTCTTTTTTCCCCATTGCCCATTTGTTTTGTTTCTTAAATTCCAAATATGAGTGAAATCATATGGCATTTGTCTTTCCCTGACAGACTTATTTCATTTAGCATAATACTCTCTAGCTCCATCCATGTTGTTTCAAATGGCAATATTTCATTTTTATGGTTTAGTAATATTCCATATACATATATCACTTCTTCTTTATCCATTCATCAGTTGATAGACACAGGATGATTCTAAAATTTGGCTGTTGTAGATAATACTGCTATGAACATCAGGGTGCATGTATCCCTTTGAGTCAGTATTTTTGTATCCTTTGAGTAAATACCTAAGTAGTACAATTGCTAGATCTCAGCGTAGTTCTATTCTCAACTTTTTGAGGAACCTCCATACTGTTTTCTAAAGTGGCTGCACCAGTTTGCATTCCCACCAACAGTGTAGGAGGGTTCCACTTTCTCTGCATCCTTGCCAAAACCTGTTGTTTCTTGTACTGTTGATTTTAGGCATTCTGACAGGTGTGAAGTGATATCTCACTGTAGTTTTGATTTGCATTTCCCTAATGATCAGTGATGTTGAGCATACTTTCATGTGTCTATTGGTCATCTGCATTTCTTCTTTGGAAAAATATCTATTCATGTTTTCTGCCCATTTTTAAATTGGAGTACTCATTTTTGGGATGTTGAGTTTATAAGTTCTTTATATATACTGGACACTAACCCTTTATTGGATATGTCATTTGCAAATATCCCATTGTATAGGTTGTCTTTTAGTTTTATTGTTTTCTTTGCTGTGCAGATGCTTTTTATTTTCAGGAAGTCCCAGTAGTTTGCTTTTGTTTCCCTTGTCTTAGGAGACATATCTAGTTAGAAGTTGCTAAGGCCCATGTCAAAGATGTTACTGCCTATGCTCTCTTCTTGGATCTTTATGGTTTCAGGTCTCACATTTAGGTTTAATCCATTTTGAATTTATTTTTGTATGCTGTAAGAAAGTGGTACAGTACTCATTCTTTTGCATGTTGCTGTCCAGTTTTCCCAGCACCATTTGTTGAAGATATTGTCTTTTTCCCACTGAGTATTCTTCCCTGCTTTGTCAAAGATTAATTGACCATATAATTATGGGCTCCTTTCTGGGTTTTCTCTTCTGTTCCATTGATCTATGTGTCTATTTTTGTGCCATTACCATACTGTTTTGATGACTACAGCTTTGTAATATAACTCGAAGTCTGGAATTGTGAGGCCTCCTGTTTTGCTTTTCTTTTTCAAGGTTGCTTTGGCTATTTGGGTCTTTTGTGGTCCTGTACAAATATTAGGATATTTCCATGAAAAATGCTGTTGGCATCATGATAGAAACTGTGTTAAATGTGTAGATTGCTCTGGGTAGTACAGATATTTTAATAATATTTGTTCTCCCAGTCCATGGGCATAGAATGTCTTTCCATTTCTTGTGTCATCTTCAATTTCTTTCATCAGTGTTTTATAGTTTTCAGAGTACAGATCTTTCACCTCTTTGGTTAGATTTAATCCTAGATATATCTTATTGGTTTTAGTACAACTGTAAATGGGGTTGATTCCTTAATTCCTCTTTCTGCTGCTTCGTTATTGGTATAGAAATGCAACAGATTTCTGCATGTTGATTTTGTATCCTGTGACTTTACTGATTTTATTAGTTCTAGCAGTTTTTTTTTTTTTTTGTCAATTTTTTGGGGGTTTTCTACATATAGTATCATACCATCAGCAAATAGTGAAAATTTTACTTCTTTCTTGTCAATTTTTTTGTCTTTTTGTTGTCTGATTGCTGTGGCTAGGACTTCCAATACTATGTTAAATAAGAGTGGTGAGAGTTTTTTAATGTATTGTCAGATTCAGTTTCTTCCTGTTTCAGTTTTGGTAGGTTATATGTTTCTAGGAATTTATCTATTTCTTCCAGGTTGTACCATTTGTTGGAATATAGCTTTTCATACTATTCTCTTATAATTATTTGTATTTCTCTGCTTTTTGTTCTTATTTCTCCTCTGTAATTTGTGATTATATTTATTTGGGTCCTTTCTCTTTTCTTTTTGATAAGTCTGGCTAGAGGTTTATAAGTTTTATTAATTTTTTCAAAGAACAAACTCCTGGCTTCATTGGTCTCTTCTATTGTTCTTTAGTTTCTATATTATTTATTTCTGCTCTATCTTTATGATTTCCTTCCTTCTGCTGGTTTTAGTCTTCATTTGTTGTTCTTTTTCTAGCTCCTTTAGATGTAAGGTTAGATTGTGAGTTTGAGATTTTTCTTACTTCTTGAGGTAGGCATGTATGGCTATGTACGTCCCTCTTAGCACCATTTTTGCTGCATCCCAAAGGTTTTTGACCATTGTGTTTTCATGTGTTTTTAAATTTCTTCTTTTATTTCCTGGTTGACTCACTTATTGGTTAGTAGCATGTTGTTTTACTTCCATGTATTTGTGGTTTTTCCAAATTTTTTCTTGTGACTGACTTCTAGTTTCATAGCATTGTGGTGAGGAAAGAAGCATGGTGTGATTTCAGCCTTTTTGTATTTGCTGAGGCCTGTTTGTGACCTAATATGTGATCTGTTCTGGAGAATGTTTCATGTGTACTTGAAAAGAATGTGTATTCTGCTGTTTTAGGTTAGAGTGTTCTAATTATATATGTTAAATCCAACTGCTCCAGAGTGTCATTCAAGGCCATGGTTTCCTGGCACTTCAGAATGTATCTCTGATATATGCTGCATTCACTCTGCTGTTGTGTTTTGGCTGGTCTATCCTTCAGGTGAATTGTCTGCAGAGGCTCTCCTTACCTGCAGGGCAGAGTTTGGTCCCTGGCCTGAATGTGATGAGTTTTAACTAGATGTGCTCTGGTCTGCTTGTGAAATGAGACCTTCCACCAACTCCACCAGAACTGAGGCCCCGCAGAGCACTCTGGTTGGGAGATGTGTGGGCACGGGTTTGTGCTGGTCTTCTGGGGGAGGGGCCCACCATACTGGGACTGAGGCAAGCTTTATTGAGAAAAACAGTCCCACCAGAGCACAGGGGGTGGGGCTTGGTGTTAGCAAATTATGTAGCCAGTGTCTATCCTGTGCTGCTTCCCACAGGTAGCTCTGGGTTTATGCTGAGGGGCAGGGGAGGGAAATGGTACCAGCCAACTCCTTTGTTCCTGGTGAGGTATCCCCAGGAATGCTGCCTCTCAGGGATGTGCTCTGAGAAGAGTGAATAATCTCCCTGCTGTGTATCCCAGGCATTCTTCAGATAACTGTTTCCACAGTGTCTGCCCTCAAGTTTTTTGCCTGCCTTCTCTTCAGGAGCAGTGCAGTGCCCTCCAGGCTCTATCCCAGCCAAGCCTGCCACTGACCTTTAAAACTCCAGTCTTTAAGCCACACTGGTTGCAAGAACTCACAAAATTCAGCCCCTCTTGTTTTACAAGCCAATGACTTTGGGGAAATGTTCTCCATGTACATTCCCCTGTGTATTCCTTTCTCTCTCACCCTTCTCTGAGACCATGGCTCCCTCCTCTCTGCAGCACCTGTGATCCATTTATCCCCTAAACCACATTTCCACACTCTCTACCTTCTTCAGTGTGGCTCCTTCTGACTTTTAGTTATGGAGTTTGTTCTGTCAGTCTTCAGGTCAATTTCTGGAGTATTTAGGATGATTTGATAGTTATGTGGTTGTGTTTGTGGGACAAGACTAGCCTATGGTCCTCCTCCTCCACCACTATCTTCCTCTAGTCTCTCATTTGTATTCTGATCCATTTGTTTTATCATTCTCTCTCTCCCTCTATCCCATGTTTTATATTATGTGCATATATGCATATTTCTTTTCTGATTCATTTGAGAGTAAGTTCAAAAACTTCATATCCATTTGATCCCATATACTTTAGGGTGTATTTTCCAAAAGCAAGGATACACTCTTAAATAATCATAGTACAGGTATCAAATTCATAAGATTAAGAATTAATGCAATACTATTATCTAACTTGTGGCCCACATTTAAATATCATCAATTTTCCATGAATCTCCTTTTAATTGTTTTTCTCAGTTCAGGGTCTAATCCAGAATCATATGTACTTTTAGTTGTCTTGCTTATTTGTTCTCCTTTAATCTGGAACAGTTACTTATCCCCCCCACACACACACTTTTTTGGTCTTTCTTTAACTGGGCAATTTTGAAACACACATGCTGATTATTTTGAAGAATTGCCCTTCATTTTGGTTTGCCTGATATTTGCTCTTTTTTAGATTCAGGTTACACATTTTAGCAGATATATTATATATGCAATTTTATGTCTCTCTCAGTGTGTCATAGCAAGAGACACATGATATTGATTCATCCCAGTATTGATATATTGATGATATTAGCTTTGAATCACTTGTTAAATTGCTGGCCTTCCCTATAAGATTACTATTTTCCTTTGTAATTAATGTAATTTATAAAGATATACTAAGTAATTTATGGTTGAAATGATGTAACTACTCTTTCATCAAATTTTTCACCTGCTTATTTTAGCATCCATTACTGATTTTTCTAACTCCATTACTTCTATAACTATTAGGTAGAATTCCACTGTAAGGGAGACTTTCCTCTTCTTCATTTATTTATATGTTCATTCATTTATTTATATCACTCTATGGACCCATGAATTCTTGTTTTATTCATTAGATTACAATCCATTCGTTGCTATCATTCTTTATTTTGAGGCTCAAATTGTCCCAGATTTGATCAATGCAAGCCCCTACAAGCTGGCTCCTGTGTCCTTTTAACATGCCTTGTGGTTCCTAGAGCATCCATCACTTTCTGGTTCAAGTTATTCTTTTGTACTGTCTTTTAAAGGGCTGTGTCAGACTTTCTCTAGTTACCCTAGATGTACTTTCTCTTTATTGCTCCCTTGTCTCAGTTTACTACTGTGGACACTTTGAAAACACACTGTACTACCTGGACTAGTCTTTCTCTCAGTGACTGAAGCTAAACACGTTCCTAGTTCCCTGGATCATGTGAAATGGCAGGCTAGTTCCAAAATCAAGTCCTCTCTGTTCTGCATGTGCTCTAAAAATGTGAATGTCAGCATTTGGACAGTTCTTAAATTTCTAATTTGCATCCTTGCCTCTATAACCTCCCCTTGTGGCAGATGTAGTGCTACGTGGCTCAGAATATATTTCTTATGAGTTAATTAAAAGGCCTGTAGAACAAAGGTTCTGTACTTTCACCAACAATATGAGTAATGCAAATACAAATGGTAATAGCAGGTTCAGAGCATATCATGTGAAAATGGAGTGCCAAGGAGAGGGTCCGAAGAACTTCTACATACCATTGACTGATTCAGTGGGAATGAGTAAAGTATATCTGATACTTGATACCTGTTACTTAATTGCTGTGACTTTAGGAAAGTCATTCACCATCTCTGATTTTTAGTTTTTTCATCTGCAAACAATGGAAAATGTGACACTTGCACTTTCGAATTTGAAGAAGCTCTTAATAGAATGCAACTGTAAAGATAAATAATGTGTTGCTAAAATACATACTCAGTTTATGAGTTCATTTTGATATTTACTTTGTCAAGTTAAATGCACTACATAAACATGTGTAGGGCTGTCTAGAAAAAAATGTAGAACTAAGTGGCAAGTCCATCAGCTATCGTGATATTGACAAACCTGCATAGATTTTAATATGACAGAGGGGGTCACTACACTGATACATAGTCTGTGCAATATAGCATAGATATTTAGTATGAAACTATGTCAGGAGCTCTTCAAGCATTCAGACCCTACTGCTTTCAAGACTGGGGCCAGAACAGAAACTCAGTATCACCATTCCCCCCTGATAATTATTCTGCCTCCTTACTATTCATCTAGATGTAATGTTTCCACCATGAGAGGAATTGATTGGCCTTGTTTTTCATAGGTCAATGAGAAGGAAACTTACTGAGTAGAATTTGATCCCAGATGCCTCAGAGACTGCCACCATCCACCTTCTCTAGGTTACATGTTACCTTTATAGTTCACTTTGGCCAGGATGAAAGGGGTAGTTTTACTGAGTCACTGTGGCAGGGCATGTAACCTAGGAAGATATAAACTTCCTAAGTTCACTTTCCTTAAGGGAAATGGAGCATAAATGGAGCATCATGGGTGTGAAAAACACTAGGGTATTGCTCCATATTGGTTCATAAGCACAGAAAAATGTTTCCCAGAAGACAAACAGACAAAATCCACTATCCTGCCAAGTACCTTGGCTCTGATTTGTGCCTTATTTTAATGATATCCTCTCTTACAACTTCCTCCTTGAAACTGAAATAGCTTTGCTTTTGGATATTGTGCCATCATGTTAATTGATTATGATATGTTGATAACATAGCAATGAGAAGATCCATAACAAATGAATTGTACCATGCCTGATAAATATTTACTGCTGGTGTAACCAACTATCTCACTGCATGCCATATAGCAGATGCTCAATAGATGCTGGATTCTTTTATCTTCTTGAACACATCTAGTTTTACATATGTGCTTTGCCTAGGATAATGTTTTCCAAATTCTGGAAAAATAAAATCAACAGAATCAATTTTATCATGATATAGTATGGCTTTTCTGAACTGATCATGTTATGTGAATTAAGAGTCAGAATTCTGAAAATTATTTTCCACAGCCAACTACTTAGTGCAAAGTGCACCTAAAGATGTGTTCAAGGATTCATGTTATCTGACCTCAATTCTAAATGACAAAAGTAAAACTCAACTGTAATTTGTTTGCTACATATTATAAGCTAATGAGAACAATGACCCAAAAAAGTATCTAAGGCAAGCACTGTGCCAATAGCAACAAATTCCAGGACAACATGCCTCCCCATAACTAGACCAGTCTGAAGCCACAAAGAGCCATAAATTAACTATGTAAGCTAATGAGCTATTCAATCATCATTTTTTTAACCTCAAACATCACAAATCTCTCATTTTTCCCCTCTTCTAAGATACATTCCAAAATAGAGTGCCTTCAGTAAGAAATCTCACATTTGTTTATATGTTACCAGAACATATTTTGATACATATTTAGTTATTAAATTACTTATATTTATTACAGTATATGAATGATATAAAGTAATAATATTCACAGTTTTGAAATGTCAAGTAAAACATTTCCCACAAATATACCTGCTTCTTAGGCATACAATCTTAAACTTTATTACCTTCTCTCATAAGTCAAAATAAACATATGTACAAAAGTGCTAAAGTCTTCATGTGTAGTGATATATAAGGGAACGTTATAAAAATATAGATTTGTCAATATTATACTGAAAACTCTTTACTAATGCTGCTACAGAGAGCTAAATCTTTTTCATAATCTGTAGGTCAAAGCCCATAATAGTTCAAGTCAAAACAATGTATCAAAGTAAAATTAAAGGAAAGTTCAGTCAGTTTTATTATCCTTATAATCAGGACTTTATAACATAGAAAGTGAAATAACATCTTATGAAAGCAGAATCAAATTATACTTTTGTTTTATTACCAGCCCTACTTTAAGATTTCACATCTTACAGCTAATTCACTGCAACTGATTTTTATGCAAAAAAATATCTATTTTTAGCTCTTCCCATTAAGCTACATTGAAACTTCATACTGGGGAAATGATTATTAAAATATGATATATATGTATAATTTTTCAAGTATAACCTAAATTTGCTAATTTTGATATAGTTGCTAATGGTAACTAATGTGTTTTGTCTGTGTTTACCATTCTGCCATTTAAATGAAGAAAGCATATGCTTTTCTCATTAGGAAAGTTGGCATGAATATAATTTGTGTGGCCTTACCCAAGGCTTTTTAGTTGGAAAGGGTAAATGTCTTTAGGCAGTCTCTGGATTAAAATAAAAATTCAGCTTCCCCAAATGCCTCAAAGCTGGATCAGTGGCAAGTCAGTCTTGATGAGCTTTCATAAAGCTGGGCTTTTATTCTTGGCAACAGGAGGAAGGCCTTACTGGACTTATCTTTTTCATTTAAAAGTACAAACAACAAGGCTATAGCAACCAAAGCCATTTCCAGTAAGCACTGACATGATTTAATAATTGAGGGCTAAACACTATAAAGTTGAACTATTTTTTCCTGTTCCCTCCACAAAACATAATTGAGCTTTTAGGCTTAACATTGACAAAACAGATCCATGAAATACATAAAATTCCTGACAATAAATTGTACATCAGAGATAAGAAAAACACATTCTACTTAGGGGCCAAGATGATTCATGAGTAATGGACATCTGGGACTTGCAATACCTTTGAATCGCCTGGTTAAGGATGCATAATCTCTTGATGGTGTCTTTGCTTCTGTCTTGCCTTTGCACACAAGTCTATTATTCACATAGAAGCCAGAGAAATCCTTTTAAAACAAAAATCAGTGCATATCTATCCCCTGCTCAGGGATTTTCCATTTTCTTTTTGTGGGACACTCTTCCAAAGATATCAGTACGGTGGACCATTTCATGCCATTTGGGTCTCTGCTTAGATGTCACCTCCTCAGAAAGTTCCCTAAATGCCCTAAGAGCAAATGTTACTCTTGCTTACTCTGCTTTATTTTTCTTAACACTTTCCAGAAACAGATACTTAAGTATTCATTTGTTTATCTGTAATGTCACATGCACAGTCACCACTGTAACTCCAACACCCAGAACAGGGTCTAGCACATTCTGGATAATGAAAAATATTTGTTGAATAAATGAAGGAATAGACACTCAAAATAGACCAGTCCAAGAACATAAAACTCACTAAGAGGGTGCGTTGAACAAAGGAGGTGTAGCTACACAGCGGTCAAGACTTGGCAGGAGCCAAAGAAATGATCTAAACCATTTCTAAAGTTGAAGTGGGCAGGTGAATGTTTCAGTTTGGGGAGACAATTAGAGAATATTTCCAGTTTATTAGAGCAATCCAAATTACTAAGGAAATGAGAAAATCTGCAAATGTTCCTTTCCCCAGTCATCATTTTTTGTAAGATTTTTTTTAAAGCGTAAGTATATGAAAACTAGACTATCTCACAGAAATAATTTTGCAAAGGTTTTGCTGTATATATAGTCTTCTTCTTGCCATTTCTGAAGGATTCTTCATCTTTATGGCATAGGTAAATTTGTGATCAGTGAGTCTCTTCTCCTAAAATTTACCTGCATTTTGACCATGATCTCTTAAGGCAAAAAAAAAAAAAAAAAAAAGCTTTCTCCAGTGCCAAAAAATTTCATGTCATAATTACACAGTGATCTCCTTAAGGAACGGAGCTGTTTCATTCTTCTCTGTATATCCTCTTATTGTAGCACACTCCCTCATATAGAAACTGTGGTCAAGAAATATGAGCTTTTGATGTTGTTGGATGAATGATTCAAGACTTAGGTACAAGGCACGTATGTTAGCAGTTCCGGGGTTGGAAGAGGAGAGATAAGGAGAATCTTGCAAAAGACCTTCTTACCAATTCACTCTAGGACAATGGAGACTAAGTGACCCAAAGATCTTTGACTCTAGAAGTGTAGTAAGGTGGGCAAGTCAGGGTTGAAGAAAATTCATTAAATTCAGGTACTTCTTGTAGATCAGTTATTAATGCCTGCAAAACTGGATGCTGCAGTCTCGAGTACCAGGTTCATTTTTTTCAAGGAAGCCAAAGGAAACTTCCTCATATAAAGAATATAAATTGTACAGAGTAATGAGAAATAAACCTAGAACCAGGAAAGTTATAAATAGTGCCAGGTCTAGGGACAAGGCAGTCCTATGTTTAGAAGAAATGAGAGATTCAGGACAGGCTTGACATCAGTGAGACAGTGAATGGTAGAAAGATGATTCAATTACTGTAAAATGGTAGTAAGGGTCTTAAGTACAGAGTGGTCCAGACTGCTTCAGAGGTCTGTGTGCATAATGGGTTCAGCCACAATTCAGAACTTAGTAGCTGTTTGAACTACAGGGTGGGAAGAACATAGTGAAAGTGTGGACTATGAGTCTCATAACTCTAGTCACTTGCGTCTGATATTCCATTAATGGGCAGCAGACAAGGATACTTAGGAAAGAGTTTAGATCTGAGTATAAAGAACAAGCAACAAGATCTGGAAACATAGGTTGGGGGTTGGGAAAAGTTTCTATTAAAAAACAATGCAAATCGGGTGCCTGGGTGGCTCAGTCAGTTGAGTGTAGACTCTTCCTTTCCCCTCAGGTCATGATCTCATGGGCGCTGAGATTGAGCCCCCTGGTGGGCTCTGTGCTCAGCCTGGAGTCTGCTTGAGATTCTCTCCCTTTGCTCCCCCTCCCCACTGCTTGTGCTCTCTTGCTCTCTCTCTCTCAAATAAATAAATAAATAAAAATCTTAAACAATGCAAATCTTGGTTAAACTATAGAGCAGAGACACCCAATAGACCTTTCACAATGGTGTCTTCATGGCCACTAGCCATGTGATTATTGAGTACTTGAATTGTGGCTAGTGTGACTGAGAAGTGAACTTTTAATTTAATTATAATTTTAATTTAAATGACCATGTGTAGCTAGTGGCTGCCATATTGGACAGCATCAGGTCTAGGGTTTAACTGACAGCATGGAGACTCAGAAAGCAGTGGCAGACCACGGATGAGGTAGAAATAGAGATAAAGCATTACAGGATTGCTTAGGAGTTAATTTTCAGCAATACATATGTGTTTATTCACATTAGTCCTATTTCATATCTAGATTGTTCTAGGAACTTGGGAGGAACTAAGACTTTAGGGACATCATTGTATCATTGGCTTTTTGGAGGTCTGGGGAAAGGAGAGGCTTCGATACACTTAATTGTGAACTCCTTGAAGTCAGAAACTGGTTTTGCCGCTGTTGTTTTTTTACTGCTGTATTCACAGCCCCCAGAAAGTAGGCACTTAATAGATATTTGCTTCAATAATGAATAAAATAGCATAATGTCTGATATTCCCTGCATCAATGAATTTGTGGAGATAGATTCTGGGAATCATGGAGGCTTTCTGTTGGCTTTGTAAAAAAAAACTTAAATGACAAAAAACAGGCATCAATTTCCCCTTTGGATAAATTTATTCCTGGTTATTATGGCATCTTACTATTATTATTACTAGGAAGAAAGAATAATCATTACTATTGCCATTTGCAGCATGGCGGAGATTTGACAAACTTGACAACATTGGTGAAGGAGGGACTTCAAACAGGGCTTGCTTTTGAAGGAATGATGTGCTCCCTTACCTACTTCACAGAGGTGTTGTGAGAATTTATAAATATTTGGTCATTAAATGCTCATAAAAATGCCTGTTAAATGCCTCCAGAGACTGTCACAGAAGATGCTTGTTTGAATGTTTAGTGGATGCAGTGCTGTCAGTGAAAAGGCAGACGCTCACTGAGGAAAGGGCATTCATACTTTTTTTAAATTTTTAACGCTTGTTTTTCCTTTTCTGACTATGGAAACAGTGGATGCTCATTTAAAAAAAACAGTAAAAGCTGAAAAGGTTAATGAAAAGAATGAACAATAACTTCAAATCAATTATATATATTTATATATCTATATATATCTACATTTCTCTATAATATATATCTCCTTTTCTCCTTGTCTATACATATTCAAACACACAGTCAAGTGCACTTTGAATATTTTGTACTATTTTCTACAAGTATTTTTCTGAGTGTCTATGTGTGTTAAATAAAATGCTTAACAGTTCTGTATTCTATTTTTTCACTTATGATGATGGTGGACACTCATCTACAGCATGAATTTTAGTTAGTGCTTATCAGTCTCTCGTGCAGATATTCTGTAGTTTCTGTCTATTGTTAGATACTTGGATTGTTTTCATTTTTACACTACGATAATTTTAATGCAATAATCATTATTTTGCACAACCTTTTGCCTATATATCTCTTGCTCTCTCCCTTTGTCTCTCTCTCTCTCTCTCTGTTTACATAGATTACCTAAAGTGATATTGTTGGAGTAAAGGATAAGTATCCATTAAGGTTCTTGGCAAATTTTGAAAATTGTTTTATAGTAGGTAACCCAAATTTATACTCACTTTAAGAGTGTATAAAACTGCTCATAAAATTCATTCTCTCTAGTATTGAATATTTTAAAAATCTATTTTAATATGGTGAATGAAAAAAATCAATATGACTTTAATTTGCATCACTGATTACTTGTGAGGCTGATCTTTTTAACACATTTTCTGGCCTCTGTAAATTGTTCATGTCAAGTGGCCACTTTTTTAAGTTTTTATTTTAATTCCACTTAGTTAACATAGTCTTATCAGTTTCAGGTATACAGTATAGCGATTGAACAATTCCATACATCACCTGGTGCTCATCACTACAAGTGCCCTCCTTAATCCCCATCACCTATTTAACCCATAGCCCCACCCAATTTGCCTCTGGGAGCCATCAGTTCTCTGTAATTAAGAGTCTACATCTCAGTTTGTCTTTCTCTTTTTTCCCCAATGCTCATTTGTTTTCTTAAATTCCACATATGAATGAAATCATATGGCATTTGTCTTTCTCTGACTGATTTACTTTGCTTAGCATTATACTCTTCTAGCTCCATCCATGTTGTTGTAAGTGGCAAGATTTCTTTCTTTACCATGACTGAATAATATTCCTTTGTATATATATATACTTTACTCCAACAATACCTTTACTCCAACAATATCACTTTAGGTAATCTATGTAAACAGAGAGAGAGAGAGAGAGACAAAGGGAGAGAGCAAGAGATATATAGGCACGACGTATTCTTTATCCATTCATCAATTGATAGACACTTGGGCTGCTTCTATAATTTGGCTATTGTAAATAATGCATAAACATAGGGGTACATGTATCCCTTTGAATTCGTGTTTTTGTATTCTTTGGGTAACTATCAAGTAATGTAATTGCTGAATCCCAGAGTAGTTCTATTTTTAAGTTTTCGAGGAACATCTATACTGTCTTCCACAGTGGCTTCCAAAGTGGCTGTGCCAATTTGCATTCACATCAACAGTGCATGAGGGTTCCTTTTTCTCCACATCCTTGCCAACACCTGTTGTTTCTTATGTTGTTGATTTTAGGCATTCTGACAGGTGGGAGGTGATGTCTTATTGTAGTTTTGATTTTTTTAAATTATGTTAATCACCATATATTACATCATTAGTTTTTGATGTAGTGTTCCATGATTCATTGTTTGCGCATAACACTCAGTGCTCCATGCAGAACGTGCCCTCTTTAATACCCATCACCAGGCTAACCCATCCTCCCACCCCTTCCCCTCTAGAACCCTCAGTTTGTTTCTCAGAGTCCATCGTCTCTCATGGTTCATCTCCCCCTCCGATATCCCCCCCTTCATTCTTCCCCTCTGGCTATCTTCTTCTTCGTTTTTTTTTTTTTTTTTTAACATATAATGTATTATTTGTTTCAGAGGTACAGGTCTGTGATTCAACAGTCTTGCACAATTCACAGCGCTCACCATAGCACATACCCTCCCCAGTGTCTACCACCAGCCGCCCCATCCCTCCCACCCCCCACCACTCTAGCAACCCTCAGTTTGTTCCCTGAGATTAAGAATTCCTCATATCAGTGAGGTCCTATGATACATGTCTTTCTCTGACTGACTTATTTCGCTCAGCATAACACTCTCCAGTTCCATCCACCTCGTTGCAAATGGCAAGATTTCATTCCTTTTGATGGCTGCATAATATTCCATTGTATATATATACCACTTCTTCTTTATCCATTCATCTGTCGATGGACATCTTGACTCTTTCCACAATTTGGCTATTGTAGACATTGATGCTATAAACATTGGGGTGCATGTACCCCTTTAGATCCCTACATTTGTATCTTTGGGGTAAATACCCAGTAGTGCAATTGCTGGGTCATAGGGTAGCTCTATTTTCAACTTTTTGAAGAACTTCCATACTGTTTTCCAGAGTGGCTGCACCAGCTTGCATTCCCACCAACAGTGTAGGAGGATTCCCCTTTCTCCGCATCCCCGCCAACATCTGTCCTTTCCTGACTTGTTAATTTTAGCCATTCTGACTGGTGTGAGGTGGTATCTCACTGAGGTTTTGATTTGGATTTCCCTGATGCTGAGTGATGCTGAGCACTTTTTCATGTGTCTGTTGGCCATTTGGATGTCTTCTTTGGAAAAATGTCTGTTCACGTCTTCTGCCCATTTCTTGATTGGATCATTTGTTCTTTGGGTGTTGAGTTTAAGAAGTTCTTTATAGATTTTGGATACTAGCCCTTTATCTGATATGTCATTTGCAAATATCTTCTCCCATTCTGTCCATTGTCTTTTGGTTTTGTTGACTGTTTCCTTTGCTGTGCAAAAGCTTTTTATCTTGATGAAGTCCCAATAGTTCATTTTTGCCCTTGCTTCCCTTGCCTTTGGCGATGTTTCTAGGGAGAAGTTGCTGCGGCTGAGGTCGAAGAGGTTGCTGCCTGTGTTCTCCTTTAGGATTTTGATGGACTGCTGTCTCACATTTAGGTCTTTAATCCATTTTGAGTCTATTTTTGTGTGTGGTGTAAGGAAATGGTCCAGTTTCATTCTTCTGCATGTGGCTGTCCAGTTTTCCCAAAACCAATTGTTGAAGAGACTGTCTTTTTTCCATTGGACATTCTTTCCTGCTTTGTTGAAGATTAGTTGACCATAGAGTTGAGGGTGCATTTCTGGGCTCTCTATTCTGTTCCATTGATCTACATGTCTGTTTTTGTGCCAGTACCATACTGTCTTGATGATGACAGCTTTGTAATAGAGCTTGAAGTCCGGAATTGTGATGCCACCAGCTTTGCTTTTCTTTTTCAACATTCCTCTGGCTATTCGGGGTCCTTTCTGGTTCCATACAAATTTTAGCATTATTTGTTCCATTTCTTTGAAAAAAGAGGATGGTATTTTGATAGGGATTGCAATGAATGTGTAGATTGCTCTAGGTAGCATTGACATCTTCACAATATTTGTTCTTCCAATCCATGAGCATGGAACGTTTTTCCATTTCTTTGTGTCTTCCTCAATTTCTTTCATGAGTATTTTATAGTTTTCTGAGTACAGATTCTTTGCCTCTTTGATTAGATTTATTCCTAGGTATCTTATGGTTTTGGGTGCAATTGTAAATGGGATAAGCTCCTTAATTTCTCTTTCTTCTGTCTTGTTGTTGGTGTATAGGAATGCCACTGATTTCTGTGCATTGATTTTATATCCTGCCACATTACTGAATTCCTGTATGAGTTCTAGCAATTTTGGGGTGGAGTCTTTTGGGTTTTCCACATAAAGTATCATATCATCTGCAAACAGTGAGAGTTTGACTTCTTCCTAACTGATTTGGATGCCTTTTATTTCTTTTTGTTGTCTGATTGCTGTGGCTAGGACTTCTAGTACTATGTTGAATAGCAGTGGTGATAGTGGACATCCCTGCTGCATTCTTGACCTTAGGGGGGAAGCTCTCAGTTTTTCCCCATTGAGAATGATATTCGCTGTGGGTTTTTCATAGATGGCTTTTATGATACTGAGTTATGTACCCTCTGTACCTACACTCTGAAGAGTTTTGATCAAGAAAGGATGTGTTTTCAAATGCTTTTTCTGCATCTATTGAGAGGATCATATGGTTCTTGTTCTTTCTTTCATTAATGTATTGTATCACATTGATTGATTTGCAGATGTTGAACCAATCTTGCAGGCCAGGGATAAATCCCACTTGGTCGTGGTGAATAATCCTTTTAATGTACTGTTGGATCCTATTGGCTAGTATTTTGGTGAGAATTTTTACATCCATGTTCATCAAGGATATTGGTCTGTAATTCTTCTTTTTGATGGGGTCTTTGTCTGATTTTGGGATCAAGGTAATGGTGGCCTCATAAAATGAGTTTGGAAGTTTTCCTTCCATTTCTATTTTTTGGAACAGTTTCAGAAGAATAGGTATTAATTCTTCTTGAAATGTTTGGTAGAATTCCCCTGGGAAGCCATCTGGCCCTGGGCTTTTGTTTGTTGGGAGATTTTTGATGACTGCTTCAATTTCCTTAGTGGTTATAGGTCTGTTCAGGTTTTCTATTCCTGGTTCAGTTTTGGTAGTTGATACATCTCTAGGAATGCATCCATTTCTTCCAGATTATCTAATTTGCTGGCATAGAGTTGCTCATAATATGTTCTTATAACTGTTTGTATTTCTTTGGTGTTGGTTGTGATCTCTCCTCTTTCATTCATGATTTTATTTCTTTGGGTCATTTCTCTTTTTTTTTTGATTAAGTCTGGCCAGGGGTTTATCAATCTTGTTAATTCTTTCAAAGAACCAGCTCCTAGTTTCATTGATCTGTTCTACTGTTCTTTTGGTTTCTATTTCATTGATTTCTTCTCTGATCTTTATTATTTCTCTTCTTCTGCTGGGTTTAGGCTTTATTTGCTGTTCTTTCTCCAGCTTCTTTAGGTGTAGGGTTAGGTTGTGTACTTGAGACCTTTCTTGTTTCTTGAGAAAGGCTTGTATTGCCATATACTTTCCTCTTAGGACCGCCTTTGCTGTATCCCAAAGATTTTTAACAGTTGTGTTTTCATTTTCATTTGTTTCCGTGAATTTTTTTAATTCTTCTTTAATTTCCTGGTTGACCCACATGTATTTGAGTTCTTTCCAACTTTCCTCTTGTGATTGGGTTCTAGTTTCAAAGCATTGTGGTCTGAAAATAGGCAGGGAATGATCCCAATCCTTTGGTACTGGTTGAGACCTGATTTGTGACCTAGGATGTGATCTATTCTGGAGAATGTCCCATGGGCACTAGAGAAGAATGTGTATTCTGTTGCTTTGGGATGCAATGTTCTGAATAGATCTGTGAAGTCCATTTGGTCCAGTGTGTCATTTAAAGTCTTTATTTCCTTGTTGATCTTTTGCTTAGATGATCTGTCGATTTCACTGAGGGGAGTGTTAAAGTCCCCCACTATTATTGTATTGTTGTCAATGTGTTTCTTTGCTTTTGTTATCAATTGCCTTATATAATTGGCTGCTCCCATGTTAGGGGCATAGATATTTACAATTGTTAGATCTTCTTGTTGGATAGACCCTTTAAGTAGGATATAGTGTCCTTCCTCATCTCTTATTACAGTCTTTGGTTTAAAATCTAATTTGTCTGATATAAGGATTGCCACCCCAGCTTTCTTTTGGTGTCCATTAGCATGGTAAATGGTTTTCCACCCCTTCACTTTCAATCTGTGGGAGTCTTTGGGTCTATAATGAGTCTCTTGCAGACAGTATATCGATGGGTCTTGTTTTTTAATCAAATCTGATAGCCTGTGTCTTTTGATTGGGGCATTTAGCCCATTTACATTCAGGGTAACTACTGAAAGATACAAATTTAGTGCCATTGTATTGCCTGTAAGGTGACTGTTACTGTATCTTGTCTGTGTTCCTTTCTGGTCTATGTTGCTTTTAGGCTCTCTCTTTGCTTAGAGGACCCCTTTCAATATTTCTTGTAGGGCTGGTTTTGTGTTTGCAAATTCCTTTAGTTTTTGTTTGTCCTGGAAGCTTTTTATCTCTGCTTCTATTTTCAATGACAGCCTAGCTGGATATAGTATTCTTGGCTGCATATTTTTCTCGTGTAGTGCTCTGAATATATCATGCCAGTCCTTTCTGGCCTGCCAGGTCTCTGTGGATAGGTCTGTTGCCAATCTAATGTTTCTACCATTGTAGGTTAGAACTCTCTTGTCCCGAGCTGCTTTCAGGATTTTCTCTTTGTCTCTGAGACTCATAAGTTTTACTATTAGATGTCGGGGTGTTGACCTATTTTTATTGATTTTGAGAGGGGTTCTCTGTGCCTCCTGGATTTTGATGCCTGTTTCCTTCCCCAAATTCGGGAAGTTCTCTGCTATAATTTGCTCCAATATACCTTCTGCCCCCCTCTCTCTTTCTTCTTCTTCTGGGATCCCAATTATTCTAATGTTGTTTCATCTTATGATATCGCTTATCTCTTGAATTCTGCCCTCGTGATCCAGTAGTTGTTTATCTCTCTTTTTCTCAGCTTCTTTATTTTCCATCATTTGGTCTTGTATATCACTAATTCTCTCTTCTGCCTCATTTATCCTAGCAGTTAGAGCCTCCATTTTTTATTGCACCTCATTAATATCCTTTTTGATTTCGACTTGGTTAGATTAGTTCTTTTATTTCTCCAGAAAGGGTTTCTCTAATATCTTCCATGCTTTTTTCAAGCCCAGCTAGTATCTTTAAAATCATCATTCTGAACTCTAGTTCCAACATCTTACTAATGTCCATATTGATTATGTCCCTGGCAGTCGGTACTGCCTCTTGTTCTCTTTTCTGAGGTGATTTTTTTCCGTTTTGTCATTTTGTCCAGAGGAGAATAGATGAATGAGAGAACAAAATGCTAACAAGGTAACAACGTCCCCAGAAAATATACACTAAACAAATCAGAAAAGACCTGAAACTGGGGGAAAAGAAGGAAAGAAAGAAAAAGGAAAAAGAAAGAAAAAAAAAGAAAAAGGAAAAGATAAAAACAAACAAAAACAAAACAAAACAAAAAAACAGAATATGATCAAATATGATTAGCCTGGTGCATAGATCAGTGCCACACCCTATATTTTGGGTATATTTTGGTCTGTTAGAAGAGAGTGCCTCCCGAAATTTTAAAGAAAGAAAAACTTATATATGTACAAAAATAAGGGTTAATACGATGAAGGGATGGAATATGACTGTAAAGATAAAAATTATAAAAGATTTTATAAAAGGAATTGATAAGAAGTTGTTGGAAAAACGAAAGAAGAGGATTTAAAAAGAAAAAAGGAGAGAATGTGATCAGGCAGGAGACTAGAACAAAGCCATACACTAGAGATTTAGGGTATATTTTGATCTGTTAGAAGAAACTGTATCTCAAAATTTTAAAGAGAGAACAACTTATATATATATATATACCAAAAATAAGGGTAACTACTATGAAGGGATAGAATATGACTCTAAAAATGAAAAATAAAAAATATTTTTTAAAAAAGGGATTGATAAGATGTTGGTTGAAAAAGGGAAAAAGAAAAATTAAAAAAAAGACAGTTAAAAAAAAAATTAACTTTGAATGACTAAAGAATCATGGTAAAAAAGCCATGAATTCTATGTGCAGTATTCCCCTAGGTCTGGAACTCTGCCGTTCTCACTGATCAGTAAACTCGGTCTTGGCTGGCTGTTCTTGCTGATCTTCTGGGGGAGGGGCCTGTTGCCATGGTTCCCAAATGTCTTTGCCGGAGGCAGAATTGCCCCTCCCTTGCCCGGTCCGGGCTAAGTAATCTGCTCGGGTTTGCTCTCCGGAGCTTTTGTTCCCTGCAAGCTTTCCGTACAGCTTTGGAGGCGGAGAGTGAAAATGGCGGCCTCCCAATCTCCATCCCGGAGGAGCCGAGAACTCAGGGTCCTGCTCCTCAGCGAGCTCCCAGAGAAAAGCAGTCAGTCACTCCCGTCTCCCTGGTCTCCGGCCACACTCCGTGCTCACCCAGCCTGTGACCGAGCATTTCTATCTCTGGCACCCGACCCCGTGTGGAGTCTCCAAACCCAGCAGATCCCTGCGGTGCGCTCCCGCACCTCTCCTCCCGGGGGAGGAAGGGGAGTCTCCCCGGATCTGCCGCTCGTTGGGTCCCTGCTGGAGGAGCAGGGGCCCGACTGTGCCGCGGATCATGGTTTATGGCAACCCCGAGCTGAGAACCCGCGCCTGGGCTCCGTCTCTGCAGCCGGCTTCCCTGCTCCGATACCTGGGAGCTCTGCCGCACTCAGGCACCCCCGGTCTTTCTGTGACCCCGAGGGTCCTGAGACCACACTGTCCCACGAGGGTTCCTCCCCCCGCTTAGCCACTGGAGCGACATCCCTCAGCGGAGCCGACTTCTAAAAGTTCCGATTTTGTGCTCTGCTGCTCTATCACTTGCCAGAAGTGACGGATGGAGGCCCCATCCCCCGCCGTCTATCCTCCCGAATATCGCCTCGGATTCACTTCTCTGCATATCCTACCTTCCAGAAAGTGGTCGCTTTTCTGTTCAGAGAGTTGTTGCTATTCTTTTCTTCGATCTCCTGTTGAGTTCGTAGGTGTTCAGAGTGGTTTGATCCCTATGCGGCTGAATTCCTGGGACCAGATGAAATCGAGGTCTCCTACACCTCTGCCATCTTGCTCCGCCAGTTTTCTGTAGTTTTGATTTTTATTTCCCTACTGGTAAGTAATGATGAGCACATTTTCTTGTGTCTGTTGATTTTCTGTATGTCTTTGGAGAAATGTCTGTTCATGTCTTTGGCCAATTTTTAATTAGATTACTCATTTTTGGGGTGTTGAGTTTTTTATAAGTTCTTTATATATTTTGGATAATAATCCTTTATCAGATATGTCATTTGCAAATATCTTCTCCCATTCAGTAGATTGCCTTTTAGTTTTGTTGACTGTTTTCTTTGCTGTGCAGAAGCTTTTTATTTTGATGTAGTCCCAATTATTTATTTTTTGCTTTTGTTCCCTTGTGTGAGGAGTTAGATCTAGAAAAAAAGTTGCTATGGCTAATATCAAAGAAGTTACTTCCTGTGTTCTCTTCTAGGATTTTTATGGTTTCAGGTCTCACATTTAGGTCTTTAATCTACTATGAATTTATTTTTGTGTATGGTTTAAGAAAGTGGTTCAGTTTTATTCTTTTGCATGTTGCTGTCCAGTTTCCCAACACCATTTGTTGAAGAGACTATCTTTTCCCATTGGATATTCTTTCCTGCTTTGTCAAAGATTAATTGACCATATAATTGTGGGCTCATATCTGGGTTTTCTATTCTGTTCCATTGATCTGTGTCTATTTTTGTGCCAGTACCATACTGTTTTGATGACTAAAGCTTTGTAATGTAACTTGAAGCCTGGAATTGTGAGGCCTCCAGCTTTTCTTTTCTTTCCCAAGGGTGCTTTGACTATTCTGGGTCTTTTGTGGTCCCATACAAATTTTAGAATTTTTTGTTCTAGTTCTGTGAAAAATGCTGTTGGTATTTTGATAGGGATGGCATTAGATGTGTAGATTGCTTTGGGTAGCATAGACATTTTAACAATATTTTTTTCTTCCAATCCATGGGCATGGAATGTCTTTCCATTTCTTTGTGTCATCTTCAATTTCTTTCATCAATGTTTTATAGTTTGTAGAGTACAAGCTCTAATAATTTTTGGTGCAATTGTATGTGAGATTGATTCCTTGATTTCTCTTTCTGTTGCTTCATTATTGGTGTATAGAAATGCAAGAGATTTCTGTATGTTGATTTTGTATCCTACAACTTTACCGAATTCATTTATCAGTTTGAACAGATTTTTGGTGGACTCTTTCAGTTTTTCTATACATAGTATCATGTCATCTGCAAATAGTGGAAGTTTTCCTTCTTCCTTACTGATCTGGATGTCTTTTATTTCTTTTTGTCATCTGATTGCTATGGCTAGGACTTCTAGTACTGTGTTGAATGAAAGTGGTGAGAGTGGACATCCTTGACCTTGACCATTCCTGACCTTAGGGGAAATGCTGTCAGTTTTTCCCTATTAAGGATGATATTAACTGTGGGGTTTTTATATATGGCCTTTATTATGTTGAGGTATATTCCCTCTAACCCTACTTTGTTGAGGATTTTATCATGAATGGATGCTGCATTTTGTCAAATGCTTTTTCTGTATCTATTGAATGATTATATGGTTGTTATCTTTTCTCTTATTGATGTGATGTATCATGTTGATTGTTTTCTGAAAATTGAACCACATTTGCAACCCAGGAATAAATCCCACTTGGTCATGGTGAAAGAGGTTTTTAATGTATTGTTGGATTCAGTTTGCTAGTATTTTGCGGAGGATTTTTGCATCTTTGTTCATCAGAGATACTAGCCTGTAGTTCTCTTTCTTTGTGGTATCTTTTTTTAAAGATTATTTATTTATTAGAGAGAGCAAGAGAGCACAAGTGGGGGGGAGGGGCAGAAGGAGAGGGAGAAACAGGCCCCCCCTCTGAGCAGGGAGCCCAACACGGGGCTCAATCCCAGGGTCCCGGGATCATGACCTGAGCTAAAAGCAGACACTTAACCGACTGAGCCACCCAGGCACCCCTCTTTGTGGAATCTTTATCTGGCTTCGTTGTCAGGGTAATGCTGGCCTCATAGAATGACTTCAGAAGTTTTCCTTCCTTTTCTAATTTTTGGAATAGTTTGAGAATAGGCATTAACTCTTCTTTAAATGTTTGATAGAATTCACCAGTGAAGCCATAAGATCCTGGACTTTTTCTTGTTGGGAGTTTTTTGTTTGTTTGTTTTGCTTTGTTTTTATTACTGATTCAATTTCTTTGCTGGTTATTAGCATATTCAAAATTTCAATTTCTTCCTGTTTCAGTTTTGTTAGATTATAGGTTTCTAGGAATTATCCATTTCTTCTAGGTTGTCCAATTTGTTGGCATATAATTTTTCATAATATTCTCTTATAATTGTATTTCTGTGCTGTTTGTTATTTCTCCTCTTTCATTTGTGATTTTATTTACTTATGTCCTTTTTCTGTTTTTCTTGATAAGTCTGGCTATTGGTTTATCAATTTCATTGATTTTTTTTTTAATAATCAACTCCTGGTTTCATTGATCTGTTCTATTGTTTGTTTTTCTTGTGTTTGTTTTTGTTTTGTGTGTCTATGTATTTTGTTTTGTGTCTATATATTTTATTTCTGTTCTAATCTTTTTTATTACCTTCCTTCTGATTGCTTTAGTCTCCATTTGTTGTTGTTTTTCTGGGCTTCTTTAGGTATAAGTCTAGGTTGTTTATCTGAGATTGTTCTTGCTTCTTGAGGTAGGCCTGTATTGCTATAACCTTCCCTTTTAGAACAGCTTTTGCTGCATCTCAAAGGTTTCAAACCATTGTGCTTTCACTTTCATTTCTTTCCATGTGCTTTTTAATTTTTTCTTTGATTTCCTGGTTGACCTAGTCATTGTTTAGTAGCATATTATTTAACCTCTATATATTTGTGGTCTTTCTAGATTTTTTTCTTGTGGTTGACTTCCAGTTTTCTAGTTTTATAGTATTGTGATCAGAAAAGATGCATGCTTTGGGGAAAAAAAAGATGCATGGTGTGATTTTGATCTTGAATTTGTTGAGATTTGTGGCATAATATGTGATCTATGCAGGAGAATGTTCCATGTGCACTTGAAAAGAATGTGCATTCTGCTGTTTTAGATTAGAATGTTCTGAATATATATGTTAAATCCAGCTGGTCCAGTGTGTCATTCTTCCTTCTTTATTTTCTGTTTAGATGATCTGTCCATTGATATAAGTGGGGTGTCAAAGTCCCCTACTATTATTTTTATTATCAATTAGCTTTTATTTAATTGTTTTAGATATTTTGGTGCTATCATGTTGGGTGCATAAATATTTACAAGTGTTATTATCTTCTTGTTGGATTGTCCCCTTTATAAGTACATAATACCCTTTTTTAAATCTCTTTTTATAGTCCATTTTAAAGTCTAGTTTGTCTGATATAAGTATTCTACTCTGACTCTCTTTTGACATCGATTTGTGTGATAAATGTTTCTCCACCCCGTCACTTTTGATATCCAGGTGTCTTCAGGTCCAAAATGAGTCTGCTTGTAGGCAGCATATACATAGGTCTCATTTTTTTGTTTGTTTGTTTGTTTGTTTTATCCATTGCATATGTCTTTTGATTGGAGCATTAAGTCCATTTACATTCAAAGTAATTATTGATAGATATGTATTTATGGCCATTTTATTACTTGTTTTATGGTTGTTTCTGAAGATTTCTCTGATTCTTTCTTGTTGTCCTGTAATGCTCTGCCACGTAGTGTCCTGTTGCCCAGGGCCTGGCACTTTCAGGAGTGTTTCCGAAGTGTGCTATGTGTGCTCTGCTCCTCTGTCCTAGGAGGGGTCACTTCTGTACTGTGGTATTTTTAAAAAATTGTTTAAGAATTATTTACAAAGTGGAAATAATATATTGCAATAATGTCTTAGTTTGCTATTTGCTTCATAAATTTATTTTTGTTTTTGGCCTATACATTGTATATGGTACATATAATAATCATTGTATGATGCCATCAATGAATTTGTTCATTTATCTTTAAAATTAGTTTTAATTAAACAATCAAAATTGATCTTCCTCACTGTAAAATATTGAAAAACAAAAAGCAGTTTATCTTGATCTTTACATAATCCCATTGCCACCCCCTAAAATCTTTTTATTAACCTTTGTGTATCATTGCAGACATGATCTATGTATTTAATTATCTACATATACATGTAATAGTACACATTCCCTTATTTTACATTAACAAAACTGCAATTATGTTTTAGTGAACTACATGTCTTGAATATCTTTTGGTTGATTTTTACTTTGAAAATCTATCTTCTATACACACACATGCATAGGTGACTCTAGCCAATTTTTTTGAAGGATATCTTTATTTTCTACATGAATTCTTTGATATAGATAATATATATGGTATATATATATATATTAATGGATTGCATTCAAATCTAACTAACTTTATCATTTTCCTATGTGTTTAACTATTTTCCTGAAATCATATTCTGAATAATTAATTAGTTCCCCATTGGTGTATGTTGCTTTATCATCATTAGACTCTAATAAATTCTATAGTGGAGTTTAAGGCTAACTAGTCTATTCAATTAGCATATATTCTTACACCAATTCAACCATCTTTTGGTTGTTGTAATTTTATAATTACATATCCATTAAAACTTGGGTAATTTTTTGCCACTTATTGTGACTTTCTGTTTCAACATTATCTATGTTTCCTTTTATTTATTTATTTATTTATTTATTTTTTATTTATTTATTTTTATTATGTTATGTTAATCACCATACCATACCATACATCATTAGTTTTTAATGTAGTGTTCCATGATTCATTGTTTGCATATAACACCCTATGTTTCCTTTTAATCAAACTTTCAAATAACTTTTTCATGCCTCCCCTGCTTTTGCCAGAAAGAATGAAACAACCTAATTTAAATCTTTATCAGGAGACAAACCATGAGAGACTATGGACTCTGAGAAACAAACTGAAGGTTCTAGAGGGGGGGGGTGTGGGGGGATGGGTTAGCCTGGTAATGGGTATTAACAAGGGCACGTACTGAATAGAGCACTGGGTGTTATATGCACACAATGAATCATGGAACACTACATCAAAAATTAATGATGTAATGTATGGTGATTAACATAAACAAAAAAGAAATATGTTAAAACTACAAACTGATTTAGGGAGGCAGAACACTTTTAAAATATTTGATATTCCTATCTAGAAACATGGTATAGCTCATCTTTTTTATGCCTAGTAGTTTTGGTTTTTTGTTTAATTTCTATAAGTTCTACATATTTCTTAGCAAGGTGTTCCATGTAGTCTATGTTTTTTTGCTCTCATGAATAGCACATTTTCCCATGGTATCTACCAATTTGTTATTTCTGGTGCATTATAAAGGTTTTGACGCACTTTATATCTTGAGTCATATTTCATTTAATTATCTTGTGTTTCCACAGAAGCTGCTCATAAATATTGATATTTCTCTTCTTATTACCAATAGCTATAGTTTTATGTTTCCTGTTGTCTTATCTTGGTCGGTGTTTTAAAATGATATGAGATAGCCAGAGGGATAGTAGGAACTTTGTCATAATCCTCATTTAAGTAAAAATGCTTTTTATAGCATTTTCCAGTAACTATAATATTAACTTTAATGATTGATAATTCATAGTGTTTGTTAAAATAGATGTCATATTGAACAAATTCATTTATGCTTATTTTTTAATAATTAATTTCCTAATATCAACAATGAAATAAATTCTTGTTGGTTATAAATTCTTCTACTAATATACTATTTGTCAATAATTTATTTAGAGTTTTTGAGACTGTATTCATAAATTTTATTAGTCTACAATTATGGTTATATTATTCATGGCTTCCTTCTCAAGGTGATATTTGCACCACAAAATAATTTGATAATCTTTCTGTATTTTTCCAAGTGATGAAATATTTGACATGACATTGGAATTTCTTTATTAATAATCTAAATAAAATCCATAGTAAAACTCAGACCCTAATAAGCCTTTGATTATTTTTTATTCTTTCCAGTAGCTATTAGACATTTTGTTTTCTAAGATTTCTTGAATCACTTTTCATCAGTTAAAAATGTCCTGTAAAAGTATCTTTTCATTAAGGTTTTGAATTTGTTTTGATATATTTTTTTATTTTTCTGCTGTCCTTAGACTTGTGTTATTTTGTAGACATTGAAAGTTTAGCTTATTGCTGTTTCTTAGTGAATAATGAAATCAGGTAGGAGCATACATTTGTCTCTAGCAGAACTCTGGATACATTCTACAAATTTTTATAAAAATAATTGTATGGTTGCTGCAGGTTTTCTCCCTCTAATTTATTGATAATAAATCTGTGTTTTGTTTTCATCTTTCAGTGTTGTGCTTCAATGGCTTTGATGTCAGAGAATCTTGTATGTTTACTTTCATATTTTTATAATACTTGAGTGTTTAATTTGTGGTCTGTGATGTTTAAAATAACTATTTCATCAGATCTTAAAAAGATACACCCTGTATTTGTAGGATATATATTTCTGTAATTAATTTTAATTGGACTTTATTAATAATTATGTTCTGTGTTTAAAGAGGCAAAGTTTGAAAATATTTTATTCTTTCCTAGTTTGTATAAATTTATTTCTTTTAAACTACTTATCCATTAAAAAGCTGAATGGTTCTGTCAATTTAGACTTGTATTCATAATAGGCTTTATTTTATATATTTGAGGAAAAAATTATTCCTGCATAGATATTTAGCTTCATTATGGAATTATTGTTATTTTTCAGTGGAAAACGCATCTCTTTATCTAATGTAATGTTAAATTGTTAAAAATACATTGATAAATTTTGTCTTATTTCTGTCATATTTTATAATTTTAAGATTACACTTGTACTATGTGTCCTCTTTATTCTACATATATTTAAAATTACTAGTGATTATAAAAAATTAGACATTTTAAAAATAGAACTGTAAAGATAATTTGATTTGCAAAAACTCATTCCTAATGTTAATTTCTAAAATTATAAAAGTCATGAATTAAACACTGCCTTTTGTATTCATCATTTCAGGTAAGTCACCTTTGTCGTTCGTATTTCATTTTGAGGTTTTAGATACAGATCACTGTTCATAAAGGATGACTGTACCATTTAAGTTTAATATTTGAATTCTACTTTGTTGACAAAATTTAAATAATTACAAATACAGTTTATCTGTTTCTAATATTTGGCTAGGCTTTTTATTTTTATATCATGGCTATACTAAGTTATTAGTTTTATTTATTTTTTCTTTCATGTCTGGGATTATTAGCACTTTTTTAGTTGAAAACATGGGATTATAGTATCTTCCCTTGCATGTCTAAGGATGGTTATTTATTGGGTACATACTCATTTCCCTGAAGCCTTTTTCCTTAAATTCCTATAGACATTGCTCCATTAATTTTTGCTTGTTCATTTGTCTCTGAGGTGCTGGCTTATTTGTTTTGGCATTTTACATTGCACAGGAGAAATCTGAGGCCAGCTTGGGCTTTATTTAATGAAGCTATCCTTGTTTTACGCCTGAATCTTTTTTTTTTTTTTTTTACCACTTTTTGTTACAAACAAGAAGATGTCTTTTTTAACTAGACAAAATTGGTCTTTCCATTGTAATTTTTTGTCTATTATATACCTCTCTTCATTTTTTTTTCTCTCTATATACCTATTTTTCAAAGGTTGGATCTCACCTCTTCTATATGTAACATATTCTTTGTAGCTATTTTCTGTTTCTCTTTTGAATTAGTGGAGAGGTTTTCAATCTCATCCTCTGCATAATTCAGTTTCTTGGAGGGTCACTTCTGATGATCAATTCCTCTGATTTCTACTAATGAACCTTCTTTTAGAAGCAGAGTTTCTCGACCCTTGAAGTACTGGTGGCATTTGAGCCAGATGACTCTTTGATGTGAAAGACTGTCATGTGCATTGTACAATATTTAGTAGCATTCCTAGCCACGAGATGACCAGTAGTATCCTTTAAGTCGTGACTATCAAAAACGTCACCAGACATTGCCAAATATTCCCTGGGGGAGACAGGTGCAAAATCACTCAGTTAAGAATCACTTCTTTACAGTTTAACATGTTTTTATATCTTGCTTTCTCTTTGTATCAGTCTTTACCTGAGTGCTTTACCTATGAATCCTTGTTTTGGTTTGGTGCTTTAATCACCTGTTTGTTTGTTTTTGCCTAGCCAGTATTTCTATGGTGGGCTTTTCTTAGGCTACAAGGTCTGCTTCCTCCCATAGTGTGGTAAGGAGACATGTTTAATCTGTAATTCTTTTCTTTTTGTAATTTTTAATTCATGTGTAATATATTCAAGAGAGCAACCATAGCATCAAGTACTTTAAGATTTTTCTAGGGTGTGCCTGGGTGGCTCAGTCAGTTAGGCATCCGACTCTTGATTTCAGCTTGGGTCGTGGTCTTGGGGTCATGGGATCGAGCCCTGCATTGGGCTCTGTGCTCAGCATGGAGTCTGCTTGTCCCTCTCTCTCTGCTCCTCTCCCTCCCACAAATAAATAAATAAAATCTTTAAAAAATAATAAAAAAATAATAAAATTAATTAAAAAAGAAAGACTTTTCTAGAAACAAACAGCTCTTGTTTTTCATTGTTAGCAAGGGGAAACAGGATAATATGCACCAAGCAATGCATGCCCTGCTTTTCAGATCAAAATCTACCCGGTGTACTATCATCAATCCAATTGGAAATTATATAATCTCTATTTCCTCACCCTCCCTCTGCCTCTTCTCTTTCTTTTTCTCATCTTTCTTCCCTCCTTGTGTGTGTAGGAGATGGTGGCAGGAAGAACCATAATAATATTCGATAGATGATAAACAAGAATGGCTATTGAATACTTATGTGTACTCTTGGGCTAACTATGCCATGTGTACTGCCTTAAGAATCACAATTCTTTGAAATAGGTACTGTTACTATCCCCATTTTGCAGATGATAAAATTAATACTTAGCCTAAGTAAAATGCCTAAGCTAGTAAGTGGTGGAGCTAAGGTTTAATTCAGGTTCTGCTGACCTCAGATACTACCCACCACATTATTCTGCACAATGATTTTTTTTTTTTTTTTTTTAGTCCAGGAAATAGTCACCATGACATGGAGGTGGGGTAGAAGTGAGGATGAGTAGCTGCTTAGTTTTCTACTTAAATAATTTCCTCTGACCTTGAGCAAGGATAACACAATGCAATGAGTCAAAAACTTTTGTTACTACTTCCTGGCTGGATGAATGTTTTAGTTCAAGTGGCAGACCATTTTCCCAAACCAAATTTATAGTCTCATAATCTGTGATTATCATTGCCATATTTTGGCCTGAGTTCTCTTTTGTCCCCAAATCCCAGGGGTTTTTAAGGTTTTTCTAAATTATAGGATTCTTTTTTTTTTTTTAAATGGGATCTTAGAGTCTTAGTCATTGATAGCATGAATGTTAAGATTTTAACTAGAAATTTTAAAAGTGTTTTTTTATTAATCTTTTTGAGTACTAACAAAAATATTAGTGGTCCATCAAATAAATACATGTATTATATTTATGTATTAAATTAACAAGATTAACTTTAAAAATTAAACAAACAGGTTATTTTAATTAAGTAACAAATGGTTTTTACAAAGGGCCTAGAACAATGTTGGAGTACTTTTCATAAATCTAGCTGGGAAATTCTGGTTTCTGAGACTTTTACATTGTCATAGGGCAGCCTTTATATCCTCCTTTGGCTCGAGAGTTATAAATACACATGGGAAACTGAATAAAGATTTTCAACTTCTCATCCTCTGACTGACATTTTTATTTGAAAATGTCTCTTATTTTTAACAAGATACTCAACTTGCAAAAAATAATTCAAGTTTGTATCCATACAATAGACTTACATTTTCCAGAGAATAAAATCCTTCACAGAATAGCCGTAAAGAAAGCACCTGTGTTGTAGTGGGATAGATAAACTGAATCCCAATTCTGGAAAGCTAAATTTTCATTCCATGGCACAAGGTTAAAGTCAGTGCATAACTCTGCACCTGAGCTATCTACAAGGACAGATATAACACCAGAAACTCAGATGGAACTTATGCCCTGTCTACACACACCCCCCCCCACCAAAATCGTGTTTAATTCCATTTAGTCTCCAGGATACCCAATACCCATTACTCTTTGTCGTGGTTAATGAAACCTTGGTTTTGTTCGGAATAGCAACATGTTCAGCTCAGACTATAGACTAAAATTAGTCTAAAGTAGTCTTAACGGGCCATATGGAACATTTCTGACCAATGAGCTCTATGGAGAACTCACTGGGATTCATTTCTGGGAAAACATTCCTTTCCTAATCCTGACAGAAGAGGACAGACACTATGAGTATAGTTCTGTGTCCTCCCTCCCCACCTTTTTCATGAGGTCTGGTTCTTGCACACCCATCTTGTATCTCTGAGGCAAAAAATAAATTAATTAATAAAAAGATAAGAGGATAAGAGCTATCACTGAGGTTGATGGAATGGAAGGATAGGAGAAACCTTGGTTCTACCCTGAGCAGCTTATGCAAATGCTAGCATCTCACATTCAAATCTCTTTTTATGTAGGAGTAACAAAGCCTTGTGTTAAAGACCTGTAAATCAGATTCACTTTACTTGTGGCAAAACAAATTCTGAACTGGTACCATTCCAAGGATTTCTTCTCTACCTTACTTTTGAATTTTGGGAATGACCTTTACATATAAGAGTGGAGGATTAAGAAAGAAAATTTAAAGACAGTTGTAGTTATTTTCTAGGCCATGGAAACTTTATGAGGAAAGTTTACCCTTCCTCACTCTCACAATCAATAATCTTTAGAATATATAGTTGATTCTCATTATTCACTGTAGTTATATTCTATAAAGTTCCCGAGGAACACTGAATTAGTAAATACTGAACCAGTGCCCCTGCAGGAAATTGACAGATGTAGGTATAGATATCTCATATATTATCTTAAATATTAAACACTTGATTCTGGTAGATTCTATTTTCTTTATTTTACAAAAGAATAAATGAAATTTAGAAATTTTAAGGGACTTGCCTGAGACTGCTTCATTAACAAGAACCAGTGCTGGATTCAAACCCCATTCAGTTGGACCCACAGCTTGCGCCACAATGCACGGCCCCCGACCTCTCCGTCCTCTGGTCATCTCTAAAGCTAAAGCAAGGAGGCATAGTGCTGCCTTGGTTGATCTCAGCTGAGAACATAGGGGAGGGGAACAAAGGGACTCACATTTTCACTATTCTATGCAGGTCTGCAAATGACTGCAAACCATGAGTACTGATCTGGGGGTTATAAATAACAGTTTTTTTGTTTGTTTGTTTTAAAGTTTTGTTGTAGGCTTTGCTGCTGGATACAAAGTAAAAGGCATGCAACAGTCGCAAGCAGAGCGGTACATACAGAGCCTAGGCTATAAAAGCCATTTCCAAATACAAGCTCATTTTTTGAAATATATTGTGTCAGAGGTTGCCCACATTAATACCTTGTCTATAAAATGGTAACATTTCCCTTGTAAAGCAAACCAAACCCATCCATTACCTAGTAACTACTCTACCTAGTCTGTTCTCTACCACCCAGTTAGTCACAGCTCACTTCTGTCCCTTCACAGACGTACAGGAACTGGGAGGTCGGTAACCTAGAAGGTCCCTCCTACACAGTCACCATGCAGTCAGCCCGGATCCAGTGCTGGCCACCGTGGCCCACAGGCACACTTCCCCATCAATAGTACTACACATATCCCTTAAACATGAACATGCTGACAAGACCCCAAAGAATCTGCACACCCTCTCAGTCTGCTCACTGATGGGCATTCCATTTTAGCAAGTGGGTGAACTGCAAATACAGAATCCCTAAATAATGAGAATCCATGTAACTGTATTTTTGTTCTTTTCTCATTACAATTTCCTTTTCTCACTAAGAGGTAAAATCTTGTTATACCCATTTTGAATACCTCTGCTGACAGCTATTGCTATCAAAGTGTAAGCTGACTTCCAACCTTTGCTTCTCTTCATGAATGATTTCTTGTATTTCCTTTAGCCTCTGGGCATGGGCACATGAACATAGGTGCTCATACACATAGAGCCATATAATAGCCATGCCATATTGTGTTCTCCAGTTCATACAAGTGCCATTCGATTATTCCCTGGCCCAATTCACAAAGTAGCAAGCATATGGGAGTCAGTATCTCCTAAACAATGGAGTAAAAATGAAACATCATAGACTGAGGTGAAGGAGTGAATAGGGAATTACTGTAAATGGGTGTAAGGATTCTTTCTGGGGAGATGGAAATGTTCTAAAATTAGTTTGTAGTAATCATTGCACCACTTTATAAATATATTAAACATTATTGATTTGTACACTTTAAGTGGGAGGATTGTATGCTATGTAAATTATACCTCAATGAATCTGTTAATAAAAACAAAGTGATGCATCAGCTACACATGCACAGGCCTGCAGAACAATGGGGAACATACTGTCACTGCTCAGGAATTTACACTCGCTAGGGATTTTCTATGTACAGTTGCGACGTTCTTGGGAGCCTTTATTATTCACCTGTCACAAGAAAGCTGCAAAACTCCATGTGCTTGCATGGGTTGAAAATGTCTATTAACTTGTCAGTAAATGAAAAGGGTGAAGGGTTTTCATCTCTGCAGATGAATTGGAACAGGTGCAACGTGTCTCCAAGATCGCTAATTAAAACTACTCAGGACTTGTATTTATTTTACATGAAAAAGAGTTTTACACGTGTTTGAAAACTGTATGGAAATATAGCTTTTAAAAATTTGACTATAGAGTCAAGCTTTATTTCTGCTTTATATCACTTAATGAATGGAACCCTCGCTAGGGCATTTCTCATTTTTGGATTAATATACAGGTTTTATATTCCACATACCAATGTAGCAAATCTAAGCTGTATTTATTAGCAAGAGGATTTTAGTTAGTGTGGGCATAAATATATGCTTTCAATTTGTACCATTTGTATTTGAGTCCATGGAATGACACTAATATATTTTTATACATAACTTTGGAGAGTCTGAGGCTCTTGTCCTTCCAAATTGTGCATATTTCTTTGTAGCTCAAGGAAAGAGACATACAGTGCATGGGGAAAGAAAAGAACAATTAGATGGATCTATATTATAAATTTTTGAAAAAAGTCTGAATCTAAGTATAAGAAAACCTGTATTTGAAGAACTTATGAAATTTTAAACAAGTCACTAAGCCTATCTGTTCCTTAGATACTTAATCTCTTAAGGCCTAGCTCAAATGTCACTTCCTTCACAAAGCTTCAGCAGATCTCTTTAGCTGTAATCAATATTTTCTTCTTCTATCCTCCCATAGAACTGTGCACCTTGAGTATATTATATAGCATAGAGGAGGAGGTGTGGAGAAAGCAGCAAGTTGAGAGACTGTAGTTTTGTGATGAAGGTTTGGATTCTGCAACCAGAGTCAGAGTATCTGGGATGAAAGCCTAGTCTTATCCCTTACTAGCTATTAACCTTGGAGAGGATTCTTTAAATTTCTTGTCTACCAAATTAGAGTTATAATGGTACTTGCCTTACCTAGTTTTGTTGGGAGGGTTAAATGGGAGAAGCCAAGTAAAATGCTTTGAATTGTGCCTGGTAGAATGTAATTGCTCCAGAAACAATGGTTGTTGATATTATTTATCAGGAAGGCAGTTTAACATAGTTTAAAAAAAAATGAAAAAGGAAAATTGGATTGAGTCCTGACTCAACAAGTTGCTAGCCTTGTGATCTGGAAAATCGGTTAACTATTTGTTAATTTCCTCATCGATAAGGTTATATATATATATGTCTTTCTGGCATCCATATATATATATATGGATGATAAGGCTCCAACACAATGGAGTGTGTGAACGTGTTTTACAAGTGATACAGCACTGTTCAAGTATTAGACATTATTTGGAGGAAATTAGGTCTTAAAAAATCTGTAGTCAATTAGACCTGGAGTTAAATTCAGGAATTGTCCTTCACTAACTTTGTTTCTTAGTAAATTACTTATCTCTGTGCAACAGTTTCTTAATATCAGTGAAGATTGGATTGTTATTGAAAGCATTAAATTAAACAATATTTTAGGTACTGGACCCACTGTGGTGTATGTAGCAGGAATCAAATTGCACAATGTCATTTCTTAGCACAATTTGTTTTGTTATTTGTACATATGTCTCTCTGGTCTCCTGGACTATACAGTGCTCTGTTTTGCACATTTAAAGCCCCTTGAACAAACCCACACAACATAGGAAGATTTCAGCCAAGTCTTGAGTTGCTGGACAAAAATAGCTTACCTTCCAGGCCTTAGACAGAAAACCAATAGATTCGGGATAGGTTTCCCTTGTCATACCTAAGGTTTTGAACAGAAAATGAAATGCATCAACAAATACAAAAGTACTCTGACCAATTCCAAGGTCTTTAGTATAAAGATATTTTATTGTACAACAGCTGTTCCAATGTCAGGACCCTCCACACCTGCCTGTTATCTGGTTTGCCCTGCATTTTTCTTTAGCCTAGCCACTAGTTGGAGTAAACAGAATCTCCTGGCATTGTGTGGGTCATGGCAGGAATGAGCAGTCAGCCTCCTTATTTATGTTGAAGAAAGCAGGCCATCTTGAAGAATTATATCGTTACTTTAGTGTAACCACCAGTCCACTAGCTTTTAGGGGGTCGTGAGCTCATCAGTGCTTCTCCCTTTTCTTGCTCCTTAGCCCCAGTGGTAGAGAAGCAGTGGAAGGTACAAGGTCCAGCCTTGCCTGAAATGGTTCTGACCTGGCTAGATAGATTCTGTCTGGTGCCTGCCTGCATTTGGCAGGCTTAAGAAACAGTGTGGCATGTGGAAAGGAATATCATAGGGGTGGTAATTTGGTTTTGGAAAGAGGAATAAGGATAAATACACAAATCATTTGTCAATCAGAAAAATATTTAGTTTTTCATGATACTAGGCAGTAACTGAGAAGTCTAGACCAGCAGTGGAAGATTCCTGGGCCAAACACAAAGTAACCACGGGTGACTTCCGCTAGGTAGCTCTGCAAAACCAAGCATCATTTTTGTCTGTCTTTCTGGCATCTGTCCCATGGTTACTCTTTCTCCTAAACCCTTTACCATGCCAGATATGCCAGTTACCTACAGCTCCCAACATCCAGCTAACATGTAAAACAAATAGGCTCAGTAAACAGTGGCAAAATAATTTGGTGGCAGTGGCTCTCTGTGCCACTGGCTGGTGTTCACAGAATGAACGATGAAGTAAGAGTCAGAAAGAAAGGAAAAAAAAAAAAAAAAAGGAAAAGGACAAGAAAAACTGTCCCACTTAGTAATATGTAAGAATCATGGGATGAATTCAGATTCAACTGGTCAACCCACATCTTTCCAGAAGAAGAGACCTGGACCATTTTCAAGTTCTGTTTAGGTGCCCACAGGAAGCAGGGTTATAAATATCCCCTGATGCACCATTGGAGCAGCTGGCCAGTCCCAGGGACTTTCTCAAACATTAAACATTAATTTCCCCACCTTCTGGCTCTTCCTATTTTGTGTCCTCTCCTTGTTCTCCCTCTCAAGGCAGAATGAAACTGGGTTCTGAGTTGCACTGTGGAAAGACAAAAGAGTTTCTGCAGCTTGCAGCTTATTCCAACCAGGGAGGCAGCACAGACTTCAGGTGCTTGGGGAAGCCATCTGTAGCTCTTGAGGCGACAGAACTGGGCTGAGAATGAATGCTTTCTGGCTGCTCTGCCTCCAGCTGGAAAGACCACTGAGGAAGCCCATCTTGCAGCACTGCCTGCAGAATTGTCTTTATCCATCCCATCTGCTGTTTCCCAGTAATGGAGAGCTGCCTGAAATGTCCCAGAAACTGAAGGAAAGGCTGCCAGGGTTCCCTCCAGAGAGGCCTGGGGAACTGTGTTTTCCAGGTGAATCACGGAATACTGGAACATACCTGCCATTCGCAGGCTGCCTGAGCCTGAGTCTGGGGCAGGGGCTCACATACAGGCATGAGCATCTCAGGTGAAAAGGGAGGGATTGTCTCAAGTGTACCAGGAGAAGAGAAGCGGAAAAACCATGAGGCTGCTTTTGAAGTATGCAAACCATAGACCAAACGCTACTCCATGAAATCACAAAACAAGCCACAGCAACTTTTAGCTACAAATGTGGATGTAATCTGACTGAGATGAAATAGAAATCTCAAAGGTATACACAAAGGAAAGCCCAATAATGTCCTGGGGAATGTGAAAAAGAAATGAAGAGGAGCTAAGGAGAGAGAAAGGAAAGTGAGCAAGGAAGGGAGGGAGATGTACTTATCCTGTGCAACACAATCTCTGGGGAACGGGGACCTTCATCTCCCTGCCCACTGCTTCATGAGAGAAGCAAAGCACAGTGTGCTCTTTGTGTGGTTTTTCATCATTTTTTTCAGTATGTTCTGATTGAACCAAAGCCTCCATGTGGCACACTAACAATACCCTTTACCCTCCTTTTATCCAGCCTGTTCTCTAGATGTGTCATTATTTCTCAGGCCTCACGTGTTGGGTCCCTTTCATCGTTTCTCAGAAATGATTACCTTCAGACCTGTTATGTGAAAAGCTATGACATAGCACATAATACCCAAGACCTTTCAAACAGACCACCTTGAAAAATCCTTGTTAGTACGACACAGGGACCTTCTGGATTAATGTTTGCTGTATATTATTACCACAAGATGCGTAGGAAGGTACCTCCAGGCACATTTACCTGTAAGACCTTGGGGAAAAGGAAGGGAAAAATCTGAGAGGGGAAACCAGTTTATGCTTTTGTAGAGAATAAATATTTTTCTTTTTGGCAAATTTATATATAACCTACTTCTAATAACGACTTGGATGTCTTATAAAAAAAAAAAAAAACAAACCTTGTTCAGCAATAGGCACAGATAATTAGAATAACAAAGATGGAGAATGATATTAATATAACAAAAAGATGAACTATTATAGTAACAAAACATTGCATTTAGCTTCCTGGAAGCCAAAGCAAAAAAAAATTATATATATATATATAAAATATTTAATTAATAGTTGAGGAACAAAATCATAATGGTTAATTAAGTGGGACAAATATCTTTCTGGAAATAAATTCTAAAATATGTTTCAATATATTTAGATACCTTTAGTTAGATAAATTAGCATGGGAGGTGAATAAAGTCATGGAAATATTTGTGTGTGTGGCTTCGAAAACCACCTTACCACTTCAAATTTACTCCTCATATATTTGTACATATATGCAAAGGCTCTTAAAACACAGTGGTATCAAAAAAAAAAAAAAAAACCAACACAAAACAAACAGAGTGGTATCAAGCTGGAAAAATTCTATTTCAGAATTTCCATGGGAGAATATCCCTCCCTGGTAGAGAATTTGCTGGAGCAGCAGGGAGAAGTGCAAAGAAGGTAGCAGTCACTGGGGACAGCCTTGTTGCTCTTTAAACAAAACAGGTATGATCTGTAGGATATATCTTATTTTAGCTTTCTCAGTATACTTTCAAATATAACTCATATCCCAGGTTTGTCCTGTCCCATAGGAATCTTTTAGTTTCTACCTCATTACCCTGATCACTAAAAACTTTATTTTTTTCTGAGCTGTACATCACTAGTTTGACTCAAAATGTTCTTCTAAAGAAAGAGCATAAGAGGTTTCTTCTTTCTTTAAATGGTCCTTTGACACAAGTCCTCTTCATTGTCAATTCTTGAGTGAGGGATTTGTCAATGCTTCAACCATGCCATCACTATGGGCTTTCAGTACAATTCTACAAATCTAATCTAGCAAAGGATGTGACTATAGGCACTGAGGCTAAAATTTAATAATGATTGTCATTTGCTGATGTCTACGAATGGCCACAGATATATAATTTCACCAACAAACCCTATGAGACCAGAATTACTATCTCCCTTGTTTTACAGATGAGTAAACTAAGTGATTTTCCCATGTATCAAGCACCAAATAGATGACTGAGGACATTCTGGACAGAGCCATAGATCTCAGCAATTATTAGACTGAACTTGGGCTACCTCATGTACCCTTAGTAGTCATGGTCTTATTTACTCACCAGATAGAACCTATTTTGGCAAGTACCTTAAAGCCAGGTCAAGGGCCTTGCCAAATCTGTGCCCACATTCTAAGAGTATCCCCACTGATCATCAGTGAAAGGCAGGGTCCTGTTCATTGAGTTAATTTCTCAACTTGAGAGTATCTGCAGTTAAACTGTAGCTTTGCCGCTAGAAACATAGACCCAGGAGTCATACTGTCCATGTTCAAATCCTGCCCTGACACTTGTTAGCTTTATGACTCTGTATCTCTATGCCTCAGTTTTCTGTCTGATAAAAAGACAGTAACTATGGTGCCTCTTAGGTTTCTTGTGGGGATTGAATGTGTTTTTACATGTACAGTATTTATAAAGTACTCAGCACAGAGTATGCTTTCAATGAGCACTGTTTTTAGTATTTTTATCTATTGAAATTAATCTATTTGCATCTTATTTGGACATCACACTAGTCATGTCCTTTTTCTGAACATTTTTTTTTTAAGATTTTTTTATTTATTCATTTGAGACACAGAGATACAGAGAGAGAAGGAGAGAGAGAGAGAGCATGAGCAGGGGGAGAAGCAGACTCCCTGCTGAGCAGGGAGCAGGGCTCGAGCCCAGGACCCTGGGATCATGACCTGAGCCAAAGGCAGATGCTTAACCATCTGAGCCACCCAGGCACCCCTGAAGAACATGCTTTTTAAGGTGGACCTGTGAGTCCAGTGACACTTGAGGCAGCATCAAAGACAGCCTCCCTTCCAGGGCTCACAAAATCAAACCTTCACCAAGCTACAAAGGAAAACTCTATCTCTACATTTCTCCTCCAAGCATTGCTGTGCCTTCTGGCTCATAAGTCAGAGCATCTGAATGAGGGAAACTTTCTCCCTGGCTCAGTCTCTCTCCTTTTCTCTCACTCTCTCAAACAAACACACAGAATTTCTTACAAGATATTTTTCTTTCTATATCGCAGTCTCCTTTTTTATGTTTCCAAATTTTAAATTTAAAAGACTTACCTATGCTGGGAATTGTTCAGTGATGTTGATTAATGAGACTTATGCAAAAAAGGACAGTCTTACCGATGCACATATCTATTTGGCAAGGCAGAAGTGATTTATAAAAAGGCTGGTGACACTCATATAAAGGCAGCTTTCGTGTGGCAAGTGTAAAGGCAAAAAGAAAACCTGCTACCAATTGAATGACAAAATCTTTTGCTATTTTAAGAGGAGAGTAAATGCCACCCAAGCTTCAACTCGAAGTCCACCTGTGGGGAATATGCCATCTCAGTTGGGGCGCCCAGGGTGAGCTTGTATTAACTGTTCTTGATCCCTGAAACTCAGCTTCAGGTTAGGTTGGCTGTTTTTTGTCTAATCAATATTTATGGGTCTGCCAGTCATGAACTTCTCTCAACTTCATTGAAGCTCTATACATTTTGTAGATTTTTTTTTTCATCTAGATGACCCACTGGGCAAAGAGTATGTAATATCAAGCTTCTTTTATTTATCCTAGAAGAATATATTTCACATTTTGTAAGACATGTTCTAAGAAAACTAGACTTGGGAAATTGGACTTCACTCTTGGGCTTTCAGAACTATTTTCCAGTGCACTAGCCTCAATCATTATTGGTCTTGTTCCTGAGACTCAGTGTAGTTCAGCATAAACAGGAGTCCAGCTTTGTCTCCAGACCTTTCCCTGGCAATGCACAACCTATCAGACAGAATGGCTGTGGTGAATTGTCAAACCCTTTCAATGACCGCAGAACATCGTACACATTGCATGGAATGACTGCGCAAATGCTTCCACCTGTCACATCAGTTAAAAGTTCACTCTTGCATTCTTCCCACCTGTATGGGTCAAGATAGGCTTGGTGCCATAGACTGAATGTTTAAGTCCCCCCATCATATGGTAGTTAACCACAGTTGCAGCAATTTACATCAACAAAGGTTATTTCCTGCTCAGGCTGCATGTTTGTAATGGGTCAGGTGAAGCTCTGTTCCATATCATCTTCACTCTTAGGGCCATGTTAATGGAATAACCTCCATCTTGAATCTTGCCTGTCTTGTGGTAGACGGAAAAGGAATCATACTAAAAACTATGAAAATGGCTTACTCAGAAGTGACACACATTTCTGCTCAAATTTCTTTAGCTGAAGCAAGGCATATAGTCAATATGTTCTAGTCAATAATCCTCCCTTAAGGAGGGAGGACCATTGGGAGGGAAAATGGAATCTTTTCTATGACAGAGAACTAACATGATCCCTCAGGTTATGATGAGAACACAAAGAAGCAGGAGTAAAGTTGCCACTGAAACATCCTAAAACTGGTCCTTTGGGTAAGATGTGTCTGTGTAGTGGACTGATTGGGGAAAACTACTTTGTGATGAAAATAAACACTGGAAATTTCTAGAAAAGAGGAGAGCAGCAGTACCTATTTACCACATGTTCATTATGTGTACAGGTTAAGAATTTTAGCAGAGCAGGAAAGAGATAATGAAGGGCTTAAACTGTTAGACCCTTGGAGACTCTTCCCAGAATAGTTTTTGTAGAGGACAACAGGCATCAACAAAATCAGAGAGCCTGAGCTCTGCTTGAAATCAACTCTCTCCCAGGCTGAGGATCAGCAAAGTCAAGGATGGCCTGCCTTTTTTTTTTTTTTTTTAATTTTTTTATTGTTATGTTAATCCCCATACATTACATTATTAGTTTTATGGGATGGCCTGCCTTTTGAGAAGGAAACTGCCCTGTATGGTGAGCAAGAGATAGGACTGTGTATGGCACTGATTGGGGGAAATGTTTTTCAGTGAACAGAAGCACCAGACATTTCCATGTAGAATGGAAATTCCCTTTCCTCCCAAAAAGGAAAGCAGCAGCTGAGAGTGGGTGAATGTGAATTGCAGAGAAAGAAGAACAGAGAACACTAAGAAATGGAAAAAATAAAGGAAATTGAGAAGCTTAAGTTGAGGAGGGGGAAGGAAATTGCAGGTGGGATGAAGGCAGCAGACAGAACAAAGCCTGGATAAGAACTGGAAGATGATAAAGAATCAGGTGAAGGAGAGATTTTACTAAAAAAGGTTGGCAGTGCTAAAAAGGGGATTATGAGAAGTAGTGAGAATAACAGCCTTACTTTCTCAAGTCAACAAAATCTTCAGATCCTTCTATGGCAGGCTCTGTACAGGTCCTGAGAATGGAAAGTTGAATAATGCACAGACCCTTACCTCCAGAAGCTTATATTGTAATATGGATGATGGTCAATAAATAGAAAAATTCAATATTGTGTGATTAAGTACAAACAGAATTAAATTCAAGATGGTAATAGAACACAGGAGAATGGCATCTAGGCAAAGAGAGACAAAAGTAATGGAGGAAAATCAAGAGAGATTTCCTGGGATGGTAATACTTGACTATCATATTGAAGGATAAACAAGACAACTATATGAGGAAAAGTTAGAAAATTTGCACCTCTTTGCATGGCAAAGAGCAGATGCAAGTGCATAGAGATATCAGAGCCATTGAATGGAAGGCCATATTCAGGGAACTCAGCACAAGATGTGTTGTGTGGCTGAAGCTGTGAGTGGAGAACACTCAAATGTGAATCACAGGCTGGGGTCCTTGTGTCAGCTCTGCCACTAATAAGCTGAAAATTGAGCGAAGATTCAACTTCTCTGGGCCTCAGTTTATTTCTGGGAAAAAATGATGGTGTTGAAGGAAGTGGTGTCTAAGACCCCCTTGATACCAGACATTATAAAAGGTCAAAGTCAAGAATTTTCAGTGGAGGGCTAAACATCTGCAGCACTTATTAATTAGCTGTTAGAGCAAAGGCATTAAGAGGAGAGATATTAAGTCCTGAAGAAGGAAGCTCAAAGGTTGTTCAGGTCATTTATTTTAACTCCAACTTCCCACATTCAGTATCCCTTCTGCTCCCTTCCTTGATAGAATTGTGTTTGAAAGCTCATTACCACTGGGGGCAGCCTTTTTAAATGACAGGACATTTTGATGTCTGGAAATGCTCCTTAGACTGTGCTGAAAGATCATAGATGAGGCATGACAGCCCCTGGGGCATCTCCAAACTCCCCTGCAGGTGCTTGAGAGATGTCACTGATTGCAGAGAACAGGTGCACTGGACATTTCCACCCAGAAGAAAGAAGGTGCAGCAAGAGTGAGCAAACATGGATTGCAGAGAGGAGAGGAAGAATGTTAGGAAGTGGAAAAAGAAAGGAAGTTGAGAATCTGAGGTTGAAGAAAGAAGAGAGGACACCGATTAAGGTAAGGGTAGCAGAGAGAATAAAGCTAGAGAGAGGGTGGATGAAAAGGAACCAAGGTGAAGGAGAATGTATTTTTCACCCATAAAGTTCAGTAATGCTTTTAGAATTGCAAATATGCATTTAAATTTAATAATACAATTATGGTATATTAAATGTCAAATGACTGTTACAGAAAAGCACTTAAAATTAATACATATGCATGAGATAAATCCTGTCTAGTTGTCAAGGTCTGAATTCAAAGTTACATAAGCCAGGCTTTTGCACTGAATTTTCTTACAGCTTAAGGTTGCAAAGATCTATGAATTTCATTGGTATTTAACAAAGAAGCCTGAGCAAAGCTTAGAACCAGAAGATGGGTGTCCAGTGAACAGCCAAGCCCAAATGCTATTAAAATCAAAGTAAAATTGAAGGCAATGATGATCTTCATCACTTGTCATCATCATCACCATCACAATTGACAAATTCACCATCACGATTGACAAATAGTTATTGAGGTCCCTAAGTATAGCTCTTTATTACCAAGGAGTCACTCTTTCCTTCCTTCCTTATAAAAAATACCATGTTAACTATATAAATAATATATAATTAATAATATAAACAATAATTATATATTATATATTACTAATCATATATTATTAATTATATATTAATATATAATTTATAAATATATAATTTTATAAATATATATCCAGGAAAGTTGTCACCAACAATATCCCTCCACCAATTCTACTTTTCAGAAGTAACTAATTTGAGAGCTTCTGAACCTTTTTCTTTTTTTTTTTAAAGATTTTATTTATATATTTGAGTGAGAGAGGGAGAAACAGGCTTCCCGCAGAGCAGGGAGCCCGATGTGGGGCTCAATCCCAGGACCCTGGGATCATGACCTGAGCCGAAGGCAGACGCCTAACGACTGAGCCACCCGGGTGCCCCTGAACCTTTTTCTTCACAGAAATCTTTTTCAAAGAATTTGTGAAATACTTCTAGAGGACCCATAATTTTGTTAAGAAGCTAACAATGGACAGTGGAAGACACAACAACCATACTTCACACACATGTATTCTGTGCACAATGGGGTTCTGTGAGAGGGTCATCACATCCCCATGATCGGAGACTCTTGGAAAATATCCCTCCTGGGCTTATTCTTTTTTTGGAGTAACTCAGTTCCTCACAGTTGTGGGACTATGTCCCTATTTCCTTGCCAGTTGCCAACAGGGGGCTGCTTTCAATCCCTGAATGACACCTATATTCCTTGATACATGATCCCCTTTATCTCCTTATCTAAGGTAAACTGTGCTGTGTACACAAGGAGAGTGAGTAGAAAATCTTGGAGGCCACCTTAGAATTCTGCCTACCACAAACCTTCTTTTGACTTTGGAACCAATACAAAATAAAATACAGGAAATGATGAAGCTGATTACAGAATGTGATCTTTGGACTGTGACAGAATGGGCTTACAGATATTCCCTTACCAAATTAACCACTTTACTTTCCCCATCCCTGACAACATGTACAATTTCAGGCCTCCCCAGGACAGGAAGATACTGACTTAATGAACATACCTCATGGCAGAAGAATAATCCAGAATGCACTTTCTGTGTAGCCAGGCAAATCTGAGAAAAACAAAAGTGAGAGTTGGGACTGAATCATTCTGCTCCCTGAAATAGTTCATGTATTCCTCCATGTTCTCTCTTTCATCATAATTGAGCAGAGCAAGAGGGAGGAATCAGAAAATGGAAGAAGTATGAATTGCCAAGTCCAATCTGACCCACAGTGGGCTTTTTGTGAGTAAAGATTGAACTTTTTTTTTTTTTGCATTCATCACTAAGATTTGGGGTAGTTTGTTATAGTAGCCAACAGTGAATTCTCTGACAAACAGCCAAAAGATTCTTTATAAACTTAGCATACTTTACCAGTCTTATCTCCCGTCATATAGCCCATATGTTTTCATTAATGTTGTTACCTTAATCATCACCTGAAAAATATTCAGCCAGTGAGTGACACCTGGAGTGTTGTTTCTCCCCATTCTCCTTATTATCTCTTTCTGTATGTATCATTCAGAATCAAAATGCAGTATAATTGTAATAGCGTTGTATGGTGATAGACGGTATCTACAGTTGGGGTGGGCATAGCATAATGAATAGAGTTGCCAAATCACTATGTTATATACCTGAACCTAATGTAAAATTCTGCATCAACTATACTTCAATTTAAAAAAAATGCAATACCTGGGGCCCCTGGGTGGCTCAGTTGTTAAATGTCTGACTCTTAATTTTGGCTCAGGTCATGATCTCAGAGTTGTGGGATTGAGCCCCGTGTCAGGCTCTGTACACTGGGTGTGGATCCTGCTTGAGATTCTCTCTCCCCACACTCTCCCTCAAAAAAAAAAAAAAAAAAAATGCAATACCGTTAAAAAAAAAATCCCACTTTTTAAAAATTACCTGACCAAAAAATTGTTTCCAAGTATTAAAATATACCATAAATCTGTGTTAAAATATATGAAAAAAATGGACAAATAAAAAGAATATAATCTTTAACATCTGAATATATATCAAAATTTAGTATATGGCAATAATAAAGACATTTCAAATCAGTGAGTAAAAATAATACAGTTAACACATTACGTTGAAAATAGTCATTTGGGTAAGGAATGAGATATGGATCATTTTCATCATTATAACTAAGTATTTAAATACCAGATTAAACATAAAATCACCAGGAGTGAATAGGTACCTGGCTTATTTAAATCTTAGCATAGAGAAGACCTTCCTAAGCATAATTCCAACACAGAATAGAGAAATGATAATTCACAAAGACTTCATGAATCATTAGAAAAAATTAAAAATCTAATAGCAAAATAGACAAGATACAAGAAAAGCAAAGCACAGATTAAAATGGTCCCAAAACATGTGAAAATATTTTCTTCATTTCATCTGAATTTAAACTTCATGAAGGCAGGATTCTTTTCAAGTCTGTTTATCAAGATACCCTAACAACTTAGTTTAGTCCCTGGTAAGCATTAATTTGATAAGTAAATGAATATATGAATCAATCAATAATTAAATAAATATAAGTCTGTGGCTATTTTTTGTTTTTACTCATTAGGTTAACTTTACTAAAAGACTGTTGATATACAATGCCAACTTAAACTTTCTGAATAAGAATTTCCAAAACCCTTTTACAAATAGGAGTCATATAGGAAACAATTAACAGAATAAATAATCTAACAACATAAATATTTGTTTTATAAACTTGGGTAAATATGAAAAAAAAATCATACTTTTAAACACATCTGTGTATGGTATGTGAAAGCAACAAAAACTAGATGAACTAAAATTCCAGAATGAGAACTACCTCGAAATAAACTATTACCAATTGCCTTTCATTTTGTTCCTTGGGGGATTTATCAAATCTGGGTATGTATTGAGCCAAAGAAGGAACAATACTATGGGAAAGAGTAATTAGCAAAGCTTTTAGTGGTGATACAGGAATAGAAAACTATATTGGGTATTACTTTTGACCTAACTGTCCTTTGGTTTTGTAATTTCAATTATACATGTATTGCAATAGCAATATCTAAAGCCATATCTTTTGATTATTTTCCAAAAATACTTAAAGACATCAACCCACAGATTCAATAAGCTCTGAGAAACCCAAGTAGAATAAATGTAAAGAAAACCACATGTTGGCACGCTATAGTAAAGTTTCTAGAAACCAAAGGCAAACTCATATATGTTCAGCAGAAGACAAACATCCAAACGTTCAGATCTACAGTATCTGAAATAGACAACATTGAAAACTACCTAACTGACCTTGAGCAGCATAATGGAATACTATAAAGCAAGGAGAGTGAACTATACATAATAATAAATATTGATACGACCTATAAACAGTGTTCAACAAAAGTATCCAGTCACAAAGGAATATATATGATCCCATTTATAAATACTATAAAGTTGTCAAAACTAATTAGACACAGGTTTTATTTTCAGAGAAGTAGTGACTAAATGGATATCTGGGTTGCTGGTAATGTTCTTAATCTCATACTGTTGATACAGATTGTTTAGCTCAGAAAATTCAGACTGTACATGTATGAAATACACATTTCTGTATGTGTATTATACTTCCATAAAATGCTTTAAAAATAATTCTGGGAATTGGAAAAGTCCAATTTTTGACCATAGGAATAGATAGCAGAATTAGAATAGAGGTAAAGTTCATTGGAGTTGAGAATTTCAAGAATATAAGCAGCCAAATGTTGGATACACTGTTTAAATGGACATTGGCTCCTCCACATAAGGGCAGAACTTGAGAAAGCCTGTAAGCCAGCTGTTAAAATGAATAGAGTGGAATGAAGAGGTTGGAATGCAGTATTCCTGAAAATATTCATAGGGTAGCTTTGGGCAAAGAGTAAGAGCTTTGAACAGGACAGTGAAAAGTAAAGATTTGGAATTAGAAATATGGAATAAAAAGAGAGCCTATCTCCCCAAAACATGACAAATGGGTTGTGATAAATAAAGATCCCTCACTTTGGAAGAAGGGAGGTCAAACAAAAGACTCAAGATAGAGCTATATTTTTGTTAGAGTATGAAACAGAGGTGACATGTAGAAATACACTTAGGAATATAGGAAATACTTTGTATCATAGGAAATGGGCTCCAGAGACTATGCTAGAAAGATTTGAGAGGGAAAGGAGTAAAAGGTAGTATGTAGGGTTAGAGGTGAGAGACAAGGATACAGAAAGAATGAATAAACAGAGGAGCCAAAATATTAGATGTTACCAAGGATAACAAGCTTCTGAGGAGTAAAAGGTAGTATGTAGGGTTAGAGGTGAGAGACAAGGATACAGAAAGAATGAATAAACAGAGGAGCCAAAATATTAGATGTTACCAAGGATAACAAGCTTCTCAAGCCATGTGAGTCTAACCTTGATTATTCAGTTTGTGGCATATACTTTTCAAAGTACTTGGAGATAGTGACATATGCTGATAGTGGTATGTGTGGGGAATGAGAGGGCAAAGTGGTGCCTTCTCTTCATACTATAGCTCCAACCTTATATTAAACTTAAAAGAGGGGTACCTGGGTGGCTGAGTCAGTTAAGTGTCTGACTCTTGATCTCCACCCAGGTCTTGATCTCAGGGTCATGAATTCAAGCTCTGCCACAACTGGGCTCCACACTGTGTGTGGAATCTACTAAAAACAAACAAAACACAACAAAACAAAAACGACCTTAAAAGACCTCAATAACTTTGATCTGGTATGATAGATGCATTGGAGATAACTTACTCCAAGCATGCATAATATAAGAACCCTTCTATAACATCCTTGAAAAGAAATCCTCTACTCTCTCCTTTAATACTCCAAGCAATGGAGAATTGACTGCTTCATGCAATTTTTCTCTTCAAATAATTCCAATTATTAGAAAGTTCTTCCTGGGGCATCTGGGTGGCTAAATCCATTAAGTGTCCGACTCTTGGTTTTGGCTCAGGTCATGATCTCAGGGTTATGGAATCAAGCCCCATGTCGGGCTCCATGATCAGCATGGAGCCTGCTTGTCCCTCTCCCTCTGCTCCTCCCCCTGCTCTCTCTCTCATAAATAAAAAAAGAAATAAAATCTTAAAAAAAAAAATTCTTCCTAATCTTGAGTCCACATCTGCCTCCATGTCATTCCCATATATTAGTTTTGGTTCTGCCTGCTGGAGCCAAACAGAGCAAGCCTGCTTCCTGTTTCACATGACAGCACATCAAATATTTATTGACAGTTTGCATGTCACCAGTGTTTTCTCCAGGCCAAACTCCCTTAGGTCCTAACTGTCTCAGAAGCAATGGACTATGGCAACACAGATGATGTATCGTTCATTTCCAAACTACTAACACCTGTTTCAGATACTAAATGGTAGCACAATAAAGAAAATCCTGGTCAGCATTTACACCTGGGGTTCCACTGGCATACTGTATATGGAAAATTAAATGATTCATCTTCAAAGTTATACAATTGTACAGTGGCCTCCAATACCCCCAGTGGATGCATGAAACTGTGGATAGTATTGAATCGTATGTATAGTATGTTTTTTCCTGTACATGCATACCTATGATAAAGTTTAATTTATAAATTAGGCATAGTAAGAGATTAACAACAACAGCTAATTATAAAATAGAACAATTGTAAAAATATGCTGTAATAAAAGTTATGCAAACATGGTCTCCTCTCTCAAAATATTTTATGGTATGTACTCACCCTTCTTATGATGATGATGATGATGATGTGAGATGATAAAATTCCTATATGATGATATAAAGTAAGGTGAAGGACATAGGCACTATAATAAAGCATTAGGCTACTACTGACTTTCTGACAGGACAGAGCAAGGATCATCTACTTCCAGACTGCAGTTGACTAAAGGTAACTGAAACTATGCAAAACATAGTGTGGATAAGTGGGGACTACTCTATTGATAAATGCCTGCTCCACTTCTATTATTCAAATAGAAAATATACTATACACTACAGGTGCATATTGGTTTTAAAGAATCACAATTACAGTTTCATGGTTGATAAGCATCAGTTATAAAACACTGATTTTATGAGAATTGTAGGTCAAATGAACTGAACCATGAAATAGCAAATGTGTCTTAAGATAATATTCTGTCACAAAGTTATATTTGTACTCCAAAATTTTACTTTTGAAAACTTGGGAATAAGGAATTGCTTTAGGATGTTCAAACAATACCAAGTTTATCCAATTAATTTCTACTTGTTTCAGAAGTGTCCTTTAGACTCGAAGCAAGAAAGGCATGGGAAATTTATTTTTTCTCTCTAGTGAGATGGAATATCTACATGGGTTGAACAGTATGGCAATTATTGACTTTGGCTCTTTTTGCTTGCATTTCTAGCATGATTCACCACATAATGCAACTTTTCCCTAACCAACAAACTAAAAGTACCTTCTCTGAGCAAAATGCTTAGATGTTAGAGTGAATTGTGCAGGTGTGTATTCCACCATGCCTTCTTTAAATAGCTTCCAATATGGTTGAGGAGATAAGACTGAAACTTCAGTGTGATTAGCATAGAGTGATCAATTGTAGCAACAGTGAAGGCATGGATGATGTATATTATATATATATAATAACAGAGCTGCATGTGAATCCAGGCTTTACCATATATTAGCAGCATGGTCCTTGACCAATCACTAAAACATTATAAGCCAATATCAGGAGGATAATAGTGACTTTTATATTACGGTATTACATAGCCTCTTCTCTAATCTTCCTAGTCCCAAAATGACATGGAATATCACTGATTTCTCCCTCATTATTGAAAGTGGTTTTTGTCTAGGTGTCCATAACACCATATTCTTCTGGTTCTTCTACTCCACTGGCTGCCCCATCACCCAGTTGCATCTATTTTGCAATTTTTTCCCTCTCTTCCAGAATTCTCAAAGTTGAACTGCTTCAAGAGTTGGTCCTATAACATCTTGTCTTCTCTGGTTATTTTTTTTCTATATGTAATCTCATACAGTAACACAGAATTAAATGTCATCCATATGTCAGTGATATCCAAAATCATATCTCCAGACTTCATCTCCTAAGTTGCAAACTCTAGATCTAATTACCTTCTTAACATTTTTAAGGAATGCTGTATGTGTAATACATATCTTAAGCTAAATATGTCCAACACAGAAAACTGGATTTCCCCAACTTTGAATCTGTTCTTCCCTTACTCTTCCACTCTTAATAAATATAATCCTGTCCACAGAGTTCCTAAAGCCAAAGATGAGGCATAACTCTTGAATAATGTTCTTCTTCCTTTGGAGGATATCTATGAGAAAATCCAAACTATCAGAAAGTCATGTTGACTCAATTTCTAAAACATTCCCCATATGAGTTAATTCCTTCCACTTCCACTATGACTATAATTGTCCAAGTCCTGGCCTATCTTCTCTCACCTCGAGTAGATTTTCTAACTAGCCCCCTTCCCCCACTCTTGTCCCACATACAACAGAGATGCTAATCTTTAAAAATATTATAGCTAGGATAAGTCTACTCACCTGCCTAAAACAACAACCATAACAACAACAACAACAAAAACACAAACACATTGTAGAGGTCTTGGTCCAAGATGTCAATGTAGAAAGACCCTGAAATCACCTCCTCCATTGAACACACCAAATTACACCTATTAATAGAATAATTCCTCCTGAAGAACTGAGGACTGAATGAATAGCTACTGAATAACCAAAGATAGAACAGCAAGAGAGACAGAGACACAATAACAAAGTGAACTCCTACCCCACCCCCCAACACTGCCAACAGCAGTGGGGAAAGATACTACTGAGGGACCAGGAACAAATTCTTTTGTCCTTGGGCATATAAAAAAAGCTATGGTTTAAAAGAACAACTACCATAAAAAAAGAGACAGCACTAGAACTCTGTGAATCATTGAAGGAACTGTGAGAATGCTGTCCAGGCCAGAGGGACTGGAAAACAACACAGTTTACATTCCCACTCCACCTTAAAAGTCTAGGCTGGAGCAGGGTCTGGACACCATAATGGGTGGGTTGACTCATTACTGTAAGCTTGCGACCTCAGTGAGCCCAGAGTCCATAAGCCCACACCTGCCCACATTGCACTGGGACACAAAAAAATAGCCAAGGTTTAAAAGGGCCAAGAAGCTGCTGAAATACTCTCTCCCCATCCACCTTAAAAGACCAGGCTAGATCCCTACATTTGTATCTTTGGGGTAAATACCCAGTAGTGCAATTGCTGGGTCATAGGGTAGCTCTACTTTCAACTTTTTGAGGAACCTCCATACTGTTTTCCAGAGTGGCTGCACCAGCTTGCATTCCCACCAACAGTGTAGGAGGATTCCCCTTTCTCCGCAACCCCGCAACATCTGTCGTTTCCTGACTTGTTAATTTTAGCCATTCTGACTGGTGTGAGGTGGTATCTCATTGAGGTTTTGATTTGGATTTCCCTGATGCTGAGCGATGTTGAGCACTTTCTCATGTGTCTGTTGGCCATTTGGATGTCTTCTTTGGAAAAATGTCTGTTCATGTCTTCTGCCCATTTCTTGACTGGATCATTTTTGGGCTGGGTGATAGACATTGGGGAGGGTATGTGCTATGGTGAGCGCTGTGAATTGTGTAAGACTGTTGAATCACAGACCTGTACCTCTGAAACAAATAATATATTATATGTTAAAAAAAAAAAAAAAGAAGATAGCAGGAAGGGAAAAATGAAGGGGGGGAAATCGGAGGGGGAGATGAACTATGAGAGACTATGGAGTCTGAGAAACAAACAGAGTTCTAGAGGGGAGGGAGCTGGGGGGATGGGTTAGCCTGGTGATGGGTATTAAAGAGGGCATGTATTGAATGGAGCACTGGGTGTTATACACAAACAATGAATCATGGAACACTACATCAAAAACTAATGATGTAATGTATGGTGATTAACATAACATAAAAAAAAAAAAAAGGACCAGGCTGGAATGGGGTCTGGTTCATAGTGAGTTTGCAACCTTAGTGAGCCAAGGGTCCTCAAGCCCACACCAGCCTCTGTAGTGCTAGTGCACAGAAAAAAAGCAGTGGGTTTTTTATGAATTTTGTTATTGTTTTTTTAATTAAAATTTTATTTTTCTAATTGATCTAGTTTTGGTTTAATTTTTGTTCTCTTTGGTATTGTTCTTTTATGTTTTCCTTTATCTTCCCTTTTTAACTTTTTTCTTGTCTTATTTTCTTTTTTCTATTATTATTTATTATTTTCTTCTTTATGTAAAAGCAGCATTTTAAGAGAGTAACTAGAATATACAGCCATAGTTCCAGGCAGCCAGCAAAAGTCACCAAGCACACAGTCTACATAGGGGATACTAACACAAGACCACTCCTTCAAGTTTAAGAGAAGTCACCATTCCACCTAATCATAGAAACACACACAGAAATTCAAGCAAAATTGGGAGACAGAATATGTTCCAAAATAAAGAACAAGAAAAAAGAACTCAGAAGACTAACCAAATAACACAGAGATAAGCAATATGCCTGGTAAAGAAATTAAAGTAATGATCATAAAGATATTCACCAGGGTGGAAAAAAGAGTGGAAGATCCCAGTGAGACTTTCATAAAGAGGCAGAAAATATTAAAAAGAATCAATCAGAGTTGAAGAATTCAATAATTAAAGTTAAAAAAAAATAGTAGAGGGAATCAGTAGTAGACTAGAGGATGCAGAATAATATATCAACAATCTAGAAGACAGGGTAATGGGAAGCACACAAGATGAACAGCAAAAAGAAAAAAGGATTAAAAAAATGAGGATAGATTAGTGATCTCTTGTATAGCATTAAATGAACAAACACTTGCATTATAAGAGCAAAAGAAATGTATAGCAAATGTATTTGAAGAAATAAGAACAAAAATCTTCTCTAATCTAGGGAAGAAAAAAAGACATCCAAGTCCATGAAGCATAGAGAGTTCCAAAGAAGATGAACTCAAGGAGGTCCACACCACAGCAAATAATAACTAAAATGTCAAAGGTAAAGATAGAGAATCATTAATCAGCAAGAGAAACAAAAAGTTACCTACAAGGGAAAACCTATAAGGCTGTGAATTGATTTTTCAGCAGAAACTTTGCAGGCCAGAAGAAAGTGACATGATCTATTCAAAGTGCTGAATGGAAAAACCTACAACCAACAAGACTCCACTCAGCAAGAGTATCATTCAGATTGGAAGTGAGATAAGGAGTTTCCCAAACAGACAAAAGATAAAGGACTTTATCACCACTAAATCAGCCTTATGAAAAATGTCAAAGGAAAAGAAATGTCCATAATCAGACATAAGAAAATTATGAATAAAAAGATGTAAAATGTGGCAACATATACATAAAATGTGGAGAAGGGAGTAAAAAGGGAAGAGAAGAGGAAAAAGAAAAAAAATGCGCTTTTTTTTTCTTTTTTAGAATGTGTTTGAACTTAAATGACCATCAAATTAAAATAGACTGCTATTTACTTAGGATGTTATAGATGAACCTTGTGGTAACCACAAACCCAAAACCTATGATAGATACACAAAAAATAAAGAAAAGGAAATCCAAACATAACACTACAGAAACTCATCAATCACAAAGAGAGCAAGATAAAAAGAAAGGAAAAAGAACAACAAAAACAACCATAAAACAAATTTTAAAATGGTACATACCCATCAATAATTGCTGTAAATCTAAATGGCCCAAGTGCTCTAATCCAAAGACACAGGGTGGCAGAATAAATAAAAATACCAAGAATCATCTATATGCTGCCAACAAGAGACTCACCTCAAATCTAAAGACACATACATACTGAAAGTGAAGGGATAGAAAAACATTGATGCTATAAATGGAAGTGGAAAAAAAAAAAAAAAGGCCAGATAGCAATACTTATATCAGACAAAATAGACTTTAAAACAAAGATGGTAACAGGAGACAAACAAGGATATTATATAATAACAAAGTGATCAATCCAACAAGAGGAATTAATAATTATAAATATTTATGCACCCAACACTGGAGCACCTAAACACATGAATCATATATTAATGGACAAATACAATAATAGAAGGGAACTTTAACACCCCACTTACATCCATAGATAAATCATCCAGGCAGAAAATCAATAAGAAAACATTGTCTTAGAATGATACATTGGACCAAATGGACATTCCACCCCAAAACAACAGAACACACATTATTTTCAAGTGCACATGGAACATTCTGCAGAATAGAAAACATATTAGGCCATAAAGAAACCTTAATAAATTTAAGAAGAGAAAGCATACCATGCATCTTTTCTGATCAGAATGGTATAAAGCTAGGAATAAATCACAAGAAAAAAACTGGAAAAACCACAAACACATGGAGACTAAACAGTATGATACTAAACAACCAATGAGGGAACTAAGCAATCAAAGAACAAATTTAAAAGTACATAGTGACAAATGAAAATGAAACACAACAGTCCAAAATCTTTGGGACAGAGAGAAAACAGTTCTGAGAAGAAACAAGAAAAAGCTCAAATAAACAATCCAACCTTACACCTAAAGGAATTAGGAAAAGAAGAACAAACAAAGCCCAAAGTGAGAAGAAAAAAGGAAGCAATAAAGTCAGAACAGAAATAAATGACATGTGGGGATTGGGCCCCACATCGGGCTCCCTGCTCAGTGAGGAGTCTGCTTCTCCCTCTCCCTCTGTCCCTCCCCCAGCTTGTGCTCCATGTCTCTCTCTCTCTCTCAAATAAATAATAAATAAAATCTTTTTAAAAAATGTCCATATTACCCAATGCCTTCTACAGATTTAATGCAATCTCTATCAAAATACCAACAGCATTTTTTTAATAAAACTATAACAAAGAATCTAAAAATTTGTATTGAACCACAAAAGACTTCAAATAGCCAAAGCAATCCTGAGAAAGAAAAACAAAGCTGGAGGTATCACAATACAAGATTCCAAGATATACTACAAAGCTGTAGTAATCAAAACAGTATGGTATTGGCACAAAAACAGAATAGGAAAAAAACCCACAACTATATGGTCAATTAATCTATTACAAAAGAGACAAGAATATACAATTTGGAAAAGACAGTTCAATAAATGAGGAAATTGGACAGCTACATGTAAAAGAATGAAGTTGGTCCACTTTCTTACACCATACACAAAAATAAGCTCAAAATGAAGTAAGGACCTCAAAGTGAGACATGAAACCATAAAATCCTAAAAGAGAACATAGGCAGTGATTTCTCTGATTGGCTGTAGCAACATTTTTCTAGATACATCCCCTAAGGAAAGGGAAACAAAAACAAAAATAAACTATTGGGGCTACATCAACATAAACAGCTTTTACACTGCAAAGGAAACCATTAACCAAACAAAAAGACAATCTCCTGAATGGGACAAAATACTTGCAAATGATATGTCTGACAAGGGGTTAGTATCCAAAATATATAAAGAACTTACTTAACACCAAAAAAACCCCAAAACCCCAATTAAAAAATGGGCATGGTGATATAACATAATAAAAATAATGCCAGTTGAGACAGTATGGATGGACCTGGCGGGTATTATGCTAAGTGAAATAAATCAGACTGAGAAAACCAAATACCATATGATTCCATTAATAAATAAAAAGCAGAATCAGAACTATAAATACAGGGAACAAACTGATGGTTGTCCGAGGGCACACAGATGGGGGACTGGGCAAAATAGGTGGACAGAGGGAAGTAAGGCCTCCAGTTATGGAATGAGTAAGTCATGGGTATAAAAAGCAGAGCATAAGTAAGATAGCCAATGATATTTTAATAATAATGTAATGGGACAGATGGTAACTATACTTGTGTTGGACATAGCATAATACATAAATGTGTCAAATCACTGAGTTGTATACCTGAAACTAATGTAACATTGTGTGCCAAGTATACCCCCCCCAAAAAATAAGCATATAAAAAGCAGAATCAGATCTATAAATATAGGGGACTTACGGTTATATGTAATGTAACACTGTGTATCACCTATACTCAAAAGATAATAATCTTTTTAATTAAAAAAGAACACTGATCATTCTACATTTTATACTAAATATTGAAACTCTTCACATGACCTATGAGGCCTTACAGTATCTGATCCAGCTATTTCTCAGACATCACCTCCTCTAACTCTCCGTTCTCTTGCTGTTTCCAGTCACACTAGCCTCATTGAACATGGTGAAGGCTCAATTAGTCTTGGAAACCTTATAGTAGATGTTTCCTCTACCTACAACTGTGTTCCACATCTCTTCATGGCTGATTCCTTCTTGTCATCCATATCTCTTCTAAGAAAACTTCCTTGAGTGTAAAGTAAATGTGACAGAAATGAGAATGCTCTCAGACACTCAACCATAGGGAACACAACTGAACCAACTGTTGTATTTTGGTGTTCATCACTGTCTTTGCACCAAAGTCATGCCTCCTCCAAATAATGATTGAGTTTGACAGAGACACTAAGGCACACTCATTGCTAGGAGACATAGAACTCCCCTGATAGCCATCTTTAGCTTGAAGACTCACAAATGGCTTTGCCAAACCATAGACTGTACAACAATCTATGACACATTTGCCCAAACTTCCTTTCTCTCTCCTTCACTCAGGGTCATACTTGCATCAAGGTATTCAGTTCCCTCAGCTTTCCTCATCTCCCTCCCTATTTTCCCTGACGTAGGCACTTCCACTAGTAAAAATCTTGCAGATTTTAGCCCTTTTCTTGTACCCGTTTTTCAGAGAACCCCAATTAAAACCCCAATAAAAATATTTGATTCTGAGACATTAATGATTTTTAAAATCTGCCTCATAACTTAAAAATCGTTTTATTGTTACATTATTCAGCCCACCTACAACATTGTCCCCATTTTTTGCATTAGGAGCTGAGGCTCAGAAAGAATAAATGACTTATGCTAAGGATCATAATAAGCAAATGTAAAAATAGAACTTGCCTTCTAACCCTAAACACCTTCCACTATATCTACTGTATGCCCTCCTGTGTACCAAGGAGGGTTTCAGAGATGCCTGGAAAGACTGAAAACTCCACCAGATCTGCATCCAAATTATGCTCTAAGGGTTTGTACTTTGGTTGTGACTGACCCTAGGGTTATGCATTTAGTTGGGGAGGACAGAATGCTTAGCATTTTTATTATACATGACATTCTTCTGCGGCAATAACACATACAGTCTTTACATTATGCAAATGCATTTTCTTCTGGCCTCTCATTATTTTAGTGAATGAAGTCTACCAAAGGTCAATGTCTTGTTCAGCAGTAGGGTGGATGCCGGCTGGCAGTGTGACGGGACAAAAGCTGCAGTCCATTAGCAGTCACTGTCAGCAGTAAGCTGTGATCCTACCTCTACTGCCCTAGCAGAGCCATTTCGCTCTCCCTTCACACCAGCCTGGAAGAAAGAATTTCCTCTCCTTTTGATATTTGAAACCCGGATCCACCTACTTGTCCAAATGCCCAGCAGAATTGCTGCTGGCTGTTTGGAAGGGTCACTTTATCAAAACTTTACTGTAAAGACTTTCCGCTCCTTCACTCAGCTATCATTCCTGCACCAATACTCCTGCTTCTTGCTTCTCAAGAAGATTTAACAAACCTCAGAGAGGCCAGGGAGCGCAGCCACCAATTTGCAAATCCTGAAATATCCAAAGTAACAGGAGTTCTCAGTAGTACCAGTTCTACTCTATGAGATTTGGGTGGCAAGCCATCATCATTTCCTTTGGAAAAGCCCTGCTCTGGGACGCCTGGGTGGCTCAGTTGGTTAAGCATCTGCCTTTGGCTCGGGTCACGATCCCAGTCCTGGGATCAAGTCTAGCTTCTCCCTCTGCCTGCTGCTTCCCCTGCTTGTATGTGTGCACTCCCTCTGACAAATAAATAAATAAAATAAAATAGAAAAGAAAAGCCCTGATCTTCCAACATAACACACATATAAACTTTGCGCCATTTCTTCCAGTACAAGTTTTCTTCTAAATTTTATATTTAGGTGTATTTTCACTTGATGATATATAAGGCATAGCAGGAAACTATTTTGGGGGAAAAAAAACATGTAAGGAAAGAAAAAGCAGTTTGCTGTCAGAATCACAGGAAAAGTGCCATATATTTAAAGGATGAATACATGGTGGGATTCTAAAATAATGGGACTGATTTTCAAGTGTACTTTATATATACCTCTTTAAGAATCTGATTCATTTCTTATTTTTTAAGATATTTTATTTATTTATTTGAGATAGAGCAAGAGAGTGAGAGTGAGAGCACAAGCCGGGAGACAGGGGGAGAGGGAGAAGCAGGCTCCCCACTGAGCAGGGAGCCCAATGCGGTGCTAGATCCCAGGACCCGGGGATCACCACCTGAGCCAAAGGCAGCCGCTCAACCAACTGAGTCACTCAAGCATCCCTGACTCATTTTTTTTAAAATTTGCGTCAACACTACTAATTTTATTATGTTTATCAAAGTTAGAGGATACACTGTAATTTTATACAAAATCTGGTTAATATGAAATGCCACTATTCTAAAATTTAAAAAAAAATAAAGTTTTCTGATAGAAACTTTTTATGAGAATCCATTCACTCATACAGTATTATCTTTTTGCAGAAAAAACTAAAATGCAAAGAGCATAATTAAGTTTCCCAAGGTCATACACCTGGTTAATGACTGAAAAGGGATTAGAATCCAGATTTGCTAGTACATAATTACTCTCATGCTCTGTACTCATCTTGCAAATATCTGAACACCATGGTATAGTCTGATTGGTTCATAACAATATAGTCCATATATGTACACCAAGGTAAGATGACTTTATCTTGGAAGTGTTGTGGTTTTGTTTTACTAGAAGTGTTCAAAGAGCAGCTGGGAACCAGCCATCAGAAAGTTTAGGGAGATTTCTAACCCTGGTTTGGAGAAGGTAGGACTTGATCGACCTTTGAAGAATGGAGTGAGACCAACCAAGAGAAGATAAGGGATTTAAAGTATAGTCCCAGAAAAGAGTGGGAACATTTGGGGGTAGTAACTATATTACTATGTACATAAGAGAGGCTGCAACACAGGCTGGAGAAGTCAGGGAGACCAAATGTGGGGCTCTTGAAGGCTTACTGGAGAGGAGATGCTAGTTAAGTGTATTGGACTCAAGTGGGAGCTGGCCTAGATAATGGCCAAGGCACAAAGTGGTTGGCAATGAGAGAGAGATCTTGGAATTTTTCAGAATCTGAATTTTTGTCCAGCCCTATGTCTGACACAAACTTGCAAGTCAGAATTTATATGGTCTTGCTGTACTCACAGGTAGGTTCACATTCCCTGTGACTTCTAAACGAAGCTTGTAGTCACATATGGGAAGGTGGTTTCTCTGAGAACCAAATGCACTTGAGCAGTAACACAAAATGCAGACTCAGGAATCATAGACTTGACCTCCTAGAACTGTTCTGGAATAGATAGAAGTAGCGTAGCATGGATTGATGCAAGAAGGAAGCTGAGGACTATGAAAACAATCAGGGCAACTCTTAGCAAGGAAAAGAAACAGTGAGAGGTTTACAGAGAGGGGACTTGAGGAGTCCAACACTACAGATAAGTAAAAAGAGTATGTAAAAAAAAATCATTTCCTCTTCCTTCTCCCCCTGGCTCTACTTCCCACTTTCATGTAAAAGGCTCAGGTACTATCATTCCTTACAAATACCTTTAAAGCAGATGAGAACCCAACTGAAACATGTGTCTCAGAAGCAGATACAACTTCACAGAAGTTCAAGGGCCCACAAATGACAATACAGACGGTTACCAGCATAAAACATGTAGAAAACCATCAAAACTCAGAGAAAAAAAAACAAAACCTGTTTTCATATTTAGCAAAAAAAAAAGTAGGCCAATAACTTAGGTATTTAAATTGATGCATGAACCCCACCGGGCAGGAGGAAATCCAATGTACTCCAGAACCAAATTACAAGGTAGAAAAGTTCAATTCACATAAATACATGGATTAACTGATCTGAGAACTGGGTTCAGTTGTCACCTTTGGGAAAATAAAATCTGTCATATTAATAACAAGAGTATTAAGATGATCCTCCTATTCAAATGCTAATCACAATAAGGGCTTTTCTACATGTTATCAAGCAAAATAAAACACTTTTCAAATATAAAGATTCTACAAACTTCATAATACCTCCAGAGCCTTATTAAAAGTGTTCACACATTTAAGTAAAATTAAATTCCAGCCTAATCACCTCAGGCAGATATCTTTCCATGTGAGGTGGCTTGCCCCCAGAGTCACATCTGAACAACCATACGCAGGGGATTTCACAGTGATTTATCTCTTGTGGCATTACATATATTGAATTCAGATTATTTATGTTGCAGAACTAGTGGTTTAATGATCTAGAGGCCATGTCCACAATCTTAGCACCTAATCACTTTGACCAGGGTGGAAGAATGCAGATACTAAAACAAAAACAAAAACAAAAACAACAAACAAACAAACAAAAAACCCAAAAAACAAAAAACCCCAGAAAACTTCCTAGAATAAGACTTATTTCTGGAAGGCAAGGCTGCCAAGCCCTTATACCTAAGAAGAATTACAGTTTATATTCAGAACACCGCAGCCTGGATTCTTCAGGTAGTTTGGAAATAAATGACAACCTCATTAGTCACAGAAGCTTACAGTCCTCTGCCCTCTGCACTCAAGCAACAAAGCCAAGGCCTCAATCCCAGATTGAGTTCCTTAAAGATTCCATTCAACTATCTAGTCTAGTGAGGAGCATCACGCAGTATTTAGCAAAGTCCTATGGATTTATTCTCATCACTGTATAAAGTATGTTAGGAGAGTGAACACTCAGCTGCAGAAACTACCAATTTCTCAGTCTCTGCGATTTAACACAGTAGAAGCATATTCCCACTCATCTCACAGTCCCTTGACTTTTGTTGGGCAGGATCCTGGTTCTTTACAACTTGTATCACCATCACGTTTGAGGGCCCCTCCACTGAATTATTTACATTCACTCACCCAACTAGTAAAGAGAGTAAGTATGGAAAATAAGGGACAAGAGAAAATGGATTGATAATCCAGTCTCTGCTATGTAAACTGCCTAATTTGTGTTTAAATTCAAAAAGAGGAATTTCATAGGAGAACATGGGAATGGTAGGACAAATTACAAAATTCCCTAGATAGGGGCGCCTGGGTGGCTCAGCTGGTTAATCATCTGCCTTCAGCTCAGGTCATGATCCTGGAGTCATGGGATCACTGCCTGGGCTCCCTGTTCAGTGGGGAGCCTGCTTCTCTCTCTCCCTCTTCTCCACCCACGCCCCCCACCCTGCTTATGCTCTCTCTTTCTCTCTCTCAAATAAATAAATAAAATCTTTAAAAAAAATCCCCTAGGTAAATTATAACTTCAACAAGGAAAATTCAAAATAAAAAGTTTATGCCCCACGCATCAATTCCCTCAGTCAGCCACTGATACACACCTTGTCCACCTGCTCTTTTTCACATCCTCAGGGCTGGATTTGAGCCACTGCAACCACCCCTATGCCCAAGAGCATGCAGGATACTGGGAGTGTGTTGGGAAGGGGAAATAATAAACAGAGGAACACAGTGTGGTGGGAGCAAGAACAGAGACATATTAAAAGGTGCTACCTCTTCTGGATTCTTCTTTGTGTCTGCTTAGTCTCAGAAATTCTTTGTGACAACAACACATTTGCCTTTGAATTGCCATTTCTTGGTCTCCTGGAAAAGGTGTGAGGACCTTGGAGTATCTATGTAAGAGCAAATAAAAGAGGGAAAATGCTTAAAATAGACTGAAAAAAATTAAACATTAATATCTAGTGTATAGCAAAAACCATTAAGGTATTCATTCCCTCTAGCCTAATCATTGTTTTCATGAGAACGTATCCTAAAGAAATCATTCAACAGAAGCAAATTGTTTGATAAATCAACAGGTCTATTGAAGAGTAAGTTATAATAGTTTAAAAATAGAAGAAGGAAGAGCCCAAATACCCAATACTAAACTTACATTTACTTGATGGGATATGATAGACTCATTAAAATCATACTAAGTTGCCACGTCAAAATGTTTATGTCACTGTTTTAATACAAGCAGACAATGAAATGTTTCTTTCACATAGAGTATAATACACATAAAAAATGAAAGTATTGCTTTATTGTGATGAAATGACAGGTAATTTTTTAATTCAAATATTATCTTTAATATTGCTACATCACCTTCTCGGTAATTAAAACATTTATACCATCTGCATGTGGGAGGCTAAACATACAATTTATTATTCATTCTGAAAAAAATTGTCATTTCACAAAATTACTAGCATTTGTCATCTAGGATTTTTTATTTGAGTTGCATGTCCCCCTTTTCCCCAACTGTATTGCTTTCTTCTTCACAGGATCCTCCCCCAAATCCTTTCTCCTGCAGAATCATAACATTCCCTTTGGCCCTCAGAGGGCTGGATTCCTGGGTAAAGGAGAAAGCCCATAGTCATATCCATTCCCAGCAGTCATGATTTGCCATCTCTTCCCTAAAATCCAGAAAATCCCTAAACTCTGGGGCAGAAGAAATTGTGTTTGCTCTGAGTCATACTTGAGGCAGGAGGTAAACAATAGTTTGAAGACACAACAATAAATGTCCTCTAGGGTTGTAGGGTTGAGAATTAAGTAAGATAATATATGTAAATTATCTGATTAGGAGCTGTAGTAAATTGCTTCAGGTCAAATTCTGATGGTTCATCTTATTGTGATATTGGGCAATTTATCTAAAATTTCTATGTCTCAATTATTCCATCATGTGAAGGACAAGAAGAGGAGAGGAGGGGAGCTGCTACCACACAAAGGCAGTATAAGGATTAAATGAGATAATGGATGCACTTGCTTAGAACCATCTTGGCATATTGTGTTTACTCAGATGGGTTAGCTATTTTCTCAGTAATAGTTATGAGGGTGGAAAGAGATTGTGTTTTCATTTAAATATGGGTGAATTATGTAGAACTGACCAGGTATAAAATTCCTCAACTTTCTGCCCTCCCTTCTGTAAGTCACCTGCATCTCAGATGACAGGTATCCTTGTTCTTACTTGTTCCACCTGTGTTCTTGTCCCCATCTCTTCAAATCTTAAATATTAACCCATAATTTTTCTCTCATATTTTCTTTATCTTCAACCAGTCCCATTTTGATTATCTATCCAAGCTTGTAAATATATTCAAATCTCTAACATTCTCTGGGAAAAAAAAAATATTTCCCAGATCATTTTTAAACCTACTCTTTCTTTCTCCTTCAATTTTAAACTCATTTCCCAGTGATAGCCATTTGCTCTGTTCCACTCAGTTTTCAATCTACCCTAAAAGTTTCTGGCCAGACCATTCCATTGAAACTTCTCTAACTAAAGTCATCAATGAACTTCATATCAGGAAAGAATATTTTTCATTACTTATTAGATTTCTCTGGTAAATCTAATATAATTTTATGATGTATTTCTGTTGTTTATGTTTATTTTCTCCAGTCTTTCATTCTGACTATCTACCTCCTTGGCTTCTGTGATTCTAACCACATCTTTTTATCTGCACTCACTACTCTACTACTTTTTCATTTCCAGATTCCTCCTCCATCAAACACCAAGACTCAGCATCCCCCAAATTCTGAGCACTGCTCTTCTCTCTCACAAGAAATGCTCAATAAGTCAACCTCAAGTGACTGTTGGTTTTACCTATGATGCTGAAATTGATAACTTCCAAATCTATATTTCTATCCTTGACCAGTACCCTGAACATATCAGACTCAGAGTAAAATAGCACCCAGCCTGTACATATTGACAATAAATATTTGTGAAAAAATAATAAAAAAGAATTTTTATTACAGCATCTCAATGTCCCAGACCTGCCCCAAAGGCTAAAATTAACCTAAGGAGAAATTCCTGAGAAGGAGCAAAGCCTTCTCTGTATTACTGGTCTCTGAATGGCTACAACATACAGCCATTTACGCAAATCAGGGATGTGGAAGTCATCAAAATCCTTCAGTCTATCCTCTTTCCATATTATTCTCCTTCAAGGTATCAGCAAATATTGATTTCACTCCCTGGTATTTCCCAAATCTATTTTTTTCCTTTCTATTTTACCTCTGCTGCTCTAGTTGATGTCATCAGTTCCTACCTAAAGTATTGCAGTAAGGAGCCATCTAATCAGTCTTGCCTGAAACTTTGCACTGTCTGAAATCCACTCTGCCCTCCAGAAAATTTACCTAAAACACAACAAATGACTGTACCACATATTTCTCTCTACAGAACTTCAGTGGCCTTTGATTACTTACAGGATAATGTGCCAGATTTTCAGCGTGCCATGCCCCTTCCACAATTTTTGCTCTTTGACTCACCTTGCTATGAACTTTGCCATTTTTAAGACTTATTTTCTGTAGTACAGCATACTAGATAATGAAAAGTCTCAGTCTGAAAATACTCAGGCATTCACAAAAGCAAACACAAACTCTGTACCCTCAGAACTTTCCTTCAACAACAGCCTCAAATTAAAAAGATTTAGATTATGACATCATAGGCAAAACTCACTAAACATACAAGAAAAGAAGGCGTCATGTACAAGAGTAGACAGAAACAACAGATCATAGAATCAGATGTCCAAATACCTTAACTGTGGAATTATGAAAACTGAATATAAAAAAATATGTTAATAAAAGGGAAATTTTAAATGTAAGAAAATATAAAATGCCAGACTTATTTGAAAAAAAAAAAAGCCAAATATGTCTTGTGGAAATAGAAAGTATAGTATTAGAAGTTTTGAAAAATCTGTAATGGAAGATTTAAAGGTAAATAGACATGACTGAGGAAGTAACTGATGAATTGGTCTAGAATGTACCTTAAAAAGATGGGAAATATGAGAAAGAGGTTATAAGACAAAGTGAGAATATCCATAATGTATCTAATCTGATTCTAGAATGAGAATAGATAAGGAATGAATAGAAGCTATATTTTAGGAGATAATGACTAAAATTTTTCTAGAACTATTAACAGTTATAAATCAATAGCTTCAGGTAAACCACACATCTATTTTACATATCAGAAACAAGGAGATGACTCTAGAAATAGCTATAGTAAAAATACAGATTACTTACAGAGGAACAATTATTGGAATGGCAACTGCTTTCTGAGCTGCAACAATGAAAACTGGAACACAGTGTAATAAAATATTCATTGTCTAATAGGCAATAACTTTCAATGTAGAGTTGTGTTCACAGTAAATGTATCTTTCAAGAATGATGTGTAATAAAGACAGTTTTTGACAAGAAAAAGGTGTGAATTTGCTACCAGCAGATCTCACATACCACTGGTGAGAATGTAAATTTATATGACCAGTTTAGAAAACAGTTTGGGATTACCCAGTCCAGTACACTTGGACATGGACATACCCTCACACCCAAGTTTTACTCCTACACATGCTCCATAGGAAAAACTCTCCTATATGTGCACTAAGAAAAATATACTAGGATATTCATAGTGGATACAATGTCAATAGCATGATATTAAAATGGGTAACTATCATTATAATATAATTAATACAGTGTAACAAATGGGTAAATCACAAACTGAAATAAGGCAAAGAATATATGTAGTATGACCCATTTATATAAATTTTCAAAACACATGGAAAGTTAATAATTATTTAGAGTCAGAAATATATGTTAAAAATACAAAAAAAAATAAAATCAAGAATCTGATAAATACAAAAACGAAGACAATGTTATCTGAGTGGGGTGGAAAGCAATGGAATGGGAAGAAATATATCATGGGCTTCAAGAGTCGTGATCAGGGGAGCCTGGGTGGCTCAGCCATTAAGCATCTGCCTTTGGCTTGGGTCATGATCTCAGGGTCCTGGGATCGAGTCCCACATTGGGCTCCCTGCTTGGCAGGAAGCCTGCTTCTCCCTATCACACTCTCCCTGCTTGTGTTCCCTCTCTGGCTATCTCTCTCTGTCAAAAAAATAAATAAAATCTTAAAAAAAAAAAAGAGTTATGATCATTTTTAAATGGAGCATGGGATACATTAGTGCTTACTATATTGTTATCCTTTATATCTTACCTATATTTTATAAATATTCATATGTATCTACCCAATATTTAATTTCAAAAGTTGAAGTGAAGGAAAGGCATCCACTCCACACTCTTGAGTTTTCTTCCAAATTGCCTGTACACAAGCTTGTCCTTCTTGGAATATGCTCTCTCCTATTTTTGCCTGGCTAATACTTGTACTTACCTTTACTCTCAAAACCTTTTTATCAAATCCATGGTGGATCTAAGGACTGCCTTCCTCTACCCTTCCCCCAAATACATATATACACACCTTCCTTTGTTCTCTGTGAGTGCAAACCAGTCTTTATCATGCTTTACATAATATGCTGAAGACACTTTACTTCCCTCTCCCCAACACACTGCAAGTTCCTATAAAGTGGGCATTTTCTCTTATTTTGCATGCCCAGTGTCTAGTTCATAGTAGATGGTCAATGAAAATTACATGGTTTATCACTTGGAAGTAGAGTTATGTCCTTATATCCACCAGAGTCATTCTGGAGGAGGTGGAAACTGAACAAGGTCTGAAAGGAGAAAGTAGAGGAGAATGAGGAATTTATTTATTTATTTTTATTATGTTACATTAGTCACCATACAGTGCATCACTAGTTTTTGATGTAGTGTTCCATGATTCATTGTTTGTGTATAATACCCAGTGCTCCATGCAATACATGCCCTCCTTAATACCCATCATCGGGCTAACCCATCCCCCACCCCCCTGTGTTCTAAAACCCACAGTTTGTTTCCCGGAGTCCATAGTCTGTCATGGTTCCTCTCCCCCTCTGATGTCCCCCCCTTCGTTTTTCCCTTCCTTCTCCTAATGTCCTCCATGCTATTCTTTATGTTCCATAAATAAGTGAAACCATATGACAATTGACTTTCTCTGCTTGGCTTATTTCACTTAGCATAATCTCTTCCAGTTCCATCCATGTTGATGCAAAAGTTGGGTATTCATCCTTTCTGATGGCTGAGTAATATTCCATTGTATATATGGACCACATCTTCTTTATCTATTCGTCTGTTGAAGGGCATCTCAGCTCTTTCCATAGTTTGGCTATTGTGGACATTGCCGCTATGAACATTGGGGTGCATATGGCCCTTCTTTTCACTACATCTGTGTCTTTGGGGTAAATGCCCAGGAGTGCAATTGCTGGGTCATAGGGTAGCTCTATTTTTAACTTTTTGAGGAACCTCCACACTGTTTTCCAAAGTGGCTATACCAACTTGCATTCCCACTAAAATTGTAAGAGGGTTCCCCTTCCTCCATAACCTCTCCAACATTTGTTGTTTCTTGCCTTGTCAATTTTTGCCATTCTGACTGGTGTAAGGGGGTATCTCAATGTGGTTTTGATTTGAATTTCCCTGATGACTAATGATGATGAACATTTTTTCATGTGCCAGCCATTTGTATGTCTTCTTTGGAGAAGTGTCTGTTCATGTCTTCTGTCCATTTTTTGACTTGATTATTTGTTTTTTGGGTGTTGAGTTTGAGAAGTTCTTTATAGATCTTGGATATCAGCCCTTTATTTGTAGTGTCATTTGCAAATTCTTCTCCCATTTCCTGGGTTGCCTCTTTGTTTTGTTGATGGTTTCCTTTGCCGTGCAGAAGATTTTTATCTTGATGAAGTCCCAAAAGTTCATTTTCGCTTTTGTTTCCCTTGCCTTTGGAGACGTGTCTTGAAAGAAGTTGCTGTGGCCGATGTTGAAGAGGTTATTGCCTATGTTCTCCTCTAGGATTTTGATGGATTCCTGTCTCACAGAGGTCTTTCATCCATTTTGAGTTTATCTTTGTGTATGGTGCAAGAGAATGATCCAGTTTCATTCTTCTTTATATAGCTGTCCAATTTTCCCATCACCATTTATTGAAGAGACTGTCTTTTTTTCCATTTGATATTTTTTCCTGCTTCATCAAAGATTAGTTGACCATAGAGTTGAGGGTCCACATCTGGGCTCTCTCTTCTGTTCCATTGATCTGTGTGTCTGCTTTGTGCCAGTACCATGCTGTCTTGGTCACAGCTTTGTAATATAGCTTGAAATCAGGCAATGTGATGCCCCCAGCTTTGTTTTTCTTTTTCAACATTTCCTTGGCAATTCAGGGTCTCTTCTGGTTCCATACAAATTTTAGGATTGTTTGTTGCAGCACTTTGAAAAATGCCATTGGTTTTTGACCGGGATGGCATTGAAAGTATAGATAGCTCTGGACAGCATAGATATTTTAACAATGTTTATTCTTCCGATCCATGAGCTTGGAATGTTTTTCCATCTTTTGGTGTTTTCAATTTCTTTCATAAGTGTTCTGTAGTTTCTAGAGTATAGATCCTTCACCTCTTTGGTTAGGTTTATTCCCAGGTATCTTATGAGGAATTTAAAAGTTGAAATGACTGGGAATTCCATCAGGATTACAAATTATTCTGATGTTGCTTCTACAGCTATGGCCAGAAGTTCTTACTGCCTCATTAATATGCATGTACATCTCTGGTTCCAAGTCCTACTTCAATCCTTCTTTTCCTTGGTATGTGGAATGCCTCCCTTTGCTCATCTTACATTCACCCAACTCGTGTATTAAAAAACTTGATCCTAGGGGGCACCTGGGTGGCTCAGTCATTACGCGTCTGCCTTTGGCTCAGGTCATGATCCCAGAGACCTGCATCGGGCTCCCTGCTCAGCAGGAAGCCTGCTTCTCCCTCTCCCACTCCCCCTGCTTGTGTTCCTGCTCTCACTACCTCTCTCTCTGTCAAGTAAATAAATAGAATCTTAAAATAAAAAAAGGAACAAATAATAGTTTAAAAAAAAAAAAAACTTGATCCTAGAAAGACAACTTTCCTCATTCATATCCAGTCCTTAGGAATCATTTAATTAAATTAGAAATCATTGATTGAGCTGGTGACTAGCTGGTCACTTTACATTTTCAAGACTCCTATTACCCTTGGAAAGATAAATAGCCCTATGCGATAAGTAAGCCATTTAGGGCCTGATTTCTGTAAGAATTTTTTTTCAAGGAAAACGTTTGTCACATAAGAAAACACATCAAGAATAACTTTAGTTATGGGTGAGGGATAAACAAAGGTACAAGATTCCTAGAACCAGTTCTTATGGAAACTAAGATAATAATCTTGTTTGTCAGGATCAGCAATAGACATTTCCACAGTAATGTTCTCCAGGGGATATAGTCCCTCAGGGTCAGAGGTTTTATTGAGCACCTAATATGCATTCAACTTGAAGAAACTAAGGACATAATGCTTTGTCTTAACCTTTATGATTTAAAAATTATTTCATTGAGAAAACAGTAAAACACCCATATGGCAGTAAATAATATAAAGAAGCTATTCCATTTAATTACAAATATTACTGAACATCTATGACATATCATTCTTCTAGGCATGGGACATAACTAAGAATGAAATATGTTGTGAAATCTATTTTTCCATATATTTTGAATAGCCATCAAGGCTTCTCTATTTTCACAGCCTCTAAGAACTAGAATGGTGCTTTAAACAGGTTCCATGATCAATCAAGGTATGTTTTAGAGGATCATGGCAGCTATGTATATGTAGGAAAAGTTGGTGGATAGTTTATAGTATTAGAATACCTTAGTACCTTTGGAATTGCATAGGGCAAAGACATGGTGGCATTTATATTTTATGTGTATTTATTTTAAGTGGATTCTGACTATTGCCTCCATGGTGGTACTGTCCCCTCTCTATTCAACTCAGACTGCTTCCATTAGCCTGAACTCAAATGTTGCTGAACACGTTATTGGTCTGAATTAGCATGAAGTAGACTATCAGTTAAAATGGTCCTATGAGCACTCATCCATTGTCCACCATCAACCATGTCTGGATCACTATCTAAAGAATTGCCTGAGGACTAAAGGGACCAAATGTGGAAAAAACAGAAGGGTGGAGAGTAGGATGACTTTCCTCTGGCTTCTTCAGAATGCCTAAGGTTTAGAGGAAAATCACAACAGGGTCCTTGAGCTCTCCATCATCTTTACTACAGGAAATACAGGCTACTATTTCCTTCCTGTCTGAGGACTTATGTAGCTGATGCATCCCCTTACTGTCAGCCATTTCAGTTCCCCAATACAATGGTCGATTCTCTTTTATAATAACTCTTCCCTTTCTTACTATTCCCAAGAGATAAAACTGGTTTATTATATCTTCAAAGATCTTGCTTCTCAGAAACTCAATATTCTTCATTTAAAGCCTGTCTTTTAGCTTCATGCTCTCTTCCATCAGTGATGGAAAAATAAACAAAGGGTCAGACATCTTTGGATATGTACCACAAGGGCCAGGCAAGAGCTAGCAGCTCATAGACATGATCTAATATAATCCTCATAACACTGAATCAGCTGTTATTATTCTCTTTATTTGCATATAAGAGAGATTAAGTGAATTGCCCAAGCAATTCTGAATTAAACCAACCATTCAAACTTTCAACCAAATTGTATCAAACCCAACCTTGTATTGTTTACACTAAACCTACCAAAACCTTTTGTTTCTCAAGGAAATAGGAAATAGTACCAGTCTTGAGTAAGGGAGATTCGACTCTCTTCAAGAAAGTTTACAGAATTTTATTGTGAGAACTTTGCTAGGGAATATTTTATATTCCCTATGAATATATGAATATAAATATTTTCTAGGAAAAGAAGTTTTGTGTTTGTATGCATACATGTGCTATATCCAAGTTCACTATAAATTATTGACCATTTTATACTATAAAGAATTTGAAAATACCTGTTTTTTTGCAGATTTTAAGATTTTTTATTGTTCTCATATCATTAGGAATTAAGAAAAAAGAGAATAGTCTCTGCAGTGTTCATTTCTTTAGTAATCCTCAAAAGAAACATAAAATGTGACCTATACTTCCTTAGCCAAAACTAAATATAAAATCTGCCACGCTGAGCTGAGTAGTCCTTATGCTAACTCTTGGAAAGGAATGGCCTCTTTCCTCTCAATTCCATCTGGATCTTTCTATTCAGCTCAGATTAATGGATTCAGCTAATGAGTCACCCTGTCAGTGTCTAGTTGTTTAGCACTGGAGTTAAAAAACAAAACAAAAAACCTTCCACCTCTCCTTATAGCAATTAAATTTCTTAGCTGAATAAAACTTTCAAGAGGAATATACAACGTTATGAAAAATAGATTTGCCTCTTTCCAAATAACAGTAGGGGTATTTTATAAGGTGTAATTCCAAAATGGCCACATTTGGATGGGTTCAGATACAACAGGGTATCTACAAATTGGATTTGGCATTTATTACAGCAGTTGAATGAGATATTATGACCTTTCCTTTACATACTTGGCTGCCCATTGTATTACATATGTGATTAATATGTGTGAGTGTGTTTATGTGGATGTGTGTGTTTACCAACTCTGCCTATTTTCTTTTTGGAACACAATGGATGATCATAAAATGATTATTTATGGACTACAAGAAATTAGAACACCTAAAATACAGGAATCCCAACTTTGTGCCCTTTTTCCTGTAATTGGCTTCCCGAAGTATTAGACTTACAGGGAAAAAAAGGAAGGAACAGGACATTTATGAGTGCCTCTGATTCATAGGAATAGTTCATTATGTTGGTTGTAATTATGTCAGGTGAGGAACCAGAGAGAAAGAAAGAAAAGGAAGGACCAGAAGAGACACAAACAACATTTTAGGATAGGTGTAATGGTGAGTACAGGTGATGACCTAGAAATAAGAATATCTAGGAGAAAAAGATCACAATGAGGCACTGAGAAAAACTGGAGACAAATGTGGCACAGATAAAAGAAAGTTGTATTTTACAAAGCTTCAGGTACCTGGAAACAAAATCCCAGTTTATGGCCTTTGAGAATGCATGGTGTAACAAGATAGGAAGCCCAGGACATTAATCTGAAGCACTTTCAAGAACATTCAAGACTAAAAGTCTCAGCAGTTTTAATAAATGTCACATGTGTTAGGTTAAGATGTTCAGAGCCAGATTTTGAAAGTACTGAATGGTTAAAATATAATAACTTGCATCTCCTAAAGAAGTACAGAGGATAACCCTGGGATACACTTACCAGAAGAATGGCTGAACTCCTGCATCTTTAGATGTGACCCTGGAAAAATGATTTCCAACAAAAGAGACATATTTCCTAAGAAAGGAATCATCTCCAGGAAGGCTGGACTAGCACTGACATGGAAAGAAAGAAACCATGACAATTGTTTTCCAGAGCCTTGAAAGTGGAGAAAAGCCTTGGGTGTTTAATACTTCAAGGGACTCCTCTGGTGGTAGGAAATGAAGTGGATGACTTTAAAAAATATGAGGTTGTTTACATAAGCCTTATATCAGGAAAAGTATAATCTTATAAAGAATATTAAAAATCAATATGATATTTATTCAAATAGTTGAATGACCCATTTGATCATAATGTATTATTCATTTTATATATTTTTGAATCCAGTATGCTAAAATTTTGTTTAGAATATCTGCATCTATGTCATAAAGAATATTGGTCAGAATTTTTTTTCTTTTTTATAATTTTATTTTTTCATCATGATAAGTGTACTCTTTAATCCCCATCACATATTTCAACCATCCCCCCCACCAACCTCTCCTCTGGTATCAGTTTTTTCTCTATAGTTAAGTGTTTCTTGGTTTGTCTCTCTCTCTTTTTTTCCTTTGATCATTTGTTTTGTTTTTCAATTCCACATATGAGTGAAATCATATGGTATTTGTCTTTCTCTGACTTATTTTGCTTAGCATAATACTCTGTAGCTCTATCCATGTTGTTGCAAATGGCAAGGTTTTATTCTATTTTATATCTGAATAATATATTCCATTGTATGTGTGTGTGTATATATATACACCACATCTTCTTTATCCATTCATCTATTGATGGACACTTGGGCTGTTTCCACAACTTGGCTATTGTAGATAATGCTGCTATAAATATAGGGGTGCATGTATCCCTTTGAGTTACTATTTTTGTATTCTTTAGGTAAATACCTAGTAGTGCAATTGCTGGATCTCAAGGTAACTTTTTTGAGGAATCTCCATACTCTTCTCCAGAGTGGCTGTACAAGTTTGCATTTCCACCAACAGTGCAAGAGGGATCCACATCCTCACCAATACTTATTGTTTCTTGTGTTGTTGATGTTAGCCATTCTGACAGATGTGAGGTGATATCTCATTGTGGTTTTAATTTGCATTTCCCTGATGATAAGTGATTGTTGAGCATCCTTTCATGTGTCTGTTGGACAACTGTATGTTTTCGTTGGAGAAATGTCTGGTCATGTCTTCTGTCCATTTTTAAATTGAATTATTTGGGTTTTGGGTGTTGAGTTGCATTGTTTTTTAAATATTTTGGATACTAATCCTTTATTGGATATGTCATTTGCAAATATCCCCTCCCATTCAGTAGGTTGACTCTTAGTGTTGATTGTTCCGTTAGCTGTGCAGAAGCTTTTTATTTTGATGTAGTCCCAATAGTTTATTTTTTATTTGATTTCCCTTGCCTCAAGAGACATATCTAGAAAAATGTTGCTATAGCCTGAAGGTTTATTTTCTTGTAACATCTTTGTCTAGTTTTTTCATCAGGGTAATACTGGCCTCAAAACATAAGAAGTATTCTCTCTTCTTCAATTTTTTGGAAGAGTTTTTGTAGAATTGGCAGTATTTCTTCCTTAAATGATCAGTAGAATTCACCAATGAGCCCATCTGGGTGTAGAATTTTCTATGTGGGAAGATTTTTCACTAGAAATCACACTACTGTGGTTGATATAGAGCTATTACATTTCTTTTTAAATTAGGTTTTCTAGTTTGAGTCATTCAAAGAATTTGTCCATTTCTTCTAAGTTGCAGAGATCAGCATAAAATTATTCAAAATATTATCTTATTAACATTTTAATATGTGTAGAATGCATACCAATGTCACCTTTCTCAATTCCAACACTGACAATTTTGTATCTTTCATTCATTTTTCTGATTAGTCAGGTTAAAGATTTGTCAATTTCTTAAAATCTTTTCAAAGATCAAAAAAGATCATTTGGTTTTAATGTCTTTCTCTATATTTTTCCTTCTTTCTAGTATATTGATTTCTGCTCTGATATTTATTCTTTCTTTTCTTTTACTTATTTTGTACTTAATTTGCTCTTCATTTTCTAGTTTCTTAGGGTGAGCTGAGGTCATTGGCTCAATACTATTCTTGTTTTCCAATATAGACATTAATGTGATAAATTTCCCTCTAGCTATTGCTTTAGCTTATCCCATAAATTTTGAAATGTTGTGTTTTCATTTGCATCCAGGACAAAATTTTAATTTCTTTTTTGCTTCTTTTTTGACATGGGTTATACAGAAGCATGGTATTCAATTTCCAAATATTTGGAAACTTTCCAGAGATCTTCCTATTTTGTATTTCTAATTTAGTTCCCTTGTATTCAGAGACCATATTTTTGAAAAAAGAATTACTGAAACCTACTTTAAGGCCTGAATATGTCTTTTCCTGGTAAATGTCCATGTGCACTTGGAAAAAAATGTGTATTTTGCTATTGTTAGGTGGAGTGTTCTATTAATATCAAAATTTCAGGTTGGTTCACCTGTGATGATTAATTTTATGCATCAACTTGATTGGGCTAAAAGATGCCTAGAAAGCTAGTAAAACATCATTTCTAGGTGAGTCTGTGAGGGTATTTCTAGAAGACGTTAGTATTTAAATCAGTAGACTGAGTAAAGATCACCTTCACCAATATAGGTGAGCATCATCCAATCTGTCAAAGGCCTGAATAGAACAAAAAAAAATGGAAGAGGAATGAATTTGCTCCCTGCTTAAGTACCTAATTCTGCCCTTGGACATCAGCATTTGTTGTTCTTGGACCTTTGGATTCAAACTAGAACTTACACCATTAGCTCCTTGGTGCTCAGGCCTTTGGGTTGGACTGAAACTGCACCATCACCTCTCCTGGGCTTCCATCTTGAAGACGGTAGATCAAGGGACTTGTCACCCTCCAAAATCATGTGAGCCAACCCCTTTAATGTCTCTTTCTATGTATCCCTTCACAGATATTCTACTGGCTCTATTTCTCTAAAGAATCCTAACTAACACAATTGTGTTATTCAAGTCTTTTACATACTTAATGATATTCTTTTTACTCGTTTTATCTACTATTGAGGTAGGAATATTGAAGTATCTGAATATAATTGTGGCTTGTCTATTTCTTTTTCAGTTATATCAAGTTTGCATGTGTATTTTGAAGCTCTGTTATTTGGAATGTAAATATTTGGGATTATGATGACTTCTTGATGAACTGACTTTTTCATCATTATGAAGTAACCTTCTGTTTCCCTAATAATATATTATTTCTCTGCAGTCAACTTCATGGGACCTTAATATAGCCAGTATAGCTTTATTTTCATTAATGTTAGCATTGCTATACTTTTTTTTTCTCCTTTTATTTTCAACTTATTTCATTATATCTATATATCTATATATCTATCTATATATATATATATTTTTCCCCCCCAAAGAAGGATTTGACAGAGAGAGACAGAGAGAGAGGGAACACAAGCAGGGGGAGTGGGAGAGGGAGAAGCAGGCTTCCCCCCGAGCAGGGAGCCCAATGCGGGGCTCGATCCCAGGACGCTTGGATCATGACCTGAGCCGAAGGCAGACGCTTATCGACTGAGCCACCCAAGCGCCCCTTCATTATATTTAAAGTGCATTTCTTTTGGGTCTTGCTTTCTTATTCAAACTGATAATCTCTGCCTTTTTATTGGGATTTTTAAAAAAAATATTTATTTATTTATTTGAGAGAGAGAGAGAGATCACGAGTGGGAGAGGCAAAGGGAGAAGGAGAGAGAATCTTAAGCAGACTCCATACGGAGCATGGAGACTGATGCAGGGCTTGATCTCACAACCCTGAAATCACAGCCTGAGCTCCAGAGTTGGATGCTTAACTGACTGCTCCACCCATGCACCCCTTATTGAGATTATTTTTAAACCATTTACATTCAATATGATTTCGAAATGGTGAGGTTTAAGTCCAATGCCTTGAAAACCATTGTTTCATACATTTTATCTGTCTTTTGAATATTTGGAGATTAAATTCAGTTACTTTTATTCCATGTTGACCTGATGTAGAAGTTGCTATATTGGAATTTAAGTACATGTTTACAGTTCTATCTTATATTCTATGTTATTAATGCATTACAAGCAGAAAATGCCTTATTCGTCTTTCTTGAACTTTTGACATTATTGGTATTTTACAGCTAGAATCTAAAATTGCTTGGCTATCTATCTTTTCAGCAAATGAATATATCCATTCATTCTTCACTAAGGAGTATCAGTTGCAAATGGGTGCTTTAACTTCTCATTACAAGCCCATAAACATCATCTGGGTTAAAAGTTGCGCTTCTATTCTATGGTCTCAGACTATTTTTAACTTTAAAGCAGGGTGGGGGGAGGTAACTTAGAACTGATTTTATGTACTTTTGGAATCAATGGTTTATTGGATATACCACCAGTATTCCAACGGGAATGTTAGTGTGTCAAGTATATGTTCCAACAGGATGTAAGAGAGAAAACTAGCATTAAAATTACTTGCCTGATTATTTCTCCTTGTCTTACAGAATAAGATGCTTATTTTAAGTAGTATAAATGCTATTAATTCAATACCGGAGAGAGAAAAAAATGAATATTTGACCAGCACTGTTAGTGCATTCAATTGAAATACTGGTTTTAGCCCTTTCCAAATCCCAAATGTGGAAAAGTCCAGAATGAGATGAGCAACTTGACCTGTCTCAATTAGTCAGAATTTTAAAAACAGTAACCCTAACTTTAAAACCATCTTCAAAGATTTAAAGAGCAATTGGTTCGAATTAAGTTTAAAAAATACTACTATTTTCTGAATTCAGGTATTAAGATTAGTTGAACTTGATCAATATTAATGCTGTAAACATGCTTTTATTTTTTTTTAATTTACAACTTTTTTGTGTGCTCATTGTAGTATAACATATATAAGATGTCTGGGTTTACTTATTAAGCCATGAATCAAATTTTCCTGTAAATTTGGACTAGTTCCTAACTAGAAATTTTAAGGGGAAGAAAAAAGCAGGCACATCTTATATTTTGAAGAAGTTGTAGAAAATATATCCTTAAAAATGCGTTTTTCCAAAAGAAAAAAAGAATATGACTTCCCCCTTTAAAAAGGTTTGAGAATTTGAGTGAAAGATGAAAAATGATTCTCCATACAGTGAAACCACAGGCAAAACAGAATAGTTTTGGCATCTTAGGAGCTGTAGAGTGAAAAATGAGTACCCAGAAGTAGATAATTCTATTTTGGTTGTACAGTTAAAGAAACTTAAGGGAAACACTTTTTTTTTTTTTTTAAGATAGATAGATAGATAGATGTGTATGTATATACCTGAAGTATTATAAATTGGCCAACATATAGTTAAGCTGCTATAATTCAAAGTATGTTAAAGGCAAAATTATAATTGGGCGTCTTTTATCACAAATGACTTAAAAGTAAGATTGGGTTCCATAGAATATGAATCATCTGCATACTTATATATTCTGTTACATCAACTTGGTGAGCTATTGCCACTGCTGCTCTAGCATGTAATTTATTAATAGTAATATTAAGCAATATTCCCTTGATTTCCATAACTGTAGTTTCCCAGGACAGTGTGATGCCACAAATAAGCTAGGATAATGGTTGTTGTCATTTGTATTCATTATTTTGGAAGCTGCTCCCAAAATAGAACTACTGGTAATAGTTACCATGTCTGATTTTGTGTTCAAGAAGGTTATGATTTTAAGAAATGCTTGCCCTGTTATGAACCACAGTTTGTTGGTCTCCTATCAGCAACATTGAAGTTTACCTAAACCAGGTAAGTCTTTAAGGGACTCTTCTCAAAGGCTTGAAATTACCAAAGATGCACTTAATAATTTCTCTAGGTGAAGTTGCACTGCAAGGCACACTGTACCAACCAGCCACACAGGCTGGCAAGATAGTTTATATGCATAGGAACTCACAGTCCCAGAGTTTCTCCCCTGAAGAATGTTTTTCAAGTTTTCCTTTAAGCACACCATACTGTCTTCCATTTAAAGGCCTTGGCCTCCTACCACTGGATAATAGCATGTTGTTGAGTAGAGAAGTGACATTGGGAGAACAGCTCTTGAATGAGGAAGACCTGAAGGATTGTTGGAGGCAGGGTAGTTTACAAATGTCAAAGATGATTATTCCCCAGGACATAAAATAAAGGTAAATAGAGAACATAAATCTTGTCTTTCTACACTGAAGGTTTTATTGTGTTTCCCCTAGTTATTGCAAATCCAATTTTCATTGGAATCCCATTGGGAGTGTGGCTCACACTAATTTTTGAGCTTGGAAGAATTATCAGAGAACAAAATCATTGTATTGCTTTTGGACTCAAATGCAAATCTAGTATGAATATGGAACAGGCATTTCTGTACATTGAAAAAGTGTGTTTCTTTTCACCTTAAAAAAAACAAGCTACAAGAGACATATTTCTCTCCAAACATTAAGAAACAACTGAGCTAAGTTGCAAAATACCTTCTCTTCCTAGGTTGCCAGAACATGAAAAATTGCAGAGTTTCTAGGCCTTGAGCCAACCTTATTCAGGACTCAGGAAAGAAAAGAAAAAAAAAAAACAGTCTGGATAAATTCTCAATGTAAACTGCTATGGGATCACGCTACCATGTAAGCCTGAAGTGAGGATGTACTTGTACCTCTGTCTTGCCTTTCTGTTATTCCATCCTCAGGAAAAGGCAAACCAAGTTAAAATGCTACCACCAGCCTTCCTTTCACTCAGCTCATTCAAGTCATCTTTACAGACGGCAGCCACACCTTGTGTCTACACAGATTTCCTAAGTATTTCCAAAGCAAGTGGTCAGCTTTACCAATTAAAAGAAAAAAACAGATATTAGTCACATTACATGATTGAATTTACAATGTCTAAAATCAAACAAATAATTGCACAACAGCCCTGGTTTTCTACCTGTGTTTTGTTCCAGATACATTTCATCAGTTGAAATAATCCCCCAAATCCAACATATTCAAATGAATAAACCAGAGGTCTCTGGCTGAAATGTTCATGGAGATCTCTGAGCCAGCCCTCCCTGGCCCAAGAGCTTCCTCTTCCCTGAACAATTGCTAAGACCCCTCAGAACTTCTATGGCTTCACCTGGCTCAATGTACAAACCTCTAGCATAAGATCACCCAACTCAGATGCAGGCCACTTGTACCCCAAACCAATCATCATCACTAAGATAAGGTATGTGTTGAAATGGAACAAGATTAATGCAAGAGATATTAGGATTTGAGTATGTGTTAGAGAATCTAAAAGAAGCCAGATGAAGCCAACTCTGATCTTCTTGATGTCTGTCTAATGATGACTAAACAAAATAGTAAACCCTTCCTTATAGTCATGATCGTCTCACTCTTCATCAGTTCTTGAGGCTACCTGTACATGATTCTCCTTCTGAACCTCCAAGGAGATGGAACTTCTCACATCAATATGCCAGGGACCCCCAGATCAAAAGGCCATTGTTTCTTCCCAGACTTACACTTTCTGCCCTGTGCTTGAGGCTCTGATGATACCTTGAGCCCCTCTGGCCTTCTGCAACCATCTTCTAGCAATCACCTATCCCAGGTAAATATGAAGCTCAAGAAGGCCCCTGTTAGGATTGAAGCAGATTCTTGTTTTATCCAGGTCATGGACACATTCTGGTTTGCTCTTCAACTTTAACCCTAGTCAAATATTTTAGCTAGAAGGGACTGATCCACATCGGCCAGCTACTCGTCCCAACTGACATCCCTCCATGAATCACTAGGTCTCCTTATAGCAGACAACTTTGCCTTGTCTTCCACTCTTTACATTTCCGGAGGCCACTAGAGATGCCATGTCCCTAGACAAGTGACAACCTCTTTTACAATGGCAAACTTAGAGTGGTCCTGTACTACATATTAGACCCTAGGAATGCTGGTTGCTATGTAACACTCATGCCAATATTTTCCAAAATAACCCATCTAACTTATGTAATAGAATATTCAGGGAACAAAAAGAAAGTAAATCTTTTCCTAATAGGTTATATACCTTGCTATAAAAATAATTAATTTTTGAGTTTTCAAAGATAAAAAAGAAATGACTAGAGGCTGTGCATGTGTCCAGGTAAGGAACATATGGGAAATCTCTATACCTTCTACTCAATACTGCTCTAAAAAATAAAGTCTATTTTTCAAAAAAAATCAAACTAGCTCTAAAATAAATACAAACATCTGGAATAAAAGAAATTTTAAAAGTAACTCTTAACCTTTTCCCTGTCAACATTATTCTGCTTTTTACATTGTTTTCTATTTTTAAAAATTGTGATAAAATATATGTAACATAAAATTTACCATTTTTGCTATTTTAAGTGCACAGTCCTATGGCATTAAGTTAATTCACATCATTGTGCAATCATTATTGCTATCCATCTCTAGAATCTTTAAATCTTTCCCCAATAAAACTCTGTCTTTATGGATTTGGCTACTTTCTAGGAACTTCATATAAGTAGAATAATACAATATTTTTTGTAATGTGTTTTCATTTAGTATAACATCAAGGTTCTATGTTGTTACCTGTATTATAAATTCCTTCCTCTTTAATAAAAGGCTGAATAATATTCTGTTGTATGTATATATCACATTTTATTTACCCATTCACTCATTAATGAATGCTCAGAGTGTTTCAATCTGTCTCTTAACTATATATAATTTTGAAGTCATAAACAATAAAGAGATAACCTTATATCATCACCATTTCCTTAAAAAAATTAAGCAAACGACTTTCATGAAACACATGTTGATAAGAAAAAAAGAAAGAAAGAAAAAGAAAAAGTGGCCATATCTTATCAGCATGAAAAGGCTTAATCATCACTCAAAAATCAAAGTAGAAGACATATGAGTTACAGATTCTAGGATGTTATTATGTGACTATTGTAAATTTAATGGAGCTTTATACAATGTCTTTATTATAATAATGGGTGATATTATGCCCACATTTTTCACCTTCTCTAACTGCTCTTCTTGTTTTTATTTCTCTACTTCACTTAGGATAGCTGCCATCTCCTCCAAGCATTTTTCAAATACCTCAAATCCTATCTCTTGCAGAAAGTCTGACAGCTACAGTTATCCACCCACCCTGATCTTGCCTTCATTCTACAAACATATGTTGATAACTACATGTGACAAACTCTTGTCTAGGTAATCAGGGCTAAGGGCTCTGACTTATTTGATTTCCTTTTGCATGTCCACATACATTGAAAAACATGGATTTTCCATACATGCATTTGCTAATGGCTTCATGTGTCTTAGTCTCTTTTGGTCTCTGCTATAATGTCTTGCCTAGAACTGGCCACAGAGTTCGTGTTCAACATACTTAATGACGGTTAATGGCATGTTTGCTCAGCATGTGTCCACATGCCATCTCTCCAATAAACAGCACACTCTACTGTCAAACGGGTATAAAACCTAGTGCAGGGTTGTGCCTGGGTGGCTCAGCCGTTAAGTGTCTGCCTTTGGCTCAGGTCATGATTCCAGGATCCTGGGATGGAGTCCCGCCTCAGGCTCCCTGCTCAGCAGAGAGTCTGTTTCTTCCTCCCCTCTACCCCTCCACCTACTTGTGTAGGCTCTCTAAAATAAATAAAATCTTAAAAATAAAAACAAGAAACCTAGTGAGTGAGTTATCTCATATGGTAACAACAGAATGGTTGAGCTGAAGAAACTATATTCATTACCTGAGTAACAGCACAAAGGTAAGTATCAGATTCCAAAAACTACTACAAACCATTAGAAAGCATATGGTAAGTGACTCACAGCAGTTCAATGCTTTGGTCAGAGCTTGAACTACAGAAAAGGACTCTCAAATCTGATGCCTTTTGTGATGGCCATCACAATCTTTACTGCATTAACACTAACTGCACCCAGCTAAGGGTAAATAACTCAACACTAGTACTCCTCTTTATAGAAAAGGCTGTGTACACCTGACCCCAAGCTCTAGGTATATGGAATGGGATAAAAACCATAAATATCTAAGTTTCCACTAACATTTGACCATACATATACCTCCTAGAGAGTTCCAGGTTTCTGGCTATTTCTTCAAGGTCCCTTTGCAGAGAGGAGAACTGGGAAAAAGTATGCTACTAGAAGTCAGAACATCTGGGTTGATTTCACATCTGCCATACTCAAGCTATCTGAATTTAATTCATTTTCTCTTCAATCTGAGAATTTATTTCCTCTTGAAAATAAGTTCAGTAAGTCTTTTTTACCTTTTGTGAAGTCATGCAATATTACATGTATAATAAATGTGATTTTTTTTGTAACTGTGAATGGCTAGATATACCCAAGCAAAGTTGGTTCACATACTGTCTATGAGGCAAAAACTTATAGCATGGAAATACTGGGGACAATACTACAGATTTTAAATCTTTTTCTTTCTTTCTTTTTTTTCTATTCCACCAAGATTTGATTTCCTATTCTTTCCTAAACAGTACCAAAGAAAAAATTTCAGATCCCTGGGATGGTTAGAGGCACAAATCATGGCAGGAAGCACATGGAAATCCTGGAGATTTAAAGTGTGGGTGCATCTTGATAGTAACTTGTGCACAGATTCAGACATGTCTGTGGATATGTGTAAGCAGTATGCAATGATAAACATTTATTGAACATGTACAAGTGCTGGGCCCTGTAAGGATAATGATGGCAAATGTTTAGTAAGCCCTAATTTGTATCAGGTACTGTTCTAATAACTTCATATACACTATCTTATTTAAATATCACAGCAATCCTAATAGTCAGTGACTATTACTATCCTATTTTACACACAAGGATACTGAAGCACAGAGAACTTGAAAAACTTGTCCAAGGTCCCTCAGCTAGTATGTAGAAGAGCCAGAATTCCAAACCAGGCACTTACCAGAAACCATACTAAGCATTTTTCTGCTCCCAAGATAACAACAAGGCAAAGCAGAAGTCTGGCTGAGTGAAGAATGGATAAAAAATCTTTATGAAACAGCAGCTGCTGAGCATTTCCATCTTCTCTTCTAAACCCTAAATATAGGCAGTTACAACCAGGAGAAAGAAATTCTTAGAAAACTTCTAGATTTCCCAAGGGAGAAGGAAAGACTGGTAGTGACACAGCAAATGGGTATGTTGAGGCTATCCAACACTAAACTCACCACAGGGAGCAGAAGCCCTTCTCCCCTGGTAAACATGACTAGCTAAGGTAAATGAGCTTAAAGAAAAACATAAGAAGCTATCTGAGTACAGCCTTTAAAATAGGATGTCAGCACACAGAACAATGTATATTCTGTGATTCAGAGATCAATGTTTAAAAACAAACATAAATATCTTAAAAGAGCTAGGCTAGGATATATTGATGACATTGAGCAACAAAACACAATTACCAAGAAGAAGCAAATAGATTAATTGGACATAAAAATATAAATACACTTTAAAAATCACAAGAAATGGATAGTTAAAAGAACCGATAAATCCACAAATTAAAACAGTTAACAGGAAGATCAGATCCAGGAACTTATTTAGAAGGTACTAGAAAGCCATAAAGTAATGGAAAGTATAAAAGAGAATAATAAGCATAGATAATAAAAACACAATAGCCATTTATAGCAGTTTCAGAATGAAATAAATAAATGAAGATGTTAAAGTCGATAAAATAATATTCTATCAATATTTCCCAGGATTTAAAAATATGAACACCTAAGATAAAGGACCTTGGAATGTGCAAAATAGTGTAGATAGAAAAACCTCCACACATATGTGCATTTTAAGGAAATTTAACAAAATGTTCTACATACTTTCAGAGAGTGAAGTTATTTTAAAGGAAAAAGTTTCAGATTGATACCAAATTTTTCGCTATTAACATTGGGAGCCAGGTGACAGAAGGCTAACATTTTCAAAGTGTTAAAGACCTTTAAACCTGTAACTACCAATTGTTTTATTTATTTATTTTATTTTAGAGTGCAGGTGATTCCCTGAATAATAAAACCCCTCTTTGAAAAAAGTAAGAAAAGAAATGAATCTTAGACAATGTTATGTGAAATCTGGGAAATGAGTGTAATCAAATAACTTAGTAAGGTTTATGATTGTCTAAAAGTAAAGAATATAATGAAAACTTAGGAGAGGTGGTGATGAAAACAGAAGGGAGTTTACGAACCATGTGGGGATATCCAATGGGTTTCTCCATCTTTCTCAAACATTTCTGTTAGTTATTTATAATCTAAAGCAAAACACTCCTCTCAGCACTTCCTTCCTCCAATCATTTAAAGACAAAAATCTGCCCAGAAGTATTACGTGGTGGTATGGGAGCCAAAAGGAATACTCAACCGAGGACCAAGGATATACTGGTTTTCTATTACTGCATAACAAATTGTCACAAATTTAGAGGCTTAAAACAGCACACATTAATTATTTCCCAGTTTCTGTAGAAGTGTAGACACAGCTTAATTAGGTCTTCTGCTTTAGATTCTCATCTGGCAGCAATACAGGTTTAAGTGGGGTTTCAGTCTCATCAATGGCTTGATGGAGAAAGATATACTCCCAAGCTCTCTCAGGTTGTTGACAGAATTCATCTCCTGAAGCTGTGGGACTGAGGCTCCCATTTTCTTGCTGATTTCCATTCCTAGAGGCTACCTGTGATTCCCTGTCATGTGACCTTTTCCATAGGCAATTCACAATATGTCTGCTTTCTTCTTCAAGACCAGCAGGAAAATGTCTCCCTCCAGTCTGTGAAGATGAAGTCATATATAACAAAACATAATCATGGGAAGACATTCCATCACATTTGCCAAGGTCTATTGCTTAGAAGCAAGCCACCGGTTCTACTGGCACTGAAGAGGGAGGGGATTTACAAGGACATGATCTGTAGTAAGTGACCAAAAGGTGTGTCCACCACAGGTGCCCAGGGGTTTCCACCTTGGAACTTATTTCCTCCTTCTATTAGACTGCCAAGGTAGGTCAAACTTGATCCTGTCCATTACCGCAAGAGATAACATTCAGGAAAATATGAACCGGCATGCCAAATTTTCAAGCACCTACAGAGTAAAATCACTATACAAGAAAGACTACAAACCAAACAGCTTATGCTACATGAAGCAGAATTATTGAAACAGATGGCCTACAAATATAAAATAAGCACACTAAATATTCTCAAAGATAGGAGGGAGTATACTATTAATATAGAGCAGGGGCAAGAAGTCATAAAAAAAACGTTGGAAATATTGTTTGCAGGATATAGTAGCTAGAAGTTTTTAAATGGTCTAATTAGTATGAGTACAACTGAAGAGTGAATGAGCAAGCTGAAAGATCAGATTGAGGAACCCTCTCAGAAGACACCAAAAAGGAAAAAAAAAGAAATAGAAAATGTAAGGGAAAATTAGGAGAATACAGAGGTTAGAAGTAGGAATGCCAATAACTGTAATAGTTTCAGAAGAACAAAAGATAATAAACATGAGAAAGAAGGTATTTGCAAAAAGAATGAAGATAAATCTCCTAGAATTAAAACCTTGATAAGAAACCTCAGCCTGGAAGGGTCCATATGGTGCCAAATAAGGAAAGGAAACATCCGTAAGGAATGTAAGGTAAAGAAACATCTGTACCTATACATGTTAGAAACATCCAACACACATGTTACCTATAATGAAACTGAATGAAACTGACATCAGATCCCAGAATTCTTTGTTTAGCAAAATTTCCATTAAAATATGAGGGTGAAAAAAAATATCTTCAGGCATGTTGTTCTCAGAAGATTCAACATACAAAAATTCCTTTGGAAAACACTCTTGGAAGAAGCATTCAAATAAGAAAAAATACATATCCAGGGGGATGCTGCAATCCATATTTTAGCACAGATTATAGTTTACCTCTTAAAACAAGGATAAAAGAGGAAAGCAGTACTCTGTATTGTATAATAAACGTAGAACTAAAATGTAGAGGGAGGTAAGTGGGAGAAAAGACCAAAACATCCTAAGAATGTCATAATTTTGTTTCTTTGGGGGAAAGATGCAGATAATAATAAATTTAAGAAATCAATATGGATATAAACAGGAGGATTCTTTATTGAAAGAATAAGGAATAAGGAATAAGAATAAGGAATATAAAAACAAAATAATCACCTGGAATTTCAAAACCAACAGAAGAAAACCTGACATGACCAATGTTGACCAAAGTGAACAAAAGTAAAGGACATTAAAGGGAAAATATTAAATAAGATCACACAAACAATTCCCCATGTAATTATGAAAATAAGATTAAACTCACCAATAAAAAAGAATAACTCAGACTGAAAATAAAAACAGTTCCAACAATATATCATCTGTAATATTTGAAAATAAAGCAAGAGTTGAAAGTAAAAAATGGATGAGAGATATGTCATAAAAATATTAACAAAAAGAAATATGGGAAAGTATTCTCAATATCTAGCAAAATATAGTTGCAAACAAAGAAAATCACAAGAGATGAAAGGGGATCATTATACTGGCAAAAAGTGCAATTGAACAAGATCATAAAACCATGATAAACAGCTATCACTACAACAATAAAATCACAAAATATATAAAACCAAAATGGGAAAAACTAAAGAGAGAAATAAATTATCAATTGTTGCTAGAGATTTTATTATACTTCTCTCAGAAATAGATACAGAAGGCAAAATAAATAGAAATATGAAAAATCTGGAGAAATGAACTTCTGTTCCTTGAAGGACACCCTTAACACAACACAGAAATACAACAGTAGGGACAGGGCAGGTCATAAAACAGTATCTATGAAGTGAGGACCCCAAAATAAATGTGAATAAAGATATTAATAGGTAATAGAAGAAAACAAAATTGACTAATAAGTGCAAGAAGAAAATGTCAGACTCACTAGAAAGCAGAGACGTGCAAATGAAAGTATGATATATGATTTCACATCATAAGAAAGGCAAAAACAATTTTTTCAAATGACTAGTACCTATTAGGAAAGATGCATACACCTGTGTACCAGAGATGGCAATGCAATGTCCAAAAAAAACCCAGCCTCCCTAGGCACTAGTACTAGTATCCAATGAGGGTGCTATCTCAGATGGGAGACATGCCAGCAGAAATACAGTAAGTGCACAAATCCCAAAATCAGTTCATCCTAGGTGATCTCAGCTGGCATTCAGAGTGTGCTTTAATTTAAATCTAGAAGCAACAACAAAAGAAAAGACAAAAGTCCCACTCCCTGCAGGAGGAAGGTTGGGATAGGCCTTACCTAATTCACTCCATGGCTGTCCCAGATGCCCAGAGTATCTTGAGGACCTCAGATCCTGTCTTCCTGGGAGACCTCACTCTCCAGTGCTGCCCAGTTATGTCCTAGGTTTGAGTGGCTTAATCTCATGTTTTATTTCCCAAGAGTAAACCCCTGAATATTACTTGTTTCTCCCTTCTTAAGCCACAAACATTGGACTCCAGATAAACCAACATACATCATGTAACTGGATATAACAAATCATAATAATCTTTTACTGCAAATTAGTTTCTGATTAAACATAATATGATAATTATGATCTGTTAGCAATTACCAATTTTTGATTGACTAAATGCTAATATATCATAATGATCAATTAAACTTGATTCTTAAAATTACTTCAGCAAGTACCTCCTCATCTAATGCCTTTCCAACACAATAATAATCACCTAGCAATTTCTCTGTGTGTATTAGCACTGTGATCTTCACATAGACAGAAATCCTTTTTTGCCACATATTCATGACACTTTGTGATCAGTTTTGTCAGATAAAACATAAGACATCAGTTAAATTTGAATTTGAGTTAAATAATTTTTTTAGTATAAGTATGTCCCAAATATTACTTATACTAAATCTGGCAACTGCTTGATTCCACATTAGCCTGGCCTCTAAATAGCAGGGGCTGTTGATATTTAGTATTTTCTTCTTTCTGTTCACTTTTGTCAGAACTGAGTCTCATTCTTCTGGTATTTTTTCATTGCCCATAAAGTGAAATAGGCTTCCAAGACAAAAGAAAGGAACATGGATTTTTTCCCCTTAATTGTAATAAAATTATGATATAGGTATTATTATCCCCAATGTATAAAGAACAAAACTGAAGTTCATATGTTCAAAATTTCTCCTGGGATCACAGAGCTACCCACTGGAGTCAATTCTAGAATGTGGAGTAGTCTGAGTCCAAAGTCATTCCCTTTCCACTTAACCATACTATTAGGAAGAATAAAGGAGAAACTCAAAGACTTGGCAATGCATTGGGGTGTGTGAATGGGGCAATATTTTTGCACTGATTGAAGAGTTTTGACCAAAGTGGGATAGTATCCAAAATATATAAAGCACTTAATAAAACTCAACAACCAAAAAACAAGTAATCCACTTAAAAAATGGACAGAAGACTCGAACAGACATTTCTCCGAAGAAGATACAGATGGCAAACAGACACATGAAAAGATGCTCAACATCACTGATCATCAGGGAAATACAAATCAGAACTACAACGAGATATCACCTCATGCCTGTCAGAATGGCTAAAATTAACATAAGAAACAATAGGTGTTGGCAAGGATGTGGAGAAACAGGAATACTCTTACACTGTTGGTAGGAATGAAAACTGGTGTGGCCACTCTGGAAAACAGCATAGAGGTTCCTCAAAAAGTTAAAAATCGAACTACCCTGAGATCCAGCAATTGCATTACTAGGTATTTACGTAAAGAATACAAAAATACTAATTTGAAGGGATACCTGAACCCTGATGTTTGTAGCATTATCTATAATAGCCAAATTATGGAAAAAGCCCAAATGTTCATCAACTGATGAATGGATAAAGAAGATGTGGTGTACATATACAATGCAATATTATTCAGCCATAAAAAAGGAATGAAATCTTGCCATTTGCAATGATCTGAATGGAGCTAGAGAGTATTATGCTAAGCAAAATGTCAGAGCAAGACAAATACCATATGATTTCACTCATATGTGGAATTTAAGAAACAAAACAAATGAGCATAGGGAAAAGAAGAGTGAGAGAGACAGACCAAGAAACACACTCTTAACTCTGGAGAACAAACTGATGGTTACCAGAGGGGTGGTGGGTTGGGAGATGGGTTAAATAGGTGATGGGGATTAAGTAGTGCACTTATGGTGATGTTACATGTGTTGTATGTAATATTGAATCACTACAATGTATACCTGAAACTAATATTACACTTTATGTTAACTAACTGGAATTTAAATAAAAACTTAAAAAAAAAAATAAAAAGAAAAAAGAACTCCTGATACTGATGTTGGGATCTCAGGCTGGGTTAGAGCAATGGTGCCTGGACCTCTGTAAGTTGCAGAGCCGAGCTCACTGTGCTGCTTCTTTTAAGTCATCTACTGGAAACCCAACAGTGAAGAGCCATCTTGGACATGCAGGGAGAAGGAAAACCCAAAGCAGTGACTTGAAACCACATTTACTTGTCCCTATTCCCAGAGCCCCCAGATAAGTCATTTTACATCTTCTTGCTTTAGTCACCATATATAGAATACAACAAAGATCAAATTCTAAATCCTAATTCTAGGAACCATTTACAAAACTCAGTGCCCTTTCCTCCATCTGTCCTCCTTCACTGAGAAGACATAACTCTGCTACATTTAGGAAAATCACCCAAATTATATGAGCTAATTATCCAAGTCATTTCTCTCTCTCTCTCTCTCTCTCTCTCTCAATTATGGTCATCTTTAAGAGAATCCAATTGCTTTTTTTAAACAGAAGATTAAACCACCTTTTGGAATATAAAAGAATGTCCTAATTGAAGTTCAAATCAAATAAGGGACACAGCCTAAATTTACACTTATAAAACAAATTATCCTCACCTTTGCACCCCTAACTCCATGGACTTTTCAAAACAGAAGAATGAGCCAGAGTCACCTTGAACCTGTCCATCCTTACAACCTGACAATGATTGTTTTGTTGTTGTTGTTGTTTTGTTTTGCTTTGTCTCTTTCAACCAGAAGTAACTGCTCTTAACTGTGAGATTATGCAGCTCTGTTCGGGAAGCTTTTGTGAGTCCCTGTAGTATGACTTTCCTTTAGAGAGCATGTAATTTTAGGTTCTTGCATAACAGCACAGATTTTTTGGTATTACTAAACTTTGTAATTTTATTTCCCTCTGACAATTAAGTGCACATTGATGTTATGGATTTTTTTCTTCCTTCCATCACAGTTGGATGAAATTGGAAAGGCAGACTGTGCTGTGTTGGGAGTGCTCATGTCTAGAAGTGTAAACGTTTTGTGATTCCCTTGTTGAAGATCCATTTCACACATAGGCAAATCCATCACATTGCTACTGTTTGCTTTCAGTTACAAACAAGCTGTAACCCAAAACACACAATGCACCAACCAAAAACAATCACTGTGCCATTTATGCATTCCCTTTGTTTAGGAAATAGTTTAACAGTTTACAGTACATTAGCTCAGATGTTTAAACTAACCTTTCTGCAGAAAGTGAGCATCTTCCAAATAAATGCATTTTTTTTTCTCTTGGAATTCATCATTTCTCATCACTAGCCATATCACTTTCTTGTCTATTGCACCAGACCTGGGCAGTAACACCTGTCTTCTATAGAGACCTTCACTGCTTCCCTTTGCTATGTAAATGAGACACATCACCTGTTCAGATCCAGGCAGCTGAATGCAGATGATTGTGAACTGATCAACCTTATTTGGACATGTATGATTCACTCTGTCCTTGGAGGCAAGGTGAAGGTTTCTCTACCACAAAGATGACTATTCAGTACCCATTAGTCATATGACAATTAGCCCCTGAGTTCCTCTAAATTGAATTTTGTAATTTATCCAAGAATCTCTAAGAATGATAATGCTCTCTTTTAATTTTCATCTGTTGGCTTTAATCCATTCCCTGATGATTAGAGTTTTGCAGGCTTGCTAGGACTTAATGATGCCTCTCCTAGAAAGGTTAATATGATCAATAATAGTATGATCCCAAGACAGGGTGGATAGAAACTCTGAAATTCAGTCTGGCTCAGCCTCTACTCTATGGTCAGATGCAGGCATTTCCCACTAGAAATCACTTCCCATAGTTGGCAGATGCCACGTCCTTATACTCTGTCACTCAGATTTGTGAAACTACTAGACAAATGTTTGTGATCTTCACTCCATGTAATAACTTTATCTTAAAATCTACCAGTGGCTCTTACTCCTTCCCTAACACCTGGATATACTCTCATGGACTGAGGTTCACACCCCCGCCAATTCATATGTTGAAGCCTTAACCCCTAATATGGCTGTATTTGGAGATGGGATCTCTAAGGAAGTAATTAAGATTACCATTGTGTATGTATGTGGTGAGAGCACCTGAAATCTACTCTCTTAGCAAGTTTCCAATATACAATACAGTATTATCAACTATAGTCATCATGCTGTACATCAAATCATATTGTACTCCTTAAATATATACAACTGTCATTTAAAATTTCTTAAAGAAAATCTCTAAAATTGTTTTTATTTGAAAAAAATAAGGTTAAATGAGGTCACAAGGGTGGCCTGATCCCATAGGATTAGCATCCTTCTAAGAAAATACACCAGAGAGCTCTCTCTCAGCACACATGCACAGAGGAAAGGCCATCTGAGGACACAGTGAGAAGGGGGCCATACACAAGCCAAGAAGAGAGCTCTCACCAGAAACTAACCATGCTGGCACCCTGATCTCAGAATCTGCCTCCAGAACTGTGAGGAAATAAATTTCTGTTGTTTAAGCCCTCTAGTCTATGATTATGGCAGCATGACAGACTAATACATACTCGTGTGTGTAAGTTTTAGAAGCCATCTTAATATTCTTGGGGTTTTCACCAAAGAAGTTGCAGATGAATTGGGACTCATTTTCCACACACAAAACACCATCTCTAAAATTACACAATCAAGAAATTAATACATGTAGATGTATGGTCTTGGATTTAGCAGCTGGGCAAATAATTATGGATTTATTCCCTCTAAACTTTGAAGCTTGCTTCTATGAGCTATCCTGAATAAGCCCAAAATAGTCAAGAAAGGAAGGGAAAAAAGTGTTTCCCCATTAGTGGTCTGTCCACTAATGTCCAGAATGGTATGTCTAGAAGCAGTATCTCAGAGCTCAGAGATTTTGCTTAGGTAAGGATAAAATGGCAGTCTGTTCATCCTTAATTCCCTAAATACTCACTTTTCACGTTGGTCAAACCCACCAATCACTCATTACTTTTTCTAACAGAAGTTTTTCCCAGATTCAAGAACCTCAACTGTTAGGCTGATTAGACTACAAAGTTTAGTGGCTGCGCTTGCCTAAGTGTGAACACACAGAATAGAGCACGCCCCACACACTGCCATGTGAGGATGACCCTTCTGTGGCCATTCTGTCCATAGTCATTCAAGAAATTCTCCAGCAAAACTGACTCATGTCGGTTTCATAAACAATTTAATTGGGTCCAAGAAAATAACCAGGAAACTTTGCCTGGTGTATGAATGTAGATTGAAAATCTATAGCTTTCTTGTGTGTGTGTGTGTGTGTGTGTGTGTGTGTGTGTGTGTGTGTGATGTGGGCTAGGAAGCTTTCATTGGAATTGTTATTTTTAAGAATGCATGAAATATACTGTGTACTGAAAACTGTGGAGATCTGAAGATCCAAAATGGACTTAAGTGAGCCATGCCCACTTCAGGAGCTCAGTTGGCATTAGACTTCTTCCTTCTCACAAGTGTCCCATGCCAGCTGGTTCCCTAACCCTCACTCCTCTTTCCTTCCGAAGTTCAGTGCTTTCAGCTAAACCTCTGGGGCATTCCCTGACTATGAGTATTTTAATTGAGAATAGGGATAAATAAATGTGAAGGAGGGGATGAATTTAGCCTCCTCTTTGACTGAGGCACCTATTCAGTGAAGGTTTATCCAGTAAGAACTCAGTGATCCAGGTTCTTAGAGCAGAGAAATTTTTACCCTGTGATGTGACTTGCTCTTCTTCCATTTGGTGACTACAGATTGTGATTAATGACTCTCTCCCCACTCATCTGGCCCAAATCCCCTCTAGACCCTCCTCTGGGACTATGTAGTGAGACTAGAAATGCATTTCTCTTCCCCAAACTCCATCTCCCATTCCTGGAAGAACTCTGCAGCTTCCTGTTGAACAGGGCTAACAGGGGAGCCTGTGTATATGCTGGCCAAATTCAAAACAGGATTTATGAATCCTGAGCGGGATTTTCATGCTGTCTATACCACCGCGAAATTATCTGCTGACTCCATTTAGTGAACAAGGCAGCAGGTTGAAGCCTGCCATTCCCAAGCCCAGCAGAAAGATTATGTGGTCACAATGCTAATGTGATAATGCACAGAGTAATGAACAGGACTTCTACTGGGGAGGTGGGCTTATCCAACCCAGCATCACTTTTCTAGTGCCTAAATAGGAGGCAAATGAAAGAAGGTATGTTTGCATACTATTTCTCCATTTATTACTTATGCACAGTGTATATTATTCAAAATAAGCAATTATCCCAAAGAAAACAAAACTATTTGCATTTCCCAGGAGAGAACTTGCCCCTTTGAGGAAGTTAGTGTCAGAGAGTAAGAAACCACTGCTTAAAGCAGAAATAGTACCATATTCCCTCTGCAGGACAAAATCCAAATGCTTCAGCCTGGCGAGCCCAACCTTTCACATCCTGGCCTTGCCCAGTCTGATTTGTTTCACTTCACAAATGCCCAACATGGTCCTTGCTCTTGAGCTGGACTTAGTTCTTGTTCAAAATAGAGACCAGTGTTGTAAGCACCAATGTTTAAAAAATTATGGGTGGGAGAACCTCCACTATTCGCTTCCTTTGGTGAAATACATACAGTGAGCATTACAGTATGAAGATGATTCTTCTGCATAAATCCTTCCTTACGTACTTTACCCACAGTGTTTTTTCCTGGATTTTTAGAGCATGGTTTTCAAATTTTCATAAGCAATCAGAGTTCCTTAAGAGGCTTGTAAAAACACAGATTGCTGGGCCCCACCCCCAAAGTTTCTTATCCAGTAGGCCTACGTTGGACTCCAATAATTTGTATTTATAAAAAAATTCCAGGTGGTTCCTATGCTGCTAGTCCAGCTACCAACTCTGATAACCACTGTTCTAAAGTTATGCTGTCCAACTGCAGACAGTCAAAGTAACCTTGAAAGAGAAGAAAAGTAGAGGTATCACAATCCTAGATTTCAAAATATCCAACAAAGCTGTTTAATCAAAACATTATGGTACCAGCACAAAAACAGACACATAAATCGATGGAACAGAACAGAATACAGAAATAAACCCATAATTATATGGTCAATGCATCTTTGACACAGGTAAAAATATGCACCAGGTAAAAGACAGTCTCTCCAACAAATAGTGTTGGGAAAACTGGACAGCTACATACAAAAGAATGAAACTGAACCACTTTCTTACACTATATACAAAAATAAACTCAAATGGATCAAGGACCTAAATATGAGAACTGAATCCATAAAAACCTAGGAGAAAAAAAAAAACAGACAGTAATTTCTCTGACATTGGCTTAAGCAACATTTTTCTAGATACATCAAGGGAAATCAAAGCAAAAATAAACTATTGGGACTACATCAAAATAAAAAGCTCCTGCACAGTAAAGGAAACCATCAATAAAACTAAAAGACAACCTACTGAATGGGAGAAGACATTTGTGAATGACATATCTGATAAAGGGTTAGTATCCAAAATATATAAAGCACTGATACAATTCAACACCCAAAACACAAATAATCCAATTAAAAATGGGTAGAAAACATAAACAGACATTTCTCCAAAGAAGACATACAATTGTCCAACAAATGCATGAAAAGATGCTCAACATCACCCATTATCAGGGCAATTCAAATTCAAACCACAATGAGATATTACCTCACACCTGTCAGAATGGTTAGCCAAAAACACTAGAAATAATGGGTGATGGAGAGGATGTAGGGAAAAAGGAGCCTTCGTGGACTGTTGGTGGGAATGCAAACTGGCGCAGTCACTGTGGACAACAATACGGAGGTTCCTCAAAAAATTAAAAATAAAATTACCATATGATCCAGTAATTTCTACCACTGGTATTTACCCAAAGAATATGAAAACACTAATTCAAAAAGATATATGCACCCCTGTGTTTATTGGCAACAAAAGCCAAACTATGAAAGCAGCCCAGGTTTCCATTAATAGATGAATGGATAAAGAAGTCATGGTATATTTATATACAATGGAATATTACTTGGACACAAAAAGAATGAAATTTTGCCATTTGCAACAACATGGATGGATCTACAGAGTATTACACTAAGTGAAATAAATCAGTCAGAGAAAGACAAATACCATATGATTTCACTCACATGTGGAATTTAAAAAACAAAACAAACAGGGGCACCTGTGTGCCTCAATCAGTTAAGCATCCAACTCTGGATTTTGGCTCAGGTCATGATCTCAGGGTCATGAGATTGAGATTAGTCTGTGCATTATCACAGGTCATGATCTCAGGGTCATGAGATTGAGTCTCTCTCCCTCTTCCTCTGCATCCCCCACTTAAAAAATAAACAAAGAAAAAAAGGAGACAATTCATGAAAAAGACTCAAGTATAGAGAACAAACTAATGGTTACCAGCGGGGATGGTAACCAGGGTTACCAGTGGGTGGCAGAATGGGTGAAATAGGTAAAGGGGATTAAGAGTGCACTTGTCATTATGAGCACTGAGTAATGTATAGAATTGCTGAATCACTATATTGTACACATGAAACTAACATAACACTATATGTTAACTATACAGAAATTAAAATGTTTAAAAAGTTGTGCTGTCCAATAAGGTAGCCACTAGCCATGTGTGGCTACTGAGTAGCTGAAATGTGGCTGGTCTGAATTGAGATGTGCCATAATTATAAAATACACTTTGGATTCTAAGACTTTTGTACATAAATAGAATGTAAAATACCATATTAATAATTTGTATATGATTATATGATAGTTATAATATTTTTGAATATTTTAGGTTAAGTATAACATTATTAAAATTAATTTCACTTGTTTTTATTTTTTAATATGGCTACTATAAAGTTTAAAATTATATACATGGCTCACATTATATTTCTATCTAACGGCACTGTTCCAGAGGATGATATGTGGGCTAAAGATGGGATACTGTTAATATGCAATCGAATGGTGAATAAAGATTCAAAGTGGAAACCAAATTCAATTACCTGAGTATTAACTGACTCTTCCTAGATCTTAGGGGAGCCTATATCTAAGCTATGAAGTAGCTAAGATAATCTAATTCAGAGGAAAGGGGTTGGTCAAGAAGAGAGAAACTTAAAGAACAATTTAGGTCAAAAGTATCTAATAGAATTAGGACTTTCAGAGAATCAAAACATGGTTTTCCATTTGCCCAGTCTTACAGGTGTGCCAGCATGTGAAACACAGCTCTTATCCAATGAATTTGACTTCAATGTGTACAAATTGATTCTTCAGGGAGATTGCTAGCTTCACGAGGACAAGAACTAAATCTCTTATTTTATATAATTTTGAAGACTGAGAATTGCATCAATCTACATTATATAAATAAGTGTAATGAATGAATTAATGAAGATATCTTAAATATTTTACATCCTAAACCAAGAATAAAATCATGCTCGTATTTTGTGGAACTACATCAAGTCCAGGGAAACATTTCTCAGCTGGTGTTGAATATTTACAAGTAATCTGTAGTTGTAGTAGTTTAGGAGAAAATATACACAACCTTTCCTTGGATATTCACAGCAACAACAACAAAATACATTAAATACAAAATTGCTCTGAGAAGTCCTACAATTATTAAACATTTGACTTTATCTGAGCATTTAATATAAACATGAGATGATTTTTGCTCATAGGATCTTTTAACTTTTCATGAAGTTAAATTTAACATTTAAGTTTTTATAGAACTCACTTCTGGAAGATCTAGTCCAGTGACAAGAGGTTTCTTACTCATGATTACCTTTATGGGCCAGGAGAAAAGAAGCAGGAAGGCTACTCCCTAATATACCATGTAGATAAATCCTTCCTGATACTACTCTCTTTACTAAACTTTGACTCTCCCAGTCTGTGAAGGCAGGAAAGAATTCTACCATTTTAGCTCCATCTAATCCTTTCTGGAATCAGCAAAAGTGAGCACTCTGACATGAGATCTCTGTATGGTAAAACCCTTCCCAAGATCTTTCACTTTCTGGCCCTTTTCTTGGGATTTCTCAGCATTGGTCTCATGTCTGACCCATGACTTGAAGAAAATGTCCTCAACATGTTATTTTGGTGGGCTGACCACCAAGTACAAGAAGATAGTTCTCAGGCAGTAGCTGATAGACCCAGGCAGTAGTCTGGCCAGGAGAGCAAGAGATAGAGAAAAGAAGTGGAGGAAAGTATAACTGTGTTCAGGGGTGAGGGGCCCTGTTTCCAGCAACTCCTTCTCAAATATCTTTAAAGGTGCTTGAAAACAACTCTAATAACATGTATTATTTTTCATAAAATCATTATGGTTACCTTTGGACAAAAAGGATTTGGGCTTTCATCACAGCAGAGGCTAAAGTAATTCGGAAGGTAAATATTTAAAGTAAAAATATGTTGTTTGCCTTAGCTCCAAATCACAAACAACAATCATTCTCTCTTATAAATTGATTTGGGATTCTCTATGACAGCGTTTTTCCTCTAGCTGGACTTTCTCTCCCAAACTCTGATCTGCCCTGTAGATGACAGAGCAGGACTAAATTATTATCATCCCCCACTCCCCCAACACTATCTAAGGTTGGACTGCTTGGTTATGTGTATGCATATGATGTGGATGCACTCCTTAGGGAGGGGCTATGTAAGTAAAAGGCATTGTTGGAATGTCTTTGTTTTATTATTCTGCATTGTTATTCCCAAACCTAAGCAAAGAGTTTTCCCTGCTGATGCAGAACCAGAAGAATGCACTGTTCTTACAAAGTCATTTGGCAAAGATACGCTTCAGTAGGAGGGTCAAGAAATTATCCGTATCACATTCTTGTGTTGGAGAATCCAGCTCAAGCTAAATCACTCTTCCTTAATTTCATAAATATTCATTTTATAGGGAGGAATTTATCCAAGTCAAACTATGTTATTCTTGTAAGTGACAAAGGACAGGGGATAAGCAGGGCTGGCTTCCTCAAATCCCAAGCTTCCTACCCTGTCAAGTGATGGCATGACATTTAACTGAGGTAGTTTTTCCTTTCTGCTTACCTGTGTGGTAGGTAGCTAAGAGAAACTGATTCACTTAACATAAAATATTAGCAATTGTCAAGGTATTTTTTTTTCTCTACGTGATTAAAATACTGTGGAAAGAAATGTATTTCCCTAAGTGAGGTGTGAGTGTGCCGGCCTCAAGAAAAACCCTAGGCATGGAAATGGGGAGAAAATTTTAAGTAGACATGGAAAATTTCTCTCATTACGTTACTATAAGAATCTTAATTAGTCCCAAAGGTTTTTCTCACTCATTTTAAAGCAAACTCAGGTAGATCAGACAATGAAATATGTGTCAATCAATCTCTGCTAGAGTCAGCCACTCTTATTCAATCTGACCCTCTATACTTGGAATTGTGAGTTGGCTAGGATTTTGTTCCATTTGAAATAGCAGATATGTAAGTGGAATTGTGCCGATAAATGAGCTTTTCTAATTTAGTTCATCCTTGTAAATTAATAAAAAATTCCTGCCAATCAAACATGCGCATGTTTGCAGGAATATTATCAGTAGGTAATGGAGATAATTAATACTTCATGACATCAAGGTCTGAAATTAAAATCAAATCTGAGACTTAACTGCGATTATTAAATCTGAGGAAAATTATCTTCCAGATGACAAGTGTCACAACCTTCACCACCTGAATTAATAACAGGGAGCGAGCCTCCAAAAACACACTGCACACTGCTTTTTTTCTGTGTTGCAATAATTACCACTTCATGACATCAAGGACCTATATGTCTGGCTCAAGATAATATTGCACATTAGTAAAATATTACTGAAGCAGAAAATACAAATTTCAGACAATGTATCTAGTAGCACAACATTACTGAAAGGGTACAGGGTGGGGAAGTGGGAGACACTGGCTATAGTGCCGACTTTTTGAGACCTGGGTTCTAGCCCAGAATCTTGCTGACATTTCTCCTTTTGACTCTAGTTAAGAAAATCATTTTACCTAGCTGATTCTTAGTTATTTCATCAGGTGAAGTTAATTTTTGCTCCATTGAAAAGATGGATCAAAGAGGAGTGTTTTTGAAATAATTGTTTTCTTTTATCCATTCATCTTTCCAAGATGTACTGCGCTCCAGCCATTATGTGAGGTATTTAGGAAAGAGAAATTAGAAAAGACAAGACACAGTCCCTGATCTCAAAGGACATCATGACCCGGTGGGAGAATTATCTACAGAAAGTGTACCAAGACTGAGAGAGAAGCTTGGAGTCCATGGGAGGCGTGTCTCATGTTGCAACCCTGAGGGTGGGTTGCTGGCAGGGAGACCCCGAGAAGAGAGGATGCTGGGCTGAATCGTGGGGGACATGCATCTTTTAGCAGACAGATGAATGCCCAAGGGAACAAGATAACTGTTCATTAATTATTTTTTCCCACCATAACTAGGTTGGAGTGGTTGATTCTCAGGGTATAGTTACATACTAATGTGTGACTATCATAGGTACAAGCTGAAAACAAAACACTGTTTCTCAAATCACATCTGCGCTCTGGAAGTGGAGTGGTGGAGTGTTATGGTTTATAAAAAGGAAAAAAAAAAACAACTTGCCTGAGGATAGCCGACTAGAAAGGACTGGAGCTAGGATTTGAACCATGTGGCTTAACCTGTATATGTAAGATTCTACTTTTGTTGCCATTGTAAAGGTCCAAGAATTATTGGGGTAAGGCCATTGAGGACCCTTTCTTTTAGGGACAGGACCCAATAGAACAGTTGGATTGAGGACTGATCCCAGACCCAGAGAGGAAGCCCAATGCCCCGCAGGGAGTGCAGTCATGGAGACCAAGTTTGTTTGCAAGAGTGAGGAGAAGTGTGAGGGGTGAGGAGAGGGATGCGGCTGACCAGGGCCCATTGAACCTCAAACTGAAGGCTGAAGAGTAAATCCTGACACAGTGTTGGGGTGTCTGAGCTGGCTTTGGCCCTGGCTTCCTCTGCCAGGACTGACCCAGGGAAGGCTATAGTTTCTCATAACTGAGAAAGGGAAGGGAGAGGCAAGTCCTAACCATACCCAGGGGTGACAGAAGGGGAGTGAGAATCCTGTGTTCATCTGGATCTGGCAAAAGTCTCCCTGTCGAGGGCTAGATGTACGATCTACAGCTGTCCCTGCTGCTGTTCGGACCATACCTTCTGACAGACAGGCCCTGAGGCCTCCCCTTCTGTATAAGCTGGGCTGAGACTCAGGTGGTATGCACCCACACTGGTGGTTAGAATATGAAGACTCTTCCATCCTGGTGTGTAAATAACCACGATGCAAGCTCCAACCTCCCTACCATCCCAACCCCTCCTCCATGATCTTCCAGGGCTCCCCTCTGGGGACCTTCAGGGCCTCTCTCCACCACTAGGGCCACTGTCTGTCCAGTGGCTAGGCCCTGAGTGGTATATACTCTTAAATATTTTGAATGTCACCACTAAGTTGAAGAACAGTGCTACCCCCTCCATGCCCTGGGGGACACAATACCCCCTGCCCCTGGTCCCACTTGCTGCTCAAATGTGAAATCTCCTCTCAGCTCAGATGTGACTGATTGGAAACTGTTGGAAAGCACAAGACTTAAACTCAATGCTGGCCTAGCATATGCCCTTCTCCAGCATACGCCCGGCATACGCTGCTGTTTCTTACTCTCCTGTCTGATTAAAATCCTTTATATATTACTTTGTAGCTGAGACATGAGATGTTCAAATTGTGTTAAGACAAAGGGTTGCTAACATACAATTTCCTCTTTCCTCTACCCATCAGAGCTTGCCATTCGTTATCTCACTTCTTCTAAGCCTGTCAGATGCCGGAAGTCTAATTTGGGACACCAATTATCACTTTGGAAGTGACAGTTGCCGGAGGGTAGTATGGTCTTATGACTGAGCACAAAGGTTAGTCAGAAAGACCTGTTCTGGAGTCCTATGTCAGCTACTTAAAAGAAAAATGACTTTGTATAGGTGATTTCATCTCTTCAAGTCTCAGTTGTTCAACTATGTATATAATGGAGACATTAAGAGGATCTAACATATAAAGTTGTTGTGTGGGTTAAATGTGATCCTGGACATTAAATGTTTAGAATGCTTTAGTGCAAAATAAGTGCTTAATAAATGCTGGCTGGTATTGTTGCTTATTAACACCTTTGCAGTATAATGTGCTCCGACTCTCAGAGAACAAGTGTGTTCGGTCCTAATGTGAATCCTTGAAACCCAGAAAGAATGCAATGGAATATCACGGGAATGTCATAAACCATGGGAGACTGCTGACAGCGCTCTGCGGCGGGGGTGCTTATCCTGCTGTCAGCCACCTTCCCATAGTGAGGATGTGGCTCAGGGTTTCCACAGGCATTACAAAAGTACTGAGACCGACTCTAAAATCTGGGTCTCATGAGAGCCCTGCAAAATGGGGGTTTGGAATTTACTTGTAAACAGACAAACATGTGCTGCGGTTGAAAGGTAGCTGAATTTCCAGGCCATATTTATTCTTCTGGGAATTTGGTGTGTATTAGCATAACTACAGAAATCATTTTTTAAGCAACCCTTCAATGGCCAGAGTTGCAGTGGACTCCCTGTTAGCACAAGGAGCCCTGGTGTGCTGCAAGCTTTCTGTGATCCAGAAAGAAGGATCTGCAGAAGCTTACCCCGCCCTCCACCCCCCCACCCCTGCCTTGGAACAATGTTTATTCCCTGTTTTATCCTCCAAGTGAAGGCATATGTTTCTTCGATTTGTTGTTTGCAGCAAGGTGCAGCTTAGAGGGGAGTGTGGATGCGCTTGTGTTTGCCATGAAATTAAATAAGAGCAATGATACATAGCCAATGTGCACCCATAAATTTCAAGAAGGAAAATTCCAATGTGGCATGAGGATAGAAGTAGCTGATATATTAGAAGGGAACGACACTGAATCTTGTGCAAAACGAGAGAAATATAATTTCCCTGCATTATCTTGTCCCTTTCTTAATTGCCTACCAAGATGCATTCATCAACTAGCTTCCCTAGGCTCAAGCTTACGACTTGCATGCATTTTTATATAAAACCAGCTTGTGTTTTAAGTATAAAACACACTGCTTGTGCTATCACACCAGACACAGCAAATGGATAAAAATCTTCACTTGTCAGTTTCTAGATACAACGCACTTTGCATTTCAAGACTGGGAAATAGGCTGCAAACACCGAGCACTGACAGTAAATATGGAGCTTTGGAGTATCAGCTGGACCATATTTACTGTGGAGCGGGCTCATGCCACTGTCTGGGGCTTTGTACAACCTTGGAGTTGATAGAGGGAAAGGATGGCTAGCCATCCAGGTGCTTCCCATCCCGCTGGCAGGCTCAGTGCCCCCTTCCAGACTCGGAATTAGTTGCTGAGAGATGTACTCAAGCTCCATCAAACCCTCAAAAACTGAAAGGAAGGCAAATTTGGAGAATGTGGGCTAACCAGCAAGTCAGGACTCGATGTGGAAGAGAACATGAAGACCACACAGAGAGGGCACATATAAACCATAACATATCCTCCTGACAATAAGGCCCTCTGGTACATACACCCCAAAATGGCAGAATATAGCTGATGATGGTCCCCAAACAAGAATGCCAATAGGAGGAAGAATGCTAAGTAACCTTAAGTCCAGTGATCCCTGAGGTGGCAGAAGCCACATTTCCATCTGTGTGTGCTTTAAAGGGCCCTATTCCATTCCTTGCCGCCGCCTCACCATGCAAATGGTGTACAGTAAGAACTTGGCACAGAAAGCTGGAAACATATGGAAGCAATTCCTAGTTCTGACACTGTGTGATTTTTGGCAAATTATATAATCTCTCTTAGCCTCAGTTTCTTAATTTGTAATTTGGGGATAATAATAATACCAATCTCATAGAGTTATTGTGATTATTGAGTCAGATATTGCATGTTAACAACTTATCATCATGCTTGCTATATAGTAAGTGCTGAATAAATGTTAAGTATCATTATCAGCTTTGACTGATGTTGCACAAAAGCAGTGTGTATACATAGAATTGCAGGGAACTTTGTTTAATAGTTTAGGTTTTGAGGTCAAGGAAGAGTCTGTGACTTTACCCAGAGCCACACAACTAGTCAAATCTTTTATTTTTCATCATTGTTTTGGGGTTTTTAGTATAAGGCTCTTGCACATATTTTGTTAGATTTATACCTGCTTCATTTTTTGTGTGTGCTGTTGTAAATGATTTTTTAAAAAAATTAAATTCCAATTGTTCATTGTTAGTATAGAAAAATACAACTGATATTTGTGTTATATGTGTGCTGTGACCTTGCAAATCTCATGTGTTAGTTCTAGGAAGGTTTTTATCGATTATTTGGCATTTTTATATCTTCTATGAATGGATACAATATTATTTCTTCTTTTCTTATGTGTATGTTTTTTATTTTTCTTTCTTTATTGCACTGGCTAGGGCTTCCAGTACAGCACTGAAAGGATTAGTGAAAGAGGAAAGTCTTGCTTTAATCCTAATATTAGGTGAAAAATATTCCCTCTTTCATATTATATATGACGTTAGCTGCAGGTTTTTGGTAGATGCCTTTTATCAAGTCAAGAAATTCCTCTTCTATTTCTGACATGCTTGAAGTTTTTATCATGAATGGGAATGTTAAACTTTTTCAAAAAAATTTTTCGGGTGGCTGGATGGCCCAGTCAGTTGAGCTTCCAACGCTTGATTTCAGCTTGGGTCATGATCTTAGGGTTCTAGGATAGGGCCCTAACTAGGCTCCATGCTCAGTGGGGAGCCACTTTCTCTCCCGCTCCCTCTGGCCCTGCCCCTGCTCTCTCTCTCTCTCTCTCTAAAATAAATAAATAAATCTTTAAAAAATGTTTTTGCATCTATTGAAATGATCATATCATTTTTCTTCTTTATTTTGTTAATATAAATTATGTTGATTTTTTCAGAAGATTTTTTTATTATACGCAAACAATGAATCATGGAACACTACATCAAAAACTAATGATGTAATGTATGATGTTTAACATAACATAATAATAAAAAAAGAAGATTTTTTTTATTATAAAACTAGAAGAATTATAACTTTAGCAGAATTATTTTTATTTTTCCAAGGATAGACATTTTGATTTAGAGAACTTTAGTAGGGAAACTGGGAAATAGCTGTTTACATCAGTGTTAAATGTAATTAGTGGATATCTCCTGTAGGTCCAGAGGGTAGGACATCTGCTTCTGAATTCAGAGAGTGCTTGTGGGTTTGTCCAGGGTGTTCCATGTGAAACTGGCTTATGCCATTATTTTAAAAAATAAACTCATTTTAACATGTTATTTTCCCTAAGCTGAATATCAAACACTATGTAATTCAGCTCAAAGGCTGAAATGTGCTCTAATAGGCCCTGAGGAGAAGGTCCATATAGAGACCAGCCAGGTCTGTCACAGCTGAGGGCTGGGAAAGGTGCAGAGATGGCTGCGCCGGCATGGGCCGGCCACAGCAACTACCGTAACACCTGCCCTAAAGGCCCCAAGACAGAGATGATAAAAGATAAAATGATTTAATGCCCAGGCATTGGTTCCAGAGCTTTCCAGCCTCCAGTTAAAATTTATGTGTGGGAGTTTGAATGGGTGCTTTAATAAAATATTGATTCATTTGGGTCCTGATTTTTTATAAAGAAATAGGTCTTTTGTCTCCTAAACAGCACTTGCTCCTTTCTAAATAACATCCATGCCCAACTTATACTTTGCTTTCAGCATTCAAGTTTGATCTGTCTTAGACTCTAAAGAGTCTTTTGGTGCTATTGTTCTTGGCTCCTTTGCCCATTGTCCTTTTCATCTCACATCCCTCTAGCAATAGCTATTCCATGAAATGGAGTTAAAACAACAACAACAATAAAAAAAATTACTTAAACCATTTTAACAAATCAGTGCAAGATCTTTTTCTCCTTTTAATTTCCTCCCTTGCAGTTTGGTGCAGACAGGAGCCCTCACAGCCCCAGACTGCAGCAGATATTCTGGTTCGCGTGTTCCATATGAAGGAAGCCATGTATTAAATTGGGATGAGCCCTTGCATTTCATCACAGAAAGTGAGTGTTGGCTTGAAATGGAGGATCAGCTCATGTGGGGATAAGATGGTGGCTGGGATCATCAACTGCTGCTTCTGGGCAAAGGACCGAAATATTAAAACTGTTGTTTATGGCCCTTATCATTTACAAACAGGTGAACAGAGAAAAAAGACTTTCAATTTCCCTAAATTAATTTGCAGTTGAGGGTTCTCTTGTGTTAAAAAGATAAGAAACTTGTATGGAATTACAGAACAAGAAGTTTACAGCTGTCTAAAGGAACTGCAAGTCTAAGGTTATCTAGCAAATATGGATAAAAAATGACTGTTACTCTTTATGACACATTTGAGAAATTGAAATAGCTTTGAGACAAATAATACCCTAACTCGTGATCCCACTGCCTGGGAAAAACTACTGGGTAAGTTCAGTAAAGTTGGCTCCAAGACGGTAACTGTTGGCAGAAGATGTAGTCAGGACATTGATGCACTGGGAAGCCCAAACCGGGTATTATTTTTGTATTTTAATTTCAAGAAGTCCTTCCCCAAACCAGTGTCATTGGCTAAGTAAAGGGCTGCTCAACATTTCAAAGTGAAGAGGTATCAGCTTTTGTTCTCTCCACTGACTGGTACTACTACTGCCTTGTACATAAACACTCATCCACACATATTCACTTCCATATTAATGTTTATATACCTCTCTCTCCAACATTATATATATATAAGGACACTCACAAAACCTTTTGTATCTGTATAATAATGATGATAGTATAAAATTTATAATACTAATAACTTGTATTTATTGGATGTTACAATGTCCACATAACTTACCAAGTATTTCATATATATTAGCTCATTTCCACCTCACAAAATCCCTATTTGATACAACCATAAGAACCACACCCATCCTACTGATGACAAAGTTGAATTTTAGGGGTTGGGTAACTTGCTCAAGTTCCCACCAATAGCAAAGAAAGGACTCCAAAGTATAACTTCTCTGATTCCAAAGCCCATGCATTCAACCAGTCCATATACTACCTGATATAACTCATTCAACAACTATTTAGTGTGTGTCAAGCACAATGCTATATGCCTTCCTAAATACCTTGCACTTCCAATCGTATACACAGTCCTCTCCCCATTTCCTGCTTTGAAATTTAGTACCACTCGTGTCTTATCAGTAATATTGGAGTATTTTTCTTATAAGAATTCTCCTGGTTTTTGTCTTGTTATTTAAGATAGTGTTTATTTTTCCCTCCTCCATGTATTCATCAATTATGCCATGACAAATTATTCTGAGATAAATTTAAATTTCACCTCAGTGTCAGATTTCTCCTCACCTTCCCCAATGTATAGACATTCTTCCCACATTTGAGATTATGCTATTTCACTTCACAATCATCAATTTGAACCATATGTCTTTTTGTCCATTCTAGTTGTAATACTGTATAGAATATATTTTAATGTCTTTCTTGAGCATTAAACTGGGCACCCAGTTTAAACTTGGTGAATTCCTATTGAATGATCAGATGATTAAACAAGTACCCCAAAGATTACATGCTCAAAACAGCAATGAAAACAACTGCAAATAAAACACAATAATAATTTTTAAAAGCAAGTGTTGATGCCTTTTGGGAAAATGACACCATATATCAAAGCCAAAGGAATGATTCCTACAAGAAGACAGAGAATCAGAAAGGGTCCAGGGCAGAGTAAAGTCAATAACTCCACTTTTACCTTAGGGAAAATTCCTCTAACTGGAGGCTATATAGCTTAAGCTAAGAAAAAGGCCACCTAGAGTTTTACACAAAGTGAAGTGAAACAGCTGTGCTTCATGTCAGATGCCTTCTCTGGGCTTAGAAAAGTCTAGAATGTGACCTGGAGATCACAGTTCATTCTTTCTTTCACAACAGTGTGGGGACAGATCTGTCTGGGTGAGATGTTCAGGATTTGTTTGTGCAGGACCCAAGATTGATGTTCATTACTTTCCCTCAACCATTTTACTCTCATTATGCACAACAAGGGCTTAGGTTAGCAAGGATTAAAGAACAAATTATTCTAAAGCAAGAAGCTCTAGCCTCAATACATACACATAGAGACAAACTGGCTTTAAAAAAAATAAACAATGTAGGATTAGATTATGAACTTGTTCACTGAACAGTTACATGGCAATTTGCTAAGGTAATTATTACCATTAATTCGAGAGCCAATAATTATAGCAGTTCTACCATTTCATCTCTCATTTATTCTGAAATCCTAGAAGCAGATTTTTTGTTTTTGTTTTCAGATACCTGGTTTGCTTGGCTAGTCTAAAAGCCTCCATTCTAATGTCTTTTATAATTTTAGGCCTTTTTTGGTGGGAATCACAAACTTTTCAGAAAGCCTTCTTACGTTAGTGAAACAATGCACTGAGATCCAAAAGGTAATTAATCTTGGTCACTCTTCCTTCTGTAGAGCACTCCAGCCTGGAGGTTAATAGAAAAGAAGGCAGTGGCTGCCATTTTGGATCTCATTCTGTTTCAATTTTCTGGTCACAAACACCAATGATTTTTCTAGCCAAAAGGGGTGAACAGGAGCATATAACTCTCCCCTTGATGCCTTTCCCTCAGGCCCTTCAGTCTTTGGAGTGCAGGACTTGGTGCTAGTTTAATTGAACTGCTGTGCTTGGCTTCTCCTCTGAAAGAGAGAGATATATAGTCCCTCTGGTGACTTGTTGCAACAGATTTCAAACACAGCTGGATTTTACTCTGTGAATTAAAAATACTGCTTGAGATTGGGAGCCTCACGAGAAGAGTAACTCCAGATACCAGCATGTAAACAAACACTTTACAAAAGGTGTGCAAAAGTTTTGGCTTCTCTTCCACTTGACTACCATAAATTTGCATTGCTCAATTTTTCTTTTTTGGACCGTAATAATGGCTGGTTTGGGGTGTGTGTAGTCATGGTGTATCTTGGTGGAACATCTAATAAATCTGTACTTGGGGCAATAAAATACCAATATCCTTGCCTTAGAGAAGATATTAGCTTCATAGTTTTGAAAGAAGACAATTATCAGCACTGTTGCATTTGCTCACAATAGGTTAGAATAGGCTCATTTAAATCTAAATAACCTAATTACACTGATGTTTTGAGAAGAAGAGCTAGAATCAAAGACTTACAGAATCTAGGAACTGTAGAGTATCATCATCAGAATAATCTATGCAGCTACTTGAATATAAAAATGAAAAAAAAAAAAAACCCACAAAAACTGAGGCCCAGAGAGTTTGAACTGACTTGATCTATTGCTCAACTAGTTGGGGAAGGATGGAACCAATATTCAAAGGCTTTTAGGTCTTCCGTGTCCTAAGACTTTTTCTCTCCTCTACATAACACTGCCTCAAAGCACTGGGGGAAGCTCTGAAGCCTATTTCCTAGCTATATTACACAAGAGAAGGTGAGGTAGATAAGGCTTTATAAAGCCCTAGTAAGATAGTAAGATAGGATGCTTTAGCTGGATGACAAATAGCAGCCAAATAAACATGCACATGTTCCTTCCCATATTTCGTCTCAGAATCCAGCCTTCCCCTCTTATCCTTGGGCTGGGCTAATGATGGAACCAGGTAGATAAGAATGGGCATCAGAAACCAAGGTTTCAATAAGTCTGCATGACTCATGACCAGAGAAAATTTCTCAACAGACAAAGAGGAAAGGAAGCTATCTAGGAAACAGGGAGAAAAAGTGGCAGGGAATTCTTGATTGGGATGGGGCTTATAATTAGGTCTTAACAGAGGGTGTTGGGCCTTTAATTCGTTATTGCTCTTCCAGACCCAGGACTGAAGGACTAGCATGGAGAATATCGCAAGGCAGAGCCTTAATCCAATATTCTACCTAGCTAGTTCACAGCAATGAAATTTAACCACTTATTAAATCTCCTAACGTTTGGCATGCCCTGCGCTGGGTGACAGATGCAGAGATGAATGGGCCACACTCCCTGCCCACAAGAAAAAGATATGTACAGTGAGAACTTTAGAGCAATGTGGTACATGGTAGAAGCAGCATGTGGTTCTGGGGAACAAGACAGAGATCTCATTTCTGACTGATTAAACATCCCAGATAAGGGAATGGAGTGATCTCAGAGCCTTTGTGTGGGAAGAACCTATGTCCGAGGATGAGTGAATAGACCTGAGGAGAAGGGACTATTATTACAGGAGGTCAAGCTTTCAAAGACAAAATCAGGGCAATAGAAGGCAGTTCACTGGTCACGATTATCTTCCAGTATGAGCGTGGTTTGTGGCCCAGGAATGAGCTATGGGCAACATGGCTCTGCCACCCCAAAAAATCTATAGCTAATGAAAAATACCTGAGATGTGGCACAGGATACTAAGGCCCTCCTCCACAGAGAAAGGAACAAAACTGAGACAGGATCCCACTGTGCTGAGAGCAGCAGAGCTGTCAGTAACAAGTGGACATCCAACAGATTCGCTGCATTGTTTGAGTTTTCAGCCCATGTTTAAAATAGGCATGATGGCTGCAAAGGAAGAGAGCTCAATTTTATAGACACCTGCTTCTGTTATGAGCTCCTACTCTGCTTTTACCTGGGCCCTCTCTTTGCTAGTCACACTCTTGCCCTACAGGTATAGTCCCCCCATGCTCTGTATGGTAAATCACTATGAGTCAAGACCCTTTGGGGTGAAGCAGTTGAAGAATGTAACTGAACCTGACTCTGCTTTTTGAACCTGGGCGGGCTCTTTCTTTGGGCCTTAGTTCCTTCCAGATATCCCCTGAGGACATGGTAGATGGAGTTAAGATTCCTTCCAGGAAAGCTGTAAAGAAATAATGATTCAAAGACAGCATCCAACTTTATGATTATAAAATGTAAGGAAGCAGTTTAACATCAGTGCTGCATGGGAGTGGGAGGGAAGAGAAAAGAGGTAGTAAACATGCAGTGTGTCCTGAAGCTGTTTTGTGTCTTCAGCGCAGTCAAGCAGACAAAACAAAGGAGAGGCTGAATCCTTCCTCATGTGCCTTGGGCTCCACAGGGAACATAAGATCATCATCATTATCCTGCTCTACCTCAGTGAAGATGAGTCCCTGAAACAGAAGGGATAAGTGATACTAGAAGCACAGTCTCCCCTGTTCAGGGAGTTTTGTGTCTCAGAATGCACCTTGCTGATGAATGTCTGCTGTCTGGAGATTCTGGACCCATACAATTACTGGCCTGGCTTTGCAGCAAGACTAGCTACCTGGCTAGGTCCAAAATGGCTAAGGGACATAAATAATACAGGTCTTTTTCTCCAGTGAAATCCCTCTGATGACATCCTGGAGTCATAATGCATGCACAAAGATATTGATGTGGCTCTTGCACCTGAGTGCTGGCACCTTCTTCCACACAAGATAGACGTAACCTAAGGTAAGTCCAGGGACACTCAGTGCATCACCAGGCAGATGTTGGTGGGATGACCTTTGGAAAGCACAATTCCTGGTGCCTCTGCTACTGGTTTATTTAGCATACTTCCCAAGAAATGTGATCTGTGACTTTACTTTTCATGTGGTGCTATCCATGCATGCTCTGATACATGGGGTGGGGGGGGCTCCATATGTTAAATATCCACTTAGCACTTTTTCTCCTTGACAGTGTGCTGCTTCCTGCCATACTTACAATGCCCATTTCCCAACATATGCCCTTCCCAATTTTCCTGATTCCTCTCTGCTCTTTCATTCACCTCCTATTCCTGCCATTCCAGAATATTCTCCACCCACTTCTAGCTCCGTCATTTTGCTCACCCTGCTCCTCTCATGTTGAATGCTTGCCTACTCTAAATGCCCAGAAGAGTTGTTTCTTTTTTTTTAAATATCCCTCACTGCTATCGGATAAATATCATTTCTCTTACTCTCAAACTCTGGAAATGTGGTGTTCTACAGATCATGCACACCTATTCCCAATTCCACATTCAGTTAAATCAAGGTTGGTATCTTGAGACCGGCCTAGGTGGTGGGAGTATAGTATTTACACCATAGAAATTGGCAAATGCTACAATTCAGAGCTTTCTGCTACCCCAACGTCAACCCATTTATGAATAGCAAGTGGCACAGGAAATTATATATAGGTGGAACTCAATAAATTTTTACTAAATGGATTTTCACATGCTAAAGATATCTATTTTTTATTTCCACCATACAAGATATTTTTGTTTGTTTTTTAAAGAGTAAAATATTTAATCATTGTAGACAAAAGAACTTGGTAAAATTTGAAGAGCATATTTGAAAGAATGTTACTTTGTTTACAAACAGAATACATTAATTTAATGGAAACCAAAGCATTACTGTCCTCTGTAAAGCAAGCAGACTTCCTGCTCTCCTCCAGCTGACAGATTTGCTCATCTGAGGATGAAAGTCTCTCCTGCCCAGAACAGACTTCTGAACACAACTGTTGGAGCCACAAAATAACTGTGGCTCTTTATCTTTCCTTTATTTTTTCCCCAAAGCAACAATAGCCTTAAAAGAAATTTCTGATCCAAGATACCCATTTTCTTGGAATGTAATCTTAGCCCATATGTCATCTAGCTATGACCTTCTTTTTGATGAGAAAACCTCCGGAGGTGGAAGAAATGGTTTGGATACAAACTAGGAGGCAGAGGGTATATGGCTCAAAGATATCATGATTCTTTAGAGTATTAAGAAAGTGAAAGAGGTAGATATATGACATTAATTTCTGGTTCTAAATATCCCCCAGTCTTATTTTTGAAGAGCGCCCTAATTGTAAGTATCCATGCATGCAAGCACACAAACAAGATCTGGTTCATTTAGGTAACAAAGGATATGAGGTAGCTTACAGGTTCCATAAAAGTCTAGTGAATCAGACTCAGAAAACAGGCAGGAATCAAGAAAACAAAGTGACAAAACACAGCCTAGGTCCTGTCCCTGACAACTCATGTGTTAGAATCTCAACACTTCTATTATCTGTGGATAATTTCTCAACTGCGTTCTGGGGGTTTGAGCTTCTTCTTCGTGATTTGAAGCCCTGGGCAGGAGTATTAGCTTAGTTGAGCCTAGATTACATGTTCCTATGTTAGCTTACTGATTGAACTCTTTAGACTCCTATAATGGGAAATAGGCACTGCCTCCCATAAGAATTCCACTCTAAGGAATGCCTTAAAATAAAGAATGTGGAGCTAAAAGAGAAAATGAGAACTATACATAGAAATGTAAAAAGAGAGAAGATAGGGAGGAACAAAGCAAGACAACTCCTGATCTGCTTGTGTATCTATCTTTCCAGGTAAAAATAAATCTTGAAAATCATGTAGTTTTGATATTGCCATCAAGGTATATTTTGAAGCTATCTAAGCATTGAAATACTACATAATTAATTTTATAAATAATCCCATTCACTCACCTTTCTATTGAATCAGGTAAAGTGTTTGGGCCAGCATGTATTTACAAAGTGGGGAAAAAAACTCATTTGAAATAAGGGATAACTGATTTAGTCCTGAAGAACCTAAACTAAGTCTTGTTTTGCTTATTCAATAAAAACAATTAATTAACTCTACATTGATTTTCCCATTACATCATCGAAGAGCAATGGCTCCATGGTGATTAAAATTGTAGATAGTCAATCTGATATTCAGAAAGCCACCAGAGTCATCACTGTTGGTTGTCTTCCCCATTCTGTGCATACTCTTGGTCCTTTCTAAATGAAAATGCTTTTGCTTGATATAACCATCTTTACTTCATATGACATGTCTCAACTTCACAATGGCTATCCCATTCCGCTTGCCAGGGATTGTCTTAGAGGGGGTATATGACCCAACTCTGATCATTGAGATTTGAAGGAGAGCCTATGGAGGCCCTTTGAGAAGATAAAGAAAGAATCATGTTGGTCCCTTCACCCCCTGGATGTTATTAGGACCACATGTGATGCCTGAAATTGCTCCAGTCACCACACTAGTTAAGAGGGAGGCTATCACTTGGGAAAATAACCAAATGAAACACAGAGATTCAGGGCCAAATACATGACATACCTTGCACAGAACCTGCCCTACCTCTGGATTTCTTGTTATTTGAGACCATGGTTTTCCTTTTCGTGAAAGCCAATTTAAGTTGGGATTTCTTATTAATTGCCATCAAATGTGTCCTGTTATCACTAGTTGGAACAATGTGTATGTATGTATGTATGTATGTATGTATGTATGTATGTATTTATTTATTTATTTTGGAGAAACTGAAGGCTACACTGCTCACAGTGTCTCTTAAGAGGCAAAGCAAGACAGGGGCAGAGAGACAATTGTTTTTCTTCTAGGAAGAAGGTAACAGCATACCCTTATAGAAAGATCATCATAATTCTTTGGAATTAACTTAACGTTAAGAGCCAAACTGGATGCTCCTCCTGCCTTTCACAAAATCACGTCCAAATTATGGTCTAATGATCACATGCACTGAAATGACATTCAAAGTGAAGTCATTTCTCAGTACTGTGAAGCTTACGGAATTTGTCATATATCTAGTAATACAAATAGTAATGCAGGCTAGAAAGGGCATTCTATTAAGGGTGTATGCTTTAGAGAAAGAATAAATGGACTCAATTAGTTGGTTTCATAGGAAGCAGGTCCACTTAGAAAGGGTTAATGCAATACAGTTACCATCCATTGCCTGCTAACCACATGTCCTACGTGATTCATATTGCACCAGAATCGTGTAATCTTTAAACAATTCCACAACTTAGGTTTTATTAAACCCATTTCTCTAGGAAGGAAACTAGGTTTCTAGGAGGTCAAGTAAATTGTCCAAGATCACACAGCCAGTAATTAACATGTTGGAATATGAATCCAACATTCCTGACTTAAGAAGATAAAGATATTTATCTTTTTTCTTCATCTTGTTTCTGGGTTAATAAGCCCAGATTAAAAAAATACTGAGAAAGGCTTCTTTTGGTCATCTTTTCCATTTCTTCCTTTTTAAAAAAATTTTTCTGTTATCATCTTCCTTTTTTTTCTTTCAATTTTTCTTCTTTCCTCATAACATATTTAGAGCAACTATGAAGGATACAAAGCTGACGCAGAACAAGTCCTACTCTTGCTGTCTTCAAAAAAGCTAATCCATACATACCTATAAGTCAAAGTGGAAATTAATAAACAATGTAAGAGAGACGAATGAAGGAGGATAGAAGTTTGGAGAGAAATGAATGATTTCATAACAATGAAAAATTTGTACAGGAAGAATGTAGACAAGTGGTCCTCTATGAAGACAAGCAATCTAAATGCATATTATACTTAGACATCAATGAGATCTTGACTTTTAGAGATGAGAAAATCTTGGGAAGACAATACACAGAGATAAACATTTCTCAGGTTCTGAAAATAGTCAGTTGTTCTGGCATATATGAGAGTATCCTAAATTCAACTTCAATTACCCCAAGATGTACCGAGATGGAGTCACGTGGGTTGGTGGACTAGAGGAGTGGCGTGTCCCTCCATTACACTGGGTGTATCTTCTCTAATCAAGGATTCAGGATCCTCGGTTGATCATTCATACATGCTCCCTAGGTCAGATGTATGCAACAACCTGCTACTGAGTAGATATAAGGATCTTAAAAGGTTCCTTCTATCTGTATTCCTATGGAAGAACATATTTTGCATGGATATTTACTTCTTTGGGATGAATACACAGTGCTTGAGAGAGTGAAATATTTGTAAAGGTTTAAGTATGTTAGGGAGCTAGAGGGGGTGAGTAATATTACATCCATGTTAATAATTCTCCTAGAGGCAGGAAGGTAATTTATTATACTCCATTACTGAGATTGGGAGATAGGGTGAGAAAACTTAAACATTTCAGTCAAGATAACCTTCCCTTGCCCCTGAAAAGTAAGTCCTCATTTATCTTCCTTCTACCCAGATAGCTTTGACTAAATACTATTATATGAAAAAAGAGTGTAGTAGATTTTAAATAGGAGGGAATAATACTATATTTAATATGGCTATATATCATCTGTGCTTTCATGAAACTCTTGCAACAACTATTTGTTCATTCAAAATTATGTTTGAAAACACCCTTTTGCTGGTTTCCCTATTTCTTATCACATGGTACCAACAGACATAGGTGATTCATGAGTTTTACAAATATATGGATTCCCTAAAGTAACTGTTTCCATATTTTCCAGGACTGTCATAAAGTTACAGACTTAGACCAATTGAGATGATTTTATAATCTATACTTTAGGCAGAGGAACAGGTTATAAACATTCCAATCCACAAATTTAATAAGCAAATAATGTAAGTAATAAGAAAACTGCCAGATTCCCTATCTCGATTCAATTCAAAATACATTTAGCACAATTTAGTAACAGACATTCTAGGAAAGTAGAGGCAAAGAGTTCTAGAACATAGTTCTTCCGGGAAGAAGATCACTGTGGGATAGAAGGCGGGAGCTGAATGACTGATGTGAGGCAGAATATGGTCAGCTGTGCGACAGGTATGGACGAGTGCCACGTGATGTAGAAGAGATGGGCTTCACACGCGACTGCAGAGTCAGGAAAGGCTTCAAAAACACTTGATGTCTCAGCTGCACTCTGGATAAATGGACAGAAGGAACTTCCACACATAAAGATGGGGAGGAGTAAATGAGTAAAAGGAAGGCCAAAGATGGCCTCTATCAGTTGATGTGGAGACAATATAGTAGTGAAAAGATCAAGAACTGCATCAGACAAAAATAGATTCATATCCTGGCTGTCCCACCACCTAACAGTGTGACTAAATAAAGCCTACTTAATTTCTTAGGCCTCATTTTTTTCCCTATGTGAAATGAAAATTTTTGCCTTGTAAAACTCATCTTAATTGGTTTGTTTTGAATATTAAATGATGTATGCAAGTGTTTAGCCCAGGCCAATGGGAAATATTCTATTATTCCTTCCCCTCCAGTCTCGTCCACTTTTCTCTACTTAACAAACCCAATCTATCACCACTAGGAAGACATACAGCCTGCATTCATTCATTCCAAAAGTATTTACTGAGCACTGTCTATATCATTCACCTTCTTCTCCTAATACCTACCACACTTATTTTCAGTGTAGCGATTACCTTGAGAGCAGAGAAATGTTCACACTTTCTGTCCTCCCCAGTTTGAGAATCTCTGTTGTCCTGAGTCAGGACTAATCGGTGAACTATGGGAGTGGCAGATGTGAGTGACTGCCATGTGTAAACAAAAATCAAGACAGGAAGCTCACCCTGGGATCAGTGGTTACCCTCTGTCCCTCTTTAGTGCAGCAGGCCTGAAAGATTACTGACTTAGCCAGCTCTGGACTTATGTAGACAATGAACCCTCGCTGTGGAATTTAATTTCCCATTTTTTAGTTGTCACTTGAAAATACTGGCCTATTCCAGCTCTGGTTCCAAGATGAACACATCTTGGCACAGTGTGAGAGTATCATCAGGTGCTCACAGCCCAGTAAGGCCATTTGGAACAGAAGAAAGAATTTTATAAATAAAAGAAACCAAGTGCATTAGCAACTCACTTTTCTCCATATGTTAACATAATTGCCACTTCCCTCCTTTCCCGCATGGCCTTCAGACTCTCTTAAATGCAATACCTCACTGTTTTTTTTTTCTTATTTTGTTTTCTTTTTTGTTTGTTTGTTCTCAGTATGTGCTACAAAGAAATTAGAAAGTTGAACTATTTTCACTATACAAAAATAAGAAAGTAACACAGTTGTAGTGTCAGGGAGTCTATGAAAGTTTCTAATAAACAAAACCACTGCTGAGAGGTCCCTGGAAGAATCTTTTACCCTGTGTGCAAAATGAGCAGGTCCTGAGCCCATTTACCTGCGTCAGGTTTCTTGGAACCAAGCCTGGAAAATCATACATGGAGATCATCATAAATAGTTTTATTTTTGCTATTTTTTTCTTTTACATTGTTATCCTTTTTCTCCCCCACCCCAACCCCAATTCTATATTTGATGGTTTCTCTAAGGCAAGAAGGAGAAAGACAGCTATGAATCCCCACAATTACAGAATCAGCAATGAGAAGACAGTACATGCTATTGGGGTAGAGCCCACTTAATGGAAAGACCAATGGAACCTCTACTAATTTGCTACAGCCTTTAGAGAGGTATATCCAAAAGCAAATGAATGCCCACAGTCCTACAGAAATAAACAACTGATAAATATTAAAGGAGTTTGATATGTCCAGCAGAGCTATCTTCTTTCTATTATTTCTCTCACCCTCCCTTACCCAGTTGAGTCACTTAGAGGATGCATTTAAGAAAAAAAAATTCAATGTTCCTTTTGTCTTGCCTTTAATGTCTCCTAAATTCATCCACTGCAGATTCATATGTATTATAAAATACTTTTCCTTAAGAGTCCAGATATTCTTGAAGAAGAAAGAACAGTCAGAGTGTAAATTTAAGTCAGCAGATTGCTTTTCTCCTAACCTTACCATGTGGACAGAAGTTTTGAATGGCTGGAGGAAAGAGTATTATGGCATGTGGGTTATTTTGAGGATTTTGGATTTGGATATGACACTGGAGTCTAGGATTTTAGCCAAGAAAAAAAAAAAGGAGGGAGAGAAAGAAAGAGCAAACTCTGCCAGTGATAAACTAGGGCCAGACAGTAAAAAGAGAACATAAAGGAATTCAAGAAGTACTAAAAGCCAATTTCTCAGTCTATCAGACGCTAGATATTCAATACAGTAAAAACACTTTCAGAGGGTGGCAACTTTCTAATCACCATGTTTTTTTTTAGGATAATGTTGTTTATTATTAACAAAGGAAGTGTCTGGAAACACTTTCTGGCCAAGTAGATTCTTGGCTACAGAAAACTTCTCCAGATTTATCGTTTGATTTGTTGCTGTTGCAGTTTTCTTTTTTAATTATTGTGATGTGCTCAGTTTGAAAGCATTTTTATTTTCACACCGGAGATATATCCAAAGATCTCTGGAGTAGATGCTCCCTCAAAATTCTACTCATCAGCACTGGGTTGTGATGTGGGGGGTGCTACCATCCACCCAGGTTTAGACACAGTTCTGAGCTATGCGTTCCCAGTCTTCAGGTCACAGGGCTCAACTGCACATTTCCTACTCTGTGTCTGGTTCTTTTCCTTGCCCCATATGATTTTCAGTTCATTTCTGCTTTTGTTTCTGGCATGATGCTACTTAGCATGTCTTCAGTAAATAAAGATTTGGCATGTTACAGGCTTTTTTTCACACTGCTGCACTCAACGAGAACTTTCTGTTGGTTCTTTTTCCAGTGAGAATGTCTTAAAGATTGCAGGTTAATTCCTCCTTGTTAGATGCTTTATTCAAGAACATCCTGATTCTGGAAGATTCAGCTTTCAGTGGTTATTTTTAGTACTCAATTGATTCAAGCATATTCCAAATTCTGAAGAAAAAAAATCACTTCAACCAAGAGATCCTATCAATCACAGCGTGGTTTGCATGCTTATTTAGCTGGTTAGTAATTAAAGGCAGCTAAAAATACCAGGCATGCATGAATGGTGTGATTTTTATATCTTAGCTCCTTTCCAGAGAAGACACAAGTTCCATCAATCAAACAGTTGGTAGCTGAAGTCATTATCACTGAAATTAAGGCAATTATATACAAATGAATATTAATGAAGTATCTAGTCAAAATTAGGGTCAGTTCTTAACACATTAAAAGAAATTGTAGAGAATCTAGGTTCACTGTTAGTCCATTATAAAATAACTTAAGGACACACCTTCCATATTAAACTGCCACTACAGTTAAGAGGGCTCCCATCACATTTATGTTATCTCTTATTTCAGAGACAAATGACTTTACATCCATACTATAGCCTTTATTTTAATATTTCAAAATGGCCTGTAAACCTACATTTAATATAATCACACAACATCCTAATAAGAAAAAGGCACATTGGCCCCAGGCACTGTGATTTTATAACTTAAAAAAAAAATCTACATGACATTCATTGCAATTTACATCAGTTATTATTTATAAAATAAGGAGACTATACCAGATGATCTCAAAGGCTTTTTTAGTCCTAACATTCTATTGTTAGAGGATTCCAATGTGGAATGAGAACATATCACTTTAAGAACTTTGGAAAATCTAATGCTGGTATGTAGTTTACAGTTTGATCCTTTAAAATGCTATGACTAGGAAAGAAATTATGAGAATGTAAGAAGTCTGACTTTTCTAGATAGGCTTGCACATAATTAAAGGCCCCCAAATGAGACATTCTTTTTTTTTTTATTTTATTTATTTATTAGAGTGAGAGAAAGCACAGGCAGGGGAAGGGGCAGAGAGAGAGGAGAAGCAGACTCCCCACTGAGCAGGGAGCTAGATCCAAGGCTCAATCTCAAGACTCTGGGATCATAACCTGAGCTGAAGGCAGATGCTTAACCAACTGAGCCACCCAGGTACCCCCCAAAAGGGACATTTTAACTAAAACCTGGTAGAAGCCCCCCAATAACCAGATGTGTGTCTCCAGGCATGGCTACCACATCCCACAGCTCCAGGGACACCATTTACATTAGGGTCTATACAAGCAGTTCTCCTGGGATTGTGCAGTGCACAAAATGTGTGGCTGTAGATGCTAGCCCTGAACAGCAAATGATTTTGTACCACTTTATTTTTCTTATCTTCATGCTACCTATTTTATATACCACAGGGAAACAAAAGAAAGAAATAGAACACTGGGGGCGCCTGGGTGGCTCAGTCAGTTAAAAGTCTGCCTTTGGCTCAGGTCATGATTTCAGAGTCCTGGGATTGAGTTCCGCAGCAGGTTCCCTGCTTGGCGGGGAGTCTGCTTCTCCCTCTGCTTGCCACTCCCCCTTACTTGTGCTCTCTCCCTCTCCCTCTCCCTCTGTCTCTCTTTCTCAAGTAAATAAATAAAATCTTTAAAAAAACAGAAAGAAAGAAAGAAAGAGAGAGAGAGAAAGAAAGAGCAAAAAAGAAATAGGACACTGTTCTGTGACTATTGGAAGTGGAAAAATTTGGACTCAACAGGTCTTTGGGTTAGTCATGCCTCAGCCAGAAAAATCAATGATCAGGGCTTTTCAGATGGTCTCTAAAAGGAGTCAAAACTTAAGGAGCCATTCCAATTTCAAAATATGTAGACCTTTGAAAACTGGTAAAGAGGAATGAGAATAAGAAGGCAATAAGAAGGCAGTAGGTTAACTGAGCTAGAAGGATTCTAAAAAGGATGGATCTGGAAAACAGTAAGGGAAAGTAAAAATGGTTGGGAGAGGCAGAGAAAAGACAGTTGTGTAGGAAGATACAGTCATTCTGATCGAATCCCATTGGTTCCACTCTCCTCAGTTGCTTGAGAGAGGGGATCACTATAGAATAGTAAGGCCTCAAATAAAAGAAAAGTCTATGGCCTGGGGCAGTTTGAAAAAATTGCCATGCATAGAAGCATAGTAGATATTCTCATATTCTTTAGAACCCTGTGCAACATTACAGAATGATTTATCTTTGTGAAGCAGTACTCAGTATAGGGTAAAGTACTATAGTTCATCTGGTTAAGAACATATAGCTTTCTACTAAGATCAGGTACAACTCACCACTCTTTTTCAATATTTAACTAGAAGTCCTTGTAAATGCAATAAAGCAGGAAGAGGAAATAAAAGGTACATAGATTGGGAAGGAAGATGTAAATTTGTCTTTGTTTGCAGATGACATCATCATCTATGTAGAAAATCCAAATGGAACTAAAAAGCACTATAGCAAGGTTCAGAAGACAAGGTTACTATACAAAAGTCAATGGCTTTCCTATGTACCAACAATAAAAAAATTGGAATTTGAAATAAAAAATACAATACCATTTACAGTAGCATCCCCCCAAATTAAATACTTAGTTATAAATCTGACAAAATATGTACAAATCTATATGAAGAAAACTATAAAACTCTGATGAATTAAATCAAAGAACTAAATAAATGGAGAGATAGCCATGTTCATGGATAGGAAGACACAATATCGTCAAGATGTCAGTTATTTCCAACTTGATCTATAGATTCAATGCAATCCCAATCAATATCTCTGAAAGTTAACTTATGGCTATCAACAAACTTATTTTATTTTTTTATTCCTGGAGCTAAAATGCCTGGGTTTGTTTGTTTTTATTTAAATTTAAATAGCCAATGTATTTTACTTTTTAAAGATTTATTTATTTATTTGAGAGAAAGAGAGAGAGAGTAGGGAAGGGACAGAGGGAGAGGGAGAGAGAAAATCTCAAGCAGACTCCCTCCTAAGCATGGAGCTTAATGTGGATCTTGATCTCACAACTCTAAGATCATGACCTGAGCCAAAATCAAGAGTCAGACGCTTAACCAATGAGCCACCCAGGCATCCTTCAACAAACTTATTTTAAAGTTTTTACAGAGAGACAAAAGACCAGAAAATCCAACACAATATTGAAGGATGATAACAAAATTTGAGGACTGACACTACCCAGCTTCAAGAATTACTATAAAGCTACCTAATCAAAAGAGTATAGTATTGGAGGAAGAATACACAAACAGATCAATGGAATGGAACAGAGAGCCCAGAAATAGACCCTCATAAGTACAGTCAACCTTTGGAAAGGAGCAAAGACAACACAATGAAGCAAATACAGTATCTCCAACAAATTGTGTTGGAACAACTGGACATCCACATGCAAAAAAATACATCTAGACACCGATTACAAAATTAAAAATGGATCACTGACATAAATGCAAAACTATAAAACCCCTTGAAGATAATATAGAAGAAAACCTAGGTGACCTTAGGTACAGTGATGCTTTTTTAGGTATAACACCAAAGACAAAATCCATGAAAGAAATCACCAATAATCTAAACTTCATTAAAGTTAAAACTTCTCCTTTGCAAAAGGCAGTATCAGGATAATCAGAAAACAGAACACAGAATTGGAGAAAATATTTGCAAGACATATCTGATAAAGAAATATTACCTAAAATATATAAAGAACTCTTAAAACTTAACAATAAGAAAACAAATAGCCTGATTAAAAAATGGGCCAAAGACCTTATAGACACATCACCACAGAGGATATAGAGATGGCAACTAAGCATACAAAAAGATGCCCCATCATATCTCATCAGGGAATTTCAAATTAAAACAATGAGATTGCACCACACACCTATTAGAATGACCAAAATTTGGAACACTGGCAATACCAAATGCTGGTGAGAATGTGGAGCAGTAGGAACTGTCATTTATTGCTTATGGGAATACAAAATGGCACAGCTAGTTTGGAAGACAGTGTGGTGGTTTCTTACAAAACTAAATGTACTCTTACCATATGATCCAGAAACTGGGCCCCTTGGTGTTTACCCAAAGGAGTTGAAAATTTATGTCCACACAAAAACCTGCACATAGATATTTATAGCAGTTTTATTCATAAATTGTCAAAACTTGGAAGCAACAAAGATATCCTTTAGTAGGTGAATGGATATATAAACATCTGGACAATGGAATATTATTCAGTGCTAAAAAGAAATGAACTATCAAGCCATGAAAAGACAAAGGATACTTAAATGCATATCACTAAGTGAAAGAAGCCAATCCGAAAAGGCTGCCTTCTATATGATTCCAACCATATGACCTTCTGGAAAATACAAAACTATGGAGACAAAAGATAAGTGGTTGCAGGTCTGGGGAGGGAGGAAGAGGAGGAAAGAAGACAAATAGGCAGAACACAGAATATTTTTAGGACAGGGAAAATATTCTATATGATAATATAATGATGGATACATGCCATTATACATTTCTCCAAACTCATAGCATATACAACACCAAGAGTGAACCCTAAGGTAAATTATGTACTTTGAGTGATTACAGGTTCATCATTGGTAAAAAATCTACCATTCTGATGAGTGATGTTGCTAATGAGGAAGTCTATGCAAGTATGGGGGCAGGAGACATACGGAAAATCTCTGTACTTTCCTCTCAACTTTGCCATAAACCTAGAACTTATCCACAAAGTAAAGTCTTAAAAAATCATGTATATAGGTATATTCACAGCGTAACTGAAATCAACCTTTAATGGAAACTGTCTAAAATACTCTAGAGAGATGGATATATACATATATACACATATTCCTCCCCCAAGATTTTCAGTTTGCAGCTAGGATTGAAAATGACTGCACTGAACTGTAGGCTGCTGGTAAGTAAATGTTGTATTCTATTTTTCCCTAACTCATACACTGTGAATTCTAGATAAATGTCTGTTTTTAAATAAAAAGTTTGTTTTTAAAAAAATCAGTGCCATACATAATCAATGGAAGAATCCCATAAATAAACCACATGCACAGTATTTGTGGTCAGTACTATCAGAGAGCTATTTTCAGGGTGCTATGAAGTTCAAAGGAAGGTCACTGCAACCACACTAGGATCATGGTTATCCTAATACGGAGCCCATGCACATTTCCTCCCTGTGTATTGAGAACCTTCTCAGGGCAGGGAGATGCCAACAAAATTAGCAAGTGTATGAGTTTGGCAATCGGTTCAACACAAACTTTAGAACCTGCATTCTTCTTGCTCCTCTTCCAAATAGCCCCCTTAAGGAAGAGTTTGGTTAATTCAGCAGTATACCTCATTCAGAATATTTTAAAATACACTTTTCAGGAACTAAGCCACAAATGCATGCTGAAGTGATATTAAAAGAGATTCACCCTCAAGTGTCTTAATATCACATTAGGAATGAATCCTGATTGCACTCAGAAAATCCTGTGTGTCTCCAAATTCTAAATTCCAAGAGTAATTTGTTGTTCTGCTGATAGCATCCACAATAAGCTTTCCTAAGTCATTTATTATAGAGACAGTCCTTCTTAGTGTGCAGAGTGATACGGCAAAGGAAGTTATCATTAGGCAGTTTTCATTTTAATTATACTATTGTGAAACAACAGGCTAAATATAAAATTTACATGACTTGGAGGATGATAATTCCTCCCACTTACCTAACTTTTCATTCATTTATTGTATTCTTTCAATTTTAAATAATGAATTATTTCAAAAATATAGAAAATCACAGGAAATTCTATCATAGCCATTTGTGCATTCAACACCAAGATGAAAAAGACATTTACATTCTGCCAAATGTCTTCAGCTCTCCTTGTTTTAAAATAAAGTAACTGTACAGATTCAGCAAAATACCTACCTATCTCTTCCCTTCCCTTCTTCCCTCTCTTGAGATAATCTCCTATGGCTAAGATGTGTATCATTCACTGTTTTGTATTTCTACTATACCCATAAACATGAGTATGGTGCTTCATACAAATATAAGTCATGCATTTTAATGACAATGTCCAACATATGCCCAACATATGAAAAAAATCAGCTTATTCATTTATTTTATTGTGGACCAGTTGGGTTGTTTCCATTTTCTTGCTATCACCAACATTTTTGCAGTGTTGCAACTATTGCAACAAGTATGTTGCGCATGTTTGAGAATTTCTCTGGAGAATACAAATACAAATATAAATACAAAGACATATATGTTTGTATATGTGTGCTTGCATGCAGAATCTATTCTGTCTTATTTTGTGCTTCTCATTTACCATGATTTCTCTTTGCTTCAATCTCCTCTTTCCATTGGATTACATTTTCTTAGTCTTTTTCCCATCCATTAATTTAAAGATTTATTTATTTATTTGAGAGAGAGAGAGTGAGTGAGCAAGTGGGAGGAGGGAGACAGAGAGAGAGAATCCCCAAGCAGACTCTCTGCTGAGCGCATAGCCCGATGGGGGCTCCATCTTAGGACCCATGAGATCATGACCTGAGCCGAAACCAAGAGTCAGATGCTTAACTGACTTAGCTACCCAGGTGCCCCTCCCATCCATTAATTTATGTTATATCTTTTTTCACTTTTTGTTTTGTAGCATGCATGCTTGTCAAAATCTAAAGCTAATCACATTATTATTCTCTTGTATGATGCACAGACCTCAGGATGGTTTAATGAGCCCACCTCCTTCTGGATTCCTTGCAATTATTTTCTGATAATACAATTTCAGTCTGTTTTTATGTCATAAAATAAGTTAATTTTACATTTATTTTTTAAATGAATGCATATATATTAACAGAATGCTTACTAATTTATTGCTCCCCATCCTTTTTTTCACATTCCACTTTATCCATCTGTTTTCCAAAGTTATTTCTGAAGTGCATGCATTTAGTAATTGTTTCCATAAGAGTTTGTGAATGGGAAACTTTCAGACTTTACTTTTCTGAAAATGTATATTTTCCTCCTTCACTTTATCTAATCCTATGTTCCTTTTTTATTTTTGTTAAAATTTATTTAATTTCAAGTATTCATATTTTTTCGTATCTCTTTGAGGGCATTAATGATAGTTTTTTTCTCTTTTCTTTTTTTCTGCTTCTTCCATCGTCTGTTTCCTCCAAGTTGCTTGTTTGTTTGTTTTGGTAACAATGTTCCTTGTGGATGATCCCCTCAGTGTCTGGTGATTCTCTACTCTTATAACTAAGTGGATAGTGGAACACTATAAAGCTGATCAGCAGCACTGATGTGGGAAGACAGGATGTTGACTTCAGTTTTACACAGGGTGGTCTGAGTGACCACTGTTTACCCCACCCTACCCCCACAGTATTTTCAGACCTTTCCCTTTGAGTTAGCTAGTCTGGGGGAAATCTCCCAATCTTCCCATGGTTCTGGGAGCCATGTTGGAAGAAGGGGCTGGGAGACTCAGGTTCAGTATTCATTATGCACATGTTCCTTTTCATCCCATGACTATGCCTGGATTCTCCCATTTCAGAGACCATCCATTTTACCATCCCTAGAGAATAAACCTCCAGACTTCCTTGGAGGTAGGATGGGTTAGTCCCCAAAATCATGGAATGAGGAAGGACATCTACATTCTCAAACAGATTATCCCAAATATGCTTTTTTTTTTTTTTTTGCCTTCCTCATTCACTTCCAGTTTCAGAGGTATGTGGTGCTTCTTTGTCCTATTCTTGTGTGGGTTGCTGGATTTTTCTCCTTTCCACTTTATACAGAGTGCGATCTGTAAAGGTCATTGGGTCTATGAACGAGTCTTACATACACTATTTATCACAAATCCAAGTCTTATCAACCTTCCCATTAAAGGTTTTAAAAGCCACACTTAACAACTGCTCTCAGCCTCATAGCTGCCCCCTTCCATCCCTTGCCCTGAGTGGCCAAAGACTGAATGGGGCTTGGAAGGTAAGGCCAGGAGACAGCCCTTACCCTGGGTGGCCAAAGCATCAGCTCATGTGCTCACTGATCTTAATTTCAGTTTGCTCTTTACTTCTGGATGAAATTCCCAGGCATTTAATTTCTTTAAGAATCCATTTATGTATTTAAAATATTTTAATAGCCTTTTTGTTAAATTGTATCTAGCTTTTTAAAAATGTTTATTCTAGGGGGAATTGGGTGGCTCAGTCAGTTAAGCATCTGCCTTCAGCTCAGGTCATGATCCCAGGGTCCTGGGATGGAGCCCTGAGTCAGGCTCCCTGGTCAGCAGGGAACCTGCTTCTCCCTCTCCTTCTCCCTCTGCCTCTCCCCCTGCTTGTATGCTTTCTCTCTGTCAAATAAATAAATAAAATATTTTTTTAAAATGTTTGTTTTAGTGATGCCTGGGTGGCTCAGTCAGTTAAGCATCTGACTTCAGCTCAGGTTATAATCTCAGAGTGCTGGGATTGAGCTCTAGCCCCGTTTGGGGCTTCCCACTCAGTGGGGATTCTGCTTGTCCCTCTCCCTCTCCCTCTGCTCCTACCTTGGCTTGTGTGCTCGCTCATTCTCTCTCTCTCAAATAAAGAAATAAAATCTTTTAAAAAAATGTTTGAAAAAATAAATTAAAAAATGTTTGCTCTAGGTGAATTCCAGTTAATTCTGTCTTATCATTTTCCAAGAACCACATAAAATCCATTCACTGAATACGATGGAAACGACTTATTGAGTGTGACTGTGGGCCAGGGACTCACAGATGTGGAAACAGCGATGGATGGAGGGCAAATTATTCTCTGAAGAATACCCAATTAACTGGCAGAGCTGGGATTTAAAACCAGGTTTGTCCATCTCCTAAGCCCATATAAGGTAAGCCAACCAATCTCCCGTGAGCATTAATAAAGACTACAGAGATGTGCTGGCGGCCTCCAGGGGAAGGACATGCAGAGCCATGTGGTGTGTGCGTGCATGTGCCCACTTATGGACAGAGACATAGGTGTGGGCAGGAGTATTTATGATATAGTGCTATCATGCACTATGTGCATGCACTAAGTGGCAGTGCCACTTTTCACTGATTTGCCTTCTTTCTCTGTGCTCATTCAACAGCATCTAATAAACACCTTATTTCCCTTCTTACTGACTTTCTATTTATTCCGAACTTTCTGCTGAAAATGCCTATTGTGGTCTGGCAGATGAATGTCACAGCATGCACACTGCTTTGCAACACTAGGGACTGTGAACAAGAATTTTACTTTGAAGTAAAGAAGTAATGGAGACATGGAAGATGAGGAGGCTGTGCAGAGTCAAAACAGAAAATAAATGTGTGTGACTCTGTAAGCTTCGAAAGGAAGCCACAATATGTGTAATATTGCACTTTTGTTGAATAAATTGTTAAAAGCACATCTCTATGTCTTTCCAAGATAGAAACATCATCTTAAATATGCTCTTATTTCAAGGGCCTATCGTAGTAGGTACAGAGTAGTCATTTAATAAATATTTGTCAAACTGGAAGGGTTATAAATTGGGAAACCTTAAATTCATACTAACATTGTATATTTTATCACACTTCCAAGTGAGTTAGTAGTGTGGTCTTGTTTTATTCTTTATTTTTAATGAATCATAGAGCTTACTTTTCCAAGATATCCTGATTCACTTTTATCCTCAAATGGAATAATCAAGACCATCTCTTAATATCAGGATCTGTATTTTATAGGTCTGATGCATTTATCATTGTGCCCAGTTTGATGTCTTGTGCACAGTAGGTCCACAGTATGTACATCACTAAAGATAAGGATTCTTGTCTCTTTGGAAAAATAGAATGCACACTTAGTGACATTTGGACAGAAGACAGAGTGCATAGCCAGGTACCAGAAGGTGCTAGAGGAATCTACAATATACGGTTCCTCCCCAGCCTCAAAGAAAGATGATTAGAAACACCTAAGAGTAAGGTTCTTCACATGACTGTTTTTGCTCATTTTTCACTTCTCATCTACATGTCACCTCCTTACAGAAGCTGGCCATGGCAACTTTAACTAAAATAGGATCCCCTTTCTTCTTTCTTCTCCCACTCTCTTTACACCTGCTTAAAACTTATAGGAATTTGTACGTATTTAATTGTCCTGTCCTTTTAGTTGATTTCTGTCTTTCCTTCTAGACTTTAAGCAGCATGAAGTCAGGGACCAAGTCTTTTTTACATATCCCCAAAACAAATGGAGACCCAATGCTTATTTAATGAATATTGACTTCAGTGAAGTCATTCCCTTTCTCCTTCCTCTTCTTTAACCCAGAAATGAGAACTGTTATTCAGAGCATAGAGTAGCCACTCAACTTGCCACTATTTAATTTCCATGCTTAGTACAAGCTTCTAGGCTGTACATCCCAAGAATGGTGCTTCAGAGAGTTATAGAGTCTCTCTGCAGTTGAAATGCTCTTTCCATGTAAAATCCTCCTGTGCTCTCTATACTGCTCAGCAGCAGTTGAGAAGCAAGTCACTTGTGCAAACTCTGAAAGACTATTGATAAAAGCAAAAGGATGACATTTGCTTCTGGCAGTTGTACTCAAAGGTATGTGCCTGAAAGTCAGAGAAAGATATCATGAGCCATAGGAAGTATGAGAGATCTCTGAAGAGAAGGTAGGAAAAGGATGTTCACAGGGTAGGGGAACTTTTCCACTGTGCTTGGCAGAAAGAGCAACTCCGAAACTGAAAGAAGAGTGAGTGGGGGTTAGTAGGTAAGGCCGGGAGAGAGATTATAGCAAACTGACTCTCATTTCTTATGCATCATGACCTTGAGCCTTATTGGAGCTTCTGTGTGATAGAACTAAGGCCAGGGTTCACTGCAAACACTTGCACTGATACAACCCAGCATGTAAACATCAAGAGAGAGTCAAACAGAAGTGAATGGATAAATCTGATCAAACATGTACCTAGTTTGACAAGAGACATATAAAATAGATAAAATATTTCTAGGATGGATATTGGTTGGAGGATGGGAAGGAAATTGCCCTAAATTTTGTTACGTTTTAACTGAGATTTCATGGAAAAATTCACCTGAGAAATCAACTGATTCCCAATCAGTGTTTTAATGCAGCCATTTATAGAGCTTCATGCTGCTTCATTGCCCAGGTAATTACTTTTCATCAACCTAAAATTCTCCAGTACTTTCAGCTGGAAAAGCTAGTCCTCATTTCCCCACGTTGAAGTCAGTTGCAAAATGTTATTGACCCAGGTCTGCTGTCATCTTCCATCTGAATGCAGGTGTATGTGTAAGAGAGTCATTATTTACACTTGCTTTCATGGATACTTAAAAATAGTGCTTAGCCATAAGGATGGACAAATGGATATAAAGAATAAATGGAGGTACAGATAGCAGGATGTGTTCTAAATGGGTAAGTAAATGAATGAGTGTTGTGTACCAGGAATGACTTCATTTATTATATTCATTCATTAATTCAGCAGACGTTGAAAGTGAAACATTCTTCTTTTTAACTTCAAATGGGCAATGTATCAGCCAGGGTTTAATTAGAGAAGCAGAATCCCTTGCAGTGATCTAGATGAAGGGGTTGATTAAAGGGAGTTGACTACACAATTGTAGCAGCTAAACAGTAGGTAAATAGTCTATGTATAATTTCTGCTTTTGCATGTGGTGCTGGAGGCTAAAGTCCACATGGCAGGAGGTTGGGAAGGAAGGATGGATATAAAGCTCTGGAGAGAAAGGATGAACAGGAACCACGAGATGACCTAGAACCTGTGATGATGAACTAGAACCCTTTCAAATTCTCACTGCCTCTAAGCCTTCACATTTGATGATGCAGGTTAATTACAGAAGACGGTGCCCCTCTTCCCGGATCTAAACATACCATTGACCCAGGAACTGGAGAAATGGAAGAAGGTAACCCAGTGGTTGCTGGAGGCTGCATGCCTGGCTCTTAAATTTTGCTGCTGACGTGAGTCAGCAAACCTATGACAACATGTGTTAACTTCAACAACATCTGAACCTACACCCACCTTCTGAACATAAAAATGGCTTGTACAAATCTCTCATGTGGTTAGTTCTATCCCAGAACCACACACTAAGAATTTTGCTAGACGAAATGATGACACCCAGTGGGAGGCCTAGTGAGAGGAGGATGGGGAGTGCTTGGGAATAACTCTTGGTGAGTGCTGAGGCCCTGACTCCTATTCATCTCAGCCACAGATGTTCACTTTTTTATTTTGTTAGCCAGTAAATCTTTTTGTGTGCTTAAGCCAATTTCTTCTGCTTGAAAGTTAAAGAGATCTGATCAATGCATATATTGCATGATAAGTCAGAGTTACTAGGTATGGAATGTAACTGGAGGAAGGTAATTCAACTGTGAAAAACAGAGTCTAATATTTCTACATGCCCCAAACAATGAATTAATGAATGAATGAGAGGTTCTAAAATGAGAAACATTATGGTGTATATATGTGGAAAGTGCAAGGTGATGATTAGTATTGATTTTTTCCCCCCAAAATTCCATTTGCATGAAATAGCCTCCAAATGAGTTTGGCTTCACTGTAGTTCCAAAATAGACTTTATGGCAAAATTCTCTTGTCACTTGTTATCATCACAGTGATTGTAGAAATTTCTAACAGTACAATGACCAAGGCTATCCACGTCCAGTTTCTGCATTTGTTTTCCTTTAAATGCTCAGCAAAGTGCTAACATCATCATGTATCGATAATTATAATAAATTAAGATAAAATTAATTTAATTAAATAATTCAGCACTTAAAGTTGATTCCTCTTACGCTGTCAGTTCTGAGATGCCAAGATTTCTAGAATGTTAAGGGAAAAATGAAGTCCCAGAAATTATTGAGTTCTTGTATTTATTTTCCTGAGTTTAATTTCTCCCTTCATACATGCTAGTGTTTAGTCAGGATTCCTAATGTTCCACAACGAAACCATCTGGAGACACACTCTCTAGCAGGTCTAACCATTTGTGTTTTACTCCAGTAATTCATTAGAGAAAAGAAAGATCTCTCAATATGCTCTCTTAAAAGTTTTAAAGAGGGGAAAAAAATTATTCTCAGCACCCTGTAGAAGGTGCTGCACACCCCGATTCCAGTTTGGCTGGCTAGGGAACACATTTAATTACTTTGCAATCTTGTCTTTAGAAAAGACAAAGCAAGTGGCATTGGATAGGGAGATAAGTGAAGAGATTTTAACAGAAAGTACAAACTAACTGCTTGTGGTTGGAACTGCAGGTGTACGGTAGCCCAGGGCCCGCAGGGCTTTCCTCACAGAGCTGCGGAAACGTTGCCCGCGTGTGAAGAAGTCCAGGAAAATCACAACCATTTTTCATCTGCACCACCTATATGGCTCTTCACTATGACTTTCTTGCGTGGTTGTTTAATTTTCTCTAACATAGCAGTATATCAGTTAGATGCAAATACTGAAGACGTTATTTACGGTGGTCTAAGCAAGTTGAAGCTTATTTCCTTACATAACAAGTCGTCTCTTGGTAAGAGGTCAGGGCATTTGTTTACAAGCACAACATTTTCAGAACCGACACTCCTGTGATTTTCTTGACACTGTTCTCACGATCGACACATGAACGTTGCAAGATGGCTGCTACAACCTCAACACGTAGGCTCATGTCAGGACAGAGAGGCGGGTGGAGGAAGCCATACTGAATGCATTCATTTACACTGATTCTTAAAAGCAAACATCTTTGCAGAGCATCTAGCAGATTTCACTTCTATCTCAATGGAAAGATTATGTCACATGCCTGCACATACGGCAGGGGAGGCTGGGGTTCTGTAAGTAGGAAAGAAGGCATAAAGGGATACCGGGCAGGCAACCAATGGCTTTGGCTGTATTTGCCGAGATGGTTATGAGTTCTTTGAAAGCAGGAACTAAGCTCTATACTTCTTTCACTTATCTTTTTGCTTTAAAAATTTCTCATATCCTCATTTCCCTTCTCTGACCATAATTGGGAAGGAATTGGCCTTTGACACCTGATGACTCATTTAAATTAAAAATGAATCAACATTAGACATAAAGGCACTCACACATATGATGGCTTAATGTTTTAAATTGACAGGTTAATATAGACATTGCCCAGTATAAGATTAGTCAAGTAAGCTGGGAAACTGAAAGAAAAACAAATAAAAGCAATAGCAACAATAGAAGGCTCAGATCTATGCAAAACTTGGAGAAAAAAGAATTTATCAGCAGCCAGGCAGGGAAAACAAATCTTATGAAGAAAAAGAAGTCTATTGATATAGATGATTTTAAAGACAATGGAAGAATATCAAGAAATTTTTGAGGGAGTAAGAAGAGTAGAGTACTACAGATGCTCTTTTTCTTGACACTGATAAATATAGAAATACAAGTTTAAGTATGTGTGTTTAAATTATAAAATATGCTGGGACACCTGGGTGGCTCAGATGGTTAAGCATCTTCCTTCAGGTCATGATCCCAGGGTCCTGGGATCGAGTCCCACATCGGGCTCCCTGCTCCGTGGGGAGCCTGCTTCCCCCTCTGCCTGCCGTTCCCCCTGCTTGTGTTCTCTCTGACAAATGAATAAATAAAATCTTTAAAAAATATATATATATATAATATGCTACCACCAGAGTTAAAATGTGCTATATAATTTTCAAGCTAGAAGAAGAAAAATGGAAAAACAAAAATTTAAATGACAGTAAATAGACAATAAAGTAAATTTCTAAGAAAGCAAAGAAACAAAGCAAAGCACAGGTTGGATTTGGACTTCTAATTCCCATTAGTTGTTTCTGTCAAGAACATCTAGTAAACTTGGACAAAATAGAAAAAAAAATACTTGAAATGCATGAGAGTCGTGAAGCTTTTAGCACTTGAGGGTACAGAAGAGAAAAGGAAAGAGAAAGAGGCAACATTCTGTAAGCCGCTTTTCTCCTAGGCTTTTTTCTAATTCTTCGGGGCAGGAGGATGGCAAACCAGTCAGAGCGTCTCAGCTAAGAGACTAATATTTACCCACTTTACAGAGCAGGAAAGATAATCATTGGAGGAGTCAGGGCCACCAAGGAGGGCAGGATACAAGAGGTCAAGGTTCCGGAGGAAAAGTAGATGCAGAGAAACTAGCCCAATACTAGAGTGGAGGTTTTCCTTCAGGAGGCATTTGCTGAATTTAAACCTATGCAGGGTAGAAGTTAGGAGGCCAAACAGAAAGCCACTGAAATGTAGTCTCATTGTATTGAGGAGACGAAGATGGACCCTAGGGCCTGCCAAGAATAGAGGCACTAACAAACATCCTAGTCTCTCAGTTGGGACCCTTGTAGAGCTATATCCTAGAAGCATATAGGAGCCACTTATGATTTGTAAAGTTTGTAAAATTTCCTATATTTTTTTCGTTAATAATTTATAAATAATTTACCAAAAAAACCCCACAAAAACACGTGATATACACATAATCAAAATAAATGAAAACAGGTTGAATCCTTGTAATGAAGGCCAAAATTGAGATTGGTTTAAAATAACTCAACTTACAACTTTCATAAAAATCACACCCCAATCAAAATAACAAAAAGGATAATAATTAAGAAAGGGGCAAATAGTAGGGACAACAGAAATAGTAACCATAATATCTAAAGTAAAATCATGCAAAAGACATTAACTCTGAAAAAGGAAATTATTTAATATAAGGGACAATTCACAATGATGATATAGTTGTCATGGTTCTGTGTTCTGAATTCATTAATTCCAAAGTATGTAAGAAAAAACTTAGAAATATAACCAGCAAGCTGAAAAAAAAAAAAAATAGGAGGAGAAGACTGACAGATATTGCTATATATATTTTTTAAGATTTTATTTATTTATTTGAGAGAGAGAGAGTGCACAAGCAGGGGGTGGGGGACAGAGGGAGAGGGACAAGCAGACTCGGAGCTGAGCACAGACCTCAGAGCTGAGCATAGAGCCCAGAGCTGAGCACAGAGCCCAGAGCTGAGCACAAAGCCCAGCCAGGGGCTACAGCCCACAACCCCGAGATCATGACTCCAGCGGAAGTCAGATGCTTAACAAACTGAGCCAACTGGGCGCCCCCTATTTTGCTATATTTTTTACAGCTCAATTAGAACAAAATGATGTCTACAGTATTAGAATAATATAATTAATATATTAAACCGAGTAGATGATATTGAAATGTGTCCCTAGCATTCCCTAACATTGTTCCAATACATTTATTTACAAAAGATCACAATTAGAATCATAAATCCTCTATTCACAATGTAATAAAACCAGAAATGTATTACAAAATGATAAAGAAAACTAATCTAATCACTTAGAAATAAAAAACAAAAACCTCTGCTAAATAATCTTTGGATCCAAAGCTTAATCAAAGCTTCTATGACAAGTTATTAAAATTAACTACAATAAGATTTTATGTAGCATGGTAATCTCACTGTAGCTATTTAGTCATTTATAGGTGTGGTTGAGACTTTAAAAAGAACAAAATTCATTTTCTTAATTATATTTTTCATTAAATAAGAAATAATGAAATCAAATGAAATAAATATCCCACTCCAGAAACTAGAAAAGTTGAAGCACAACAAACCTAATAAATTATAAGTATTAAATCAGAACACAGAAAAAGTTTTAAACACATCTGAGAACTTTTAAAATTAAAAAACCAGTAATGTGTTTGCAAACATATCAAGTCAATTAATGAAAGATGAGAAAAATAAAATATAATTATGCAATATGACGAAGGCCAAAAGGCATAAAAAACTTGGTTATCTAAGAGACAACTAGATAATGGTGCTTTTTTTCAGAATGCAGACTTGTTAAGAGCTCTTCTTTTTTTCCTTCAATCTGATCAAACTGTGCCATACATAGTGGACTTTTTTTTTTTTTACCTTACTAGGAGATCATCCCCTTGTTATTTACAGGGCTACTGCAAGCTTTTCCCTATTGTTATTTTAATAATTCCATCAAAAACCGTTTTTGTTTTTGTTCAGTTTGTTGTTACCACTGCAAGGACTTTTACCCTTCTCTTTGTTCCTTTCCAAAGGAAGATGAAACACAAGGGGGGGATGACAATGTGAAGTCAACATGCTACTTTTTTTTTTTTTAAGATTTTATTTATTTATTTGACAGAGAGAGAGAGACAGCAAGAGAGGGAACACAAGCAGAGGGAGTGGGAGAGGGAGAAGCAGGCCTCCCGCTGAGCAGGGAGCCTGATGCTGGACTTGATCCCAGGACCCGGGGATCAGGACCTGAGCTGAAGGCAGACACTTAACCAACTGAGCCACCCAGGCACCCCAACATGCTACTTTATTATCAAGGTTACTTTATTATTAGTCAGACACATGCCTTCTACAATACAGGACTTACTGAGACCTATCTGGAGTACTGGCTTAATCTAAGGCCTGGCCAAGGTTTTGCCCAAAGGTCCCTATCTGACCACTGACCATGTTCTGGATAGTGAAGGATAAAAGAAAACCACAAGTGAGCAATCTATCCAAGTCTTGAGCCTTGAGCAGAACCACTTACAGAGGATCCCTTGAACGCCTGTTGACCTTGCCTATTAGTAAACAGAACTTCACCATCATCCTGATGTCTCAACAATCTGATAAGCAACTCCATGTGGGGAGGTAGGATGGTGAGAGGAGTAGCACACTGCTTCCAAAGACACAATGATCCCCCCCCCACCATGGGTACGGCCACAGGCAGAAAGGGTTACAAACCAGCTAAGTGATACATGCACATCTTGCCTCCGTGTCAAGGAACTCCAAGAGCAGGAATGAAACACAGGTCCTAGCCTGGTTAAAGATGTAGCTGTGGATTTTCACATGCTCCTCCTGATGATTTATAGATATGCATAATCAACCTGTTTGGCTAACATATGTAAATAGTTCCTAATGATTGCTTAAGTAACAATGACTCTGCCAGGAGAGCACTTTATAGAAGCAAATTTCCTCTGAATAGAGTGCCTTGAGAACAATATTTTTCTGAGCCTTGATACAGAATGGTGAGTTGAGCCCACTGTATTTTTATATATAATTGTGAAAAACAATTAGTTCTTTTCAGCAAATGAAAAGGCATCCACAAAGGAAATTCTTTAGAAAATAGTTCATCAACCAAAGCCTAAGGGAACTGAAGGGAAAACAACTGTTGTAGAGGATTTAGAAACTTTTTTTTTTCTGTCTCCAATTAGAAAAATAATATATTTAACCCTTGGTCTTTACTATTGAGCGAGATCATTGGTTTTCTTTTCAATTCTATTCTCCAAAGATTTTCTGGGACACTGAGTGCTGAAATTATGAAGATGAATGAAAACCCTGAAGTTTGTCAGAGACAGATCTATAAGCATGTGTAATTCATCTTGTGGTTTCTTCTGCTGAGACTTTATTGCAGGGATTTAAAAATATCAGTGAGAATTCTGGCATGTGGAGTCATCAACCAGAAATAACTTTGCATCAAATCCCAAAATGGTCTTTCTGATTGGCAGGCATGCACAGGCTGAGAAGTAGCATTTCCTTTCTCTTAGACTTGCTCTGCCCTTTATAAAGGAGGCAGCAGTTCTAACTAAAACCCTTGAAAGTAATAGATCTTAATGTGGATTCAATTCCGTATTCGTGGCAGATTCTTGCACTATAGATAACAGGTGAGTTATAAACGACTCCCTGGCCATCTACAGTCGCTAAACTTAGAATATAAAATTTTAAGACTAAATAGAACTTTAGGAACTATCCCACTCATTCTTAATCCTCTCATTTTGCAAAAAAAGAAAAGAAAGAAAAAAGAAAACTAGCTTAACTTAGATGTTTTGACAAAGGCCACAAAATTAAATAGAATTCTTGACTCACAAAAGTTATTTGTCTATGGGACCAATATTTTTATCAAGTTCAATATGATTACCTCACTAATTATATATATCACAATGTTTTGATTATTGCTAAAAAAAATAAATAAACATCTTTTGTAATCTCTGGAGCATGGGAAAAGTACCAGAAAACATGAAAAAAGATATTGTCTCAACTGTCAGAAGCAGATAGGAGATGTACTATGGGAATATCTGACTGGTCAGCCTTGCTGCTAGCTTCAAAGATATGAAGAGCAAGATGGCAGTGAACTTTGGTGAAAAATATGGGAAGAAAACATCAGCTCATACTAAATTTGTCTTCTCATTATCCAGACAAAGTGTTAAAGTACGTATATCTTGGTTTTAGAAAACCATTAAAAATGGTGTGGGGTTTTTTTTGAATTTTTCTTTTATTTTATTATGTTATGTTAATCACCATATATTACATCATTAGTTTTTGATGTAGTGTTCCATGATTCATTGTGTGCATATAACACCCAGTGCTCCATTCAGTGCATGCCCTCTTTAATATCCATCACCCTCCCCTCTAGAACCCTCAGTTTGTTTCTCAGAGTCCGTAGTCTCTCATGGTTTGTCTCCCCCTCCAATTTCCTCCCCTTCATTTTTCCCTTCCTACTATCTTCTTTTTTTTAACATAGAATGTATTATTTGTTTCAGAGGTACAGGTCTGTGATTCAACAGTCTTACACAATTCACAGCACTCAACATAGCACATACCCTCCCCAATGTCTATCACCCAGCCACCCCATGCCTCCCACCCCCCACCACTCCAGTAACCCTCAGTTTGTTTCCTGAGATTAAGAATTCCTCCTATCAGTGAGATCATATGATACATGTCTTTCTCTGATTGACTTATTTCACTCAGCGTAATACCCTCCAGTTCCATCCACGTCATTGCAAATGGCAAGATTTCATTCCTTTTGATGGCTGCATAATATTCCATTGTATATATATATACCACATCTTCTTTATCTGGAAATAAAAACCATTTTTATCCAAGATGTCCATCGACAGATGAATGGATAAAAATGGTTTTTATTTCCATTATATTTTCTTTGATAGTATGACAAAATGTACACCAGGGCACATATCTGTTTGTGAACTGGTTTTATAACTGCTTAAACAACAAGGTGGGATCACTTACTGGCTTCTTTTCAGCCTGGACAAAATTTCCAGTGGTCCCACTCAGGATTCCTCCCTGGGGTCTATTTGGTTCAATATTCTCAGCCTATTAACTGACAAAAAAAAAAGGAAGAATATATGCTTGTTACATGCAACCCTTGATAGCTGGAAGGGAGCACTTAGTATTGTCGATGGTGAAATCAGAGTTCGAGATTATCTTAAAAATTTGTAATGTTCTAAGCCAATAAAATGAAATCTGACACTTATAAATGCATAAAGTTCTGTTGTTAGGATCAAAAATCCATTTGCATCAGTATAGAATGAAAGAAACCATAGGTTTCCGAGAGTTTTAAATAAGCTCAATATGAGCCTGTGATCTCATGTAGCTAATATATTCTAACACTGAATTTACATGAATTTATAAATAAGAGTTTACAGAATCATAGGGAGTCTGAAGGTTAAACCTGCATTGGGAGTTTTTCAGTTCAGATATCACATTGTTAGAGGATGGCTGGTCAAGTAAAGAGGATAGTCAGTTAGAGAGGGAAAGAAGCAGACAGATTATAGGGAAGTTAATGATATCAGAGAGCAGAGACTCATATGAATAAACTGTAGTTTAAGGAACTGGTCATTCCTCAAAAACTCTTTCACACATTAAGTACTGATCAGTGTATAAGATCATGGAACTATAGAGCCTTACTTCCACCCTTGAAGAACTCACAGTCGCATGAGGAAGAAAGACAAATATTTCTTTTTTTTTTTTTTAAAGATTTTATTTATTCATTCATGAGAGACAGAGAGAGAGAGAGGCAGAGGGAGAAGCAGGCTCCCGAGGAGCAGGCAGCCCGATGTGGGACTCGATCCCAGGACCCTGGGATCATGACCTGAGCCGAAGGCAGACGCTTAACCATCTGAGCCACCCAGGCGCCTGAAAGACAAATATTTCTAACATTATGTGTGGAATGGAACAGTCTACAGAGCACAGTAGCACAGAGAAAGGAATGTTTCTTCATGGGGACAGTAGCAAAGCAGTATCAGGATAGTTTAAAATTGGGACTATTTCATTTGGAAAAGAAGGCTAAGGAAAAGAACTATCTAATGAAATCTAATAGTGCTTGAGGCATCCTGCAAATATGCTATATTCATTTTACTTCTGTATCTTTGCTCATTCTATTGCCCCTTCTGTAAGATCCACCTCTCCTAAATTCTATCTAACCTTCAAGACTTGGTTACAAACCAGTCTCTCCCATCATGCTGCCCACAGGATTATGTCAAGCTGATCCCGAGAGCAAGTATTCCCTTTACACCTGTTATGCCATTTGTCACATTTTCATACGCTGCTATCATAACCAATTCACCTGACCCTGAGAGCAGAAGAGAAATACCTTTTCCAGTCCTGTGACTGTGCTTTGTACCAGGCTGGCACACAAAGGCTCAGTAAATACCTTCGAGTTAGCCAATTAGCCTACTTTCTTTAATAAAGATCAATTCTAGACCTCTGACTAGTGAGCTTACTTCCCAAGTTCCTTCCTTTGTGCATTGTTTCTCCACCTAAGAAAGCAGAATTCTTCCTTCCAACATTAGCCCTGTGGGGGTGGAGTGAGAATGCATTGCACATCTCTGATGGGTCCAGCCTGGTGAGGTTGTCAGGTTAGGTAGAGCTCCCCGTCCCAAAAGGTGGCCCTAGATCCAGACCAATTTCTGTCCTAGTTGTAGTGATTTTGTCCATAAAGTTTCAAGCCACAAGGAAAACTGATATCCTTGTGTCCTTTATCCTGAAACTTGTGAAGGTATCATGCTTTTATCTTTCTGATTTTTTTTTTTCATCTATTACAAAGCCGCTCAAAGCCTCAGGCATGGGCAATGTTTCTTTGGGCTCAGTTGCACACATCTCAGTGGCTTCTTCCCTTCTGAAAACCAGTCTTTTCTGTCAAACATGCCTTCATCATGTTACAAAATAGGGCTCATGAATTTGGCCCTACCCAGGGAACAATCAGCATGCTGGTGATTGCTTTCAAAGCAGTATTATACTAATACAGGATCTCATTAGAACCCCTTTCCTGGGATCTGGGGGTTTCTTCCAAATCCAAATGGAGATTGTGGTGTTCATTATGTGTTCAGAAGTGCTGCTTCCCTGTACCATCAAATGGCCTGAGGAGAGCAAATCTTTTGACCTTTGTAATTGCTACAATATTATGTAGGATTCTTCCTCCATTTGGACAGAGGAATAAATATCGCAGGGCTGTACTTCTTTTTTTCCTCCTAAATGCAATTTAAATAGAGGGGAAACAATTGTTCTGAAGACATTTCGGTGGTGCCATGCCACCCAACCCCTGGGAGGGACATTTGTGGGGGCATTGTACTGCCGCTGGCAAAACTCTGGGTCCATTTCGGATAATTTCCAACAACCGGCTCGGGGCTGAGGGTTGCAGAATTAGCTGATCCAGGGCTTCAGCTCCTGGTTTCAGACTCATTAAGACTGTCTTGTCAGGGTACGTATGTGATCAGTTCCTGGGCTGCAAACTAAGCCCAATAAATTGCTGAACTCGGCTTAAAAAGTTAATTACCAAATCTGGTGCACGTGGTGCAGAAAAAGGACAGAAACTACAAATTAATGTGCAGAACAGCAGTTTTAAAAAAAAATTAACTTCAAAAATACAAATATTCCACTGCAACTGCTTGGGCCTGAGCATAATCTCAATTCACCTCCAAGTTCTCGTTTCTTTTTCACTTGCCAGCCTGTTTCCTTTTCCTGTTCTCACACAGGTTTGTGTGGGGATGCACTCTGAAACTTGTCAAGGTATCTTGACAGATCAAGCACAATGCACAAGGCATGAGCAGCTTCTCCAGACACATTAAAAATGTCCACATTCAAGCTAAATATGATGTGCATTTTTAGTAGAAATATATATTGGGTGTCAGTTCATAAGTTTTCCTAAAGGGCCACCATTTTTAATGGAGAAAATTCTTTGGTATTTAAGGATTTTCTTTTTCAAACTAGTAATATATAAAAGTAATTGCTGTAGGGTCCACAGCAGGCCACATCATGCATCTGTGCCTGGCACTGTGGGAGCTATAACAGGAGGCAATGGGACCACCGGAATAGACCATCTGCACTGGGGGCAATTCGGAATGGCTGGACCATCCACACGCCCCCCCCATTCTCTTTCACCATGCCCCAGGTTTGATGGAGTAGAGGGAGGAAGAGGGCCTTGATCTTCTCTTTGTTTCCATCTTCTTCATCCCTTGGGTTGAACATAAATATGGTTCTTTTCACCAGATATGTTTGAACAATCCTTGCTTTCCTGGACCAGGCTTAAATATACCTAAGGAAGCAGAGTTGAGCCAAAGGTGGTACAGAGGATAAACTCTATAGACGTGGACACCTATCTTTCCATTCTTGATTCCTATGGTGCCTGACACAGTGCCTGTCATCAAAAAATTAAGACTGGCAGTTAGTCCTTGTTGGAATGAAGGAAAAGTGAAGAAAGGAAACGGAATCCATCACAGTGTGTTTAAAAGAGACACGATGCTCCAAGATGCCCATGTGAATGTGGTGATGCCTTCATGGATGTCTTGCAAAGTGCTTCAGGATCACCAAGGATGGAGTGCCTGCAGGACCCAGGAGCATTTCAATAAATGTTGAAGCAATAGTTTGCAGGGTTTTACACTCTGGATCTGTTGTTTCACACAGATCATTTTCCAGAAAGTCACACCATTCCTTATTACTCCAGCCAAAAAGAAATAGCATTTCCAGAGTGCATAGTAGGAGATGAGTGCCATGCTAGGTGCTCCAATTCACAGTGTAATCCTTTAAACAGTTCTGTTCCATTAAGATATTGTACATAAATATAGTTATACCAATTTAAAAGATGTAGAAATTGAGGCTCATGAAATGTAGGTCACTTCCCAAATGTATAGTAATTTTAAGTAACAGAACTAAGGCTTCAAATCTAATTACATCTTAAATACCTGGCCCATGATCCATCCACATCACCATGCCATACAATTGGAGAAGAGGAGAAAGAAAATCCTGTCTTCTGTGCTAGGAATAAAAAGTGTATACATTTAATATCCCCTCCTAATTCTTCAAGTGTTATATTCATTTCTTAGGTGCTTATTTATTAATACCCCATAATAACATTTATTTGCTTTATTAAAAATTAGGAAAGAAAAGGAAAGCCTAGAAAATCCAAATATCCAGGCAACACCACCTCCTCCTGTGTCCTCCAATTTACTCTGCAAAAACTTTGCAGTTGGCTAATGGTTACAACATCAACAAAATAACTTCTTTCACTTTCCTCATTAAACTAAAGAAAAAAAAATCAACTGATGCACTGCATCCTTGTTGACTGGTGGCTCATTACAGAGGCTAATAAGAGAAAATACATTTTCATATACTGATCACTGGAGCTCAGAGAATTTGAGGAGAGCCACCTGCTGAGTAAGTATCCATTTTCGCTTCTGACTTTGTATGTATTAGTCTGGTCAATTTCCCCTAACTGGCCTGATTAGGAAAGTTTTATTTAAACAAATGGAGATGAGACCTGAAGTTAGTGGAGAAAAACAGAAGCTGTGCCTGACCACTCAGCCAGTTTTCACCCTTGGCCAGATGTACTGACCACTTGGTGGACTTCCGTGGCAGAGACTACAATGCATTCATCAGAGCCCAAGGCTTTTTCTTCTTGCACACAGCTAGACCACATTTCTCAGCCTCCCCTGCCACCAGCTGCCCTCTTCCATTTGCCATCCAACGGAGGGGAATGAGGTATGCTACTTTCAGATCCCAGCAAGAACACACCTCCCCATGCACACGCACAGCTTCTCTCCCACCCACCCCACCCCTTGTCTGTCTCTGAAATTTTTTGGCTCCTGATGACTTACAAACCACATACCAAATACAGCAGACCTTTTTTAGACTGGGTTCCTGAAGGACTACATGAACATCACTGCTTCACATTGCCAAACAGTCACTGATAGGACTTTAAATGAGCAAGAAGTAACTTTGTATGTGTTAAGCTCCTCAAATTTTAATGATTATCTGTTACCATATGTTATGGACTAAATGTTTGTGTCCCCCCAAAATTCCCATGTTGAAATCCTATCTCCCCTACCCCCCACCAACACACACACATAAGATGTGCTGGAATTAAAAGAAAGGGCCATTGGGAGGTAATTAGGATTAGATGAGGTCAAGAGGATGGAGCCCTCGTGAATGACTTTAGTACCCTTATCTGAGTCACAACAGAACTTGCTTCCCTTCTCTGCTCTCAGCCGTGTAAAACTACAAGAAGTCTGAAGTCTACAACCCTGACATGGACTTTTGCCAGAACCTGACCATGCTGGCACTTTGATCTCATATTTATAGCCTCCAGAAATGGGAGAAATAAATTTTTGCTGTTTATAATCCACCCAGTCTATGGTATTTTTATTATAGTGGCCAGGCTGACTAAGACCATAGACAGTGCTAATTTAACTAACATATACCCCTTAAAATATTTAGGTGTATTTGGCATATACGGACTTTTTCTTCTTTTTAGAAAAAGACTTTAAAATTCACATGTCACATTTTAACATACTTAAATCTAGAAATGAATATATCGAACTGCATATCTATTTAACTGTATAGTTACAGATGTCAATATAGACCTGGATATGATATGGATGTAGATGTAGATCCAGGTGTAGATATAAATATAGACGTGTTCCCTAACAAAGATAAAGTGATATCTGTACACAAATTTGACACAAAGTTCATCACATAATGAGTTTCAATGAAGATTCTGTGAACTTGAAACAAACTGAAAATGTAATCTAATTGAATACAGTTGCCTGGAAAATTTATTTGTGAATCATTTAATATCATGTCAATAAGAACTTTGAGACACAACCTAATTTATAAACAGAGGAACACAAAAAAACAGACTAAGTGAGATAAATAGGGGAAGAAAAAGAAGGTCACGTTATAGTTATATTTGTAAATTCTCCATGACAGCTTTATCTTGAAAATCTAAGTACAAAAGCCTTAGGTTCAAGTAGGATGAATCAAGAAGAAAAATTCAGAACTTGAAAGAAGTGTCATAGTGGATTCTAAGCCTTGTAGAAAATAAGCCCCTCAAGAACAAGAATATGTTCGATTTAATAAAATGTTTTGAAGGATGGCCATGAATAAATCATTCTGCAAAATTAAAATATAAATAATACCTAGAGTGTGACAGGAGATCTTCACAATCCAATGGAAGGACAGGCTTAGGTAAGAAAATTTCAATACTTTATGTGGGAAACCCAAAAGACTCCACCCCAAAACTGCTAGAACTTATACAGGAATTCAGTAAAGTGGCAGGATATAAAATCAATGCACAGAAATCAGTGGCATTCCTATACACCAACAACAAGACAGAAGAAAGAGAAATTAAGGAGTCGATCCCATTTACAATTGCACCCAAAACCATAAGATACCTAGGAATAAATCTAACCAAAGAGGCAAAGGATCTGTACTCCGAAAACTATAAAATATTCGTGAAAGAAATTGAGGAAGACACAAAGAAATGGAAAAACGTTCCATGCTCATGGATTGGAAGAACAAATATTGTGAAGATGTCAATGCTACCTAGAGCAATCTACACATTCAATGCAATCCCTATGAAAATATCATCCACTTTTTTCAAAGAAATGGAACAAATCATCCTAAAATTTGTATGGAACCAGAAAAGACCCCGAATAGCCAGAGGAATGTTGAAAAAGAAAAACAAAGCCAGTGGCATCACAATTCCGGACTTTAAGCTCTATTACAAAGCTGTCATCATCAAGACAGTACGGTACTGGCACAAAAACAGACACATAGATCAATGGAACAGAATAGAGAGCCCAGAGATGGACCCTCAACTCTATGGTAAACTCATCTTCAGCGAAGCAGGAAAGAATGTCCAATGGAAAAAAGACAGTCTCTTTAACAAATGGTGTTAGGAAAATTGGACAGCCACATGCAGAAGAATGAAACTGGACCATTTCCTTACACACACAAAAATAACTCCAAATGGTTGAAAGACCGAAATGTGAGACAGGAGTCCATCAAAATCCTAAAGGAGAACACAGGCAGCAACCTCTTTGACCTCAGCCGCAGCAACTTCTTCCTAGAAACATCGCCAAAGGCAAGGGAAGCAAGGGCAAAAATGAACTACTGGGACCTCATCAAGATAAAAAGCTTTTGCACAGCAAAGGAAACAGTCAACAAAACCAAAAGACAACCGACAGAATGGGAGAAGATATTTGCAAATGACATATCAGATAAAGGGCTAGTATCCAAAATCTATAAAGAACTTCTTAAACTCAACACCCAAAGAACAAATGATCCAATCAAGAAATGCACAGAAGACATGAACAGACATTTTTCCAAAGAAGACATCCAAATGGCCAACAGACACATGAAAAAGTGCTCAACATCGCTCAGCATCAGGAAAATCCAAATCAAAACCTCAATGAGACACCACCTCACACCAGTCAGAATGGCTAAAATTAACAAGTCAGAATAACAGATGTTGGCGGGGATGTGGAGAAAGGGGAACCCTCCTACACTCTTGGTGGGAATGCAAGCTGGTGCAACCACTCTGGAAAATAGTATGGAGGTTCCTCAAAAAGTTGAATATAGAGATACCCTATGACCCAGCAATTGCACTACTGGGTATTTACCCCAAGGATACAAATGTAGGGATCCGAAGGGGTACGTGCACCCTGATGTTTATAGCAGCAATGTCCACAATATCCAAACTATGGAAAGAGCCAAGATGTCCATCGACAGATGAATGGATAAAGAAGATATGGTATATATATATATGATGGAATATTATGCAGCCATCAAAAGGAACGAAATCTTGCCATTTGCAATGACGTGGATGGAACTGGAGGGTATTATGGTGAGCGAAATAAGTCAATCAGAGAAAAACATGTATCATATGATCTCACTGATAGGAGGAATTCTTAATCTCAGGAAATAAACTGAGGGTTGCTGGAGTGGGATGGGAGGGCTGGAGTGGCTGGGTGATGAACATTGGGGAGGGTATGTACTATGGTGAGTGCTGTGAATTGTGTAAGACTGTTGAATCACAGACCTGTACCTCTGAAACAAATAATACATTCTATGTTAAAAAAAAAAAAAAGAAGAAGAAGATAGTAGGAAGGGAAAAATGCAGGGGCGATATTGGATGGTGAGATGAACCACGAGAGACTATGGACTCTGAGAAACAAACTGAGGGTTCTAGAGGGGAGGGAGGTGGGGGGATGGGTTAGCCTGGTGATGGGTATTAAAGAGGGCATGTATTGCATGGAGCACTGGGTGTTATATGCAAACAATGAATCATGGAACACTACATCAAAAACTAATGATGTAATGTATGATGATTAACATAACATAATAAAAAAATTTTCAACACTGTGTGAAAGTACAACAGAGGTGCACATAGGATAAAACAGAAATTTGGGGAGATCATGGAAAGATTATTAAGGGAAATGAAAACACAGCTATCTTTGGAAAAACAAGTAAGTTCTGGATGAGCATAAACCAGAAGCAGACAATCATAGGAAAACAACAGACTGGGCATGTTTCTCTACAGTTTCATTCTGTTCCAAACCCCTTCCATGTCAGAAAAGTTGTATGTATAAATGTTTTATATTATTTAGATTGCATCTATTAAAAGGATAAAAATCTGGAAAGTGCCTTAATTAGATTAAGGATGAGGAATTCCTAAAAGATTAAAAAAGCAGATATCAGATGAATAGGGAAATACAATAGAAAATAATAGCCCAAAATACATGCAGAAAAAGAAGGGCCACTGCAGTAGAGGCAGGTTCTGGAGTGGAGTGTGGTTTGGGCTGCAAATAAGGGAAGAGAGAAAAAAGTCATGTAATCTGTTCACCTACAACAAAGTCTGGATATGGGCCATTCCAGGCTGATTGCCTGGGCCCCACTATAGCATCAATGACCTCCAGGCCCTTCTTGTATTCCTTGTCTACTAATACCTTCTGTTGTCAGGGTTGCAGAAAGTTTCTTGGGACTGCAAACACTATTTCCTGACCTGAAATCTCCCAAGCAGGAAAAAAGGGAGCAGTAAAGCAAAGACCTTCTTTTTGTGCATCTCTTTCTTTTATGATGGAACAAGGAGTAAAATCTTTCCCAGAGACCTCAGAAAACATGACAACCTCTTAGTTCTTATTTTCCTTGCAGCCAGATTTGGGCTACATGTTCACCTCTTGACCAACCACAGATAAAGACAACAGAGTCTGCTATCATCAGGTAAACTGATCATTATTCAAACTCCGGGGATGATGCATAATAGCTCCCCCAAAGTGAGGGTTCTGTTAACAAGAAATAAAGGGTACAATCTGATGGGTGGATAACTGCATATGCCAGGGTTCAAGTGACATAAGGAGCTGGAAATGACCTGGCAATAGTTGTTAGGATGATTGTTACTAGAACTGTATTGAAACAACGAGGTCTGTGTATCCTTTCCGTCTCTCCAGCTTGCACTTCACAGTGTTCACTGCTTGCCTGGAAACTAGATAAAGCAGTGAGTATGAGCAGTTGGGCTACTGGAGCAGGGCCCTAGATGGCTTCCTGATCCAAGAAGAAGCACAGGAGCCCTCACACTGGATTGCAAATTGTCAGCAAATTCCACTCATCAGCACATCCTTCCCCTATCAAACACAACCAAAGGTAAACTCCCACAGGTAGAGCTTCTGTTCACAAGGGGGCCATCAGAGATCCTCAAAAAGTGTGGTTAAAAAAAACCTGGAAGAAAGGCACCAAACTAAACCAATGAACTAAAAAAAAAAAAAAAAAAAAACAGATTGAAAAGTGCAAGCATAGGATAAACACAAAGTAAGGAAATTCGATGTCTTTACAGAACTTGAAACAATTACCACATTCACAAAAAGAGAACAGGTTGCTAAAACAAACCAAACTAAATATGAACCAATTAGAGAGCCTGAACAATGAAAGTACAGTTACAAGTAAGGGCAAGACAAATTTAAATCAAGACGCTTAATTCTCTGTTGAAAATAAGGGCATGGACTTCCCTCCTCCCTTTTCTTAGAGCATTTTCTTTGGAAAACTTGTAATTCCAAGTTCTTCCTCTATGTCTTTGGAATGTATGAAAATCTTTTTAAAGGCTAAATAAGGCTTTTGCCAGCTTTACAACCCAAGAATGTCTTTATCAAGGACCTGAGGGTCATCTCTTTGAAATGTGATCATCCAGAGAGAAAGTAGCCTCATCTCCCAGTTTCTGGGGGAGGGGAGGAGCTTAACCTAAGAGGGCCAAAGCCCACCAAATTGTAAAACCACTTCCCATCATAAAAATATGAGAAGTTTCTTTTTCCTGTGCATAAAGCCAATTAGCTAAAACAGATGGTCACCCCAGTGAATTTAGGATGATTTACGTGTGACAAGCAGTGCTGCCAGTCTTCCTACTTCAGGACCAGTAACTGTTTACCCTGAGAAGCTGTGTCTAAGGAGTTGTATCTGCTAGGCTATAGAAAAGGGTGGGATTTCTTTCTGTCTTTGAAAACTCTTACCAGATTGCATGTGATACATACCCCACTCTGGTTTAATGCTTCACTTAATAATAAATTGTTCTCTTTTCTTCTGTTTTGTCACAGAAGTATTCTGGGATAATAGGAAGTTTTGTTTTTAATTATATTCCCCCAAATATGTAAGGAACACACTGTAGAATGAGAAGAATGAGCCTAGAAGTGCCCCCAGAAGGCAGCATATTAAACAAATAGATGACAAAATAATTAAGTGACATAGAGGACAGATCCAGAAGTTCTATAATATATTTACTAGGATTTCCAGAAGAAAACTAATATAATTGAGGTGAGATATAGTAAAGCAAAAAGAAAAAAAATAAACTTCTCAATATTATAGGGAAGATATTTAAGTCTTCAAATTGAAAACAAACAAAACAAAACAAAATGTGTTCCAAGGAAGATAAGTAGAAAACATAAATAAAAGACCACACTTCAATTTTACCAAGTGAAATTTGAGAACTTCAATAAAATGATAAAGCCCAAAATATGTTCAGAGAAAAAAGTACATTTGAGTAAAAAGAATAAAACAAATCATTAGCATTATGAATACTGGAAGATAATTGAGTCATTTCTGTAAAGATGTGAGATAAAACGATCTCAAACCTGAAGTTCTGTACCTAGGCAAACAGCACTTGGGAAAGAACCAAACCCAGAAATTTTCACGTGGGCCTGGTCATAAATAGCTTTTACCTATACACAGGCTCTAAAAATCTTACTTGGGTATATATTCCATCAAAATTAAAATAAATCCAAGAGTGAGAAAATATGGGGTATAAGACCAAAGACACTAGTAAACAATAAACCTTGGTGATATATATTATTAAAAAATAAATCTTGAAATAAAATATCAAATGATCTTAATATAGGAAGTGATCAAGGAAGGAGAAGAGAAGTGAGTATAAGCACTTTAACCCTCTTCTCTAACCTAGGGGAAGATATAACTGAAAATTAACCATAGGTATTAATAAAAAATGGAAGATTGAAAGTGTATGTTAAAATTTTTATAATAACCGCTAGAGGGATAATTAGCATATGCAACTATTATGCTGCCAATGGAAGAGAATAAAACAATAAAAGAATCCATCTAAAGAAGATAGAAAAGAGGAAAAAAGAAATTAGCAAAAATAAAACAAACTGGAGTAAACTGAAATAATAAAAAAAAAGCTAGATGGTAAACATAAACCGTATTCACTACGTTTAAATGGATTAAATTTACTTAAACAGGGACCCTCAAATCAAGTAACAAAGTAGTATATTTTAATTACAAGAATGATACCTAAAACGATACAGCAGCGAGCGTGTGGAAATAAGCAAATGAAAAAAAAAAAAAAAAAAAAAGTGGGAGAGCTGTGTCAGGAAAAGACAAACAGTAAGAAAAATGTATTATAAAATTCAAGTGAAAAGTAAGGAGCAATATAATTTTAATTTATTCAAGAAGGATAAAATTGAATAGACAAGTAACTATTTAAAATATTGGAAAATGTCAATAATATGTCAATAAAAAGTCACTAAGCATCATTTTACTGCTGTGTTCTACAAAATTTTCAGGAAATTTTTATTCCAGATCCTCATCCTAATCATCCAGTTGTATTACTGTGTAATATATTGATGGAAAGCCTCCCAACTTAATTTAAAAGATCAGCCAAACTATGATTAACAAGATAAAGGTAGCACCAAATGTTAAAACTATAATATTACTTAAAAAATATAGATGAAAAATGTTAAATAAAGTAAGAGTAGATAGAATTTAGGGTAAAATAAAAGTATGAAATAATAAAACACAAATAATACATTGAGATCAAATGGACTCAACCCAGAAATATAAGTATTGGTCAATATTAGGATAAAAAAACCCTGGAGTGTGGCTGATCACCTGGGGAAGTAGTCAGTGCAGAGAACAGGCTGACCAATAAGAGAAAGAACAGAAAACAAAGGAGAAAACCTAAGAGTTCATAGGAAAATGTGAAATCCAGAGTCCAAGTGAAAATATGCCCTTGAGAAAGGAAGAGCTCATCCTCTGAGAGTATACGGAAAGAAGCAGCTGTGACGGGAGTACAGGTAAGTTAAAACGTAAAGCAGAAAAGCTGAAAGTTGAGGGTGATCATGCAAAACCTCCCCAGTTCTCCTTCAAAATTAAAAGGAGATTTTGCTTTGCAAATTCTGGGCTTGTGGTTTGGGTATGGGGGTCTCAAGAAGAACAATGGACATTTAAAGTTGTCAGGGCAAGCGGGAAAGGATGCAGACCAATGCAAAGTAAAAGGATAGTCAGTATTACTGAGGTCACAGGTGAAAGTGAAGGAATTTATTAACATGGTTATTACTGTTATTAATCAGAAGAGATGTTTTTAAGAGCTATTTTTAAGACTACCTGTAATTCATGTGACTAATACTATTGTGAAGTAGGCGCGCCTGGGTGGCTCAGTCAGTTGAGTATCAGACTCTTGATTTTGGCTCAGGTCATGATCTCAGGGTCCTGGGATTGAGCCCCACTTCCAGCTTCCCGCTCAGTGGGGAGTCTGTTTGTCTTCCCCTCCCTCTGCCCCCCCACCCTGCCCTGCGCATGCTTGTTCTCTCCTTCTCTCTCTCAAATAAATAAATAAAACTTTTTAAAAATATTATTGAGAAGTAGAAATGAAAGCAGAAGTTTTCTTTGGTTTCCTTTCATTTAGGAAAAATATTTTAACATTGCCTTGAAAACTACCCAAGACTTAGACAAAGAACAGAGAAAATGCTCTCAACAATAACCAGCTCCCAAGTGGGAAGTTATGGACCTGGGTTGGTCCAGAACAGAAGACCCTGGAATTTGGCAGATAGACTAAGAACGGAGGTCCAAGGATGGGGCATGTTCAAGAACATCTCTACTTTCCACATCAGAAATTACAGAAGTCCCTGTGAAGAGGAGTGGGTGATGAAATCTAGGGGCTGTCCTACCCAATAGCTATTTTAAAGATTTCCTTTTCTGCATTCTAATTTCATTATTTTCTCTTAATACCTTAGAAATTAAACATAACAACCTTTATCAGTAATGCCTTGAAAAGAAATTGTCATACCTCTCTCCAAGTGCTGGGGCAAAGTGGACTAGAAAAAGTTCAGAAACCACCAGAGGCGATGAGAAGAGACGGTAGAGCACTAGGCAAGAGGAAAAGGTGAGAGGAAGCCCTGTGTACATGTTAGCTCCCCATCAAGGTTGCACATAAATCCTAACTAAGGGAAGGATATATAATAATTATAATAATATAATAATTGCCTGGTCATGCAGAATGGGGGATTCAATATTTAAATAGACTTTCAGAGAAAAGGGTAATGCCAGAAGGTTGGAAACCCTGAAAGCTTTTATGTGTCTTTATTAGGAATGATACCAAAACAAGGCATGACCTAAGTTCAAAGAACATGTGTATTCTGTGGCTGACCATACATGGGATCATGCAGATGTGATGTTAGGAAAAGGACAGCAGTTAATGAAGTCTCAATTGAAAGCATGTGTGGGGACACTGAGTTGTTTATGTCACTCCCATGCCTAAGAGCAGGGAAGGAGATGCTTCATCTCTACCTGCACAAACCCTTCCTTAGATTCATAATAGATTTTGCCTTATCTGAGAAAGAAAACATAATTATTTTCCCAAATGATGACTTCTTTGAATGCTATGTCTGTGAACTCAATAAATCAATTATAATATGGACACCTCTATACATTTTCCTTAGAATAAGACCTGGGTCTCTGGAAAGTCCCAGGGTCTGTAATAGAAAAGAATCCATTCTCTGATCCCCAAAAGTATCAAGCTAAGGGAGAGAAAGGATTCCAGATCATTTTTTCTAGAGTACCTTCACCCCTGCAAGTCAGCTGGGGTCTACTTGGGTCAACAATTCAAGCAGGGCCCTTAGAGCATTATCTTTTCTTTGATCCTAGCAATGCCATGTGGATTGATTTTAAGGCATGCCTATTCTTCAAAAGGCTTGATCTCTAGCTTAAGAATGTGAGTTAAGTAGGGATTTTATAGGAATTTTTTGGCTTTAGGAAATAAAACATAAGAGACCCCCTGCCTCTTATAGTCTTCTGTAAATCACCATCTCTAATTGTTTCTCCCCTTCAAAGCAAATTCCCATACACTTCATAATGTATTAGTAAAGTCTCCAACAGGCATGTGTCTAATTACCTTCCACCTTCCAGGCACAGTTCAGAGTGAAATGAGTAGTCATATTTATTGTCAGTTTGATCTCTGAGAGATGACAGTTTATATCAAATCACTCTGGGTCAAAAACTGAAGGGTGTGCCACAGCGGAAATGCAACTCCACAGTTCCCACAGGTGGATGGAATCCCTGCTCCACGTGGGACTCCAATGTGTCTACAGCTTAGAGACTGGGATCTGGCCTTCTGAGCCAGGCAGCGTCTTTCTCACATCCCACCCAGCAGCTGATGCAGCAGTACTGCATTTGCCCAAAGCTGCTTGCTGTCATTGTTCAGAGGCCTGTTCGCTTATTCCCTACCTGCCCTCTTTCTTATCCAGTCTCTGTTGACTCGGAGCTCCCGGCTCCACCCCTCAATTTTGATACACCCCTTGGCCTTCTGGGCTTTTAGTCTACTTAGCATCTGAGGAACAACGTTCCCTATCAAACTCCAGCTTGAACTTGGCCCCGCCTCTTCTTCCTACCCCACCTTAGCTGTGACATTGTCAGAAATGAAACCCTATCTCCAGCAGTTTTGTGTACAGCCTCGGCTACGTTCTCAAACTCCCCTGTGATGGAATCCAGGGTTATTCTTAAATATGCAAAAACAAGGCAAGACAAAACCACCTGCTAAAAAGGGAATTAGGGAGTTAGTATCTTCCTACTGTGCAGTTATACTTCCAATGTATTTGTCAGTACATCACTGTGACCCACTCTCAGGTAGCAGAATTATAGTCACCTCCTCTACTTAGAATGCCATTCTCTGTCCTCTGGTGTGTCCATTCTAGTCATATAAAAATAAATAAATAAATCACTCCCCCTGATTGAATCTCCCCTCCAACCTGGATTTCATCTCTCCCCTATCATTTGGCAATACCCTATTTCTGCTTTTCAATACATATCATCACAGCAGAAAGGGCAGTTGCTAAAAAACAGAATGATCTACCAAGATAGGATAAAGAGAAAGGAATGTACCATTTGCACTTTAACTCTTCTGACATTTTGGAAAATGGGGGAGGGGACAGGAAACACACAACATTTGCCAATACTTGTTCCACTCATCTCTTTGATCATTCTCCGAATTCACAAGTGTTCCTGTTTACTCCCTCTGTTGGAATCACAACTATCCCCAAGATAGCAAATTCGAAGTAAGAAAATCATCATAAATGAGATCTATTATGACTAAGCAGCCACCTTCAGTCTATCTGAGACAACATAGGGACTTCTAGATTGCATTGTATTGAAATTTGTTTGGAATTTGACCGAAGAATCAGTGGTTGAAATTCTGCAAACTGCAGGTTAAATTTTAGTGTGTTCGAGTTGATAACAGACTGGTGGCCAATAAACAACAGAAATTTATTCCTTACAGTTCTGGAGGCTTGGAAGTCTAAGATCAAGCTACCTACGGATTGACTGTCTAGTGAGGGCTCGCTTCCTTGTTCATAGGTGGCCTCCTTCTAGCTCTTATGAAGGACAGGGCTAGGGACCTCCCTGGAATATCTTTTATAAAGTCACTAATTCCTCTTCATGAGGGCAGAGCCCTCATGACCTAATACCTCTCAGAGGCCCCACCTCTAAACACTATCACAGCATCACAGTAGAGATTAGGCTTAAACATAAGAATTTTGCGGTGAGGAGGGCTGGGAAAATACAAACATTCATTCTATAGCAACCGAAGACCTTTCCTTGAAGTCAGAGTTAATTCCTTCCTAATGGAGAGAGGGGTACTCCTCTATTACATACATTTCAAACCATTCCATATAGTTCATACCGAGACACATATAATAGGGATGCTTAATAGATCACTGTTCCTTGCAGTGACTGAGATGTGTTTCCTGGCTGTTAATGTTCAGTATATTACTTATTTCTGGATTTTTTTTTTTCCCAGAGAGAGAGAGAGAGAGAGAGAGAGTGCATGCACATGTGAGCAGGGGTGGAGGGCAGAGGGAGAGGGAGAGAGAAAATCCCAAGCAGTCTCTAAGCCCAGCAACCCAGAGGGAGCCCGACGTGGGGCTTGATCTCACAACCCTGATGCCTCATCACTCAGAGAATGCCATTCTTAACATATGGCATAAAATGAGGGATATTTCCTTCTGGCCTGAAATTGTGGACAATACTGATGCCACTAAGAACAAGGTGAAAAAACATCACAGGGTATTTTTATTCTTCTTCATATTGCACTTGATTTTTCTAAAATGTATTGGGTAGACCAAATGTGTGGCTCGTGTGTGTTCAGCATTCTGAACTCACTGCTGTGGATAATGGAGCTGAAATGACGTAAGGCAAAACACAGTTTGACGTCAAACTTTTGTCATGTGCCTTTGAGCCACCCCAGGTGCCATTTGAATCATTTACGGAACATATTATTGTTTGCTGCCTAAATCTGGTCATATAAAAGTAATAGAGTATTGTTTTTTGCCCTTTGTGTTGTGAGGTTATCCAATTTCCATTCCCAGATGCACATCATGCCTGCTTTTTTTTGTCTTTAAAATAAATCTGTTGCCTAAAGCTAAATATACAATACTTTGAACATGACAATGAAGCTATTTTTAATTTGTCCTTTCGTTTTAATTATGTTCTTGGTATTATTTAGTAGGTACAATTTGCAACATTCTTGCTGCCACCTATAGGCAACCCTGTGCACCACCTAGGCTGTTGGGGGGCGGGGGGGGGTAGGTGTAGCACTACCTGTTTATCTTGAATTAGAGATCCTGCTGTATTTCTAACCATTATTTGTCAGCATGGATATAAGTATGTTCAAAATGTTTTTTAAACAATACCTACATCTTTATTTATCTCATGAAAATAAAAATATCTACAAGATCCTCATAAAATCAGTAAATAGGACAATCTCTGCAAACAAAGAATTCACTTGGGACAATACAGGAGAAATTCTACACAAATGTGTTCTTAATCGTTTCATAAGTAATAAAATTAGCATGTTTATGAAAAACCTAAATACATAATTGATCAAAGCAATTTTCACAGTTTAAAATTTATTAGCTATGAAAATAGCTGATGTGAAAAGGAAGGTTAAGAGAAAAGAAAAACTAAGTCTATTAACGAGTGATTCTCTCTCATCTCGACAACTATTGCTAACTGCACTGAGCTAACTCTGAAATAAGCACAGAGAAGAAAAGTTGAAATGCAGAGGGAGCAGCTCTTAAGAGTCCATTTAACACACACAGAAAGGAACAGAATGATGAAGTTTGCAGTAGAATCCTGGAACTCTGTTATGAATCTTAGTTCTCTATGAGGCAGGAAGAGCCCAGCACTTGTGGGACCGAAAGAATATTCTCTTTGGGAAGCTGGCCTCAAAGGTAAGGGATAGTTACTTGTAGAAGATGCCTGTGGTCTTTAAGTAACTCTTCAGGGATCACTCATTAATTTCCTTCAACTTTCTACTTTTTATTGTAATATACATGCCTGTTAGAGCAAAACTCATTATTCACAACGTGATATGGAGTTGTATGCCACTTTCTCAGTCTTGAAGATCTGCATCCCCTGGCCCTAAAACCCCAGAATTTTGAAACTCTTTCACATGGTACATACCAACATTTGAGAGTGCGAGATGGAACCTGTATTTCTGTGGATAATCCATTTAACCTCACTATATAATCTTTTATTTATTTATTGAAGAAACTAGCATTCATTCACCTACTGTATTCCAGGCTATGTATTTGATACTAAGGATTAGGATTGAGCCCTTACTTCAAGAATACTTTCTCAGAGGGGTGACAGTAGTAAATGTGGCCCAAGGGCAAGTTGCCCCAAAATGGGCCACTTTGGCATCAGATTATTTCGAGCTGAAAACAATCAAGACCCAAAGACTCAAAAAGCAACTTTGACCTTTCCCTAACTGTTTAAAAAGAATTTAGATAGAAAACCTATTTTAGGGAGAGAGCTATCTCCATAAATAACTCCATTATAATAGAAACTAGGGGTGGTAGACAGGGAGGAATTTAGCAAAATATGTTAAAATCCCTCTCTATGCCCCATTGCTTCTGTATGGTCTAGCAAACATTCGCTTATCATTCACTCTTTTTTACCTTCCTGCGAATTGTTTTCCTTCCCATTGAAGCCTCAGACCCCGATCCTCTTCTCCTTAGTTCATGATGACATTTATACCTCATTTTGCCTGATTGTCTTTGTCTGTGTGGATCCCCTGTACATAGGAAAGTAAATCGGATTTTCTTCTGTTGATCTGACTCTTGTCAATTTAATTCTTAGGCCAGCTAGAATAAGAATCGAAGGGTAAAGTTTTTTGTTTTGGTTTTGATTTTTGTTCTTGTTCTTGCTTTTGTTTTTGTTTTTTTTCCTCCCTAGCAGTGACACACAGAAGTGCAATTGAGCTTGAGGACTATTATACAGGCAGCTACTGGCACAATGACAGTGCAAAAGAAGGTCACCTCTCTGCGGGGAAAAGTCCTAGAAGGCAAAGGGATAGGGAAGAAGGATAAATACACAAGGGAGAAAAGACAGCATAGCTTTGGCCATTCCCTTTCAGTTCTTCCTTTCCATTCCTTTTATTTCTTGCCAAGAGAAGGAATTTTAAAATAAAATAAAAATCTTAGCAGTATTAAAAAAAAAATCTTAGCAGTACAGTCTTGACAGTATCAGGTAGGACCCCAGGCTCAGCCCTGTATTTGCCACAAAGAGGACTTCCATTAATAATTCATTCTCAATATTCTCCCCAGTCCCTTCACCTAAAATGCAAATCGTCCAGAAATGTACAGTACACCAACCTTCTCCGTCACGCTTTCCTGAATGAGAGCAAGGAAAAAAAAGCAACTTGATCAGCAGCATAGAATTGTTAAGTGACCTTTATGTGACTGGACATCACCATTATATGATCCCTCTCATTCTTGCCCAAATACTAGATCCTATTGGGTTTTCTTTTTTCCAACATTTTCCCTCTGACATTAAAAAAAAAAAAAAAAACTTATCAATGTTGCAATTAAGTATAAACTACTATTATAACATTTCAGTTTTGGAAAACTAAACTTCTTTCACATAATAAAATAAAATAGAAATTATGAAAAGCATTTTATTTCAATCATCATGTTCTCAGAAATTTCCGTATACCTAAAACTATATGAGATATTGTAATAGGTATAATCTTTGGATACATTTCTTCTCCAAAAAGAGTGTTCAAGTTTATAGAGTGAAAGGAAAAAAAAAACACATATATATAGAACTACACATAAAAGCAGATAGGTTTGGCACCGGGAATTTCTGAAATCCATGAAGCCTATCATTAATATCTTTAAATTCTCTTTTTGTACTATTTTCTAATTTTCTCAAATTATTTTCTCTCTCTTCACTATGCATGACAATCTCCAGACCACCAAATAACAATGCTGCTCAAACTCCCAGGCTCTCTCACTGTGAAGGAAGACATGAATCGATTTGATGGAAGCTTTAATCTGCTATACTCCCTAGCATTATATGAGTTTCAATAATGAACCCATTTTAAAGATGCATTTTAAACACCAATCTTAAAAACCATTAAGACATTTTAAGCTCACCAATAACCTTTGTTAGATCTAGATGACTCTGAGAATACTCAATGTAGATTGACTACTTTTCTGATAAAAATGAAAAAAAAATGTTTTCCCATCTTAAAAATCCACCTGATGTACAAAATAGACATAAATGCTTATGATACTTGGTCATTTTCCTAATTATCTTCAAATACAGTATTTGATGTACTGTAATAAAGTTTAAGGACTGGACTTGTTTTTGAATTACTCAGGTTTGATCCCAAAGCAGGATTTTAATTAAGAACGAGAATTGGGGAATGTTTAAATGAATTCTGGTGAGTGTTTCCACAGACAAAAGAAAACAGATATGCAATACTTTGACCTTTTCCTAAAATTCCCCAGACCCACTGATCTCTGACTTAGATCAGTCTATTCTGATCAGATTCTAAGAATTCTCAACCAAGCATATTTCATTAGAAATGATAGGGATGCCTGGGTGGCACCGTCAGTTAAGTGTTTGGCTCAGGTCATGATCCCAGGGTCCTGGGATGGAGTCCCAGGTCAGGCTCCCTGCTCAGCGGGGAGCCTGCTTCTCCCTCTGCCTGCCACTCCCCCTGCTTGTGCTCTCACGCTCTCTCTTTCTGACAAATAAATATTTAAAAAAAGAAATGATATTTATAGTTGAAAGAATAGAAAATACTAAATATGCAAAAGTTTTGTTGTTCTTTTTCTAAAGTACCTAGTCAGATGGTTAGTTTATTTTCATTCTTTTTTGAATATGAAGTATGTAGGCTATGAATTTTCCTCTGAGCTCTGATTTAACTCTGTCCCATTGGTTACTGTATTGCTGCTTTCTGGAAATTCTGAAATTTAGGGTTTTTTGTTTTCATTGTTAATGGAAGAGTGTCTGAGAAAGATTTTATTTAAGTATTTTTTCTACCTTGTTATCATGTCTACTTTACTGTACAAGAATACCTTTTAGATATGTAAAGGCTTTCTTTACAGTCTAGAATATAGTTTTAAATGTCACATAGGCTTGTGCTTAATTTTCTTTATTATTATTTTTTTTTAAGAGAGAGAGCGTGAACAGCGGGTGTGCGGGGGCAGAGGGAGAGAGAAAATCTTAAGCATGCTCCACAACCAGTGAGTGGAGCTTGACCTGGGGCTCGATCTAACGACCCTGAGATCATGAACTGGGCAGAAATCTAGAGCACAATGCCTGACTGACTGAGCCACCCAGGTGCCCCAGACACGTGCTTAATTTTTAAAGTAATAAGTACCATATATATCTTCTTGATAACATTGTTAAGGAATACAATATTCTTAAGTGTGTTTTGTCCTTTTGCTATATCTACTTTTGAAATTAATGACTAGAAGGCTTTGATTTTTTAAGCCTATTTTGTTATCTCCCATAATTTCCAATTTATGAAAGTTACTGCTATACTATCTGGTACACGGGTATTTATAACTGTTATTTTTATTGTGACTTATACCACTTAAAATTATAAACTGTTCTTTGTGTCAGATAATGCTCTTTGACCTAAATTCTGCCTCATCTAAAGTTAACACCAAGACTTATACTTTTTCTGTATTTATACTAATGTGAAATAGCTTTACTCTACTTACCTTTTTTTTGGGCAGGGTTTTTCTAAGTAACCTTGTTTAAAGTGTGTCTCATACAAATTAGAGTAGGGTTTTGCTTTGTAATTCTATATACAAATCATCTACCTTTAAATAGTGAGTTAAACTCATTTATATTTATATTTATTAATATAACAGGCATGTTTCCTTTTTATATTCTTTTGTTGTTTTTTGTTTATATTTATTAATGAAGTATTTTTTATATTTTATGTCATTCTGATATTTGTAAAGTTTAATATTTTAAATTATAGTGCTTACATTTTGTTTGCATCTTTATGTAATACTTTTTGTCCTTCTTTTTAAACAGCATCATCTCTTAAAATATTAAGAGATATCATCTCTTAATTAAAATATTCCCTGGATCAAATCTATTGTAATATTTAAATTTGAAGAAAAGTGATGTGTTTAAATATTTCGGCTCACTCTTCTGGAATATCTTGTTAAGTGTTCTTTCATTGTTTCCTGTCACTGAACATTACTGTCAAGAAGTCTGTTGAAAATCTAATTTTCTTTCCCTTAAAACAATAGTGACCATACATTTTTGTCTGACCACATTTTGAGATGAAAGAGACCACTATATATATTGATTTATGTTTATGGGACAATAAGCATAAATATGGATTACCCCAGGGTAACTGGGCCATATGGTTCTGCCACCTACACATGGCTTGACTTTTTGGTTTGGGAGCCTAAAATAATCTTTTTTTCTTATCATCTTATCTATAATATTCCTTTCCTTACCTTTATTACATTGATCTTTCCTCTAAATAAAGATATTTTTCTTTCATTTTCACCTAAATCATGTTTCAGTGTTGACAATTCTTTTTTTACTTCAAGTATAATTAACAGTGTTATATCAGTTTCAGATGTATAACGATTCAACAATTCTATACATTACTCACTGCAGTGATGACAGTTCTTAATCAATTTTCTCTTAGTGACTTGTCAATATGTATAATCTTTCTCATATTTCAGAAGTTTTTTTGAGTTACACTTTTAAATATCTATGTTTCTTGTTTTTCTTCATTCTCCTTTGCTTATATTTTATATCCATCATTTGGTCCTCTGGTTTCTCTATTTCTCATTCACTTTATTCCATTTTTTAAATTTCTATCATTATTGTTTATGTGGCATATTGATAATTAGTGATTCCCAACTGATCATGCTTCTTGACATCCATATCCTTTTGTTGTCCTCTCCCGTACTGACTCTTGACTTAGCTATGTGACTTGCTCTGGCCAGCAGGACATCAGTAAGTGTGACAAATGAGGAAGCTTGATAAGCACTTGCACATGGGGACTTGCCCCCTTCACCATGTGAAGAAGCCTAGTTTAAACTTGCTGAGAATGAAAAACCACATGTAGATAGAGGCTCAGTCATTCCAGCTTAACACAGATCTCAGCCAATTCAACAGCTAAATTCAGGCATGTGAATGAGCCCAGGCAAAACCAGTAAAAGTGTGTTATTGGGTACAGCCAAGTCACAGAACCATGAGAAACATGGGTGTTATTACGTATTATTAGATAACTTATAGAGAAATTGTGGCCTAGAAGTGTGGCATGGATGTGATAAAACCCCAAATATGTGGCATTGGCTTTAGAATGGGGCAGCAGATGGAGGCTTGAGAAGTTTAAGGAGTCTGTTGGCAAGGGCTGAAGGAATGGCAAAGAAATGTTGGCAGAGACTTGAAATGAGCTGAGGAAATCATTAGTGGCAGGGAAAAAAAAAATGGTTGTCCATATTCTATAATAGCAAAACATTTGACAAACCTGTTAAGTGCTGGTACACAGAAGATAGAATCATACCTGATGAACTAGTGGATCTGGCTAAGGAGGCCTCCTATTTCACCATTCCTAGCGGAATGATGAAAATGCCAATTGGCTTCTCTTAGGTGCATATGGTATGACAGTGGAAGAGAGAGATAAGCTAAGGAGAGAACTATTTAGTTTGCAAGAAGAAACTAGACATGAAGAAAAGACAGAACTTTCTGGGTTGGAAAATAAAACAACATTTTCAGACTTTCCAGGTGGCAACTCTCAGTATAATAATTGGCCTCAAGGTAAAGATGAAATCAAGGATATGGATGTAAACCCCCTTTTTTTAGACCTGGGAATGACTGAAAGTGATTTTTAGTAGATGCTCTCAGCTAAAAACAAGGGCTTACAGGAATTTTACAAACATTATCCCATAGCATTCTGAGATACTCAATATACAGCAAGGTCTATTTTAAAGAATTACAGATGTGAAATGGAGGCATGAGATGAATCCAGCCATAAACACAGGAAATCATTAGGATTTTTAAGGTAGTTGTATCAGTTTGGACTAAAAAGAAGAGAGTTTAAAAAGAAAAGAGCTTTCTGGGCCTCTACCTTCCTACATACAAAAAATTCACTGATAAAGGTATTCAGGTATTTCTTAGAGAAGAAGAAAAATCTAAGAGAACTGAGCCAAAAGCCTATAGGACAAAGCCAAGAGCCATGGACAAGAATGGATTAGGAAACCATTCCAAGGGAACAAAATGAAATCTTAATCAAGGAACATTCCATGACCCTAAGTAAGGATTCCTAACAACATATGCTCAGCTAGATTTCAGAATTGTTATGGACTAGTGATTGCTATAAACTTCCATTTCTTTCCCTTTTCAGTGGGAGTGTCTATTGTGGTCATATTGTTGCTGTCTCATGATTCAATGTTGGGTCTGTGGAGGAAAGCAGGGCAGATAAGTTGTCTTGTTCTTGGTTCTCTGGAACAATGGGAGCTATATCCAAGGAGCTACACCTGAGGAGCCTTTTCTGTATCCAAAGCTAATACACAAAAGCATTGCATTTGAGTGTGAATAGACTTCAGCATGAATCATCAGGGCCAGATAGAAGACTGTGTTATATTGTTATATCAATAGCCCTCAGTGAATCACACTTCCCTCTTTTTTCCTGTGTAGGCTTCTCCAACCTTGACTCTTGAGCTTGCCATGTGACTTTCATTTTTGTTTTTGCTTTGTCTAGCTTTGTTACTGGGACACCAGAAAATATGACATAAGCAGAGGATTAATAAGTACTTGCATATTTGGACTTTCTCTTAATGAATGTATCTATTTACCATTTTAAGAAGTCTGGTCTAGACTCCCTGAAGGCAAAAACCATACTAAGAGAGTAGCTCAATTGAACCAGCCATCCCGGTTGATCTCAGACCCCCAAGACAACCTACCAGCTGAATGTAGCTATAGGAATAGCCCAGGCAATGCCAGCCAAACTGCTCAGCCAACCTACAGCATCTTAAGACATAATCATTATTTTGGATCTTTAAGATTTGAGATGGTTTATTATATAATAATAAATAACAGAATTCCTTACTCTATTTCCCATCGTCTCCCTTTGGCCCCTTGAAATTTACTCTTCATTTCTTAAACAGTTTGTCGTTTTCTTCTGTTTTTCTTCCCAATATTCTTCCAGTATTAATTTCATCTCTTCTGTTAGTCTTTTATCTCAGGACTTCCTTCTCTTCCCTGAGTTCTTTATTTCTTTTTTTACATTTTTTATCTAAATACAATTTAGTTAACATATAGTTTATTATCAGCTTCAGGGGTAGAATTTAGTGATTCATCAGTTTCATATAACACCAGTGCTCATTCCATCAAGTGCCTTCCTTAATGCCCATCACCCAATTACCCCATCTCCCCAACCACCTGCCCTCCAGCAACCCTCAGTTTGTTTCCTATAGTTAAGAGTCTCTTATGGTTTGCCTCTCCCTCTGTATTTATCTTATTTTACTTTTCTTTCCCTTCCCCTATGTTCACCTGTTTTGTTTCTTAAATTGCACATAGGAGTGGAATCATACGGTATTTGTCTTTCTCTGACTGACTAATTTCACTTAGCATTAACACCTTCTAGATCCATCCATGTCATTGCAAATGGCACAATTTCATTCTTTTGATGGCTGAGTAATATTCCATTGTATATATATATATATACCACATCTTCTTTATCCATTCATCTGTCAATGGGCATCTGGGCTTCTTCCATATTTTGGCTATTCTGAAATTGCTGCTATAAACATTGGGGTGCATGTGACCCTTTGTATCACTATGTTTGTAACCTAGTAGTGCAATTGCTGGGTCACAGGGTAGCTCTATTTTTAACTTTTTGAAGAACCTCCATACTGTTTTCCAGAGTGGCTGTACCTCCTGAGTTCTTTACTTCTTATGAGTAACTTCTTCCATAGAAGCAATGGCTTCATTTGATATTTTTAAAATTCTTACTGGACTATTGAATAACAAATTTATTTCTGCTTTCTAGCTATGTTCTACTCTTTTTATTTTTTTGTTTTGTTTTGTTTTTTGAAGTAGGCTCCATGCCCAGTGTGGAGCCCAATGCAGGGCTTGAACTCACGACCCTGAGATCAAGACCTGAGCTGAGATCAGAAGTTGGAAACTTAACCTACTGAGCCACCCAGGCACTCCAGCTACATTCTAATGCTACCTTTTGTTTTGTTTTTGAAGCTTGTAATGCCATTTTGCACATTTTTTCCTATAACATATTTGTATAGCTGTTAAATTGGTGCCTTTAGTTTGAAATACCAACAAGTAGGATTTTCACTGAACCAGCTATTTTTAATAGATGAGCGATAATGCAGGGAAGGGAAGGGTCATCAATATTGGCTGCTAATAAAATATTTTTAATGAAAAAAATGAATGTGTAATTACCTTTTCTTTGCAACTTAAAATCTAACTTTCTTAGGACTGCTACCATTCATCCTATGACTTATTTTTTCTTATTGATTCCAACATCATTTGCAGTCACTGAAGGGCACAGGCTCTAAATTTTAAGTGATCCACTCATTTATAGTACTTGATGTTGTATGAGACCTTCCACTTTCTGCAGCACTTAAACCTAGTTTATTTGATCTCAGCCTTTCTCATAGTAGTTCCCATCTAGGGTGAGGACTCTTTCTAGAAGTGAGTAATTTCTGGAGATTTCTGAAACGTACCCTCAAAATACCTTCTCTAGGACACCTGGGTGGCTCTGTCGGTTAAGTGTCTGCCTTCAGCTTGGGTCATGATCCCATGGTCCTGCGATCGAGTCCCACATTCAGGCTCTCTGTTCTGCAGGGAGCCTGCTTCTCCCTCTGCCTCTGCCTCTGCTTCTCTCTCTCTCTCTGTCTCATGAATGAGTAAATAAAATTTTTTAAAAATCTTCTCTATTCTTTCTGTTCCTCCAATGCTTCAGTGTCTCCCCTTTTCTCAAGATTTGTATGCTCTGGCTCTGCTAGTCCCAGTGCATTTAAAAAATATCTAACAATAACTTGGAGTTGACAAATTTTTCTTTTAAAGATTTATTTATTTTAGAGAGAGAGAGAGAGAAAGAGAGTGTGCACGAGTGGGGGGAGGGGCAGAGGGAGAGAGAGAATCCTCAAGCAGACTCTATGCTGAGCATGGAGCCCAATGCAGGGCTTGATCCCAGGACCCTGAGATCATGACCTGAGCTGAAATCAAGAATTGGTTGCTTAACCAACTGAGTCACCTAGGCACCCCTGGAGTTCAGAATCTTTACAGAAAACTTATGATTTCATTCAAAATGAGAGTTTTGTTTTTATTTTCATTTTCTATGCATTTGTAGAGTTTTCAAGAGAATTGAGAAAGGAAGAACAAAGCTGCCCTCATGATTTTGTTAGAAGCCCTCTCCTTATGGCTTCTGAGCACAGAAAACCCCCAACAAAATCAACAAAAGCAAGACATATTGCAACAAAAATGGCAAGGTATAATGATAAAGAAAAAATATGCTGCCTACAAGAGACTCATTTTAGACCTAAAGACATCTGAAAATTGAAAGTGAGGGGATAGGGAAACATCTATTATCAAATGGATGTCAAAAAAAAAGCCAGAATATCAATACTTATATCAGACAAGATAACTTTAAGACAAAGATTGTAACAAGAGAGAAAGGACACTATATAATAATAAAGGGGACAATACAACAAGAAGATATAACAATTATATTTACGCATCTAACATGGGAACACCCAAATACATAAAACAGTCAGTAACAAACATAAAGCAACAAATCAATAATAATATAAGAATAGTAGGAGATTTTAACATCCCACTTACATAAATGGACAGATTATCTAAATAGAAAATCAACAAGGAAACCACTTTGAATGACGGTAGATGAGACGGATTTAACAGCTATATTCAGAACATTCCATCCTAAAACTGCAGAATACACATTCTTTTCAAGGGCACATGGAACATTCTCCAAAATAGATCACATATTAGGCCACAAAACAAGCCTCAACAATTTAAAAAAGACTGAAGTAATACCATACATCTTGTCTGACCACAATGCTAGGAAACTAGAAGTCAACCACAAGAAAAAATCTAGAAACACCACAACTACATGGAAGTTAAATAACATGCTACTAAACAATGACTGGATCAACCAGAAAATCAAAGAGGAAATAAAAAAGTACGTACATGGAAACAAATGAAAATGAAAACATAATGGTTCAAAACCTTTTGGACACAGCAAAAGAAGTTCTAAGAGGGAAGTTTATAGCAATACAGGCCTACCTCAAGAAGCAAGAAAAATCTCAAGCTAACCTTATACCTAAAGGTGCTAGAAAAAGAACAAACAAAACCTAAAACCAGCAGAAGAAAGGAAATAATAAAGATTACAGCAGAAATAAATGATATAGAAACTAAAAATACAATAGAACAACAGCTCAATAAAACCAGGAGCTGGTTCTTTGAAAAAAATTAATAAAATTGATAAACTTCTAGCCAGATTTATCAAGAAAAAAAGAGAAAAGACCCAAATAAATAAAATCGCTAACGAGAGAGGAGAAATAACAACAAACACCACAGAAATACAATTGTAAGAGAATATTATGAAAAACTATATGCCAACAAATGGTACAACCTGGAAGAAATGGATAAATTTCTAGAATGCATAAGCTACCAAAACTGAAAGAGGAAGAAATAAAAAAATTGAACAGACCAATAATGAGGAAAAAAACCTGAATCAGTAATAAAAAAGTAAAACAGAAACCAAAAACCAAAACAAAAAATTCCCAACAATCCAAAGTCCAAGACCCGATGACTTAACAGGTGAATTTCAGAAAACATTTAAAGAAGAGTTAATACCGATTCTTCTCAAACTACTACAAGAAAAAAAAAAAGTAGGAAAACTGCCAAATTCATTCTGTGAGGCTAGCATTACTCTGATACCAAAACCAGATAAAGACATCAAAAAAAAAAAAAAGAAAAGAAAAAAAGAGAGAAAACTACAGGTCAATATCCCTGATGAACACAGATGCAAAAATCCTCAACAAAATACTAGCAAACCAAATCCAACAATATGTTTTAAAAAATCATTCACCACAATCAAGCGGGATTTATTCCTGGGTTGCAAAGGTGGTTCAATATTTGCAAACCAATCAACGTGATACATCACATCAATAAGAGAAAGGATAACAACCATGTGATCGTTTCAACAGACATGGAAAAAGCGTTTGACAAAGTACAACATCCACTCATGATAAAAATCCTCAACAAATCAGGGAGGGAACATACCTCAACATAATAAAGGCTTTATATGAAAAACCCACAGTGAACATCATACTCAATTGGGAAATACTAAGAGACTTTCCTCTAAAGTCAGAGACAGGACAAGGATGTCCACTCTCCACTTTTATTCAACATAGTACTGGAAGTTCTAGCCATAACAATTAGACAACAGAAAGAAATAAAAGGAATCCAAATCTGTAAGGAAGAAGTAAAACTTTCACTACCTGCAGATGACATGACACTATATATAGAAAAACTGAAGGATTCTAAACAAAACAAAACCAAAACAAAACAAAACCCCTGTTAGAACTGATAAACACACTCAGTAAGGTCACAGGACACAAAATCAATCAACAGAAACCTGTTGCATTTCTATACACCCACAGGTGAAGTAGCAGAAAGAGAAATTAAGAAAACAATCCCATTTATGATTTGCACCTAAAATAAGATACCTAGAAATAAACCTAATCAAAGAGGTGAAAGATCTGTACTCTGAAAACTAAAAACACTGATGAAAGAAATTGAAGACAACACAATGAAATGGAAAGACATTCCATGCTTATGGATTAGAAGAATAAATACTGCTAAAATGTCTATACTACTCAAAGCAGTTGACACATTTAATGCACTCCCTATCAAAATACCAATAGTATTTTTCACAGGCCTAGAACAAGCAATCCTAAAATTTGTACAGAACCACAAAAGACCCTGAATAGCTAAGGCAACCTTGAAAAATAAAAGCAAAGCTGGAGGCATCACAATTCTGGACTTCAAGTTATATTACAAAGTTGTAGTGATCAAAACAGTATGTTACTGGTACAAAAACAGACACATAGATTAATGGAACAGAATAGAAAACCCCAAAACAAAACCACAATTATATGGTCAATTAATCTTTGACAACAGGAAAAAATATGCAATGGGAAAAAGACAGTCTCTTTAACAAATGATGTTGGGAAAACTGGACAGCAACATGCAGAAGAATGAAACCGGACCACTTTCTTACACCACACACAAAAATAAACTCAAAATGGATGAAAGACCTAAATGTGAGAGCTGAAACCATAAATATCCTAGAAGAGAGCATAGGTAGTAATTTCTCAGACATCAGCAACTCTTTTCTAGATTAGGTCCCCTGAGGAAAGGGAAACACAAGCAAAAATAAATGACTGGGAATTCATCAAGATAAAATGCTTCTGCACAGCAAAGGAAATTACCCACAAAACTAAAAGGCAGCCTATGGAGTGGGAGAAGATATTTGCAAATGGCATATCTGATAAAGGGTTGGTACCCGAAATATATAAAGAACTTCTTTTTTGGTTAAAAGACAAATAACTCAACTAAAAATGGGCAGAAGCCATAAGAGACATTTCTCCCAAGAAGACATACAGATGGCCAACAGACATAAAAAGATGCTCATCATCACCTATCATCAGGGAAATGCAAATAAATGCTAAATGAGATATCACCTCACAACTGTCAGAATGGCCAAAATCAAAAACACAAGAAACAACAAGTTTTGGCAAAAATATAAAAAAAGAGGTACCCTCATGCACTGCTGGTGGGAATGAAAACTGGTGCAGCCATTTTGGCAAAAATATGAAAAAAGAGGTACCCTCATGCACTGCTGGTGGGAATGAAAACTGGTGCAGCCATTCTGGAAAACAGTATAGAAGTTCCTCAAAATGTTAAAACTAGAATTACCCTATGATCCAGCAATACACTACTAGGTATTTACCCAAAGAATACAAAAACACTAATTCAAAGGGATACATGCATTGCTATGTTTATTGCAGTATTTACAATAGCCAAACTATGGAAGCAGCCAGAGAGTTCATCAACTGATGAATGGATAAAGATGTGGTGTGTGTGTGTGTGTGTGTGTGTGTGTGTGTGAGTGTGTGTAATTATAATGGGCTACTATTCAGCTATAAAAAAGAATGAAATCTTCCCATTTGCAAGGACATGGATGGAGCTAGAGAATATAATGCTAAGTGATATCAGCCAGGGAAAGACAAATACTGTATTATTTCACTCATATGTGGAATTTAAGAAACAAAACAAGCGAACACAGGGGGAAAAGAGAGAGAGAGAGAGAGACCAAGAAACAGATTCTTGGCTATAGAGAACAAACTGATGGGTATGGGTGTGGGGGGGTATTGGAGTATGAGATGGGTGATAAGGATTGAGGAGTACACTTGTCATGACAAACACCAGGTGATTAAAAAAAATGTAAAAAATAAAATGAGGCTTTCTTAAAAACAGCATAGGTTGCTGAGACCTTTGAAGTATGGAAAATACAACCTGTCAACCAAAGTTCTACTGGCAGAAAAACTGCACTACTTTGGCCACGTATGGAACAACTTTAATTTTGACAGCAGTACAGGGCTATTGTGCTGATGAAGTAAGGAGCTACATAAATCACCTTGGTGCACTGCTTCCTAGATTGGTAATCAGGGTCTGAAAAATCTCTGCCATATGCTGGAAGAATTAGCACCTAAGGCCATGAAGGTTGAATAACTTTATCAGAGCCAGGACCTTGAATTACTGCCTGAAGGCTTTTGAAAAAAAAAAAAAAAAAAGTCACACTCTAATACTGTTACTCTTTTTTACAAAGAATTTTATTGTTTTGTTTTGTTTTGTTTTGTTTTTTGCTTTTTGTTTGTTTGTTTTTTTTAGAAAAGATATTTAGAGTACCTCACTGAATTTTAGGAATTTTTTTTCACTTTTTTTTGCAAGTAAAGTAAAAGCCCATTCTCAGAACATTTATCAGAGAAAGATTTATTCATAGAATCCTTGGAAGATATTTTTGGCTATATGAATGAAGCAAATCTTCTGAATCAAGGCCTTGGATTAACTACTTAAAACAGCACTAAAACTCTGTGAGCAATTTTGGATAAACTGCCATTTTAGAAAAGGAGTTTGGAGGCAAACAACTTTGCAAACTTTCAAATATTGGAGGAAGAACTTCAGAAGACTGGAGTCTCAAGTAACTGAGGATGCCAACTTTTCTGCAGTCAAAAATCTGCATAAACATTTTATAATTTTTAATGTCAATGCTACTCAGAAACCTTTAATTCCCTTATTATCAGGTTGGCAAGATTTTGCACTATTAATATTTTTTAAATATTTAACTTTTTTTGCATTTAACTCTTTAGAACTTTTGGAAATTATTTTGTTCTATTACATGAGAAGAACATCTAAATTTCTCCACAGAGTATGTGTTCTCATTTTTTGAACACTCTCTCTTTGTTTTCAGATGCTTCTGTTAAACATCACATGCCAAGTTATCACACGGTAAGACAGGTCTATTAAATATTTTTTATATGAAAAAACAGGAGGAAAGAAAAAAAGGATGAAAGGAGAGAAGAGAGAAGGGAAGGACAAAGATAAACTTTGAGCACTGTGTTAAGTAATTTCACATAAACTATATATGAGTTATTCTTAAATTAACTCAATGTCATACATACTTTTATGAACATGTTTTACAAATTGGGAAAATAAAGTTCAGAAAATTTAGTAGCCAATGCTTTTGGCAGAGATATGTGGAGAGACTGGCTCAATAACTGATTATGAAGAACTAAACCAAGTGGTGGGAAATTGGGTATAATCTAACCTATATGCACACAATTTCTAGAGTTTTAAAATACACCCTGCAATTTTATAGAAATGAAGATTTAATGTGAGCTTTTATTAACTCAAGTCTGTAACATAGCGGCAACTCCATTGTTAACATTATGTTAAACTATTCCAGCTTAGCCATTACTCATCCTGGCCCTTGTTACCACCAACCAGTGTTTGATTGGTTGTATCTCTTACAAAGACCTCAGGTCTACACAAAACCGTTGCGACTATGCTTCTTTTACTGCAGATGGGTAATATTCTGGGGATTGGATTGAAGAATTATTTTTTTTTTTGATGCTATGATATCCCAATCTTTCAAATTAATGTAGTCATGCTGATGGCATATACTTAAAGCTAATCAAAGTGATATTTTAGAAATTTTATGATTTTATTTAAAATAAAACAGTTATTGTTGAAAAATCTCTTTGAACTTTCCATATTTCCATGTTTCTCCAATGCCTCCTCAGGTCAACCATAATCTCTCCTCATCTGCTACATTCCTCAAAGATCGAGTCAAATAGTCCTCTAGTGTGTTTCCCAGATCTGTCCAGCAGAGTTTGGCAGTTTTGCGAGAGTTTTGGGAGAGTTTTGCTCTCTCACAGCCCTTGGTTCATTCCATTATTACCACACTCAGTACAGTGAAGAGTGACTACATAGTACCCCCTGTGCCTTCCCCACCAGACTGTGGGTACCTTGAGCCGGTGCCTATGGCTTATATCTCTACACCTCTCAGTCTAAAAGTGTAGTGTCTAATCCAGTATAATATAATGGTAAGAAGAATTAAAAAAAAATAAACATAAAACTATTACTAACATTTTAATATGCTTTAGTCTTTCATGTATATTCAGTGTATATACATATATATGTATAAAATATCAAAATATTGTTTTATAATATATGGTCTAATATATTTTTTAAACAACAGTATACTGTGAAAATATTTCACGTGAATAATTATTCAATAACACAATTATTTTTACTTGTCATTATGGACATTTCAAACATATACCAAAATAAAACAAAAGCATAACCAATCTCTATGTAACTACCACCCAACTCAATAATTATTAATATTTGGCAATTTTTAAAAATATATATCTCTATCTACTTTCCCACTCCTCACTCTGGGTTATTTTAAAGCAAAGTCCAGGTATCATATTGTTTCATTAGTAAGTACTTCAGTATGTACGTCTAAAAGATGAACGTTAAGAAAAAAGCACAATGTTATTATCACCCCAAGTTATTTTAAAGATTTATTTATTAATTTTAGAGAGAGAGAGTGTGTATGAGCGGGAGGGACAGAGAGAGAGGGAGAGAGAATCTCGAACTGACTCCATGCTGAGCACAGAGCCCATCAGAGCCCCTCAGAGCCCCCCATGGGGCTCAATCCCATGACCTTGAGATCATGACCTGAGCTGAAACCAAGAGTCAGACACTCAACCGACTGTGCCATCCAGGAAACCCCACCCCAAGTTATTTTAATAATTCTTAATATAATCAAGTATCCAGTCAGTATATAAGTTTTCCTGATTGTCTCATAAGTGGTTGCTTTATGGTTGATTTATTAAATCAGTGTCCAAAGTCTTCATATTGAATTTGGCTGATTTGCTTCTTAAGTCTTTTATAATCATGCTATCTCATTTTATTTTCTCCTTGTTATTATTTTATAGAAACATTTCAAAACCTTCATCCTATCCCATGCTATGGCTACAAGACAATTTATTCAAAAGGCTTCTATTATTGAACATTTAGCTTATTTCTAATTTTTTCTCCTATTAAACAATGTTCTAATGAATATGCATATAGATAAATCTTCAAGCACACCTAGAATTATTCTATTAGGATTAATTCTTAGAAGTGGAATGCCTCATGGGTTTTTTTTTTTTAAGCTTTTGATACAGCTTGTCAAATTACTCTTCAAAATGATTGAGCTAATTTACACTCCTACCAGCAGTATGAACATATCTGTGCCCCCACACCCTCATCAACACTGCATAATATCTTAATTTAAAATATTTGCCACTTTGATAGACCAGAAAGATCTTGCTGTTTCAATTTGCATTTTTTTTAGTTAATAGTAAAAGAAAGTGCCCTGAATCCTTGAATCCTTATTCAGTGCTTACTGTGGCCACAAAACCCCTTTCTGGTAAGTCCATAAAGGAGATACACCTGTTTAAGGGGCAAGGCCAAGAAAATGCAGATTTTTATTACTAGATTTAAGCAGAAATTCTGGCTCTGGTGAATATGAACTGCAAGAATTCTTTTTTCTTAGTCAAATGTAGCATTTCCCTTATGTGCCTTCATTAGGACGATGATACTTCTCAACTGGGATGCAGCTCCAGACCCATTGCACCGTCTCAGGCACACAGTTCCAAAAGTGCATGGGCCCTAAAGTCCCTTTAGCCTCTTAATCACACATGTACATAATAACTCCTTATACCACGGCCAAGCTGTAGCCTTGGCGTATTACTGTCCAGCATCAATGTTCCTCCTTCCCGAGGTAGAATTCCTGGGAGGTAGGAGGTAAAGCAGGGTGGTACACATGGAGTAGCAATGAACCAGCTCCCCTTAGAACAGGGGATGTGAAGCCAAAGTAAAGTTAAACTTTTTTCTCTAACACTTTTGGTCATTAAAGTATGTCTTTTGTGAATCATGTGTTCATTTTCCCTGCCAATCAATGAGTGATGAACAAATGAAAGAATGAATGATCACATTTTGGGTATAATCATTCAACTAGTTACAAATCAACCAAATTGCACTGTCTTTTAGTCCATATTTCATTTTCTTGTCAACCTTTATTGCAGGAACTATCCAGCCTGGTAGACATCTATTTTAAAGAGGCTTTTATGTCTAACTTCTTTCTCAGAATTCTTCAAAGTAACTTAAATAGTCAGGGTCTTATCTCTATACACCCTTTAAATGAGGCCAGTCAAGATCCCACTGGTCTAAAAACCAATGGATCAAAGATCACAGAATTATTGATCGTGAGTTTGCTTTCTTCACTGTGGTGTCAAGAAGAGGACCCCTCCTTTCTGAATAACCTAACCATGTGCCCTGCATTTTTATTCTTTTCTCCTCATCAGGCCCTTCTCCCACCAATCTTCTCTTCTCTCTTAAGTCATCAACCCTACTCTGAGAACTGTTGTAACAAAGCCCTTTATCCCATCTTTTCACAAGAGACTTAAATATGAAATTGTTTTTTGGTTCTTACAGTGCTTAGCTTATGCATAGGAGTAGTGCTCTTCAGAAAATGTAAATTTGGAAATCAGCTGGCAATTAACATCTTTACAAATTCATATTGCATACCATCAACAGAATTTAGATAGCTAGCTAGCTAGCCAGATAGATAGATACATAGATATGATTCTCCATGGCCTGTAGAACAACATTTCCTAAATGGTGCCCCATGAAACCACAGAACTCTTAAATTATTAGTATGCTCAGAATTTTTTTTTGCAAATACATTTTAGAAATGTATTTTGCATTTGTTTCATTTAAGATTCATAATATACATAAATATTAGTGTATTAAACTCTCTGAGGAATTTTGCATTGAAGAAACCTTACTTATCTCTTTTAATAAAAAATGTATTTGATGACAGAATCAGGGTTTTTGTTTGTTTGTTTTTTTAGTGAAGCATCCATTAATATTTTTTGCAGAATTGTTTGGGACACACACAAAACACAGGTGATGACACACAAGTGAAAGCATTTGGAATAGCATATCAGAGAAGCTAGATTCTGCATAACTTTTTGGTCCTCTTTCTTTACCTCCCTGTTGCTCTCTCCCTATCTCTCCACTTTCAGTGCAGATACACTAGCTTCATTAATATCAAAAGTCCTATGCTGGGTGCCTGGGTGGCTCAGTTGGTTAAGCAACTGCCTTCGGCTCAGGTCATGATCCTGGAGTCCCAGGATCGAGTCCCACATGGGGCTCCCTGCTCAGCAGGGAGTCTGCTTCTCCCTCTGACCCTCCCCCCTCTCGTGCTCTCTCTCTCTCATTCTCTCTCTCTCTCTCAAATAAATAAATAAAATCTTTAAAAAAAAAAAAAGACAGGGACACTTGAGGGTCCCATTTAAAAAAAAAAAAAAAAAGTCCTATGCTTCCTTGAACACAAAGTGCTTTAGAATATTCACAAGCCTTTTCACATGCTGTTGCTCACTATCTCAAAAACATTCTTTTGCAATTTCATCTGCAAATTCCTACATATTCCTTAACATGCAGTTTATATGATAGCTATTCAGCAAGACCAGTCAAGATTCCAAATTTTATACTCCTTTCTTCTTGGCTACTCCAGAATTTTATTTTTCCCTTTATAATATTCCATCCATACTATATTACCTATATATCTGTCTGCTTCCCTCTTTAGACCATTCTCTCCTATAGGTGAGGTACCATATCTTATTCATTATTTTATATTTACTGACCAACACAGTGTCTAGCACGTAAAAGGTATTCCATGTCTATTTTAGAAGTTAATTAATTTGCTTATCCAACAAAGTTCTTTTCATTGAGTCCTAAGGAGCATAAATATCATGTATCCTGTTCTGACTGTGCATCTTCTTGCAATATTTTGAGACTGCATTGTGCTGTCCTAACAGAAAACAAACAAGAATGGTTTGATTGTTCCCTATCAAAATGATGACAGGTCTGTTTGCCCAAATGTATGGGTCATTCTGTTAATTTGGTGGTGATGGAGCCATGGAACCATGAACTCTCAGAATTAGAAGAGCCATTCAAATCATCTAGTTCTGCCATTCTTGCCTCTTCATTTACTGTGGAGCCTGTCTGGAGTTTTCTATCTTTTAAATAAAATATTTTAAAATGGAAGTTTTACTGTGCATTTTTTACATTCATTGAAGTGCATAAAACGATCTATAAAAACAAACTACCCATCAGACATAAATTCATGAGCCTCAAGGCCTCTTAAGGATCATTCATCCTCCCTAGAAATTGTTCTCTATCCTCATGGAGAACAGAGGGGAGCTCCCTCATGGGCAGTAAGTACAGGTTTGTGTGGGGGATGCTATCAAGAAGTGGCTCCAGCATCTATACTAGTTTATACGTCTTCTGTTCTTTTTTTTTTTTTAAGATTTTATTTATTTATTTATTTGAGAGAAAATGAGAGTGAGAGCAAGAGAGAGAGAGAGAGCATGAGCACAGAGAGAGAGGGAGAAGCAGACTCCCTGCTGAGCAGAGACTGACTCGGGGCTCTATCCCAGGACCCTGAGATCATGACCTGAGCCAAAGGCAGATGCTTAACCGACTGAACCACATGTTGCCTATATACAATACTCACCAAAATTTGAAGATTTCATGTGAAATAATGTAAAATATCATTTATAAATTTACCTTGATTGGGGCGCCTGGATGGCTCAGTTGGTTAAGCGTCTGCCTTCGGCTCAGGTCATGATCCCAGGGTCGGGGGGGAGCCTGCTTCTCCCTCTCTCTCTACTGCTCCCCCTGCTTGTGCTCTCTTGCTCTCTCTGTCAAATAAATAAATAAAATCTTTAAAAAATAAATAGATAAATGAATAAATAAATAAATAAATAAAATTTACCTTGATTACTTGTGAAAATTGTAAGATTTAGTATATATTGGATTAAATAATAAATTGCTAAAATTAATTTCATTTACTTCTCTTTACTTTTTTCATGTATGTGGCTATTACACACACATTTTTCATTATATTTTTATTGGCTGCTAGTGGTAGAGATGATTTGTGTGCATACACACTGCAGGCTGAAACACAGGCACCTACATATTCTTACCACTTTCTTATACTGCAAGGGCTAAAACTAACAATCATTTCCCCCTAAATCCTTTGCAGCTGTGGATTTAGAGACTATTTACTCTCATTAATTAGAAGCATGAGCATAACACTTGACCTAGGGGCTAAGAAGGAGAGATACAGATCATTTTGCTGGTTCAGACTGTGAGAGAAGTGGCAAGGCTCTGAAAGAACAGCTGCATCAGTGGATTTCCAATTCAACAGGGAAATTTCCTGATTGTGGCAGAATAATCAACGCCCCCTGATGGTTCATTTGTACCGTGTAACTTCAGAAGTCAATCCTAGAATGTCCTTTTTAGCTTTGTCAACAATTATACAAGATACTTAAGAATCTATATTAACTCTATTTCTTCTTAAATTAGCTAAAGTTGATTCTGTTGTCTGCATTTGAATACTTTTCAATTCAGGGTTGGTGGAATAGGTATTAACCGATTTAGCATAAGTTAAAGCACACATACATACAAGTCACTTGTTAATATCTATTTCTCTATTGTCTCCTATAGGTACAGATGCATATTAGGAGAGCATTTAATAACTGTTGAATGCATTTAAATAAGATAAAGAAATATAATGTAACAAATGACAAGTCATATATTACAAATTTTAATATGATCTCTTTATCATCTGATGTTTAAGTAATGTTATAATAAGGCCCAAAGAATTGCAAAAATCATACTATTTTCTATAATGTGTATGCCAAGATTTTTTTTCTTTGTAAGTGGGTCATTAGCTGGGATTTTAGTGTTCTTCCTTATATTAGAAGTGTGTCTTTTCTCTGTTTCTATCCTAAGGACTACAGACATTGCTTTTGATATGACAGAACTAATTCAAACCTTTTAGAAATTGCAACAGATAAGAACATGACCCTGATGTGTCCAACTAAAGGCTTGGGACCTTGGTTTACCATTAAGTTCATGGCTTGGCATTTTACCAAGAAAATCAAGAAATCATCTGTGATTGCTCCAAAAAGTTCACATCAAGGTCAGTGAAAGCTAAGTTTGGCCAGATCAAGCATCTGTAAGGTGGAACAAAGGTCAAATGCACTGGGGATTGAGATGACCCTGCTCTCCCCACTAGCCAAAGTCCACAGAAGTCACAACTGCTTTGGGACCTCGAGGGCTGCAGGTCAGAGGAAGCACCAAAGCATGCCACAAAGTTCTAAAAAAAACAGATTTTCTGGCTTAATTTTCCCAGATAATTAACTCTAGAGGATACCTTTGAATTTTCTATCCTTTACCAGTATGCAAATTTTTAGCTTTCTAAATCAGTGGTGATCATACTAATAACTACTGTGCAAACAGAAGAGATGCTTCTATAACCATTTGCAGTCTCAGTCTGGCCACTCATTTGCATAACTCTTCCATTTTTAGCTATTACTCCAATTTTAGTGTCACTGCCCAACTCTCCACATGCACACCACCTATTATCACTGAAGCAGAAAGAGTGAGCTAAGAAATACAACAACAACAAAATCAATGTGTAGAATTTTTTTTGCCTCTAAGTACCAAGACCTTATAAAGTGGAAGAGAAACAGAGAGAGACCCGGAAGAGGATGCAGTATTAAGTGAGAGATTCTTGGAATGAGTGTGTATGTGTGCACACGCATATTTGTGTTTTAAGATCAGAGGTAAAAGAGCAAGTGAGATTGATAAGAATGATGCAAAAGAGAGAATAACGAAGGCCTTGGGGAATAGAGTTTGACCACACTGGTTCATGTTCTCACCATGCTATTATAAGATTCTGCTTTAATTCAGAGAAATAGAACTTTATGAAATGGACTTTCAAAAAAAAAAAAAAAAAGCCATTTCTATCTTCAGATACCTAACTCAGCCCTCAGGCATGATTAATGCTCCAGTGGACCTGATCCAAAGTGAAATCATTACAGCCTATGCAGTTCATGCCTTCGAATGATTCATTCTTACAGGAAATTAAAGAATAAAGAGAATTGTATAAGTGCAATGATCAACCCAAAAGAGAAATTGGGAAGTTTAAAACTCATTTTTGGCTCCCAGGTGGAGGCCATCCATAGACCCCTGCACTGAGTTTAATGAATCTGAGTCTTGTTAATGCAGAGCAATACTTCTCTCTGATCCCATGGATCTAGTTCCTATGTGGATTCAATGATGCCATGGGAAAGCACTTCAGCATTACCAACAACCTACAGAGGCATAATAGCTATGCCAGTAAAATCCTCAAAGACCTCTTACCTTACTGCCATTAATCACCCTGAAGAGCTGGAAAGCATGAGGCACATCTTTTTTCAGGGCACATTTTGAGAATTTAACATTTTTCCTTTGCTTCCTCTTCGCTCCTCAAACCACACTTTAGGTCCCTCTTTCGTGTAACCTGGAATTTCCTCGAATAAGCTCCATAATGTCAGTATGCCAGGAAAATCTCCAGATCTTTTTCAAATGTCTACCCAATTAGGATGATCCCACCCAATCCCTAACGACTGAATCTTTCACCCCTTTACAAACCAAGACTCCATTCATCATTGCAGTGCCTTAAGACTGATATTAGAAAGAAAGCAATGTTCTGAAATCTCCTTAGAGTAGGGCTGATTTTTAAGGAAATTGGCTCTGTCACTGGAAGTTCTCAGAGACTTGAACATTTTCTATTACAAATGCCATAAAAGGGATTCTTATCCTTGGTGGGAGGTTAGACCAGACCCCTAAGGTCATTTCAATCTCTGAAATTGGAAGTTATGAGTAACCTGTGGACCACTCAACTCTCCCTGTGTAATACGTGTTTTTAAATAGAAGGTTGAGGTGATGAATATAGAGTTAGGTTCCGGGGCCCATTCCTACCTCAGAAACTGTTGGAGGCAAGACAGATCCTGTTTCTATTGCTATTTCCACACCTGACTTAACACAAGCCCCAGGAAGACAATAATATATCATCTTTTTTCTCAGTCAGGGTCAGATAAAGTCTATAAAGTTCAACACAAAGCGACTGCGACCCTTACTTTTCTCTTCTCAATGTATTACCAAAGTCTCTGGGATTTTGACTCAATTACAATGTAATTTAGGGTCAGCAGAATAAGACTGTTGTTGGTTCTGAAATTGGAAGAGAGTTGTTTTCTGAGACATTAGCAATTGTGGACATTTAGGCCATTTTGGCTTTAACATCTCTACCTCCATGACTTCACTTGTGAGTTGAATTTGCTCTGTTGTGGGAGCAACAGCTGTGGCGGCTGTGGGCAAATCACAGCTGCTGAACATCCCCTGGATGAACCAGGGGCTGAGGCTGGCATAATAAAGTCCATGCTTAACAGGTATGGGCGCAGCAAATGCTCTTAAGGTGGACTAGAAGGAGGGAGGAGAGATATGGTAGGGAAGTTACTAAAAAAAATGAGGAGGCCTTTACATAATTGAGCCAATAAGATCTCCTTTTTCAGAAAACATGTAATTTGCTCTCCTTTTCCAGGCACGGTACTTGAGACATCACATCCATTATTATCCAAGGCCATTTCTTTAACAAATAAGATGAGAAATGACATATTTCACAGTTTGACTCAAGATCACTCAAACCCTGTATTATAGACAATTCCTTATGTTTTCTGAGCATAATTATTTCGTATGGAGGTACAAAGAAGAGCAGCTTTCAAAACAAGCTCAGCCCAAACTCAGGCCTGGATAGGGTATGCTCTGGGGTGGGTGTCACTAGTGTTCTCCAATGTGATTTGACATAAAAATATTACATGGGCCTGGATTTCTATACCTATCATAATGACACATTTTAGTTCACATGGTTTGGGATGTGGAAACTTGAGTCAAGAGACTAGAAGGCCCAACAGATTTTGACCCCCGTGTTCTGTCCTTATCAGCAAATTTCTCCATAGAAAGATATGAATAAGGATACAGAATATTTAAAGGTGTTTAAGGTGCTCCCAGAAAGTGATCAGGGAAGCCAGAGGAGGAGATGCAGTAGAACAATAGGTATGATGTTAATAAATTGAATAAAGATGTGAAGACTTGTAAATGTTTTATACAGCATTTGTCTGAAGAACAGTGGTGGAAACCCCACCTGACAAAAATCAATTGGCGTCAAATGCATGAATAATATCAGTGTTTATCAACACCCCCAAATGATTAGTAAAAATTCTCTATTGGGTGAGCTTAAGGGGAAACAAAATCAACTTGCTTCTTTAGTGAACAGAACCCCATTTTAGGGCCCAGTAAGCTAATGCATCTAGAATGTTGGCTTCCTCTTTGGCTGATACCTCTAGGATAGTCTCCTCATGGTCTAGATTGCTACTTATTTCTCCTCTCTCCCATCTCCAACATGATCAGCATGCTTTACTCACCTAACCATGTACCAAGGAATAGGGCAAGGGCAAGTGTAGAGGGTGCCACCTCTGGAAGGTAGGATTGGTACATTTGCATATCGACAAAGGAATGCTCAGTTTTTAATGACAAATATGTGTACCTTGTAGAACTATTTCTTCCTATATGGATTGCAAATCATAAAACATAGGGGAATTTTCAGAATCACAAAGAGTACATTAAGTTGCTTGAAGTTTGGATAAGATTCTCAAACAGAATGGAGATATCCTGGTGGACTAACAGTGTGGAAAATGGTTCATTTCACACCTTCCAAAGACCCCACTAAGTCCATATTCTATCTCTGCAGTATATACCTTTCTGTGATCCAAGACATTGTCTCTAACAGTTTAACAAATGGTACTATAGTAAACATTAGGAGAAAAAAGATCACTGACTTAAAGAAAATAAGTGTAAGGACATTGCTCTGTTGTCATCTTTTCTCCAAAACAAAAGTTGGCATTAAGCCTTTTCTTTCTTTTAGATTTAAAGACATTTAGGATTAAATTCAGAATCACTTTCAGAAAACACAGACTCTATTTCAAAGATACCGTACTGCCTCTAATTCTATTAAATGTGACCTTGTAAACATCTGCAAACTTCTGCAAAATTACTATACCTAAAATCCCTCAAATCCAGTGTGCTTTTTCAGAGATTAAAGACACTTGAAGTACTATAGTCCTAGCAAAACACATCAGAGTGGAAGAGCATCACCCAAAGCTACTCTGGTCATGGTTGGATTGTCACCCCAAATTAGTATTCAGGAGGGTCTCTCTGACAAATGGAGTTATTATCCACAGATGCTGTAAACATAAATCAGGAGGATATCATCAATAATGTTGTATTCTCTTTGTCCTCATCGTGTTTACAGATCTCGCTTTGAACAGCACATAAATACTTAGAGCATATTGTGGGAAACATGCCACTCATCTTATTAGCTTTCTCTGGCTCCAAGCTCTGATGCTGATCATCCCCTGACAGTGTTTGCCAACAACAAAAGAAGCCTATTGATCACATTGCTTCTCCCTTTGGCAGACTTTCTGCCCATGATTACCTTGCATCACTTGTCTTAAGTCAAATGTCACAGAACAACTTAACAAGGGATGCATCTATCTGGTAGAGCAAAATGTATTACTATGAGTTTAATTGGAGGAAAATCCTTTGGTATTATGAATTGTTTACAATTTAAAATTTTATTTCTTGGCATTAATGAACAGTCAAAATCAAAGCTTACTTTGTGAGATCCAAATCCATAAAATTGTACTCATTTGCAATTTATTTTCTGAACAGTTTGCAGAGTCCCAAATATCTTGGAAGCTGACCCATCAATCATTCTGAGTCATTCTATATATGAACAGTTTTCTCTGTTGGCATTTTCTTTGTGTAACAGAGTATCTCTATTGAAATTTCCTGGTAATTTTTCATCTGTAGCATAGTGTTCATTTGTCTTTTTACTTTGATTCCAGATAGATACTATGAAAGGATACATTTTGTTGTTGTTGTTTAAATTGAAAAGAAAACTCCACAGATTGAGAATTTAGGGATATAACTAGGATAAGCATACTCTGTGAAAAATAGAAAGATTAGTGTGGGATTAATTGCCCGAGGAAAAATAATAGTTCCATTGGAGTGCCATAGAGAACAGGTGCTTACCTGTAAAGACAGTCATTTCTGGTCATAACTGGTTTTCTTGACACTTTGTAGTCTCTACCCTGTTACCTATATTTTGTAAGGTGTGTGTTAGACTCTCGAGAGAGACTAGATGTCTGTCTCTTATCAAATCAGGAGCAATTTTACCTCACTGCAGCATATCCTGTGCTTTGGCTATTACTGTACATCTTCAAGCCCATGTCCACTAACATGTACTGTGAAGGGTGCAGGAACCCAGCCCTCTTTATGCAATTACATGATCCTTGTTTCTGTCCTCGGGTAAATCTTGAACCTTCAACTTGCTCTATGTTTTCTACCTTTGCTGACTTGACGCTACTACTTAGCATAGTGTTCAATCCAATTATCTGCTATTTGGATTCCCTGCCTGACTTCTCTGCCTTTCCTTCTAGTCCCTGACCTGTCAGATTCACAACCTCTTCTTAATCACACCTGCAGGACATAGGGAATTATATATGCTTAGCCAACTGATGGTGTCCACTACCACCTACCCATCTCCATGTAATGATGTCTCTGGAAAAAAAAAATGGGTTTCAGAGTATGAAACCAAGATAATTCTTCATGCAAGCCTATTTTGTTTTTTAAGATTTATTTATTTATTTGAGAGAACCAAAGAGAGAGAGAACAGAGGGAGAGTGAGAGGGAGAAGCAGACTCCCCACTGAGCAGGAAGCCTGATGCAATACGGGGCTCCATCCCAGGACCCTGAGATCATGACCTGAGCTGAAGGCAGACACTTAACTGAATGAGCCACCCAGGCGCCCCAGGGTTTTGGTTGAGAAGAGGAACTGAAGACTCTATATTCCTATGTTCCATGTTTCACTAAAAAGCCTAAGTCACCTCAAAGTCATAAATATGGCTAAAATAGAAAGCATTAAAAGAAATTTCTGCATAAACTGCCAATCACAAACCAAAGGAAACATTTCACTTAAACAAGGATGCCTTGAACTATCCTGCAAACTACTGAAACTCCATGCTGTATACATAAAAATAGTGCATTGGTGCCAGTCAAGAAAAGACATATTTTCTAAGTCTTTATGTCATTCACTGAGTGACTATTATATACTTGACTGTTTCCTTCATTTTTTTATACTCATTGATCATATTTTTTTTCTTTGTGGATTTAAATAACTTCCCACTCATTTCTCAAGGAACTGTGTTCTTTAGGCTCCTTCTCTTCCAAGAAGTTCTTTCTAAACCACCCACATGTCAGCCAGTTTGAACATCAATCATTTTTCAACTGGTTTGTACCTGACATGTCTGGACTGGATTCCTGGACAACTACATTTGCATTGGCTTTGCCTATCCAGATCTAGGTCTATATGATTCATTGATTGAATCATTCATTAATTTATTCATTCATTCAGAAAATAATTGAAAGATAAACATGAGCTGGACTGTATACCTGGAATCTTTTAGTCAGCAACAAAAAATAATCAAAGCTAGCATAATCCCTAGAATTATCATGGATTTTTTTCTTTTTCTTTTGTAAACATTAATGAGCTAAGCAACCAGGGCTTTAGACCCTGAGGGGGGACTAGGATCAAGATTCTAGCTCCAACCGTGAAAATAATGTATGCTATACTGGCCCCTGCAAAACTCAGCTCCTTCATCTACCTCTTTTCCTTTCCTGAGGATATTTGGTGAATAATTGAAATAATTGCAGAGATACATATTGAAAGACTCTTTGTAAATTTCAGGGTATTATTGTCACTATAATTAGGCCATGCACAGTATATGGAAATCTTGATTAGAGTACTGCTTTTTCAAAAGCTAATTAGCTTGCATGACAATATGTTTCCTGGATGTGTTTTCAGAGAACTGTTTTATATTTTCTTTTCACTCCTGTCCCCAGAGCAAATGAACTGAAGTGTCCTCCAAGGAAGACTTGGAACCTGAAGGGAAAAAGATGCTGAGTGAGACTGATGAGAAGACATTTCCCCATAGTGGCTTGGGATAAGCACCTGAGCAGAGGCAAACAGATGACCAGGCTACGGGAAGCTCTTCTCTCCTGGGATTATGTCAGGGGCCGACAACCGCCGAACTCCACAGTTTCATCCGTAGAGTGATTTTTTCAATCTTTCCTGACAAACCTTTCTCATTCTGCTCAAATGCCTTCAGCCCTCCCTGACCTTGCAAAAACTCTGTGCCCACATAGCACTTATTGGACTTGATGTTGTTATTTGTTTAGTATGCCTATCTCTCCTATACTAGATCAGAATCTCATCTTCCAGTCTCACTGAAAGAAAGGACAGGAACACATATCACTTGTCCTTAAGTCACCAGTCCTTAAACTATCTTGATCTCAGACTTCCATGAGTCTGTTGACTTTCTCCTAAGTGAAATGCATATGTACATGAATTTTTCATAAAATTTCAGGAAATTTATGAACTCCTCCGATTCCTCAAAACACACATACTTGCTCCACAAGAATCCTTGCATTATTTTTGCCCCCTTCCCCAAAATGGTCTTGAGGTTCTGGCATGAGCTGACCAATCAAAGGCAATCATGGTCCTACATCTGAATTTTGGCCAGGTAAAACAAAATCTGGTCATTTTTGAATCCCTTGGGAAAATGATCAGCACTGTCTTCAGGTTGCATATATTTACTTCTGAAATTCACAAGGGAAGAACACATGAGCTACTCCAGCATACAGGGCCACCATGTGAACCTCACAGATGTATGTAGAGAAATTCTAGGAGGGAAAGAAATCTTAGACTCTTGCCTCAGGTGAAATAATTTCTACAGGAAATTCTCCTTGGTGTTTTGAATTAATATTTTGCTATTACCACCAACAATACACTTGTCATAAACATCTTCACCATAAATGTGGAATGGTTCTCAACTGATATTAAAGGTGGAGAATGATATCAAAATCACTCAGGAGGCTCTTACTAAAGTACACATATCCTACTTCCCTCCCCCACCAGAAAGGCACATTCAGGGAACAGGGTTCTGTATTGAAAGAAGTAACTTCTGGAAGCTAAGGAATCCTGTGCCACTTTTCCAGATGAATGGGCATTTATAACTAAAATAATGTCACAAACTTATAAGGAAATTTATTGAGAACTTAATATATATGCAAGACATTATTCTAAGTTCTTTATTTGTATTATCATGCTTAATATTTCCAATAATCCTATGACATAGACATAACTATTTCTGTAGATTGCAAAAAAGGAAACAGAATTACAAAGTTCACCAAGTGGCAAGCTCTGAGCTTCTAACTTCAGAGTGTACTTGGAATCCCCCTACTACTTGCTTCCCTGGACAACGATGACATCCCCATCCCCGTCCTCAATCAAGTGACAACTACTATGATAGAACCTTAGCAGGGAAGGCAGCACAGCATCAGTCTGTCCTGAAGAAGCAGCTCCGTCTTCTGAATCCCCCAATCATTTTTCATCCTCCCGCCCCGCTCTGCCACTTCCTCTAACTTTGCCCATGATTAGGAAACACAGATCCTCATTAAAGTCCATCTCTCCATCCTATTGGCACAGATTAAAACTAGCAGTGTCCCGTGCAGTGAACTCAGTGGGATCCCAGCTAATCATTTTTATAAATTGAAAAATAGACTTTTTCTTCATAAGCACCATCTGTACCTTCAGGACATTCTTATTAACACTTTCTCTCCTGGGTCATGCTTTCCACTGAAAATAACTGGAAGCAAAGGTCATAGAGCTTCTCATTTTTCTAGCCTCTGAGATTTTTCTAAAGGGCTCCAGGTAGTCAGCAGCTTATCTGGTCATTGTAGCAAAGTCATGAAGTCTTTAGGACATCTGCTACTGTTTCCATATTACAGATGGGACTACAAAGGTTCAGAAACTTGAAAGTGATATGCCCATTCACTGAGCAAAAGTTTTTAGGGGGCTTATTATATAAGAGGTGTTATTCTAAGTTCTTCAGATATAGCAGTGAGCAAAACAGTGAAGACACCCCAATCTCATGGAGAATACATTCTAGTCAAAAAAAAAAAAAAAATAAAGGGCAAACAATATGTCATACTTAATGTACACCAAGCATTGTTCTGAGATTATGTACAATATGTACACGTGTATTCGCTCAATAGTTTTATCAGGGGCTTACTGCTATTATCTCTCCATGGCAGTGGAAGAAACTAAGCAAAAAAGTTAAGCACCTTTTCCAGGTCATATGGCTAATAAGAAGCAAAGCTAGCCTTCAAGCCCAGGAGTCTGGTACCAGAGTTTATGCTTTGAACTGCCATTTCATCCCTTTGTCATGTAGCTAGCTAGTGGAGAGAGATGCTGGACACATCATGTGGCTTTGGGTCTAGCCTTCCAGCACAAGACTAATTTTCTGGGGAAAAGACTTACAAACTTTATTAACTGCCCCTAAAGGGGTTTTCTCTACTTTCCATTGTACTGGGCTTCTGCACACATTCAGACCTGGCTTATACCCAGGCTCCCCCACTCAGCAGCAGTGTGGCCTGGGCAAGCCAAAACCCTTCAAGTCATCCAACAAAAATGAAGTACTTACATCATAAGTATGTTTTAACAATGTTATATAACTTTAAATATATAACATATATGTATACGTGTATATATATGTATCTGTGTGTGTGTGTGCACGCGCGTGTGTGTATATGTAACGTACTCTCTCTAGTAAGGAATAAGCACTGAAAATATTTTCATTATTATCATATTAAGTTGATGGGTCTTTAACCTTCTCTTATGGCTTCTTATTGGCCTCTCCTTTTGTTTGAGAGCGGCTGGAACCACAAGGAAACAGAGTCAATCTTAGAACCTCACAGGGATTCAGCCTCTAGACAGTACAGCAGGGAATTCCAACAGTGGTCCTGAGGGAACACAAGGATCACCTGGAGGTCTGAAATCCCTACTGATCAGCTTTGCCACTGCTGAGAGTTTCAGCTGCTCCCTCAGCAACTTTTACCATGTCCTCAAACCATGAGCAAAACCAGCTGGTTAGAATTGGATTAAATTAGTTGATAGAGTAAAACTTTTTCTGAGAGATTGTGTTAAGGGCATAATGCTGAAAAATGATGATGATGAAGATGATGATGACAGCTATGATTTTTGGAGCACTTACTGCATACCAGGCATACAATAGGTGCTTCACATCACTAGGTCATTAAATGCCAATATATTCCTGCAGTATAATCGTCAGAATTTTACAGATGAGGAAAAATGAAGTTTAAGAGTGACAAATCCTATGTCCAAGGCCACACAGTAAGAAGTAGCACAAGTAGGGTTAAGGCCCAGGGCTGTCACACTACATAGCCTCTTTGGGTTTTTCTTCCTTGGTTGGGACCTTGGTTCCTCAAGAGCTCCTCACAGAGATGGACAAGGGGATACTCCGCTGCCTCCCAAAGCCAGTGCAGTTATTACACCGAGTCTGTTCAGGAGCTATCTGCTCCAAACATGCAGGTCCTCTGTCTGCTGCCTGGACCGCTAGGGAATTCACTGCTCCAGAGGCAATGCTTAGTCAGTGATGGATGGGAACCCATAGATGTGCACCTCAGTCCCCTGCCCCTTGGTAAGACAATACTGAAATGCATTCTACAGGACTCCTCAGAGGATCTCCTGAGAGATGAAGCCCTCGGCGGTAGGTAACTGGTTCACTAATGCACGCTTTACTGGAGTGTTACCCTTCCCTGTCATCTTTGCCCCTCCCTCATCTATGTTTCCTAAGATCACCTCCTAAATAAACTAACTCTACCCAAGTCGTTGCCTCAGCATCTGCTTTTGAGGGAACACCACCTAAGACAGGGTGAGAGAGAACTCTAATTAAAGATGGCACCATTTCTTCTGGAAAAATTAGTAGCAGAGTCCTTGCAACTAGCACATATTAACTTTTTTTTTTTTTTTTTTTTTACTTATGTCCTATTACATATTGACTCTGGCTGATTAAGCAACCAAATGTCAATCTAGTTGCTGGTGGAACCGAACTTAGTGCTGTCAGCAGGCAGTGAAAGAAATGTCAGACCCAGGGCCTGTCCGGGGGAGGTTTATAGTCTGCAGGGAGAAAAGGGTGACTCTCATGCCACAATTAGAGAATAAAATAAGACAGTGCATAATCAGGTGCGAGTCTGAGAGACAGCTGCTTTGCGTGCTTTAAGACTTTGGAGGCAGTGGGGAGGGCAGAAGTACTAAATAATGCAGATCTCTCCAGCTGTGCCATGGTGGTGGGGGGGTGGTTGGTTTCCAGTGCTCCGCGGTTTACAAGATGTAAATTGCCTCTGATCTTTGGTTTCCATCAACTCCAGTCACAGCAAGTTAAGCTTAGCATGTAGAAGAATGGGACACCAGGAGAAGATTAACGAAGCACACCATGTAAGAGTTTCAAATATACTCAAACCCTCCTTCCGCATGAGGTGGCTGGAGTTCTGGAACAGGCAGGAGGCATTTCCTTAAGGCAGCCTTAAAGGGCAGGGCCACTGGAACAGGTTCTGGAACAGACAGGAGGCATTTCCTTTAAGGCAGCCTTAAAGGGCAGGGCCACTTGCCACACAGCACACACCACAGAAGGAGCTGTGTGCATAGTCAGAACTGGGTAAATCCTACATTTTGCTCATCCTAGATTTCCCAGTCGAGTTACACAGGATGTGAATGTGGTCTTTGACGTCAAAGTTTCTGCAAATGGGACTTATATTGAAAGCACAGCAATGAACAATGGGGAAATTCACATTTGATTTAAATTACATTAAGTTACATAGGCCATGAATTGGTTGTGGTTCTGGCTCTATGGGCAAAAGGACTGGGCAGTGCCAGCTACCTAAGCCTGAGTCTGATATGTGAAGTTTTTTAGGTTAGCTTTGATCCACAGCTCATTAAGTAATCTCTAGTAAGATTCAGATACCAAGTGAAGCTCTTCGTATTATTCCTCTCTAACTTTGACGACAAACTCATCAAATGATACTCCATCCATTTCTCAAATAAGGAAACTAGTGCCCAGAATAGTTATATGGCTCAGGAGAGCTAGCCAAGATTTCAGGTGGATCTGACTCCAGCGCCCTTGTGTACATATTGGTTTGTGCGGCGTAGGTCGGTGGGTCGCATGTAAAATGCATTCTCCATGCACATATATCCATGTGCTTATCATAACTAATACATTTGGCTGATAAAAAAGTTAGCTTTCGAATAGGCAAAGCAGCACACTTGCTTTTCAAATGTCTTGTCCAATGCATGAGACACAATTGTCCTGCTTCATTATTTGAGAAGTGAATGAATGAAAGGTTTAGAGTTATGCTCTCCTTTCATTTTTAAGGCCTTTTCATTCTCACTAACCAAAATGCCATGCTCTTTTTCAAAGCAATATTATCCATGAGCAAATGTGTTTAGGATTCTCCTGTTGTGTGTATATGGGTTTGTTTGTCTGTTTGTTTTGGCAACTACAACATTTCCAGGTAGCTACTGAATAAGTAAAAGGGGATAATATTTCATAAAATTAATGAAGCTTTATTTGTGGATTAACTAAGTTTTCTTTCCTGCCACAGACTTCGTCTCCTATGAGAATGTTCATTTATTTTGGACTGTCGTTTTTTAAAGCAATTTCACATAAGTTTTTTCTACAATAGTTATGTAAAGCTGCCCACATATGGCTTAGAAAATCCAGAGTCAAAAGATGTACCATTCTCCTGAACACTGTTTAGCCAGTAATGGAGTCAGGTCTTTGTTTCAAAATGTGTGCACGTGCGTGTGCGTGTGTGTATTTTAGTCTCAGTCAGATACACATTTACTGAGCATTCACAATGTACTAGACAATGTATAGAGATGCATGAGCTATGGACTCTACACTGAAATTAAGGAGAAAAACATGTAAACAGTCATTTTTCTCAGTCACAGGTATTATAATAGAGATATAAATAAAGTATGATAAGACCATGGGCAGGGGGGAGAATAAACTGTCCAGAGGTGAGAAATCAGATGAATCTTCTAAGGCTATTTTAGTTAGCCTTGGAAGAAGAAGAAAAAAAATTGGACAGGTAGAGAAATTAGGAAGAAGGGATTCTATGCAAAGAATACCACCTGAGGATAGTGAGGATGTTAGAAAGACTGCAGGGTAGATGGAGTCCGGAGTGCCTGAAGGACATGGTGACGAGAGAGGTGGAAAGCAAAGTGGCAGCAAGGTCACCTAGCACCCCTTAGAAGCATGTCGAAGAGTATGGGCTTTATTTCACAGGCATTGGAGAGGTTTTACAATTTCCCAGTGAAGTGGAAAGAATGATTTCTATGGGAGAAGTAGGGAAGGAATTGGAACATGTTAATGGGGCTGTCAGGTGACTGAGAAAGCATAGCATGCTCTGTGAATCATTCCCTGACACCCTGAGGTGAGGGTAGTTGCTTTTTCCCCTGTGATCAACAGTACCTTCCCACATGCCTATAACAGCACTCAGTGTACTGTGTTTTACTTTGCCTATGTCTGTATCTGTCTCTATTTGTCTCCCCTCTTCCTCTACCCCACACAAATCAGGCTATGCACACCTGGAAACAGTAACTGCCATTTTGTATATAGTTAATCTTTAGATCCTAAGCACTCAGCATATTGATGGCTCACGGTAGGTACTCAAATAAAGGCCTATTGGATTTCATTGAATGGAATCCATAGGAAACGAGACAAGGACAGATGAAAATATTGATGGATTTTAGGTAGAATGAAAGTAGTTAAGAAATTTCATGTCTGATGATCATTATTTTCTCAGTGTGAAAGGAAGAAAAGCCATCTATTGTGAAGGAGAAGAATATAAATTATGCTGATTTCCTAAGGAAATCAGTAAAGGTTTTGCTCTGGAGGATGCAAAAAAAAAAAAAAAAAAAAATCTAAAGTGGAAATGTGTGTGTACTGGGGGAGACATTTAAAACTGTACTGTGTGTCCAGATGGGAATAGAAAGCACTGTTGTAGAACAGAGCATTTAAGTTTGGTTACACAATTTGTTTCCAGAGAAGAAAGATGGTTTTATGACCTCAAGTTGGGATCTACCACCTGGTTCTTTGATTCAAGTGGTCAAAAGAGCTGAAGATGCTGGAGAAAGAGTAAAATATCACAGTGGGCAGGGTAGAAAAGCAAGAGAATACACCACTGAGAAATTTTAAGGGATTGACTCCAAAAAATGAAGAAGGTAAAAACCAAGTTCAATGGACAAAGTAGAAATATAGACTTGTAAGCCTACTGAAAAGGCAGACATGGTAGCCAAAGAGAAATCAGTTTTAATTTCAGCTCCACTACCATATATTAGCTGTGACCTGACTTGAATTTACTAACCACTCAGAAACTTGATTTCCACACTAGAACATAGGTATCATCACATGGTTTGAAACTGAGAAGTTTCCTATGTTTCTAGGACAGTGCTGAGAACCACAGTATCCCACAAACTAAGTTCAGAGAAACACAGGAGGTGGATCATCCATCTCTGGGCAAGAAGCGCCATTCCTAGAACCCCACAATTCAGTAATGCTGTAAGGAAGGCTCTCCCAATATTTATGAAGAGAGCTGTAGGAGTGCTAACAATACTGACTCCATCTCTGGCCCTCCATCTTGTTCATGTTTGCTCAGTGACCTCTATTGGGTCTGTGTGTTTTGGGCCCCTTGGAGATTAATATACATAACCTTAGAAATGCCTGCAAGGGCCAGGATGTAAGGAGGCTTGTTTTGGCATCCCATGAATCTGCTAAAGATAACAAAGTCTTTCCTCTTCTTGCTGCACAGGTGGTAGGTACCATAAGATCTAATTATAGGTTAGCTGTCAATAAGGTGCATGCAAGCCCTCTGAGGTGTGTGCGAACCCTCTGATCCCAGTACAGTGTTCTTCGGCATGTCTCCTTGCTCTATAAAATCTGTGGACTAAGGTCCAGATTTGGTGGAGAATAACTCTGCAGCTGCTGTGGATCGTCCTCTGCCTGATCCCCTGTGAGTAGGTTACCCTGAATAAATCTGTGTAGATTGTGTGGAGTGGCCTGCTTCATTTTCCAGTTGCAAAGTGTCTTCTCAGTTTGGGGGATACTTTACTGTCTCTCCCCCACCTTCTAACAAGAGACTATCATCCCCTCCCATAGATATCCTCAGCTTGCACATCACGCTCTCTCTCTCTACCCTTCTCTACCTGGCTCCAGGTCCTGAAAGGTGATTTCTGTGAACTGGAACCCCAAGACTTCCAGCCCTCTGGCGGCTTCTGGTTGGTTTCAATTACTGTGAGATACCAACAGGAAAACCAAGGACAGAGAAGAAATATTTTGCAGAGTATTTATCCCCCTGGCTGACTTCCTGTCAGAGAACAAGTTGCCCATGGCAATGTTTCTAAGACCAGAGCTCCCGCCAGGCAAAACCTCTCATAGTTACAACTCTCTTTATTCACATCCCTGCTGGGTAAGGAGACTCTAATGAACAATATTTAGTATTTATTTTTTGATCAGCTGGCTATCTTGCATATTCTTAAAAGGCATCATTTTGAGTGTCATTTCTCACAGCTCGAGGCACAAAAGCCATAGAAGATTTCATACAAGTTTAATGGACATACTCCATCAGTTGTTTCAATATGTGAGGGGTGTGTGTGTGTGTGTGTGTGAGCGTGCATGCACACACGCGCTCTTGTATTTTGTTAAACTAAATCATGGATTTTTGCCAAGACTTTTTCTTCTCTTAAGATGGAAATGTAGCTAAAAACAAAAGTCAAACCACTGAACTTGAACATCTGTTTCCTTGAATTCTGGTTAATTGAAGTTGACAAAAATACACATGCTGAGAGAGCAAAATAAAACATTTCCCATGGAAGTTCTGCCTAAAAGAAAAGCAGCCTTGCAGGACCTGGAGAATATCAAGCACTGAGTTTTTCTTGACTCTGAGGCACATTTTAGAGAAGAATAAAAATCCCCATGCTTCTAAGCCACTGTTGATGCAATTAGGAGGGCCTTCCACCCCATCACCACTGCAACTGCAGTCAGCTTTGCTTGATGTCACCTTTGCTCAAAGTGCAGCTGGGCAAAGTGGGCCCAGTGACTCCTTTGCAGCTAATCTCACAGTGACTGTAATTTGTGGTGCTGAAAAACACACAAAAAGCCTAAACATAAAATCTGTTACCTCCAAGTGTCCTTTTCCTATTCACATTCAACTCAGGTTAGTTTCTCACAGTTCTCCACTTGCTCAGGATGATAACGGCAGGGCAGCCACTAATTAGTTATTAATAGAAAGCATTTTTAAACCTTCATCATGAGTATCAAATATTCTACAGCTCTACACAGAGAGCCAGATTCCTCCCTGAAAGCATGCAGTGGCTAAGTTAGATTTCGCTCAACTTTTGTTTTTGCGGAAGTGAATAATAATTATGATTATTTTTATTATAACCATCTTCTGACAAGGCTATTTTTCTAATTACACAACACATTTATGTGGAAGAGATTGGCTTAGATGATCTCTAAGCATTTAACATAATCCTATCCTGACCACATATAAATCACATGAAAAAGTGGTAAATGCATCTCTAAAACAAAGGACTATATCACCACAATTAACAAACTGGAAGGTTTCAGAACTTCCTAAGAGATGACGAGTAGAACTCGATCTATGTAAAAGCAAGCCAAGAAGAAAATATAGCCGAACACACGGATGAAGACTCCTGCAGAACCAGGGGCAGTTCTGGGGAGCTTCAAAGTCCAGACTTACCAGAATCAAGGAACAGGGAAGGGAGGTGTGGGAGAGTTGGGTCTTAAAGAAGTGATGGTTGGGAGATGTTCTGTTGAGAACAGCTAAATGGTTCCTTCTGGAGTGAGAGCAGCAGAGGGTTGAAGAGGGATTTTCATCTTCACCAGGGCAAGAAGAATGATGCTGCAGAAGAAGGGCATTTCCCCCGGTAGCTCCTAATCCCCAGAGAGATGTTGGCAAACCCAGTAGCTGGGTATCCTATCCACCACCTTTGTCAAGTCCTTCCTTTCCATGGAATTACTGAAGGCAGACCAGGTTGAACAAAGTTATTGCCCATTCAATCATAAAAGCAAAGGTGAGAAAACAACCAATTGCCCAATACATGATGAACAGTACTACCCAATTTCACTAGCAGTTATAATGCCCAAAGAAATAAGGAGAAGATCTTTCTCATCTTATGACAGTAATTATTGTATTAAAAAATAGGGGCACCTGGGTGGCTCAGTCGTTAAGCGTCTGCCTTCAGCTCAGGTCATGATCCCGGGGTCTTGGGATCAAGCCCCACATCGGGCTCCCTGCTCTGCGGGAAGCCTGCTTCTCCCTCTCCCACTCCCCCTGCTTGTGTTCCCTCTTTCACTGTGTCTCTCTGTCAAATAAATAAAAAATCTTTAAAAAAAAAAATTTAAGGGGCATCTGCATGGCTCAGTCAGTTAAGCATCTGACTCTTGATCTCAGCTCAAGTGTTGATCTCAGGGTCATGAGTTCAAGCTCTTCATTGGGCTCCACACTGGGCATAGAGCCTACTTAAAAAAAAAATAAAATAAAATAAGAAATTGCTTTTGTTTCAATGGTAAAAAAATAAAAATAAAAAAACTATGCATTCCTGAGCCTCCAACTTGATATACCTTTATACCAAAACACATCAAATCCCATTAAAATGGAAATAATTACTTCAATAGTTCATATTAATGATTGTTTTGTAATACAACAACGTATTTCTTCGTAACAAGTTTTGCTTTATAATTTGGCTGATTACTTATTCTCATAAACTGTTACAGATATTACTAGAAAATGTACACATAAGAAATGCTCACAAACACCAAAGATCAAGGAAGTCAATCTTTAATTTAAAGATTGGATCAATTTTAAAAGGACAGAATGAGTCAATGGACATAATATAAATGAAATAACATTTTCAAACAAGTTTTTTATTGTAACGGTCATCTGGCATGAAATTATCACTGCTACAGCTTGAATACTCAAAGTTTTCAAGCATATAATACGACACACAACAACTCTAAAACTGGGACTTTTTAAAGTGATCTGCTCATAAAGTGTAAAAAATTCAAATTCAGAACAATTTACATTGGCTGAGTTTTGTGAATTCCTGATACCCAGATGGAATCCTGCTGGGGTACGCTGTCTATGACTGCCCTAATCAGAGTCATAGCACCCAGGCTGGGAAGCAGACTGTACACAGAGGAAATCGGAGGGGGAGACAAACCATGAGAGACTATGGACTCCGAGAAACAAACTGGGGGTTCTGGAGGGGAGGGGGGTAGGGGGATGGGTTAGCCTGGTGATGGGTATTAAAGAAGACACGTTCTGCATGGAGCACTGGGTGTTATACGCAAACAATGAATCATGGAACACTACATCAAAAACTGATGATGTAATGTATGGTGATTAACATAACATTAAAAAAAAAAGACAATTGTTCTGCATAATAGGGAAAACAGATGGAAAGTCTGGCAATAAAATTAAGAGACAGAAGAGCTCCAGAAAGTCCAGCTAGAGAGAACAGGGTGGAAAATAGGAAAACATCAACACATAACTGGAAAAAAGATACAAATCTTCCGATTCAGAGGCCAAACACAAATTTTGAATAGATCATATGTAGACAATCCAATGTCTGAAAATAATGGCTTTGAGAAAGATAGGCCAAGCAAAGGATGAGGGGAAAAAGATGCGATAGATTAAAATAAGATTAAATGAGTAAAAAAGGATGTAAACTACACAAAGTGAAACATACAAATCAATCCACCCAAAAGGCTATATTTTAAAATATTTTTCACCTGACTACATTGCTTTGAAATATTTAAAACAAATCTCATAAAAAATACAAGAAAAAAATTGAAAAATCCATAACTGTTGTAGGAGAATTTAATGGCATCTTTCTGTATTGATAAAACAAATAGATAAATAAAAGTAAATAAGGGTATCAAGGATTAAATAAAACAAAAGTCTTGCAAAAAAAAAGTCCTACCATGTGAAACAAACCACCATAACCTACAAATGAAAGAAAATAAACATTGCGTCAAATGCACATGAAACATACAGCTATATATAATGGCTCTAATAAAGAGCTCAATAAATTACAACCATATTCTCTAACTGCAAAGCAGCAAAAAAAAGAAAAAAAAAAACCCAGAAATTAAACATGAATTAGACTGTCTATAGAATCTGTTAGCTTGGAAAGTTTTGTGCTGTTGTTTAAATAACTTTTGGGTTGAAAAGTAATCTAAGCAACAATCTGGTTTGTAAGGGTGAGCTTGAAAACTGTATCTGCAAAGCACTTTACATAAGAAGAAAAATCTTTGTCCATATTTTTTTTAAATGAACTGTTTGTCTTTTATTTATTTATTTATTTATTAAGATTTTATTCATTTCACAGAGAGAGACACAGCGAGAAAGGGAACACAAGCAGGGGGAGTGGGAGAAGGAGAAGCAGGCTTCCCACTGAGCAGGGAGCCCGATGCGGGGCTCAATCCCAGGACCCTGGGATCATGACCTGAGCCGAAGGCAGACGCTTAACGACTGAGCCACCCAGGCACCCCTTTTATTTTTTTTTAAAGATTTTATATATATATATATATATATATATATATATATATATATATATATATTTTTTTTTTTTTTTTTTTTTTTTTTTTTTTTTGAGAGAGAGAGCAAGCGCATGAACCCACATGAGCGTGGAAGGAGCAGAGGGAGAGGGAGAGGGAGAGAGAGAATCTTAAACAGGCTCAACACCCACCTCAGCGGAGTCCAACGCAGGGCTCAATCTCATGACTCTGATATCATGACCTGAGCCAAAATCAAGAGTCAGACGCTTAACTGAATGAACCACCTAGGTGCCCCTCTGTCCCTATTAAAGAACAAATTTGGAGAAACTTATGGGGCCTATGGGAATCTAAATTTCTCCCCCCCCCATTTCTTCATACTACCTCCAAAAAAAACAAACTAAAAACAAAAACAAACAAACAAAAAACAAAGCAAACATTAAAAAAAAAAAAACCTTATAGTAATGAGGTAATCTAACTGACCAGCTATGGAGAAAGAAATATGGTCATGTACTGTTGATGGGACTTCGCATTGGTAAATTTTTTTGAAGAGCAACTTTTCAGCATCTATGATGATTTGAAATGTGCATACTTTTTGATCTAACAATACTACTTCTAGGAGACTAAACTAAGGCAATATTCTTACATGTAAAATGTATACTGCTAAGAATGTTTTTCCTAGCACCACTTGTATTAGCAAATAATAGGAAACAAAATAACTGTAAATTAAGAGAAATAGTTACATAAGTGACATTTCACCCATTTTATGGGATATGAGGCAGATTTTGCTCTATTTGTTTATTTTAATTTTTGTTTAGTTAATAATGAAGGATAACTATATATTCCAATATGGAAGTAAATCCAAGACATATAATTAAGTGAAAAAAATGTAAATTATAAAATAATAATATAATATGAGCTCACTTACTTTAAAAAAATGTACATTTGTGTATGTGTATAGAAACAGATACATAGATATGAAGAAAAACTTAAGGCGAGGATAATGATAAATGCTTTTTTTTTTTTTAAAGACTTTATTTATTTGACAGAGACCGCGAGAGCAGGAACACAAGCAGGGGGAGTGGGAGAGGGAGAAGCAGGCTTCCCGCCGAGCAGGGAGCCCGATGTGGGACTCGATCCCAGGACCCTGGGATCATGACCTGAGCCGAAGGCAGCCGCTTAATGACTGAGCCACCCAGGCGCCCTGATAAACACATTTAAAGGCATAGAAAAAACCCAGGACAATGTATAGTGAATTATTAAAATCTGTACTTCTAGGCATGGGTACCTTTAGGGAGGTTTTGGAAGCACTTTCATCTCTTGATTATGAATATTTAAGTAGTGCCTAGATCTTAAACAGTGAAAATAAATTCACATATTTTTCTGAATAAAAACAATAAAATTATTATATGACTTAGAACATTTAGAAAACACAAAACAGTAAAAAGAAAAAAAAAAGGGCAGAAAAAAAATCACTCAAAATTCTACAAAATTTACCCATATCAACCATAGTGTACATTATACAAGTTACTGTATTTGTAAATATCTGGGCCAAGTTCTGTGTTCTGCTCTGCTTGTGTAGATTCTCCTTCATCTTCCAAGGGTAATATCAAAGTCCTGAATAGTGACAATTGATACTCAGAGTAAGGATGATAATAACCTATAGGAGCATTAGGCAGAAAAGAAATACCTAATTTTTTCATTACACTCCACTGACTGAAGCACAGAAGTGGATTAAGACATTTTAAAAGGCTTTTTCTATGAAAGTTGATATGTACAGATTATAATATTAGTACCCTTCTAGTCTCAAAAAAAAAAAAAAAAAACCACAACCCTCCCCCAAAACAATTGAGAAAACAATTCTTTCCACTTCTTCAGCAAACTTCTTCTCTTCTAAGTTTTATACTTAATAAATGGCTCAACCAATTCAGTCTTTTTTTTTTTTTTTTTAAAGATTTTTATTTATTTATTTGACAGAGAGAGACACAGCGAGAGAGGGAACACAAGCAGGGGGAGTGGGGGAGGGAGAAGCAGGCTTCCTGCTGAGCAGGGAGCCCCATGCGGGGCTCGATCCCAGGACCCTGGGACCATGACCTGAGCCGAAGGCAGACGCTTAACGACTGAGCCACCCAGGCGCCCCAGTATTGATTCTCATTCATTCAATCATGAACACTTTCTTTCACATTCTGCGTCCAATTGAGATTCCGTGGCTTTCCTTTGAAAATACATCCTGAGTTCATTCTTTCTCACTACCTCTGCCACACCCCCCACCCAGCCTCAGATGTCTCTGGAAGATTTCAGCCATAGTCTTCCCACTCCCATTTTTCCCACCACAGTCTTCTTCACAAAGGACCCAGTGTTATCTTTTAAAATTTAAATGCTTAAAATATAAATCATATAATTTAATCTCTGGTCAAAAATACACGTGCTCAGTGATGTGGAGAACAAAGGTAAAAGGAATGTAAAAATAATAATAATAATAAGCTTCCTTACAATTTACAGCCCAATGACAAGTATTTGAGATAGGCAGAGTAACCTTCCTCTGGGAACTCAACTGCCTCAATGTGAGTACTTTGCTAAAAGCAAAAGGTGACCTTAGCCTCACATTAGCCAGATCTCCAGGATCCTGTAAGTCTTCTTTAACATATAAAAGTCCCTTTGTGCAGAGGTGGGTGGGCAGGCGATGGGGTAACTGGGTGATGGGCATTAAGGAGGGCACTTGATGTAATGAGCACTGGGTGTTATATGCAACTGATGAATCACTAAACTCTACCTCTGAAACTAATAATACACTATATGTTAATGAACTGAATTTAAATTTAAAAAAAAATCCCTTTGGAGGGGCACCTGGGTAGCTCAGTAGGTTAAGCATCTGCCTTCAGCTCAGGTCATGATTCTGGGGTCCTGGGATTGAGGCCTGCATGGGGCTCCCTGCTCAGTGGGGAGCGTGCTTCTTCCTCTCCCCCTGCTCATGCTCTCTTGCTCTCTCTGTCTCAAATAAATAAATAAAATTTTTTAAAAATATATTAAAAAATCCCTTTGGAAACTTCTTTTATCTCCCCCACCCCAAGATATATGTTAGCAATCATCTGCCAAGCATATGGTCCACTGATACACATCTAAATGGTCTCATGACTAAGGGTTTACTAGACAATAGTAAATGACCTTATCCTAACAACAGCTAGTCCTGGAAACCTTGATTCCAAATTCCTTAGAGACTTATACTATCCCCAACCCTCTCCCAACTTAAAAGTATGTAATCAGTCACCCATCACAACCCCAGTGTAGATCTTTCTGTCCACAGGTCCTGTGCCCCATGCTTAAATAAAACCACCTTTTCTGCACTGAAGACATCTCAAGAATTCTTTCTTGACCATTCGCTCCTGAACCCCAATACTTCACATCACTCAGAAAAATAAGAATAAAAATCCAAATCCATACTCCTTATCATGACTTGCATGACTGAGTCCCTGCATTGCTCTCCCTTGCTTACTCAGTTCCGCCTAGACAGGTCATCTTGCTACTTAGGGTCTTGGTTCTTACTATTCCACCTGGGAAGATCAGTGCCATTTCTAAATAGGGTCATTGGGTCATTCTGTTCAAATGTCACCTTCCCAGAGACACCCTGGCTGTCCTACCTGGAATGGCACCCATACCAGTGCCTGTCCTTACCCTGCTCAGTTACCCTTAGAGTGTATTACTACCTGATATTAAGTTATGTAAGCATGTGCTGTTTGTCAATCTCCCTGATTAAAATGTAGGCTCCATCACACCAGGGATTTCATCTTGTTCAGTTCAGCAGCTCTTGTGTCAAAAAGACTGACAGGCACATACAACATAATCCTGACATTCAATGAAAATATGTAGATGGAAGAGAAAGGCATAGACAATGGATATTAGAGAATTGCCTAGGAAGTTACCTGGTGAGCCTGGACTGTGGTAATGGTGCTGAGACAGAAAGAAGCAGTCAAACTTGAAAGATATCTCAGGGGTAAAATCATCAGAGCAGGTGACAGACTGCACAGGGAGTAGGGAGTGTGAGGAAAGGGAAGGTATCAAGAATCGGTTAAAACAACTGGATATTGTGCCATTGATTGAGATGGAGAACACTGACAGGTGCCCAGAAGAGGGATGCAGAAGACACATAGAGATTTGAGGTTCTTGATATGTTCAACTTGGCACATGTTTTTTGGGAGGTGACTTTGGCAACCAATTTCTGGTCCAGAGAGAAGCACGTGCTCATTTCAGGCTTGAGTTTCTGGGATCATCTCATCAAATGTCCTGCTAGCAGGCATAGTATTGGAATCTGAATGTGGGCCTCTCTTTTGATCAATCAGCTGTGTTGCTGTCAGATTTTATCTTGAGTTGAACACTTTGGAGTCTTTAACTGAAATTGGATGAAAGGTAAGTCAGGCATGACCTGGCAGTTGCCATAATAACTAGAAGTCATATTTTGTTGACCCAATTTGAGAGCTTTTTTTCTTTAATATAAGTGTTTAAAGTTTCATATTTTTGGAAAACAGTATGGAGGTTCCTCAAAAAGTTGAAAATAGAGCTACCATATGACCCAGCAATTGCACTACAGGGTATTTACCACAAGGATACAAATGTAGTGATCTGAAGGGGTACATGCACCCCAATGTTTATAGCAGCAATGTCCACAATAGCCAAACTATGGAAAGAGCCAAGATGTCCATCAACAGATGAATGGATAAAGAAAATGCGGTGTATATATACAATGGAATATTATGCAGCCATCAAAAGGAATGAAATCTTGCCGTTTGCAATGACGTGGATGGAACTGGAGGGTATTATGCTGAGTGAAATAAGTCAGTCAGAGAAAGACATGTATCATATGACCTCACTGGTATGAGGGATTCTTAATCTCAGGAAACAAACCGAGGGTTGCTGGAGTGGAGAGGGGTAGGAAGGATGGGGGGATGGGTGATGGACATTGGGGAGGGTATGTGCTATGGTGAGTGCTGTGAATTGTGTAAGACTGTTGAATCACAGACCTGTACCTCTGAAACAAATAATACATTCTATGTTAAAAAAAAAAGAAGAAGATAGTAGGAAGGGAAAAATGAAGGGGGGGAATCGGAGGGGGAGATGAACCATGAGAGACTATGGACTCTGAGAAACAAACTGAGGGTTCTAGAGGGGAGGGGGCTGGGGGGATGGGTTAGCCTGGTGATGGGTATTAAAGAGGGCACATATTGAATGGAGCACTGGGTGTTATACACAAACAATGAATCATGGAACACTACATCAAAAACTAATGATGTAATGTATGGTGATTAACATAATAAAATAAAATTTTTTTTTAAAGTTTCATTTTTTTTTTTTTCAGAACTCTGCCTATGTTTATTCCTGTCACCCTATTTTATGTTTTCTAGGTGGGTTTGTTCTAGTCTGGTTTTACCACTTTTCTCTTTCCTCTGGCTCTGTCTTTCACCACATGGACTATTTTTAGTTATTTTTTAAAACCTTCTATGGAGATTTGGGGTGCTAACAAACTTGTAATTTTCCTAGTGACTGGTTTCAGATTTTTAAAAAACTGAGTTGAACCCATATTTATATAATTCCTCAAATCAAAAATAAAACAATAACATGAAGCTCCCTCTAGGGAGGATTAGAAATTTAAAATGTGTGACATTTTATTTCTTCACTCAGCATGCTGCATCCTCACGAACCAATCACTCAAGCTGCAAATACAGAAGGCATCACTGGACTCTTCAACCCTCCATCTTCTCCATCAGACTTTTCAACAAATTACCTAATTCCACCTAGTTTCCTTCCTAAATATCCCTGGCATTCATCCTGTTTTCCCTTGTAACTACTTCTCACTCTTCTAGGTCCTTGTTTTTTCTCACCTGGACTTTTCAACAGCCTCTCAACTAGCCACCCTGCCCCCAGTGCATTCTTCTGAGGAGCAGCAAGTGATGTAGCATGACATCTTTTGACCCTGCATAAAACCCTTCAATGATGTCTTATCACCTTGGGATAGAGTTCCCACCCTGAAACATGGCGTGTAACATCCTCTTAACTCTCACTTGCCCACTTTCCTGGCCCTGAACTTCTTTAGCCCATACTCTGGACTTCTTTGATGCAGAAACGAGAAACTATATATATTTTCCCACATGAATGTTACATTTTTCTATTTTATTTGTCCCTATTGTCCTGAAACCTTAAATAAATATCCTTTCCATTTCCTTGTGTCTAGTGCTTGGACATAATGAATATTTTATATTTTACAGTCTCTTAAAGGTCTGCTCCAATAGACGAACCATGGACACTACCAACCAATCATTTGCCTTGCTTTGATGCTACAATGATCTGCATCATTATTTTATCTATCGCTATATTTGCCATATTTTAAATAACCATCTTTTTTGTGTTTTTTCCAATAGACATTTATCCCTTTGAAGGGAAGGGACTATATTTTGCTATCCCTTTTATCAAAGTACTAAATAACACAGCCACCAAACACTAGGTGCTCAATATATGTTACTGAATGTAATTCCTGTTTGCTTCAAAACATGGCCAGAACTTTTTATCTGAAAAATTCAAACTATATTGTTGTTGCTATTGTTACATCTTAGGAAAATGTTCTGTTTTTTTGTTGTTGTTGTTGTTTGTTTTTTTCATTTCAGCTTCATTTGTTCTGGTTTCCTCTCTAGGAAACCCTACTATTCATCAGTTAGCTATTTGCTCTCTGCATATTCATTCCTTTGACCTGTAATTACATTCCGATTTTTATTATTCAACACTGATTTAATTTTGTGCAGTGGAAGTTCTGTCATTTATTGTCTCCTGTGAGGATTTTAATTGTATCTCCATAGCATACAATGCTTAAGAACACTTGCTCTGGAGATAGTCTAGTTTGATGGCAGAGAGATCAGGTGTGCGTGACCTCTTGTAAATAATTTATTCTCAGCTTCAGTTACCTGTAAAATGAAACTTACAGCAGTATCTACCTCACACAGTCATTGTAGTGGTTAAATGTAACAGCATATAGAAAGCACTTGGAGCTGGGCACATTAAAATGTGCAGAAAGGGACCTTCATTCCCCACTGCTGATGTTTCCTTCCCACTAGAAGAGCATCCAAACGGGAATATTCCCACCTCTCTCTTCCCCTTCTTGCTTCCTCCCTTCAAGTTACCTGAAGGTTTGGTAAGGAAGAAATTTTCAGGCTCTCTTTCTCTCTTCCTTTTGGAATCTCCCTGTCTACTTGAAGAGAGCAGCATGTGTTCTTGATTGCTATCAGCTAAACTTTAAGTTTTTAATAATTGTGTGTAGTTTCCTTACTGTTTTTGAACCATTTTTTTTTCTTTTAAATCAGTGGCTCAAACTCAGGTGGATAAGAGGAATGTTATTTCTTGGGCGACCTTAAATTCTCAGTATCTGGTTCATTAGGCTGGGAATCTTGAGGGAAAAACAAAACAAAACAAAAAAAACCTTAAAATAAATTCTGGGTGATCAGAGTAACAACTGGAGTTTGAGGTACATGCACCAAAAGGTGTGGTTGCCAGCTTGAAAGGCACAGTACTGGACAATGCCCACATGGGATTTTCCCTCTGTTTGCTATGAAAACTTCATATTTAATGCTTTTAAGAGGAAACTATGAATGTTTCCCTCTAAGAGAGTTTAATATTTTAAGAGTAAACTAAGAGTTCCAAGATTGGAAGAAACCATTTATTGTTTCATGTAAACATAACCCTACCTTCTATTTCATGTTCAAATATTTGTTGTCTTTATTGTGTTGTTTACAGTTCTTCCTAACATTTGAATAAAAATAACTAAAGATGACATCTCTTATAGCATGCATTGCTTTCTTATTCTTCAGGCCTGCCTAACTTATAATAGAGAGAATTTCTCTGAGCTTGAGCTAATCATGGATGCTTTGCACCTTGCTAACTTGCTGGGGAATAGCTTAACCCATGGAGAATGTCAGATGTTCGATGAAAAAGCCTCTGTCAACTTGGTTTTCATGTAACTCATCAATTTAAAAAGTTTTTTTTTAAGCAGTATGATGTGGTTTTAAAACTTTCTTCCTCTTTTTGTTGCTGCAACTCACATAACATAAAATTAACTTTGCTAAGTGTATGAGTTAATGCTTTTTACATATTCACAAAGTTGTGCAGCTAATACCACTATCTAAGTCTAGTACATCTCCAACACCCCCAAAATAAGCCTCATACCCATTCACAGCCACTCTCTATTCCCTTCTACCCCTAGCCCTGGCAACCACTATGTGGCCCTTTTTGTCTGGCTTCTTTCAGTTAGCATAATATTTTTATTCCATGTGGCATCATAAATCAGTATTTCATTCCTTTTTGTGGCTGAATAATATTGAAGTGTGTAGATATACCACATTTTGTCTCTCCATTCATCAACTGATGGACAAGCTGCCTGCTTGAAGAGACTACCTATTCTTGATTGCTCCCTGTTATGCAGTAATCTTGATGTTCACAGGTCTTCCTGGATTCTGCACTGTTGGCTAAGTGAGTCTCTCTAATTCGGAGACCCAGTGTTAGTAAGAGCATGTCCTTGCCTCTAAATGAAAGCTACAGTCTCTGTTATCACATTTATTTGTAAGAACAGCGATATTTTGGCCTCCCATCTGTATTAATATATGTATTTTTTTAATTTAACAATTGGTTCAAACCCAAGTAGAGAAGAAGGCTGTTATTTATTGGGTCATCCTGAGCTCCTGATAGTAATCAATTTAAGCAGTGAGCATGAATCTCGGTGTCATTTTGCTGTTGCTATCATTGCTGAGGCTGTCATCCTCTTATCTCAACTGGACCCTTGCATTTCAGCCTGTTCAGTTCTTACAAAGTCACACTTGGGTTTCAGAAAGTTCTCATATGCTTCTCCGATATTCCTAGATATCAGTTTCAAGAATAACAGTTTACAGAATGTTCTTTTCTCTTTTTACAGTAATCCATATCAATGGTACCCTTTTTTTGTGTGTTCTCATGATGTCATTTTCAATCATATATTATATATATGTGTGCATGTCAATCATACCTGTGCAACCATCACCACCCATCTCCAGAACTCTTTTCATCTTGTAAAACTGAAACTCTGTCCCCATTAAACAATAACCTCCATTACCCCCATTTCCCCAGTCCCTGGTAACCACCATTCTACTTTCTATGTACTTTCTTTTTGTTGTTGTTGTTAATTTCCTCTTCTCCTCCACACCCCAGCTTCCTTCTGGTAACCACCATTCTACTCTGTTACAGTGAGTTTGGTTTTTTGTTTTTTGTTTTTTTGCATTTTTTTAGATTCCACATGTAAGTGAGACCATACAGTATTTATCGTTCTGTGTTTGGCTTATTTCACTTAGTATTACATCCTCCAGGTTCATCCATGTTGTTGCAAATGGCAGGATTTCCTTCTTTTTTGAGGCTGATATCTTTATATCTATCTCACATTTTTTATCCATTCATCTGTTGATGGACATAGACTATTTCCCTATGAGGCTATTGTGAATAATACTGCAATGAACATGGGAGGGCAGGCATCTTTTTGAGATACTGATTTTATTTCCTTTGGATATATACCCACAAGTGGGACTGCTGGATTATATGGTAGTTCTCTTTTGAATTTTTTGAGGAGCCTCCATGCTGTTTTCCATAATGGCTATACCATTTTACATTCCAACCAACAATGCACAAAGATTTCCCTTTTCTCCATTTCCTTGCCAACACCTGTTATCTTCTGACTCCTTGATAATAGCCATTCTAATGGATGTGAAGTGATATCTCATGGTGATTTTGATTTGCATTTCCCTGATGGTTAATGATGTTGAGTATCTTTTCATATACCTGCTGGCAATTTGTATGTCTTCTTTGCAAAAATGTCTATTTCAGTACTTTGTTTTTTAATTGTTTGTTATTAACTTTAAGAGTTCTGTATATATTCAGACATATGGTTTGCAAATATTCTCCCACATTGCCTTTTCATTTTATTGTGTCCTTTGCTCTGCAGAAACTTTTTAGTTTGATAGAGTCCCACTTCTTTATTTTTGCTTCTGTTGTCCTTGCTTTAAGTGTCAAATCCAAAAAAATCACTGCTAAGAGCAACTTCTAGGAAATTTTCCCCTGTGTTTTCTTCTAGGAGTTTATGTTTCAGGTGTTATGTTTAAGTTTTTAATTAATTTTGAGTCAATTTTGTATATGCTGCAAGATAGGGGCCCAATTTCACTATTTTGCATACAAATATTTTTTTTTTATTTTTAATAATCTGAAGAAAATATGGCAACATGTTAAAATATTAATTCTGACAAGTACATATAGGGATGTTGTCATATATTGCTCTCTGAATCTTCTTTATGTAGAAAAAGACATTACTTTATTGACCTTGTATAAATTTAAGATAATTCCCAAAATATAAACATCTTTTTATACAATGAGAACAGGATGATCAAGTTAAGGTCAGAAAGGAAGATGGTACAGAGACAATGGAGAAAGATATCTAGGAGAATAAGTAGAAAGGAGGCAGAATATTGTGTATTGCACTTGATTATATGTGAAGAGATGGATCCAAGAAATTGAAGGAATTGGAGTTGCACTGTAATGACTGGAATTGAAGAGAAAAAGCTAACAGATAGAGGCAGACATATAGATTTGGCTTATTTATGATGCTAAGATTCCTATCCAATGGTTTCTATTTTCTTTATCAACCTGAAGCATAGGTTGACTACTGAGATTGAGAAGAATAACAGAATGTGGAACTTGAGGTGTTTGGAGATTATGTATGGGAAATGGGAGTGAGGGCTCAATGAGTATAGTAAGATGGTTGTACAGTATTTTTTTTAATTTAAATACAATTAGCCAACATATAGTACATCATTAGTTTCAGGTGTACAGTTCAGTAATTCATCAGGTGCATATAACACCCATGCTCATCACATCACATGCCCTCCTTAATGCCCATCACCCAGTTACCCCATACCCCCACCCACTTCCCCTCCAGCAACACTCAGTTTTTTTCCCATAGTTAAGAGTCTCTCATGGTTTGTCTCCCTCTCTGATTTCTTCCCATTCCATTTTCTCTCCCTTCCCCTATGATCCTCTGTGCTGTTTCTTATATCCCTCATATGAGTGAAACTATATGATAGTTGTCGTTCTCTGATTGACTTATTTCAGTCAGCATAATACCCTCCAGTTCTGTCCACGTTGATGTAAATGGTAAGATCACTAGGAGAAAACAGTATATAGATTGGAAAGATTGGGTTTTACAGTATTAATAGGGATGACTGTCCATTGCTAGTGGTTCCAAATGACCTAGGGGTGCGACTTATCAAGCTGTTATTAGCAGTTCAGGTATAGACACAGAACCAGACAGCTCCATAGTTAGTTAGATTCAACCACAGTGAGATTTTATCAAGTGTATGTGATAAAGATAATTACAACTTAGTTTAGCATATTGTCAAGAGAGTGGTTAAGTAAAAGAGCAGAGACTCTAGTCTGGAAAGAGAGGAAAATAAGAAGATAAGGGGGAATCTAGAAAAACAAGAGTAAAACAGGAAAAAAATAAATATGTATAAATAAATATAAAAAAAATCTCACAGTCCTTCTACCCAAGAATAACCACTATTAACATTTTGGTTTATTTCCTCTGAGCCTTTAAAAATTATACAGATAGAGGGGTGCCTGAGTGGCTCTGGCAGTTAAGTGTCCGCTTCTTTTTTTTTTTTTTTAAAGATTTTATTTATTTATTTGACAGAGAGAGCGAGAGAGGGAACACAAGCAGGGGGAGTGGGAGAGGCAGAAGCAGGCCTCCCGCTGAGCAGGGAGCCCGATGCGGGGCTCGATCCCAGGACCCTGGGATCATGACCTGAGCCAAAGGCAGACGCTTAACGACTGAGCCACCCAGGCGCCCCAAGTGTCTGCTTCTTGATTTCAGCTGAGGTCATGATCTAACAGTCATGGGATTGAGCCCCATATTGGGCTCCACGCTCAGCTGGGAGTCTGTTTTAGATTCTCTCTCTCCTTTCCCTCTTCCTTTGCCCCTTCCTCTCTCTCTCTCTGTCTCCCCAAAATAAATAAATAAATCTTAAAAAAAAGTATACAGCATTTCCTTGGCGATTCGAGGTCTTTTCTGATCCCATACAAATTTTAGGATTGTTTGTTCCAGCACTTTGAAAAATGCCATTGGTATTGTGATTGGGATGGCATTGACAGTATAGATTGCTCTGGGCAGCAAGACATTCTAACAATGTTTATTCTTCCGATCCATGAGCATGGAATGTTTTTCCATCTTTTTGTGTCTTCTTCAATTTCTTTCATAAGTGTTCTGTAGTTTCTAGAGTACAGATCCTTCACGTTTTTGGTTAGGTTTATTCCAAGATATCTTACGGTTTTTGGTGCTGTTGATTCCCTAATTTCTCTTTCTACAGTTACATTGTTTGTGTATAGGAAAGCAACTGATTTCTGTGCATTGATTTTGTATCCTGCCACATTACTGAACAAAGCTGGGGGCATCACGTTTCCTGATTTCAAGCTATATTACAAAGCTGTGATCACCAAGACAGCATGGTACTGGCACAAAAACAGACACATAGATCAATGGAACAGAAGAGAGAGCCCAGATATGGACCCTCAACTCTATGGTCAACTAATCTTCGACAAAGCAGGAAAAAATATCCAATGGAAAAAAGACAGTCTCTTCAATAAATGGTGCGGGGAAAATTGAATAGCTATATACAGAAGAATGAAAATCGACCATTCTCTTACACCATACACAAAGATAAACTCTACATGGATGAAACACCTCAATGTGAGAAAGGAATCCATCAAAATCCTAGAGGAGAACATAGGCAGTAACCTCTTTGACATCAGCCACAGCAACTTCTTTCAAGGCACGTCTCCAAAGGCAAGGGGAACAAAAGTGAAAATGAACTTTTAGGACTTCATCAAGATAAAAAGCTTCTGCACAGCAAAGGAAACAGTCAATAAAACAAGGAGGCAACCCATGGAATGGGAGAAGATATTTGCAAATGACACTACAGATAAAGGGCTGGTATCCAAGATCTATAAAGAAATTCTCAAACTCAACACACAAAAAACAAATAATCAAGTCAAAAAATGGGTAGAAGATATGAAAAGACACTTCTCTGAAGAAGACATCCAAATGGCTAACAGACACATGAAAAAATGTTCATCATCATTAGCCATCAGGGAAATTCAAATCAAAACCACATTGAGATACCACCTTACACCAGTTAGAATGGCAAAAATTGACACAGCAAGAAACAACAAATGTTGGAGAGGTTGTGGAGGAAGGGGACCCCTCTTGCACTGTTGGTGGGAATGCAAGTTGGTATAGCCACTTTGGAAAACAGTGTGAAGGTTTCTCAAAAAGTTAAAAATAGAGCTACCCTATGACCCAGCAATTGCACTACTGGGCATTTACCCCAAAGACACAGATGTAGTGAAAAGAAGGGCCACATGCACCTTAATGTTCATAGCAGCAATGTCCACAATAGCCAAACTGTGGAAAGAGCCGAGATGCCCTTCAACAGACAAATGGATAAAGAAGATGTGGTCCATATATACAATGGAATATTACTCAGCCATCAGAAAGGATGAATACCCAACTTTTGCATCAACATGGATGGGACTGGAGGAGATTATGCTAAGTGAAATAAGTCAAGCAGAGAAATTCAATTATCATATGGTTTCACTTATTTGTGGAACATAAGGAACAGCATGGAGGACATTAGGAGAAGGAAGAGGGGGAAATCAGAGGGGGAGAGGAACCATGACAGACTATGGACTCCGGGAAACAAACTGCAGGTTTTAGAGGGGAGAGGTGGGGGGATGGGTTAGCCCGATGATGGGTATTAAGGAGGGCATGTATTGTATGGAGCACTGGGTGTTATACAAACACAATGAATCATGGAACACTACATCAAAAACTAATGATGTACTGTATGGTGACTAACATAACATAATAAAAAAAGTATACAGATATAAATAGACATAGATGTGTGTGTGTGTATATATATATGCATATATATACATATAGTGTATGTAACACGTTTATATGTTGTATATACAATATATATACACAAATATAGATACAAACATATATACCATATAGATGTTCATTTTGTAAGTAAAAAAAAAAATGGTATTATACTATGGCTAGGGTTTTATGCCTCTTTAAATGTATATGACTATCTTCCCAAGTCAATAAATATTCATCTAGCATTGATTTAATGGATAAATAATATTTCTTTTTTGGAAAATAAAATAATTTATTTATAACTTATTTAACTTATTTTCAATTGTATGGCATTGATACTGTGAGCAATTATTTGCTGTAATAAATACTGTTGTAATAATCAACTCTGAGATTAAGTCTTTCACATATCTTAATTCCTTTCTCAGAATAAGTCCCTGAATATAGAATTGTATCAAAGGGTTAGTACATTTTAGCTACAAATTGCACTTTAGGAAGTTTTTACTAACATGTTCTCACACAGTGTACAATATTAGAAAGTCTATTTCTTTTCACCTCTATCTATACCTATTTTTCTATCTATATCTATATATTTGATAACTGATCTTTAAAACTTCCCTAGGACTCTCCAGGAGAGAAGGTTTTATAACACCACAAACTACAGGAGATGGGATCCAGGAGTGACTTTTTATAATTCTTCAGCGACTGTAAGTGCAGATATCACACAGATACAATGAACCCTAAACTCACACTTAATTCAGTTCCATAAATTCCTGTCTATTAAACATTCTGAGGCAGGACACAGAAAAGAACAATCAGTTCAAATTCTCTCCCTTGGTTCAATTCTTTATTTTTGAGAATGATGAAATATTCTTCCTGCTACCCAAGTCAATCATTTTGTAGTTATTCTCCCTCCTGCCTGTCAAGAACCAGCAAACTTTCCTGAGTACACAAGCCATTCATGTCACAAAAATCTATTGGGCTGACCATGTAACAAATATTTTGCAAGCTTGGGGAAATAAAGAGATACTTAATTATACAAAAATGGAGAGATTTCTCTCTTTTAGATATCCATATAGCATTTATTATCTGCACCACTCTATGAACCTTAAAACACAGAAGCTCTGGTAGGTAGGTAGATTAGGTTTCTCAGGAAACAGGCTCTGAGATGCAGATTTGTGTACAAAGGGCTTATTGGGAAGGGCCCTTAGGAACAACAAATGTAACCAAATGAAGAAAGCAGAATTGGGCACAGAAAAATGTAGAACGGTAATGCATTGCAGCAAAAGCTCTAGCCAGTCGCACAGCAAGCTTTTCAGTTAGAATGGCCCTTCAGAGACATCCCTTATTTAGACACGGGGGTTGGGCCTTTGTACCCCCTGACCCATCAACCAGTTATTGGATGTGTATTGTCCCAGGGGAAAGGGAAAGGCAACTACCTCAGGGCAAAGGAAGTTCTTGGGGAATACTAATCCGTGAGCAACCAGAAGGCAATACTTTTGAGGAATGAGTCATAAAGATGCAGAACCTAAGAGGCATGCTACAACATTCACTACACAGCCCAAGCTAACTTGTATTACTGAGCTGGGTTCAATTTCTTGTATTCACATCAAGAACTTGCCTATATATGAGTCTTATATCTCCAAATAATTTGTAAACTCCTGGAGATCAAAGAGGGGATATGAAATGTTTTCTGATAACCCATAGATCCAGCATAATGCTTTGTAAGTATTATGCTCAATAATACCTACTATTTAAGTTTACAAAAATCCTACCTCTTACTTTTACAAAATACTGCCTGTCCCTGTCCCTGTTTGCTTTCTCCTTTATAGGCACCATCTTAGTCGAATAGTCATTCATTGTTGCCTGGCTTGTTGCTTAAGTTTTTACAAGCAGTTCTTACATTTTACCTCTTCAATAAAATCTCTTCCATTTACCAAGAAGATGCAGGCTTGCGTCCTTATGGTTAATTAGGAAGGATGGTGAAATTCAAACACAGTATCTTAGAGTGGAGTCATGTATTAATTATCCATTTTCTTCTTTTGTATAACCTGCATATTTACTGGCCTGGATTTATACATCTGATGGCGGGAGCTATGTTTGCCTAACATTTGCTTAGCACCCAAGTCCAAATACGTGGACTTCTGGATGAATAGTCTATAGGACGTTTCAGATGAAGTCTCAAAGTAGAAGCCGAGACACACCGGGTGAAGTTGCAGCAGCAGGCATTTGAGAAACAGCCATACAAGATTCTGGCCCAACTCTGATTCAAGAGGTATGACCCTTAGGGACTAGCCCTACTGCTTTTCCTAAAGTTCTTTTCTCAGTGAAATTCTAGTTCTTCTTCAGCAATGGAATCTCAGCTTCAGCTTCTCAGTTCATCTTTACTCTCCAAAGATCAGAAGATGAAATAAGAAAATAGGAATCTATCAATAGGAAAGAGAATCTTAGAAGAGAAGTGTATGGACTGCCATTCGGGGAAATACACAAGTCAGAGTACACGTGGCATCTGATACATACCTTGACTTATACCCATTTCTCCCTACTCCAAGTACTTACACTTTTGGAAACATAGCATATGAATTTTCCATCCTCTGTTTCATCAAAGAATATGGTTAAATTCATTTTCTTTGCTTCTGTCTTTCTCTTTCTCTTACTGGATCTCTTCCCCTTCTTTCCCTCTAATCTACATGGTCAGATATCATCTTGTGATACCTGTTATAAGCCAGATATCATAACAATTACTTTACATTCAACATCTCTATGTATCTAATCCTCATAACACCTGTTCTTATTTGTGATTATCCCTATTGTACAGTAATTGAGACTTAGAGATTCTTCATAACTTGCCAAAGGTTACACTGCTAGCAAGTGAAAAAACTAACAGCATGGAATAGTCCCTACTTTTCCAAAATGTTCCATGCTATTTGTCCACAAACACCTGGAAGGAAAATTCCTGATTGTTGGGGTCCAAAGTAAATAAATAAAACCTATACCCAGTCTACTTGGTGTTCTAGACACCTCCTCTAAATCTCTAGCATCCGCCTTCTCTATCAGAGCAGAAGCCAGCTAAGAGCATCTCCTAAGGTTGGCAGGTGAGGAAAGGGAAGCTCAGTCAAGAACAAAGCAATGTAACAATGCAGGACTCAAATTACACCTTATACACATGTTCCACTATAGGTATCTGCCCCAGACAATGCTGACTTTCACAAAGTATCATAAGGTTGTGATCGCTAATACACAAAACTCCATGAAATGCGATGACTAATCAATAAAACATAAGCATGAGATGGAATGAAATATGTTAAGAAATACATACTGTATTAATTTAGCATAGACAGTAACATATTCTGTAGACCCCCTTGCACAATGTAGTGACACACCGCTGCATTATTAATGCTTTGGAAAAATTTATTTATTCTATTCCATTAGTATATTTTAACAAACATTGCTTTGGGACAGTATGCCTGCCAATTTATGTTTATGAGACTGTCAACATAATTTACATGCAGACAAAAATATGATACAATATTGCCAATGCAGAACTGGCTTGTCAAATGATATTGTCATGAAAAAAATGAAACAGTACCCCAGCTGAGGAACTGAGCATATTCATCACCGTTGGCTGCACAGAATTTGAGGTGACACGCTGAAATACATTTAATGCCTTTTTTTCATGCATCAAATGAATAAGAAGTGAATGAATGAGGTACTTCTGACTGCCATATACCATGCAAAAGCAAATAGATTTCTTGTTTCTCAAGGAAAAAAAATAAAAAGAATACATGGGTTTTCTGAAATTTTTGAAGAATTTTATTATTCATCTGGAAAACTGAGGATGCTACAGAAATCATGAACGGTCTAGGTGTTCAGCCACAGTGATGGTAATGATTGAAATTGTAATGGAAGGAGATCCTGTCAGTTTAGAGTTCCTGACTCACCCAGGATGAAGAGCTGGGGCCATGTGCAATGATAGTAATATGGCCCAGGAAGTGATGATAAAGAGTACAAGAGGTTTTAATAAGACTACTTCCTCTAGAAGTGAAGAATTAGAATTGTGGGCTTGCCTTTTCTGCACTTAAAAAAACTCCAGCCCCAAAGCCATCATTTCTGGGTCCTGATAGGTTCCAGTCCTGGTTCTATCTGAACATATCTGAGCTTCAGTGGCATGTATGTAAATACTTCAGTAAGTGAACATGACTCCAGTAAATGATTCTGTGGTTTTAACATTCATGCTCAGACCTTGTATTTTCAAGGGGAGAAGAAAAGTATCCTGGTCAGGAACTAAAGAAAACAGCTCATGTTCACAAAGCATAGGCCGTTGGGTCAGCAGCACATTGAGGACACTGAATTCTTCCCTGAAACTTTTTGTTAACCAACATGAAACATGGAAATCACAAAATGAGATTAGGGTGGGTTTTGTATAGCAGTAGGAAAAATGCACGCTCCAGTCTGAGGCTCTGACTCCACATAGTGCTCTCTGATCTTGTCCTCAGTGTCCTCATATAGGGAACAAGAATAATATTTACCTCAAAGCTTTATTGTGAGAATTAACTGGGAAACTTTATTGTGAGAATTAACTGGGAAATTGAACCACACGAATTGTCTGATAGTCAGCCATTTTTGATATACCAAAAAATATATCATATGGTTCACCAGCCACAATCCCAGACATGTAATCAATGTTTGTGAGATGTTGGTTGACCCAAATATATTAAAAGTCGAAGAAACTATGCAAACAGGAAGGTAGTATATTACTATTTTTACTGCTAGAAATACTGCTACTGCTGCTATTATTACTATTCCTCTCTTAGTCATTGTTCTCCATCAACAATATCTGAAATGGAATCTGAGAAATGTAATATGCCAAATATGTTAGTACCACAATAAAGCATATGATGAAATATAAGATAGTCTATCTTAAAATGTATTTAAATTGATGTAACATGTATATGGAACTTTGGCTATTTATCTTTATGTACTATGAATATATCAATCCTCTCAGAAAATGTTTTCCCTGAAATTGACCTTTAATCCAAGACCCTGAAAATTCTGTTTAAGCTAACGTCTCCTGTTAGAGAGCATAGAACCTGCCATTTTCCATTTTATACCCTCATTGGCAGCATTGTCCAAGAAGCAGCTGGCTCCTGCAATTCAAACCAGAATGTCAGCGAACGTCCTAATTAATGGCTGGGCAGAAGAAATGATGACAAGTGGCCAGCACACCAAGAGGGGTGAAGGGACAGATGCAGATTCTGAAAGCTCCTAAACCCAGATGCATATACAATTCACTAGTAAAGAGGGAGAGAAAGGATAGGATATGAAGAAGAAAAGTAATACAGGAAAGAGACACTGAGGCAGGAAGTAGGTAGAGGAAGGGGCAATATGTAATGAGAAAAGAAGGCTGTAGGAAGGGAGGGATGGGGTGACTGGGTGATGGACACTGGGGAGGGTATGTGTTCTGGTAAGCGCTGTGAACTGTGCAAGACTGTTGAATCTCAGATCTGCACCTCTGAAACAAGTAATGCAATATATGTTAAGAAAGCAAAAAGAAGAAGAAGAATGTAGCAGGAGGGAAAGAATGAAGGGGGAGAAATCAGAGGGGGAGAAGAACCATGAAAGACAATGGACTCTGAAAAACAAACTGAGGGTTCTAGAGGGGAGGGGGCTGGGAGGATGGGTTAGCCTGGTGATGGGTATTGAGGAGGGCACGTTCTGCATGGAGCACTGTGTGTTATGCACAAACAATGAATCATGGAACACTATATCTAAAACTAATGATGTAATGTATGGGGATTAACATAACAATAAAAAAATTAAAAAAAAAAAAAAAGAAGGCTGTAGGAAAATAGAATGATGCCTCATGAGGAGTAGCTCACACCTGCTGGGTCTGAGAGAAGAAACTGTTTGCATTAAGCACCAATTGGAGTGAATTATAGGGCACCTTTCTCTGGGCAGAAAAATTTCTTCCTGACCCCAGCTGGTGATAAGATGGTGTCCTGGAGAATGAGGATGAATAGCTCTTGTCATTTTGATCTCCAAATTAGAAATTACCACTGCTATCCTATGAAAGAATTAAATCCATCTTAAAGAAATTATATTAAAGAAATTTACCTTAATAACAACTTTTAGCCAAAAGAATAAAAGACACTTTGTGGGGAAAGAGACAGAATTTAAAACAAACAAACAAACAAATCTCTTCCTTCTAAGTCCCTGCCAACATAAAAGATCAAAATATATTTTATCCTTATTTAACTGCATGGAGTGATGTACATATTGGTCAAAGCCACTAATGAATTTGACAAATTATTGAATCTGGAATTTTTTTAGCTGAAATCCAAAAAGATTCTGATGATATACTCCAAATATATTTGCACCTGAATCAGAATATTTATAGGCTCTGAAAAGGCAGTTGGAATGTGAAATCATATATAAGTTGGGTTGGGATAATTTTAGAGTCAGAGACTAATGAAAGAGCCAAATTAACTACCTAAAATAATCTGAACTTTTTAAAGCCAAGCAAATATGTCAAGACTGAAAAATGCCTCTGAGAGAAAGGACTTTTATGCAGCCTTCACTGTATCAGTCAATGTGCTCAGATTATGGCTTACTGTATCATCCAGAGCTTTGGCCTTTGGCTCTAGCACAGAAAGTGGCATCACAGATGAGACAAACATTTGATGATGAACGTACCCAGCACTCCACAGATGACAGGAATAAATATCATCCCTTCCAAAGGATGGTACTATACTATTGGTAGGTGGCTCACATGAGAGTTTTATTTAGTCACAGACCAAAACTGGTTCATGTATGTAGTAGGTATCTTGTACGTCAAACTCATGCTACAGAATTCTTTAAAAATAAATTTATATAAGTAAAAAAGTGAAAATGTTAAAGAAAGAAAAATACTAAATTTATAAGATGCATGTGAATATTCAAAATGTGTCAAAACTGTGACATTGGTCCTCAAATAATTAGTTTGCAAAACACTAGCTTAGATGAAGGCCCGGGTGGCTGGTGGCCAAATCCCCAGATGGTGCAAAGCAAAGAGGGATGGAGCCAAAGTCTGATGAGAGAACCTTGATGAAAGGAATACTGAGCTGAAACTAACAGAAATAAATTAAAATAACAGAAATGTACATTTTTATATTTTAGATGAAAAACACTGGAATAAGCATAGGAGGTGTGGGACCTCACCTCACTGCTATTTATGTGGGAATAACTTGTTTTATAAATAATATAAAAGTTCTGTGCTTGTGTTTGGCCTCACAGTGTGTAAGTTGCATTCACATATCTTTTTCTCTTTCAGCTTTAGATAAGCACAGCTGCAAATGAGTCAAGAATTTCCTAAAAGTCTAATTTAATTTGGGATGTAAACAGAAGAATATAGAAGTAGAGGGCAGTGTTAATCATACTCCAGAAAGGGAGGGGAAAAGAAAAATCAAGTCCTATCACTTTAATCATGTTTTTCATATTATAGTTAAGATGAAATGAAAGGTCTTAATCTTCCACCCTTTTACACCATAAATTTGTGCTTTCCTAAACTCCTATTCTCCTTTGTCAATAATCTGGGAATTTATACTTTATACTTTATTCTTAATGTCATTAATATGCAAATAGGTTTTTTAATTTACATTCAGTTTTAAAACTAGAGTTAGAGAATATTTACTCTGACTTTTTAAATGGGCTCTTCACTACCTCTTTATGTCATAACAGCTACGTTCTTGATCTTTTGCTTCTTTTTTTTTCCCTTCTCCCTTATCTCCCGATCAGAAGACTATAACTTCAGGAGCTTGAGTGTGCGTGTGCGTGTGTGTGTGTTGAATACACTTGGCTGGTAGAGGATCTGATCCTTTGCAAAGCTGAAAATGTTTTTCTATTTTTCACATTAAAAAAAAAAACACACAAGTAAGCTGCCTAAAATATTCTTAAATAACAAAAAACATTCTTCAAAATTCTATAGATTTTCATCTATTATCTTCTGACAGTTGGTGTTGTAGAGCAAAAATTGAAGCAACCTTGAAACTGGTTTCTCTCTAAAACACCATATTTCTAGTTTTGCTTTTTTCCCCTTACTGAATGCTTATGAGTACAACATCTATTTATATTTATTGCAATTCAGATTTTTATTATTATCTGTGTGGGTATTTTCCTTATCTCATCATGCCTGCAATATGGCAAGATACTTCCTTCTACATACAGGTTTTTCTTCAGGTGAAAGGAATATAGGTCTGTTTGATTTTTCCACCTGCTATATTTTTGGATATTGATTAGTCTCCTCTTGTGTTGTTTATTCTCAACCATATTTATATACTTTTATTTTTCTTACATTTATTTCATTTATCCTATTGTTCCACATTTTGAGAGGTCTTCTCAAATTTGTTATCTACACTACAGATTAAATTATTGCAGAATCATACCTACTTCTTATGACCTCATCACCCCCTTGTGCTCTTAATCCTCTTGCAATTCCTCATCTCATCTCTCTCTCCTCATTTACCTTGTTGCTTCTCCAACAAAATCATCTTATTCTTTCTCTCTTTATCATTTTTGTTCCTGTTTTATAACACAAAATCTTCTTCCATTCTAAGGAGAATGACAAACTTTGCCCTTAAATTTTCTCCTGGAAGTTAGAACACATTATTTTTAGAAATAAAATAAAGTAAATAAAATAAAATAAAAACTTCCTCTAGTCTCCCATCATTCCATAGTATTTTTTCAATGGCCACAGGACCACATGAAGAATCTCCCTCCCCACCATTCCTCTTCTCATCCTTGAACCAGGTAAGACTAATTCAATCAGTATTTGTCAATAGACAGTGTGTGCAGTTTGTTTCCTTTCACCAAAGTTTATTCTCTATCAAGGAACTACCATCTTTGCAGTGGTATTTTAAAAAAGAAACAAACAAACAAAACTAAGGAATCAACTTTGATACTTCCTTCTCTCATAGTTGCTATACTCTAGCACATTAACATGTGCTGTAGGTTTGACCTGGTAAACAGATCATTATTAATAATATATTCACTTTTCCACTTCTGTGCTGCCATATTCCTAGCCCAAGGCACCATGATCTCTGGCTTGGACAGTATAGATGGTCTCCTAACTGGTTTTCCCACATCTACTTTTCTCTTGCCCAGAGTGACCTTTTAAATGAAAATGAACCTGTGACTTCTCAGGCAAAAATTCTTCAGTGACTTGCCATTGTTCTTAGGATGAAAAATCAATTAACTCCCCATAACCTATAAGATTCTACCTATCCTGGCACTTGTTCAGCTCACCAGACTCATCTGGTACTCTCCCTGACTGATAGTTCCTTTCAGGTTCCTAAACAGAGCCTTTTCCCTTTTGTCATAGGATCTTTGCATTTGTTGTTTCTTCCACCAGGAAGGCTTCCTGCTGTCCCCACCCCACAGGAAACATCCGATTAATACTTACACAGATTTTAGTCTTTAGTTCAAATTATATCATTTGGGAAAACTTTCCTTGACCTTTAAGGTAAGAATTAGTCCCCTGTTACATATCCTGAGATTAGACTCTCATTTTCCTTTATGGTACATTTAATAATATATAAACTATATTTCTACCATTATTTGAATAGAGTTCTTCCATCTAACTGAAATCTCCATCACATGGTAACTGTGTCTGTCTTGATCAACATCTGTTGAATTAATAATTGAATCTGTGTCCTTTTCTCAGATATACAGTTGGAAAGCGGGTTGAACTACATAACTCCGATCCAACCCAGCATTTCAAGCAGGCTTTCAGCTAATTCCTTCATGCCGTACTGAAAAGTCATCTCTTTGTATGAAAAACTACAATTCCAAGCATGCACCAGAAATAGGGTTTTTGCCCTTGCCCGTAACAGTTTATGTCAAAGGACTCTATAGTTTACTGCCCAAAATTCCCCAATTAATTTATGATCCAGATAGGTTCTGGTTATTCAAGACTACATCAAAAGCCACCTCCTTGAAACTGATAAACTAGTTTCTTCAACTCTCTATATCATTATCTCCCTGTTTTACTTTCTTCTTCATAATTAACACAATTTACCAAATCCCTTATTATTTGGTTGATTCTCCACAAAATTCTTGAGCATGGAAACCCTACCCTGTCTTATTTCTACTATATCCAATCAAAAAAGACAACTGGAGAGTATCACATTAAAATGAGAGGTAAAGTATACAGCCCCCTCATAATTATCAACAAAGACTGTCTTAATTCAGAGCTGCTTAGCACCCTCTTTGCTCTGGGGCACTAATCACCTATGTTTTTCCAATGTAGGCATAACCACCCTCCACAGACCACAGGGGCTACTTAAAACACTCCTGACATTGTGTCCTCAGTGTAAGTGAAGTAGTCAGAGGGAAAGCTGCTTTGATCTATTCATATTTTCTTCCTTGCAGGGCCCCAGGGGGGCTAGCGGAGCAGAAGGGGAGGTGATGGCAGGCGAGGGAGAGCCTGTGGCTATAGTTTGGGCAGCATGTTGTGGGAAGGAACTGCAGCTTCAGGCACCAGAGCTCTTCAGAGGTCCTCCTAAACATCTCTGGGAAAGAAGTTAGGAAGCGAAGGAAAGAAGGTATTGCAGGTAAGAGTCCTGAGGGAAGTAATAGGATCAGTCTCTGCTCAGAAAACAGCACTTCAGTGGACATTATCCCTTCCTCTTCCTACCAGAACTGCCTATCCCGTGATACGAGTCTTGGAGCCTTGTGTCTATGTCTCATGTGACTAAGAATGAGTGGCACCTCTACAAGCACTGGCCTTGCCTTTCAAATTTTAACTGTTCCAGGGCCAGCTGCTTCCACAGAGAGCCTGAGCCATAAATGTACTCACAGAGCAGGAATGACCTGGCAGAGATGGAACATAAGGTCAAAACCATTAAGTGGGGGCCCAGTCAAACACTCTTCTTGCTCATATGAATGAGGAATCTTGGTTATGAATCACGTTTTTCTGCTTCATTGATCCCAGGTGATGGTTTGGGTCTGAGAACCTAATATGAAAAATCCTATATTGAGACTATTGCACAAGTGTGGCTTCCCTCCATTGTCCTAGAACAAAGATTGGCACTCTTCCTTCTTTCCTCTATTTTCCCCCTTTTTCTTACCTCTTGTTACTTTTGGTACCCTAGAAAGATTGTTTGGTCCAAAGAGACGTGAAATATTCCAGGTGTATTGCACTGAGAGTGTGTGGAACACAAATCAACTTGCCTTGAGCTTCTCTGATATATAGCTGATATATAGCCAGGGTTTTAATGTTCCCATTTATACCGATCTGTAATACATCTTCATAGTGTTGGCTTAATCACAAATGACAAGGGTGGAAAATGTAATAAAGACAGGAGCACATTAATCCACTTTGTATGAAAATGTAGAAAGGTAATCCAATTTCGAACCGCTTGCTCTTAAAAAATATAAAAGTTTGTACAATTTCTGTATCTTAGTTGGGGAGAAGGCAGTCAATCCTAATGAGCAATATTTCAGGGTAATGAGGCTTTGGTGCCTTGAATGTGTGCACAGCAGTGGTGGGCCCAAGCTGAGAAAGGACCCTGGGGGGGAAGAGAAAGGAGGCTCTGGGGACCAAGTCGCCTGGTGATCTGGAAGGCTGTTTGTCAAGAGATCAACAGGCGGACAGCATCCAGGCGAGTTCATTCTGTGTGAGCCTCGGAGAGAATCCAGGGCTAGGGATGCTGTTGTGCCTCCCCACTGCATAATGCCTAAGGCTAGTTCATATGAAAGGTAATTCTGACTCTGCTCCCTAAAGACAAGCCAGAATTCATTTTGTAAAAAATCCATAGGAGGGAGGTAGATATAGCTGGAGTACATATTTCTAAGCAGGGGAGATGGTGTGAGGAATAGAGTGGTCATAATGATGTCAGGTTTGTCCTAAACCACAATTGATGTCATTCTGATAATTACGCATGTCTGTACTTGGCGGGGGGGGGAGGGGTGATGTTCATCAAATGCATGGACATAGCTGCATACTTAGTGCTCACATCTGGCAGAAGTACAGTGGAAGAAACATGAACTATGGACTTAAAGGGCACAGAGTTTTAATCTCACCTTCTATTTGTTCTATGATATTGGGCAAATGGTTTAACTCTCCTGAATCTCAGTTTCCTTATCAGTACATAGATTGAGCTACTTACCTCACATGATTGTTAGGAAGATAAGACCCAGTAATTCTACCCCCATGTGTTTACTCAAGAGAAATGAAAACAAAACTCATACAAAAGATGCATAAAAGAATATTACTCAACCATCAAAAAGAATGCAATCTTGCCATTTGCAATGATGTGGATGGAATTAGAGGTTATTATACAAAGCGAATTAAGTCAGTCAGAAAAAGATAAATACCATATGATTTCACTCCTATGTAGAATTTAAGAAACAAAGCAGATGAACATAGAAGAAGGGAAGGAAAAATAAAATAAGATGGAAATAGAGAGGGAGATAAACCATAAGAGACTCTTAACTATAGGAAACAAACTGAGGGTTGCTGGAGGGGAGGTGGGTGGGGGGATGGGATAACTGGATGATGGACATTAAGGAGGGCACTTGATGTAATGAGCACTGGCTGTTACATGCAACTGCTGAATCACTAAATTCTACCTCTGAAACTAATAATACACTATATGTTAATTAAATTAAATTTAAATAAATGTTTTTAAAAGATGCATAAAAACCTATACATGAATATTCACAGCAGCATTATATATAATTGTCAAAAGGTGGAAACAACCCAGATGTCCATCAACTGATGGATGGATAAACAAAGTGTGGTATGTTCATACAATGGAATATTAATCTGCCACAAAAAGTAATGAAACACTGATGTGACAATGTGCTTGCACCTTAAAAACATTACATTAAATAAAAGAAGTCAGTCACAAAATATAACATATAATTCCTTTCATATGAAATGTCAAGAAAGGGTAATATAAAGAGACAGAAAATAGATTGGTGGTTGCTTTGGGCTGGTGAAAAGGTGATTGCTAAGGAGTACAGAATTCCTTTCTGAGAAGATAAAAATGTTCTACAATTGACTGTGGTAATGGTTACACTTATCTATTAATATACTTAAACCACCGAATTATATACTTTAAATAGGTGAAATATATGGGATATGAATTATATTTCAATAAAGCCATTTTTTAAAAAAAGAAATACAGGAGATAATATATGAAAAACCTATTCCTAAAGGCATGTGATAAGAACTAAATAAATAATAACTGGTATTATTACTCACCATCATGTTTACCCCAAGATAGACACAGTTACATAGTGTTAAATATATAAAAAGTTCAGAGTACATTATGCTTGCTTTGCATTTCACATCTGCAGACCCGGCCAAAAGGAGCATAATCTGGAAATTAATACAAAATTGGTAATAACTTACATAGCCTTGAAACTACAAGAGTTCACTCAGCCTTCCCTCCATGACCAACCAGCCTCACTCCAAAGGTAGCACTTCTCCTTCCCAGCCCACATCTCTGTCCCTGGGACAATGGGGCCAAGTGGCTGATTCAGTGCCTTCACCTGATGTGGTCCAGCATCATGGCCCAAGTACTACCAAAGTGCCTAGAGCAGAGACTTAACCTCTGTTGTCATATTACATGCACAACATCATGAGATCAACTTGGAGTCAGCCATTAGTGCCCTGCTGTGGTGGAATGGTACTGTGTCAACTTAGCTAAGTGAAAATTATGCTTCCCTACAGAGTTCTAGGTTAGTGTGGGCCACAGACAACATTTTTCAGAAAATTCAGAGGGCTAATGTGTACAATGTGTACAATGATGACTTCTCTGAATTGGTTCTGGGTTGTCTGGAATTGATTCTCTGACCTGTATTGAAAGTGAAGGGTGTTTGACCATATCTACAATGGTAAGAGACTCTAATAGTTCATGCCAGCATTAATACAACAATTATTTAATTAATCATCTGCATACACATTTAATTAAAGGCCCATAGAAAGTGACCAAGTATTTGCTGTCATAGAACACTGTCAGAAAAATAAGTTGTATAATATAGTTGGTTATGTCTAAGTGCACCAGAGAAATTGGAGAAATAAAATTATTTGGGGGCTTTAAATTTCCAACTCAAGGTATGTGTCTCACACCTACCTTACAGTAACCCCAAGTGAGTTGTTCCCTTGTATGATCTCCTTCCTTTGACTGCTGGTAGGACCCGTGACTTACTTCTAGCCAACAAAACATGGCAAATGTATAGATCCTACCATAAAGCAATTATATTATTTATATAAGACTCCATCATAAAAGACTATAGAGAAATTCTTCTGCTGCATTTGAATAAACAAGCCATCATGAGTTCTGCAGTTGCAAAGAAATGGATTCTGCCAACAAACTCATGAGCTTGGAAAAGGACCTGGGCTTTAGTTGAGATTACAGTTCCAACCAATGTGTTGACTACAGCTTTGTGCAACCCTAAACAAAGGACTCAGCTAAGCTGTATCTGAAATCCTGACACATGGAATCTGTGAAATATAATAAAATGGAGGTTGTTTTAAGCTGCTAAGCTTGTGGTAATTTGTTATGCAGCAATAGAAAACTAATAAGCAAAGGACTTGGAAGTTTCCATGACTGCTTTAAAGAAAATCTTTATATCTTAGAGTCACAGGCTCAAGATTTTTGAAAACCAAACCCAAAGTCTAATCTTGCAGATGGTTGGATTATAATTAAAACTGAATTCTCACTTTTGTGAGCTCTTACAATAAAGTTAAGACATTGTCTAGAAATAAAGGGGATTCTGAAAATTGGGATGGGGACATATGAGGTGATTTCCATGAAGCGAAGCTGGTGACCATTAATCCCCACCTTTTGCCAAATAGCCCCAGGAGGTTTGCACTGCTAATGGCCTCTACTGTATGTAATAGTTTCCCTACAAAGGGCTGATGATTGTTCTGAGGACATATCCTCACCACCCTTTGTTACTTCTTCGGCTATACCCGGATTTAAATCCTAGCAGGTAACTCACAAACACTGAAGTACAAAGTATGACCTGTGAAGAGTGAAATACACATCCAAATACTTGCATGATTTTTACAATTTATCAACCAAATCCGTGTGTGTGGGAATGGGTCCTAAGACTGTGGAATAAGGATGGGAGGACTACAACATTGGGTTGAGCCAATTTTATTGATATGGGCTTACCAAAGAGATTCAGGATTCAATATGTTAGCTCAGGTGTCTGAAGTGATCCTACTAGCTTGTTTGGTTGGTTGACTGAAATTTGGACTCAAAAGTGACCTATATTAAATGAATTTGAAATGCCAAAAATTGTTTGGCATCATATTGTAGAGGAAAATATTAATTTGCCTGGGGAGATTAGAATTCTGGGGTAGTCTTTCATGTAACACCCTACCCTGTTACTATGTCTCCCAGAGGATACATCCTTCACCTAGGCTATGAGAAATACACTGGCAAGGAGAGCCCCAGAACCCTTTAAGAATTCTCTGGTACATATTTACTCTCTATATACTGGGATTGGCAGTAGGAATTACTGCCAGTGAACTGAATTCATTACGAGTAATGGATTTGAGAATTCCAAGAGCCAGGTGATGGCACTTAGTCACCAAAATCAAAGTAAGAGAGATTACCATAATAAGCTGCACAGCCAAAGCAGTGACCAGTTTTTAGTGCTGGTTGTTTGATAACGGTGTCCCCAGAACTGAAATAGATGGGCAGACTGTTAAAGTCTTACTTGATCTGTATTAGGAAGAATCTCTAGGTCTGAGGAGAAGTCGGACTTGAATCCACAAAAGATAGTCAGGACCTGTCAATCAATTCCCGGTTTTGAGCCAATTCACAGACACAGAGCCTCTTAACTGAAGAGGAGGCTGAGACCTCTTAAGGAATAATGCTGCCATATTGCCAGCATTCATACATAAATCTTTCTCCTTCCCTTTCTCAAAAAAAACCTGTGGCCCAGCTATTTACCAAAATGATAATACATTGGGGAAGGGAAACTAATCACACATTTCAGGAATTATTGGCATTGATTATAAACTGGCTTTAAATCCCAAAGATCCATAATACCATTTTGGTCTACCAGTCAGAAAAAGGGATTGTGAAGGTAGGAAGATTAATGGAATTTTATTGGGTTCTGACTCATAGTGAACCCGAGTCACCAGAATCATACTCTGTTTATTTTCCCTATTTCAATATACATAATTAATGTAGACTAATTATGCATCTGGTAGAATATCCACATCAGTTCCCTGACCTGTAGGATGTAGGCTATTATTATTGGAAAAGTCAAAGGTAAAATACTGCAATTAACTGCTTCTATCAAAATAGTAAACCAAAAGTAATACTACATTCCTAGAGAGATTTCAGAGATTAGTATTACCATCAAGGATTGAAAGATGCAGAGGTGTTGAATCCTTCCACAGTCCTATTCAAGTTGCCTATGCAAAAGACTAATTGATCTTGGAGAATGACAGTGGATTATTAAAATTTTACTCATGTGATGACTATAACTGTATATGTAAATTCATGGTTGGAGAAAATCAACACATTCCCTGCTAACTGGTAGGCATCAATTCATCAGATGAATGTTTTTTCTTTATGCTTGTTAGTAGAGACCATCAAAAAGAGTTTACTTTCAGCTGGCAAGGCCACTGATAGATCTTCCCTGTTCCACCCAGGACTGACTTTCCAGCACTATGCCATAATCTAGACCATAGTGTCTTCAAGAGCCTTTCCTTTCTACAGTATGTCATGTGGATCTGTTATGTTACTACATGGAGCAGAGAGTATGGTGGGAATGAGGCAGCTCTTTTAGTTTCTGACATTAGAGTTAGATAGATATGTCCCCACCTTACAAAGAATTAGTAGCTTCAACACTTTGGGCCAAGTTACAACTTTAATGAGATAAAGATATTGACAGTCTTTCCCCCCGTAGTTGAGAAAATGAGATATTGAATATAAATATAGTGTTTATTACATAGTAATTGCTAAGTAAATGTTAATATATTGGCGAAGAACGACATAAAAGATGTTCACAATAAGTTAAATGAAATACTACAAAATGTGACCCCAAAAGGCCAGAGCAAGAAAAGGCTCTGAAACAAGTCGAGAGAGCCATGCAAGCTGCTCTGTCACTTAGCCCATGAGACTTGGCAGACCTAGTAGTTGAAGTGTCCGTGGAAGACAAGAACGTTGTTAAGGAGCCTCAGTTAGACCTCTGTATGCAAATCTTAGCATATATTCAGTGAAATCATTTACTTCCCTAGAACTTTATACCAGAGGTCTGGATGTGGACACTTCCTTCCCAAATACTTGTTTTCAACTCTTCATTGAAATATAGCTTTCATAAAGAAAAGCACACATAAGTTAATATGTACACAAATCATAAGTGTTCAGTTTTATGAAATATTAAATACCGGTTTGAGAAAAAAAACATATCACTAGCACCCCAAAGCTCCTACTGGGGTCCCTCCTATACCTACTCCACAAGTATAACTATCATCTTTATTTCAATACTGTACCATATTTTAGTTTTATACAAATAGAACTGTATATTGGGTACTCTTTTTGTGACTGGCTTCTTTTGTTCAACATTATTTCTTGAGATTCATCCACACTGTTGCATGCAGTTGTGGTTCATTCATTCTCACTGCTGTTTAATATTCCATTGTATGAACTCCCACACAATTCTTAAACCAACCTGCTGTTTGACAGACTAGTGACTGACATTGGTTTAAATGCAAAGACCTCAGACTTTAATGACTCAGTTTATTGGGAGAGGTATGAGGAAATGCGGGAAAAGGAAATAGTATTAAAAATCCACTCTGGATCATCCTCTACACAAACCACAATGATTTTTCACTGACATGGGGGAAGGAATCATTTCAGCAGCAGTTTCCACTACCTACTGAATATAGACCATTTAACCCCAGACTAAAAATTAATTTCAATTCAAACTGGTCAAATTTACCATTCCCTGGGTGCTTCTACTGACCCTGACAGAGCAGCTGAGATACTGAGGTTTACTAGCAGGAATTCAAACAAGGAACTGCTGGATCCAGAGAGTGACAGGTAAGGAAAATGAGGAAAATGAAGACCAAAACCGTGGACCCCAACATCTAGAATGTGGAGAGCTGAGAAGCCATTCTTGCAAATGGAGACATAGACATTGCTTTACACCATATATTTCCATATCTTTCAACCAAAGAAACTTTTCATCCTTCCACACTGTCTCCTAAGATCTTTATGCTTATCATTTCACTTTTTGGTAATGAAGACTATGTAGCTCTCTAAGCCTTAGTTTCCTCTTCTTTAAGATGAGCTTAATACCTATTTGCATAGTACTGTTGAGAGGATTAAATAAGTAAACATGTACACAATGACTCATGTTATCATTACCTATTAAAGCCATTTCAATCTTTAAACACCTTTCCTAGCTGTCATTGTCCATTTAATATGGGACTACTAAGCTGACAAATATCAACGAGATCATAAGCTATTGATTTTCTACTTGATGATTAATTTGTGCACAGACTTAAGTACTGATAGCCCTGTATGTGAGAGGAACTAGGAGAAATGTTGAGATGTTATCTCTGCCGTTGTCTGTGTCCCGCCCAGAGCCCCTACCACTCCGAGTTAGAGTATTTGGTCCACTGAGCTGGGCAAGGTCACCACAGTCCTGGCTTCTTTATGAAATTTCAAAGCCTGAAGGCTATAAGGGACCTTACAGGACATGTGACCCAATATCCCCCCAGGCTAGTATGTATGGAATACTTGACAGGGGTCCTTCACCTTCTGTTTGAACACCATCAGTGACAGAAGTTCTGTGCCCTATAAGGAAGACTGCTCCTTGTTGGACTACCTGGATTGCTACCTGCCTCATGTTCATGTTACATTGAAATAGTCTCCCTGAAACTTCCACCCAGCGGTTCTATTTCTGCATTCTAGAGGCTACATGAGCAGTCTGTACTCTCTTCCACATGACAGCCATACAGAAAGATTTCCTTTTCCTTTGGAGATACATCACTTATCAAAAAGGGGGCTGGCAAGTGATCTTCAAACCAGGGGAATTATAGAGTAAGTTTAGTAAAATAAGTATGTGTGTGTCTATATGTGCATTGAAATTTTTTTGAAGATTTATTTATTTATTTGAGAGAGAGAGGAGGAGAGAGAAAGAGCACAGAGGGATGAGCAGAGGGAGAAGGAGAGAGAATCTCAAGCAGACACCCTGCCATGCCCGGAGCCCAGTGTGGGGCTTGATCCCATGACCCCAAGATCATGACCTAAACCAAAATCAAAGTCAGACGCTCAATAAACTAAGTCACCCAGGCACCCCTATGTTGAATTTTAAATGTATGTGATGTAAGATGTTTACCAATGAGGTCCACCAAAAACTTTAATTTATATGAATATAGCTTGATAAGGAAATAGGCCAAAATTCAAATTCATTAATATGTTGAATCTGTACTGCTAGAGGGTCTGGAGTTGGTGATAGTTTTGGAGAAATGGGGAAAGAAGGTTTAAGAGTATGAGCTATGGAGTCAGACTGAATGAAAAACTTTGCTTTTTTCTACCCTTTAATAACTATGTCACCCTGAACAAATTTCTTATCTCTCTGAGCTTCAGCTTCCTTATCCATGGCTTGTCTTTTGAGAGGATTAAATAAGAAATTATGAAAATTTTAGCTCCGTTTAGCATACAGTAGATACTTAATCAATAAAAATAAATTATATAATAACAGTTAGTTTGATTATTGCAATTCTGGAGTGCCCATAACCTCATTTTAGCACAATAACCTGAAATCGATTTTTCCCCAAAAGTCAGTCACTTATCCAAGACCACTTAAGTAGCAAGTGTCAGGGTAAGAAATGTTTAAAGCACATCTGACTGACTCTTTCATGCCTTTGTTACCAGACCCAAGATATCTATGTGTCATAAGACTAATTAGCAAGCCAGGCCATCAGCAAAAATTGAGACCCATTCTTCCAAACAGCCTCCACAGGAGATTATATATGTGTATATATATATATATATATATATATATATATATATATATATATATATATATATATATATATATATATTATATATATATATATATTTCAAAGATGTTGCCTTTGATCAGAATATGTCTAGACTCCTCTTTAGAATGGACTTCAGAGCCAGTAGATTTTTTTTTAATTCTCAATGGCAGCAAATTATGTCTTTTATTGCCAAAAAAATAAAATTCACCCTCATTTAGAAGTCATTCAGAGTTAAAGTCTGATGAGTAAGCTGGGTGATAAAGCTGGGAGTTAGTTTTATGCCACACACAGCAATGTGCTATTGAAGCTGAGCCCAATTTCCTTATGTGATTTGTAAGCAGGCTCCAAAGCAGCCCCCAAAGAGGAGTTTCCATAAGGTTTTGAATTTTTCTCACCAGATTAAGCCTACACCTCCAAGAAAATTCTTTCAGGAAAGACAATGTTTATTTAAAGACATAAATTCTCACTTATTTTTTGAAAGTTTAAGTCAACCCCATTAATTCACCTAAAGGTATTAATTTGGTGCAAGATGTGCTAAAGATATTATGTTAAATCCTAAGGCTACAAAGACAGAGTCACTTCCAACAAGACATTTAAAATGCAGCCAGGGAAAAAGAAAGAGTACTGCCATCATGGAGATTGATTTAAAATTGTTTTTTATATAAGGTGTTATGAGAACATCAAGGAAGGAGTTTAATTAGATTCAGGAACCAGTGTTGGTAGCCTTGTTGGAGATGGTGACAATTTACCAACTTTGGATGAACCTCCAGGAGTAAACTAAGCAGATAGTCAGGAGAAAGGAATTCAAGACAGATGGGACAGAGTAACAGCAGTCCATGAAACAGAATGGAGCATTCAAGTAACTACAGGATTATAGATATGGCTAAAGTGGGGATCGTTCACAGGGTTGTGCTGCAAAACAGATTTATAGAACCAGGCAGGAGCAGTATCACAAAAGGATGTATTTGAAATATTAAGTTTAGCTTTAACGTTGGAAAAAGCTCAGTTTTACAAGTTAAAAATAAGACAAAACAAAAACTACTCTGGCAGCAGCGTGGAAGGACTTCAGTGAGACAAAACCAGTAAAGCTGTAGAGAAAATTCAGTCAAGATGGCATAAAGATCTGGATGGAGGTGGTGAGAATGAGGATAATGAGGGGATATGGGGTTTAGGTAGGACTAACAACAAAAGGATCGATTAAGGAGATTTGGTAACCAATGGGAAGTGGCAAGTAAAGAAAAGGAGGGAGACAAGGCATTTTTATTACAGTGTGGCTCACTCACGGCCCCTGCATTTCTGCAAAGGCTTAACATTATCAGAAAGGATATCTAGGCGCTAATGTCTAGAATAGTCCCCCCCCTCCACACACACACACCCTCTGCATAATGAATACATTTCATTATTTTTAGTCAATCGCAGGGCCATCACATAGAACATAAGTGACGCATGAGGCCAGAAATAATTTTAGACCTCTGTGTTTGGCATTTATTTAAGGTTTATTATCAAGATATAATAGCCTATGTGCTCCTTATAATAGAGCTGTAGTTTTTTTAGAAATTAAAGTAGTAAGTAGTGAAATGCCTCATGCATGGAAATGATATTTAGCTTCTTCTTTTACTTTCTTTCTGAGATATGGGGTCCAAGGTGATTTTAAAAAGAGTCCTTGGAGACTGCTGTGAGTTTTCCATTGATTTCATATGCACAGAGGCTTCAGGTATGCTCCAAATGGCGCCTATTGTTAACCAGTTTTAAGGGGGAAAGCATTTATTTAAAAAAAAAAACTGAGATGAATTTCAGGCCAAGAGAAAAACAGCAACCACCAAAGACCTATGCTTTGCTACTTCTACAACTACCATATTGCAGATTGACGTAGGAAGGTAGACAAAGAGTCCTATTTTAAAAAAATCTTTCTGGAATGCTCAAGCTGCTCCCTCAAAGCTCAGTGGGGAAAAAAGAATTATCCCTTCCCCATGAAAGATTACTCATAGACAGAAGAGCCCAAAGAGGTTTGGGCAGGGATCTGGGAGCACATTGGCTAGGGCAGGAGGTAAGATCAATAGGGCAACAAAGGGAAGAGGGACCATCACAGAAGAGTCGCCTCTCTCCTAAACTTGAAGTTTGGCTTCACAGAAGGGCCCTGCAACTAGGAGCCCAGAGAGAGCACCCAGACAAGGAGCTCTTCTCTCTAAACAAGTCAAATTTAGCCATCCCTTGCCCTGAGTAAACTCATAATCTGATGGTGAGTCCTCTCTTAACTCTAACTCATTATAGCACAAGATGGACACAGCTCAGTATCCAAAATCAGTACAAGTAACATGCTGAAGGAGCAAGGAGGAGACACCAGCTCAGGCTTCCTGAATGAGACAATATTTGCACAGGAACTTGATGGATGTACATGAGTTTCATAGTAGATACAGTGCTGTGTTTCCTTGAAATGGACATTGTGATGAGAGGGGTATAAACGGCACATGCTTCTACCTTCAATGAAGAGGTCATTCTCTGTCTTCAGTAATCAAGTGGCCTTCCCATGTGTCATAACTGAGTAGGCGACACCACAACCTCCCTAAAATATCTCTCCATCTGCTGAAAGGACGTCACTGAATCTAGCCTTAGAGAATTAAATGGACACTTACAGATTCATGCCAGTCTGAGATCTGCCAAAGAATAAGATTGTCGAAGGGCATGAGAAGGGAGAAGTATTTTGGGAACCCAGGGAACTTATATTTAGAGCAGACATGGATTGAGAAGCAAATGTGACAAGTGCCAAGCTAGAGGTAATTTACAACACTCAGTTAAATCTCAGCATTTCTTAATCCCTTTTTTAGCCTCTTTTTTTCCTCTTTTCCTTACTTCTCATTGCAAGACCAAGGTACCAATATTTTGTCTACAACTTAATCTGCTTCAGGCTCCCCAGAAAATCACAGAAGAGACTGTAGAATAATTTGGAGACAGAACTAACACTTTTAGTCCATAAGGAATAATGAAGAAAAAAAGCCAGGTTTATCTTGGGACAGAAATGTTTCTTCTTTATTGAGGGCCCTACAGAAATCCTAAAACAAAAGTCGGATCCATGAATGTGAGATGTAAAAACTTTATTATATTAAATATTTCAAGGGACACAAATCATCCAAATTCACATGATTTGGATAAAGAGTGGAGAAGGCTTGTGTGCTATGATAGCCATGCTAAGACTTCAATAGTGTGGGAGTATGGGTGTCAGTTCCTCTGTGAGGTGGGTCAAGGCTCAGACTGTTGGACTCAGGCTCTCTAAGCAGGATCACACCACAGCTGCCTGGCTGCCTTCTAAGTCTGTTGTGTGATGTGGATCCACTGTGTGACCCTGTAGGACAAATATGGCACATATTTCTGGAGCATTAATTTAACTTGAATATCACAGGAAAAACAACCTAATCTTTATTAAAATAGTAACTAATATTTGTTGAGTACTTAGTAATTGCTTAGCACCATCTTAAGTGCTTTATATAAATTATTTGCTTATCTCAACAGTAAGATAGAAACAACTGTGATCTTTGTCTTAAAAGTGAGAAAATCAATGCACAAAGAAGCTGAGTAATTGCCCCAGGGCTGTACAGTACTAAGTGGTGGAGTCAAATTTTGGATTCAGTCTCTTGACACAGGTATGTTGTAGTTCACAATGCAAAATTTAAAAAAAATAATTAAAATTACATATGAAACTTCAAGGAAATGGCAAACTTCTTAAGTGTGTCTCTTAGAATGAGGTCTTTACTCTTCTTTGTTTAAGGATATTTTTTCTTAAGGATATTTCTTGTAGAAAACTTTAAAACATACCAATTTATGTATGCCAAGTCATGTGCTCAACACATCGATGAGTTTGAGAGAAATGTTAGAATCCCTTCCCTCAAAGGCTTGAGGAAGAAAATACACATGCAGGCAGATGGCACACATGTGAGTTTAAGGCAGCTAGTTCCATGTCCTGTTAATGTTTGCAGAAAGACAGAGGTTGCATAGCCTGGATAGTCAGGGTAGGTTTCCATGAGCATTTAGAGTTAAAGTAAATCCTTGAGGAAATGTAGATTTAGGTGGGGAGACGAAAAGCCCAAGGGAGGGTTGAGCTTAAATAGGAGCACAGAAGTAGGATGGGGATTCACCCTGGAAACAAGCGGGGGCAGGGGGGAGGTCATGACAGGAAGAGAGGATTCATGTTATTCAGTTAGAGAAAAATGTTGTTAGGCAAAGAAAAAGCTCTGATAGAGATTTGAGAATGTCATTCAGCTCCTCCCTTCATTTATTGAATGATTTCTATCTTCAGGCACTGACAGTTCAGGCTGAACTTGATACAAAGAGAAGGGGGAAACATACATATATATGTATATATCTACATATATATATATATTTATATATGCTAGAAGTTGTCATGGTGATAGTGGTCTTCAGGAAGGTTTGAGAAGAATGGGAATAGGGAATGGGGAGATCAGAACTTGCCAACAGGTTGTTTTGCAATACTCATGTTGAGAGGTAATGAGAGCCTGAACTAGTAAGAAAGAAATGGTTAGAGGCAGAGAGGGCACATTTGAGAGATGTGATAAAGAAAAAAAATCAATATGCATTACTAATAGATTGAACTGAGGGACAAACTGGCAATGTAATATAACAGTTTGGAAATCTGGAAAATGGTGGTATCCATGGCTACAAGCAGTAAGCCTGAAAGAAGCACTAAGCTACAAGGAGTATTCTGGTGTTTTCCAGTTGAGTTTTAGCTACAACCCGTTAGAATATCTAGGTAAAGCTGTCCTGTAGGAAAGAGACCCTTTAAAAGTAGACCTTCAGTGAACTAGTATATTTAGAAACTTTGATCTTCCTATCAATAACAACAAGAAAATAAAGACCACTGAACTCTAAAAGTTGATGAGGACTTTCAGTTGAAGACAGCAGGTTCATCACACAAACTGGATTCGGCCACAACCAAAAAGAAACAAGTCAAGATAGAAAATGCTATAAAGTGACTGTAAAAGGACATACACACAATGGCAAAAAACAGCAGTGGAGACAAGAGAAATAAAATTTTGAAGCTGGAAAGCAGTCAGTGTTAACCGCCTTCGCTTGACTGGAGAATGTTATATCTACTTTAATTACTAATCTGGGAAGCTAAGAAACATATTCATTTATGTCACAAAATCTCCAAAGACTCTAGAATTGGAAGAAGCAGGTATCCAAGAAATACCGTTTGTATTGGAGGGTGGGAATATAGGGTTAAAAACAGCATGACTCATAGAAAGCTTTTTGATGAAGCAGTTAGACTCCCACAGATCCTCCTCCTACTCCATGTAACTTCTTCCCCACTGCAGGAGCCTAATGGGTTTTTCTCTGGAGAGAATAAAACAGAATGTCTCTGGACTGAAGGATACCAGGCACCAAGGAGAACAGATAATGAACACACTGTAAACAGTGAGGCTGATGAAACAAGGTTGTCAACTCCATGTTTTGGCCAAAATTCTGAGGGAAGATAATATCCAACAAAAATTCAGAATCAAATTCTCAGTTAAGTTGGAGAGTAGGAAAAGATGTTTTTATGAATGAATATATATGTCTAAAATATCTTATCTCCCTTACATTCTTTATCAAGAAGCTTCTGAAGAATATATTCAACTGAAATGATGGCAAGATCCCACATGATATGAGGTAAAAGGACTCTTCAAGATGGAGCTACAGGGAGCTTCCTTCCCACAATGCAGTTGGACAACACACTTAGAAATCAACAAATCCAGATTGAACAGGTCAGAAAATCCTGGGAGAAAAAGTTCTTCAAGAATATGAGACTGACAGGGACGCCTGGGTGGCTCAGTCAGTTAAGCGTCTGCCTTTGGCTCAGGTCATGATCCCAGAGTCCTGGGATCGAGCCCCACATTGGGCTCCTTGCTCAGCGGGGAGCCTGCTTCTCCTTCTGCCTGCTGCTCCCCCTACTTGTGCTCTCTCTGACAAATAGATAAATAAAATCTAAAAAAAAAAAAGAATATGAGACTGACAATACCTAATTTGACTGGAAAGGCTGAGAGGGGATTTACACAACTGGGAGAGGGTATGGCTAAGAGATAAATACACAGGAAATATAATAAAGAAAAAAGTCTTTCCAGAAAAAAAATAATGATTCTATAATACATAATTCAGCTATGAATAGTGTTTATATAATAGTAGTAATGTAAAAACTGTATTTGATCTTATTTTAATTTCACCATATAGGGAAGATGAAAGGACAAGAAATGGACATATTTTATAGGATGTTGAGAATGAAAGGTAGCTAAATCCTCATCTTCTATAACTGGAAGTCAATACATAATTATAAAAACTGAAAAAAAAATCAAGAAATTCTAATTTAGGAATTCTATTCAGAGAAGCTGGAGTAATTACCAAATAATTATCTAAAAGAGCTGAATGTGAATATCCCTGGTATAGTAGGCAGAATAATGCCCCTACCCCAAAAGATGTCTAAGTCCTAATTCTCAGATGTGGGAATGTTACTTTATATGGCAAAAGGAACTTTGAAGATATAATTATGTTTAAGGACTTTGAAATGGGGGAGATTATTCTAGATTATCAGGGTGGGCTCAAGCTAATCATGAATCGTTAAAAGTGGAAGAGAAAGGCAGATGAGGTGAGAGAAACAGCAGGGTAAGAATGACCCAAAGTCATTCTTTGCTGCTGGTTCTAGATGGAGGTGGTTATGTTCAGGGACCAGGGCTCCAGGGAGCTGGAGGTCCCAGCCAGAAACTGTCCCACAAATGCATAGAACTGAAGTCTGCTGACATGTGAGTAAATGAAGAACCAGATTCTCCCCTAGAGCCTCTAGAAAGGACTGCAACCTTAATGACACTTTCTTTTTATCCCATGGAAATCTATGTCAGACTTCTGACCTCCAGAACTATAAGATAATAAGTCAGTGTTGTTTTTAGCCACTAAGTTTGTGGTAATTTGTTATGCCAATAGAAAACTCATACACATGAGAAGTGGGAAATATTAGCAATGAAGCAGGTAAACTTTTCTAAGAAACTCTGAAGAAATATCTGACTCTTTAAACCATATTCATGTGTAACCTTAATAAAAATCTAAAAACTGATATACAAAGGAAATATAAAATATTAGGACCTATTAAACCTACCACCAGAAATTTATAGCTCATTTTTTTTTAATGTAGGATGAGTTGAAAAAGAAATGACAAGTATGAAGGGAAAGCTAGGATTACATTACTGGAAATACGTATAAATGGGTAGAAATCATACTCAGTTATAATTACATATTTGTATTTCAGTTTTGTTAAAATTGTGATATTTATATTTATTTTACATATTATGTTTTATTAGTACATATGTTATTTTAGTTTATGTCTTGCTATTTTTAAATAAGCTTTGTGAGGAGCCCTATTTCTAAGAAATCATACTCAAGGACGATGTACCTAAGAAGAACCAAAGAAGATCTTGAGTTCAGGTTTTCCAATGGCATCCATTGCTTTTCTGTCTTTTGGTGATCTATCCACTGCCTTGAAATGAACTATTTCACTTTCTAAAACAAATAAACAAGAATGAAAGAAAAAGGAAAGTGAAGTGAGTGAAAAAAGGGAAAACCATAAGGTGGGATGAGGGAAAGACTTAAGAGAAAACCCTGGAAGACCCCCATGGTTCAGAGCCAGAGTATATAAGAAAGAAACCCAGAAAAATCAACTAAGGAGGGTCAGTTGGAGGCAGCAATTGGCATAGTGGATTCAACATGAAGGAAGGTGAGTGTGTAAAGATTCCATTCACTCGACAAACCGTTACTGGGTTGGCAATGAGCCAAGCACTCTGCCGGGCACTAAAGATGCAGAAGAATAAACAGATATCAAAACAAACATGAGAGGAAAGTGGAAGAGAAGGAACACTTGAGGACAAAATTTATTTGTACCTACTCACAACCGTGAAGCACAGCTAATTAATAACATCAGAAAAAAAAAAAAAAAAAACATTAGTGTCTCCCTCGGTTTGGTAACTGGGAAGAAAGAGGTGGTCAGGGACACTGAATCCTTCAGTCCAATTGTTCATGCTATTGTATGCTCAGCCGCTGTGTCTAGAAATAGATTCCATGGATGGATTACTCACTAGTGTCAGAAATTGGGAGGGGGAAGCCAGAAAGGATTGGCTCAAAACATTCCCCTGGCCCTAAAGGAAGCTGAGAATCAATGCAGAAGCTTAGAGAATGCAGAGGCCATGAGTCCTTCTGCTCCCAATGGAGGGTTTTAACATCTATGGAGTTGGTGCCACCACCTGAAGTGGTCACCTCCATAAACGAGGGCACACAGCCTAGAGTTGATAGAGGAGCATAGAATGAAACATGCTCGGATGAAGCATTCCTGGCTTTGAAGAATTTGCTTTGCAATTTGAATCATTTTCATGGTTTTTTAAGCTTTTTTTTTTTTTTTTTGGTAGTATTTCATGTAAAGGCAGATAAGTAGTGAAAGGCACATGTTTCTCTTGGTTCTTTTATGTTGTCTTGTAAATGTTGGGTCTTCAGAAGTTGTATTATTTTTGTCTCTGCTGTGGAGGCCTGCTGTTTCCTTAATTGATGTGGTAGCATTTGACTGGCTTTATTCCCATCGTCACATAATCATTATTTCCCATATCTCAGTTGTTGCTCCATTTCATTAACTTTTTCAGAAAAATGCTCCCTATTTATCTATTTATAGGTTTTGAATGCGTGTAGTCTTTGTCCAAAACCAGTATGATTTCCTTTATCTTCTTGCTTTTGATCTTTAATTTTTCTTTGTTCAGAATCAATCATTTTTCCCCTCGATACTTCCTTTGATATTCCCTTTTTCTAACTGCTGCCATGTAATTGGAATTTTCTTGAATTTGTACTTTATTTAAAACCTTTTGGTTATGGGTGGTCAATTTGGAGGATAGCAGTGGTTCACCAGCCACAGCTCCTAACTGTGTGCCTCAGGCTCTTGGTCCTCCAGGCTCATTTTTATCCTTGTCCTTCACCAAAGTCAATTCCCTGAAAGGTTCCCTGAGCTCCTTCTTTCCACCAAGTAGTTTTCCTTCCCTTTTTCTTTTGGAATTTTTCTGCTTTTGTTTGTCTACCATTTCCTTTTAACCATAGACTCACCATCATTTATAACCCTGGTCCTTTCACTACATGTCAATTTACTCATTTTATCTCATTTTCCAGTTTTATATTAACTACTAGTACCATTATTTACTTATGGATCTAAACTTTCCAGGTTTTCTATTTATTTTCTATTAACTAGTAAAAATGGCCTTTTATTAGCTCCATGTACTCATTGGTTTGATGTCATCTTTATCATGTAAGATCATTAAATCCATTTTAGCTGACTGATTCATTTGGCATCTCTTATCCTCAGACTTCAGCCAAGAGGCAACTGTGCAGGAGAATTCAATATTTATCTGTAGAATGAATGAATGAATGGAAACCCGTGTGTAGAGGCTCACGGGAGCAGTGCCGAGTATCTCACCATCTCATTCCGTGTTGCTTTCTGTGATGTACATTTAGATCCAGTCAAGCAAGGTAAGGCTGTGAATCTCTGGGTTCTCTGATTTCAAGATTTCACTAACTGTTTATGAAACCTTTTATCTAGTTAACTCAGCTGCTTGCTATTAAGATGCGTTATCTTCTTGGCTCAGAAATAAAAGTCCCAGGGTAAAGAAATAAAGAGGCCTGGTGTTCCCTGTTACTAAAGCCCTGCTTGACTGTCCCTGGCTTAAGCTTCCTGGGGCTAAATTATCTATAACAGATCTTGTTTTATCATTGTAAAATGTAAATTCTAAGGAATGAGGGGGTGCTTCCTGGGCCCAAGAAGGCTGTGGTTCTGGGGGATGGTAAATGGAAGGAACAAGTAAAGCATTCTCTCACTCTCTTCACCACTGAAAATTTTCCAAAAGGCTCTAAGGGTTCCCACATCTTTACCAGCATTTACTGCATACTAGCAGTAGGCAGGTCCCTCTATTTAATTTGGAATCAGGGAATGCTGCTGGAGCTACACTGGCCAGTGGCTTATAGTCCTTTCCTATTGGAAGCAATGTAGATACTCAGTTCTAAGTTTTGTGACATCTGTGCTTTGGTTCTCACTAACACAAGTACCCTCTCAGTTTGCTATAATTGATATTGCTGGTGTTTTCCTATTCGTTCATGAAAACTTTTATAGCTGCCACCCCACTACACCAATCCTCTTAGATGAATCCTCCTACTCCTCCGTCCCTGTCAATTACACCATCTTTGCTACACAATAGCAAGTCCACAATGCAGTAGTGTCCCTCATTCAGGGACACCATCATTACTGCCTGCTACTTTCAAGTAGGACGCAATGATGTGCAGAGCAAGGCCATTAGCTCCCATTTTTCCCAGAATCACTGGCACTCCTCCCTCCGTATTTGTGTGGCATTCGTGCTGCAACAGGTGCTGGGCACCACTGTTCCAAGTGGGCTGTGCCCACCCAAGTACCACCACTGCCATGAATCCTGCTGCGTGGCGTGCACTGAAGCCTTCCGTGTGCCCAAACCAGACTCTCTCTTCTGAAACTCTCACTATATCCCAGCTCATTTTGTATCTCATTCATTCCCTCGTGGAGTTATGCTCTGCTACCTGGGAACCAGAGCGGGGCTTCCTCACAACACAGTCTCACGGAGATTTTAGTGGAATTACTTTCCTTTGTTTCATTTTTTTATTCCTTGTTTTTTGTTATCATTTCTACTTCCCAGGATTCTGCGAAGGAGTTCTGGGTTCAGGCGTTAAGGAAAAGGTGGAAGCCAAGAGCTGGATAAGTCACACACTCACAATTGCCCCTCCCCCTTGGGCCTTTACTCACCATCCTTTCAACAGCCTTGTGTGCTCATTCTCTTATAAATCGTGTTCTCTTTCCAGGGAACTCCTGGGTAATTGGTACACCTAGACCTCTTTGGCCCTGCCTCTTAAGCTTGTCAATCTTGGTCAGGTGTGTTTGAATCCTAGAGTGAACACAGAGTAGGTTCACTATGAGATGTCTCCTTCCCTTGATTTATTGGTATGAAGGGACATTAGCACTTGTAATCCTCACCATCTTTATTTCACATAATCCCTTTTATTTCCACACAGCTCTGCCAGTTATAGGTATTTTCACACCAATCACTTCATTAGTGTCAGTATAACCCTGTGAGGTATACAGCACGGTGTTATTATAACTGTTTTAATCCTGAACCAGCTGAGACCACAAAGCTGCCCCTTGCCCAAGGCCACATGATGAATGAAGTGCCCAATTTGAGCTAAACTCAGCTCTCTATTAGTTCTCGTGACTTCACGGCATGACACCAATTCTTAAAGTCCCTGAGATATGGTTAATGATAAAGTTTGGATAGGATAATCTATTTTTAATCATACATATAATTCATTAAGGAGTTTGAAAGGTTGGTAAAGTTTAGAAAATATAAAACTTATTTGTAAACTAATTTGAAAGTTTGGTAAGAGTGTTTTCCTAAATAGAGTTCCCTCATAGCTAATAAACATGGTATGATTGAGCTAACATGGGGGGATAATAAATTGATTAATTTGATTCCTGTATAGAATTTTATCTAGAGGGATGACCCTGCTTGCCAGGTATAAAGGAAGTGCCTTAATTCTGTTCACCAAGCAGACTCAAGCCATCTCTTTGCCAGGCTCTGTGCTAAGGTACAAGGAGGGACTGAAAGGATGATTACAAACTGGACCTTGATATCAAAGAGTTCATGGTCTGCTCAGACATAAGTAACTGAGAGACAGGTTGAATGTAATAAGAAACAGATAAAAAGCAATGGTAATCCAGGAAAGTAAGAAATATGAGTGACAAAAACATACTTTAAAATGTACATAGTTTTCCTTTGCTGAGGAACAGGAACAAGGATCAAATCCAGTTTATAAATCAAATATAGAAGAGATGTAAAATAGCCCCAAATGCCCCACCCCAGACACATGGTCTTCTGTTGTTAGTACAGTTGGAGACAGTCCTACTAGGTCCTACCAGAGTTTGGAAGAGACTGCACTATATTGTTCTCACTGAGGGACAGAATTCAGGATCTTTGGTGTTAACCTCTGAAAATCAGGCTATTTGGCTGTGTGAGTGGTCTGACCCAGCCCAGTCCCTTTTGTCACAATTGTATTTTCCAGTTTCATTAGGGACACTGAATTTCCATGGGGCGGATTCCCATTTCAGCAAGGTGCACACAACTCACTAATGATTTCAAATAAGAAAGCCGTGTGCATCCACACAAATTGAGATCACACCTTCATTCTTGGAATACAGTTGTAATTACATTAAAGCCACATTACAAGTCTGTCGCCTCTCATTTCGTTTATTGTGTGTGTGAGCTGTGTTGGATCACTTTATCTGCTATTAAATTGCTAGCATTTCCTCTGGACTCTGATGTGTACTTCTCTAGTACAAAACAGCAACACACCCAACAGCTGCAGCTAGGAAGGAAAGGGAAAGCCATGTCCACTCAAGCAAGTTTGTATATGGTCTAATAGGCACAAATATGCCTTCCTCAGTTCCAAAATGTGAATTATGGGCATTATGCCTAGGACTTGCCTTCGATTTTCTTTTAAAGAGACAGAGCCTGGTTGCTTTACACCTGCCACATCTCATACTCACTTTTTTTTCTAGAGTAGCCAGGCACACCTTCTCTTCCACTTCACATGCAGAGTGGGAAGGGTGACCATGAGCTCTCAGAGCTTTAGGGGGTACCTGGATTGTGGTCAAACAAACACTATAGGGTACCACTCTCTGTAAGATAACTTGAGGCTTTTTTTTCTGGAAATAGAACTCATTATATTTTTATATCTATTTATTTTTAAATATTGAACATTTCCTTTTTTCCCAAACATTACCCCACTCTTTGCGTTTATCATTGTAATTCCCGAGTGCATAGGGCTAATCTTACTGCCCTCACTTTATGGAAGAGAAATAAAGATCCAGACATGTTTTTGAAGTGGGGAGAGGGGCCACATAACACAGTTGCTTAGTGGTAGAACTACAGTCCGGGTTGCTCATTGGTAGTTCTGGGCTCTCTCCTCTAGTTCTACAAGCACTGGGGACACTGACCACATACCAGACATTGTGCTAGGTGATGAGAATACCCAGGTAGTGAGACATGGGCTCTGCCCTGGAGACCTCAGTCTGTAAATGGCATTGCCCTTTATATGTCAGGAAAAGCACTGACCTGGGAATTAGGAGTCTGAGTTTTACCCTGGATTTTGCCCCTGACAACTATGATCACTGTGAGCAAGTACTTTAATATCTCTGAGCAATAATAGCCCAGGCTCTGCCTATCCCTTGGCAATTGTGAGATTCAAAGGAGAAAATTCATAGAATGGAGTTTGGAAAGTAGATATTGCACTAAAAGTATGTATCCATAGTGACGGTAGGGATGTTTAGAGCTGTTTGAGATACAAAGGTGGGTGGGACACAAAATATATAGGCTTAGAAAGGACTCCACTAATACAACTTGAAAGGTGAATTAGTCTATTACACATGGTGGGTTCCAAAACCTTTGTGTGAGCTGATGCTTGGGGTGAATAGGGAGCTAAATAATTCATCATCCAAATGCAAACAGGCATAAACCTGAAATGTCCTTGGAAAACTGGGTATGGACTCATACTACCAGTAGAGTTCTAGATATCTCAGATTCAGGTCAGAAAATCAGTTCTGTCAGCTTGCTCTGATGATCAATGCGCATTCTCCCTAAGGCACTGCCTCTGTCCCTTCTTCCATGGACCACCTCCCCCTCTCTCTGGTAACCTCTGCCCCTTCTCCCTTCCTGCCAGAGGAGTTCACAGAGATTCCGATCATCCTTAAGGTTTGTGTGTCAATCCCTTTGGTGAAGAATAATCATCATGGGGGTTTGGCAAATGCTGAACTGCTGGGCACCACCCTATCTTCCTGCATGCTGTAGTAACCCCTATAAGATAACTATGTGGGGCCGCGGGCCGGCTCAGTCCGTACAGCGAGGAACGCCTGATCTCAGGGCTGTGAGCTGGAGCCTCATGTTGGAGTTTACTTAAAAAAAATACTAATAATTGTGTTTCATGGTTTAAATCTTAAGTTCTGCATTTCAAAATGTTTTATAAATAGCTAAATACTTTTTGAGCTCTATTTGCAGTTGGCTGGAAAAGCTATAGATATATTGTTATTTCTACTTTCCGCCCAACCATAACCTGCGTTTCTGAGCCAGACGGCAACATTGCAGTACCAAGTACCAAGCTACCAGTCTGTCTACCACATTAAATCCTAAGCTCGTGAACAATGGGATCTGTCAAGTTCACTGTAGTATTCTTTAGGCCTGCAAGTGAGAGACCCACAAGAAGCTCTAACGGAAATAAAAATATAAAACATTAAATTTTGAGTCCTCTGCTTGGCTCTTAAGACCATCATAACTTGTCACTGGTTAGTTCTGGAAAATAGAACCTAAAATATTTAAAGTAATTGATTTTTTCCCTGTGTAAACAACTTCAGAGATAAGCTAAGGGTTAGCATATTATCCTTATATTTCCCTTCACATACACTGGGGAGAAAAGGGAGGGCTGTTTGGGAAGATACAGTTATAATCTTTCCCAGCAGAAATACCTAATTACACTCAGGTCTTGAATCTCCAAGTTAGCATATTTTGCCCATTCATTGCTCAATAAATATTAATTGGTGGAGATGGGTTATAATTTAACATGTGTATAATATATAATTTACCTGTAACCTATAATTATCTTAAATGTTCAAATAAGGGAATTGATTGGACTGAAAAGAAAATAACTTATTTAAGTTTAAAAATGTTGTTATGATCTAACTCTTAATAAAATCACCCACCTTCAGACATTATTTCACTTACATAGGCAAACTACCATTTGCCATGTTCTGTCTCAAGGAAGACAAGACTGAAGTCAATACTGAGTGCAGCTTTATGTATGCTCTAAGGTTCTCTGGTGTATTAGAAATATTCTGTGCTATTTGCCCAGCTCAAAATGGCCAGTTTCCATGACTGCCTCTTCCACACACGGGAACAAGCCCCCATTAGTGCATATTTGTTAATTCATAAATGGCTGGACCAGAGGCAGATCTTTTTTTTTAATTTAAAAAATTATTTATTATTACTATTTACCAATGGGAAGATGTACTTTATTTACACCAGCAGCCAAAGGAACAAGGTGAATACACGCAGTTAACCACTGGGAGAGGACTCTTAAGCCAAATCTATCAGATGATCATTCCTAGGAATACGGAACTGGGATTCAATTCAGCCAGTGTGGCTGGAATTAAGAGAATATAACTGGGAGATTGTTGGGCAGCCATCTTCTGCCCAATATAAATGGAGAGAAACAGAGAACAGTCTCAGAGAAAGGACAAATGAAGAAGAGAAGAGAAGCAGAAAAGTAGAGACAAAGAATAGAGAAATCCCTACCAAATGGTTTTCTGATAGCTTTCCATTCCCTCCTTCGGCCTTTGAAAGGCCCTGTTGCTCTGTGTCCCTCAAGGTACACCAGCAACCTGATAATAAATCCACCTTCATCCCACCCACCAGCTCTTTTTTTCTTAAATTAGTTCTAACTCGTTTCTGTTGCTTGTAATCAAAAGAATCCCTTCCTAGACCCTTAAGAATACTTAACTTATTCAGCTAAAAGGTAGTAATTCCTCTGCCCTTCACCATGTTTTTCCCAAGAAGACTCCGCAATCTTTGTCCCCTGCACCCTCTAAATTCCATTTTTCAATGAACAAGAATAAATCATTATATCTAACTTTGTTAATCTCTATTGGTAGAAATGAGAGGTAAACATGGTCTTTGTTCTTGGAGACCAGTACTGATCTAGACAAGAAAGCAGGGGCAACTGATGGCAGCTGCCTCAAAACACCTGGCCCTGATTTGGTGGTGGGAAGAGTGCAATCAAGGGGCATAGAGAATGGTCCCACCCTCGCTCACTCACACATGTACCTGCCCAGATATCTGTGTATACATGAGCACATATATACACATGTGAGCACAGTGGAAAAGAGAGGGAAGTTCAGAGTCCAAACTCATGCCCTCTGTGACATCCTTATTCTCCACATCCCCAGAGTCTCTCACAATCCACTGGAAGCATTCAACCCGACCAGCCCTCCCATGGAGCTTATAATCAGAATTACCATTCAGATCCATCTTTCAGGGCTCCTTGCTTTGCAGTTCTATTATTGTTTCATGAAACTTTAAAACTTTCCACCCTTCCTTCATTGTAGTCAACTTTAAATAAATTCAGAGTGTCACTTGTTAAAATAAATGACATTTAAACAACCTCAGCATGGTAACTCATTCCTCATTATCATAGAGAGCTCTTCTGAAAGGTCTATAGTACATTATCTCTACGAAATGGATTTTACCTTCAATATTAACCTCATTGCTCAGAGAGGACAGGTGCTAAGCACTCTGGTGAGAGGTGGCATAGAAATGCATAGGTAGATTGATAGAACCGAGCAAGTGATGATGAACTAAAACAAAAGAAGGGAAAAGGTTTAGGTTAAATATTAGGTAGCAAAGCTGAGCTGGGAGAGAGCTGCGATGATTGAGCAAGCTGCCATGGAAGACTAAAGAAAATGTTTTATTATTTTAACTACTCAAAGCTCACTATGTCTGTGCTTCTGGTCAAAGAAGCCACCTGTGGGGTATGGCTGATAACTACAGTGCACCTCAGAAAAGCCCCAGGTACCTATTAGCCCACTGTTTGCTTTGCACAATTTGGGAAACTGAGGCCCAAAGCAACTATTGCCCTACATTCAGGTGCAGAGTGAGTAACATAACTCAGCTGGTCGGCAACCATGCAGCTCCATCGAGTTCTCGTAGTTCTTTTGCTTGTTCACTCTCTGCCTCCCCAGATTTTTCTTTATTTTCTTCCTCCTTTAGCGTATGGAACCAACTGATCTGACAGTACCATGTCTGACAGGGTGTTTTCTGTGCCTGCATATTCCAAGCATTATACACATCCAATTAAAAAATAAACAAAAGTTGTTTTATTCTTAATAACCTAAGGAACTAAGAGGCCCTCTGCTCTCTTAGCAGGCTCCAATGTCATGGCCCAGGAGTGAGGTTATGGCCACTATATGAGCACATCCATTCCCAGGAGGGGGTGGTAATCATCTCTAAATTTGGAGTCTCACAAAGATGGCTGTTTCCCTATCCACAACCTCTCTATGGTTTTTTTAATTTGTTTTTGTTTTTTCTTTTTAATTTAAATTCAATTAATTAACATATAATGTATTAGTTTCAGAGGTAGAGGCAAGAGGTTGTTGTGGCTAAGGTCACAGAGATTGCTGCTTATGTTTTCCTCTAGGATTTTGATGGATTCCTGTCTCACATTTAGGTCTTTCATCCATTTTGAGTCTGTTTTTGTGTATGGTGTAAGGAAATGGTCCATTTCCATTCTTCTGCATGTGTCTGTCCCATTTTCCCAACACTATTTGTTGAAGAGACTGTCTTTTTTCCATTGGACATTCTTTCCTGCTTTGTCGAAGATTAATTCACCATAGAGTTGATGGTCCATTTCTGGGCTCTCTATTCTGTTCCATTCATTGATCTATGTGCCTGTTTTTGTGCCAGTACCATACTGTCTTGATGATGACAGCTTTCTAATAGGAGTCTGGAATTGTGATGCCACCAGCTTTGGTTTTCTTTTTCAACACTCCTTTGCCTATTCGTGGTCTTTTCTGGTTCCATATAAATTTTAGGATTATTTGTTCCAGTTCTGTGAAAAAAAGTTGATGGTATTTTGATAGGGAATGCATTAAATGTATAGATTGCTCTAGGTAGTATAGACATTGTAACAATATTTGTTCTTCCAATCCATGAGCATGAAATGTTTTTCCATTTCTTTGTGTCTTCCTCAATTTCTTTTATAAGTGTTCTGTAGTTTTTGAGTATAGATCCTTTATCTTTTTGGTTAGGTTTATTCCTAAGTATCTTATGGTTTTTGGTGCAATTGTAAATGGGATCAACTCCTTACTTTCTCTTTCTCTTTCTTCTGCCTCATTGTTAGTGTATAGAAATGCAACTGATTTTTGTGCATTGATTTTATATCCTGCCACCTTGCTGAATCCCTGTATGAGTTCTAGCAATTTTTGGGTGGAATCTTTTGGGTTTTCCACATAGAGTATCATGTCATCTGCAAAGAGTAAGAATTTGACTTCTTCTTTGCTGATTCAGATACCTTTTATTTATTTTTGTTGTCTGATTGCTGAGGATAGGACTTCTAGCACTACGTTGAACAGCAGTGGTGATAGTGGACATCCCTGCCTTGTTCTTGACCTTAGGGGAAAAGCTCTCAGTTCTTCCCCATTGAGAATATTCATAGATGGGCTTTTCATAGATGGCTTTTATGATATTGAGGTATGTACCCTCTATCCCTACACTCTGAAGAGTTTTAATCAAGAAAGGATGCTATACTTTGTCAAATGCTTTTTCTGCATCTATTGAGAGAATCATATGATTCTTGTCCTTTCTTTTATTTATGCAGTGTATTACATTGATTGATTTGCAGATGTTGAGCCACCCTTGCAGCCCAGGAATAAATACCACTTGGTCGTGGCGATTAATCCTTTTAATGTACTGTTGGATCCTATTGGCTAGTATTTTGGTGAGAATTTTTGCATCCATGTTCATCAGGGATATTGGTCTGCAATCTTCCTTTGTGGTGGGGTCTTTGTCTGGTTTTGGGATCAAGGTAATGCTGGCCTCATAGAAAGAGTTTGAAAGTTTTCCTTCCATTTCTATTTTTTGAAATAGCTTCAGAAGAATAGGTATTAATTCTTCTTTAAATGTTTGGTAGAATTCCCCTGGGAAGCCATCTGGCCCTGGACTCTTGTTTGTTGGGAAATTTTTTATCACTGCTTCAATTTCCTTGCTGGTTATGGGTAGGTTCAGGTTTTCTATTCCTTCTTGTTTCAGTTTTAGTAGTTTATACATCTCAAGGAATGCATCTATTTCTTCCAGATTGTCTAATTTGTTGGCATATAATTGCTCATAATATGTTCTTATAATTTTTGTATTTCTTCAGTATTGGATGTGATCTCTCCACTTTCATTCATGATTTTATTTATTTGTGTTCTTTCTCTATTCTTTTTGATAAGTCTGGACAGAGGTTTATCAATCTTATTCTTTCAAAAAAACAACAGCTCCTAGTTTCGTTGATCTACTGTTCTTCTGGTTTCTATTTCATTGATTTCTGCTCTAATCTCTATTACCTTTTCCTGCTGGGTTTAGGCTTTATTTGCTGTTCTTCCTCCAGCTCCTTTAGGTATAAGGTTAGGTTGTATATTTGAGACCTTTCTTGTTTCTTGAGAAAGGCTTGTATTGCTATATACTTCCCTCTTAGGACTGCCTTTGCTGTATCCCAAAAGTTCTGAACAGTTGTGTTTTCATTTTCATTTGTTTCCATGATTTTTTAAAATTCTTCCTTAATTTCCTGGTTGACCCATTCATTCGTTAGTAGGATGCTCTTTAGCCTCCATCAATTTGAGTTCTTTCCAAATTTCCTCTTATGACTGAGTTCCAGTTTCAAATCACTGTGGTCTCAAAATATGTAGGGAATGATCCCAATCTTTTGGTACTGGTTGAGACCTGATTTGTGACCCAGTATGTGATCTATTCTGAAGAATGTTCAATGTGCACTTGAGAAGAATGTGCGTTTTGGTCAGTTTGTTAGAAGAAACTGCATCGGGGTGCCTGGGTGGCTCAGTCATTAAGTGTCTGCCTTCAGCTCAGGTCATGATCCCAGAGTCCTGGGATCGAGCCCTGCATCGGGCTCCCTGCTCTGTGGGAAACCTGCTTCTCCCTCTCCCACTCCCCCTGCTTGTGTTCTCTCTCTGGCTGTCTCTCTCTCTGTCAAATAAATAAAATCTTTATTTAAAAAAAAAAAAGAAGAAGAAACTACATCTCAAAATTGTAGAGAAAGAAAAACTTATATATATATATATAATTAAATACATTAAAAGGATAAGATGTAACTGTAAAGATGAAAATTTAAAAAGACTTTAGGGAAAAAAAAAAAAAAAAGAAAGAGAGAGTATGATCAGGCAGGTGAAGATAACAGAGCCATACACTAGATTCTGGGTGTATTTTGGTCTGTTAGAAGAAACTGCATTCCAAAACTGTAAAGAAAGAAAAGCTTATACACACACACACACACACACACACACACATAAAATTAAATACAATGAAAGGATAGAATGTAACTGTAAAAATGAAAATTAAAAAAGATTTAAAAAAAAGAGTCGATAAAATAAGAAATTGGTTGAAAAAGGAAAGAGAAAAAAATTAAAATTGAAAGACTAAAGAATCGTGGAAAAAAATCATGAATTTTATATATCAATTTTCCCCTAGTGCTAAAGTTCTGCAGTTCTGTGTGATCAGTAAACTTGATCTTAGCTGGGATTTCTTGCTGATCTTCTGGGGGAGGGGCCTGTTGAGCTGATTTTCAGGTGTCTTTGCCCCAGAAGGAACTGTTCCACCTTTGCCAGGGGGCCTGGCTAAGTAATCTGCTCTGGATTGCTTTCTGTGGCTTTTGTTCCCTGAAGGCTTTCTGTGCCGCTTTAGAGGATGAGAATGAAAATGGTGGCCTCTCAATCTCCAGCCACAGAGCCAAAAGCTCAGGACCTCTCCTTAGTGCACCCTGAGGGAAAAGCAGTCAATCACTCCTGTCTCCCTGGTCTCCCTGTGCACTCCATGCTCACCCAGACTGTGACCAAGCCGTTCTATCTCAGGCACGGCCCATTTTGAGTCTCCAAACACTGCAGACTCCTGTGAGCCACTCCTCCTGGTGGAGAAGTGGGGGGGGTCTCATGGCAGTTCTGCTGCTTGCTGGGGCCTGCTGGGACAGTGGTCGTCTGACCGTGCAGTGGTTCCCCGCCACCTCTCTTTGAATCCAAGATGTTAGCTGTGATGTTGTGACTTACAATAAGAAATATATTTGGCTTTAGTCCCTGCTTTTAGTACAGAGCTCCTAAATCCCTTGGAATTTCCTGTGATAACCATGGTATCTTGTTTTATGTTAATGAGGTGACTTCGGGATGCATCTAATGATGGGGGTTGGTTGCCCAGAGAACCAAAAAAGTCATTAGAGGCTTGGAACTTTTGGTCCCACCCCCAACCTCCGTGAAGGAGAGGGCCTGGCGGTTGAATCAATTGCCAATAGCCAATGATTTAATCAATCATGTCAATGTAATGAAGCCTCCATGAAAAAGAATGGGGTTTGGAGAGCTTCTGGGTTGGTGAACACAAGGAGATTTTGGGAGAGTAGCAGGCCTAGGAGGGCATGGAAGCTCTGTTTCCTTTCTCCATACTTTGCCCTATGCTTCTCTTCTACCTGGCTGGTCCTAAATTATATCATTGTATAATAAACCAGTAATCTAATATGTAGAATATTTCTCTGAGTTCTGTGAGCCACTCTAGCAAATTAGTATAACCAAAGGAGGGGGGTGTTGGAATCTCTGATTCATAGACAGGCAGCCAAAAGTACAGGTAACAAGCTGGACTTGTAACAGACTTTGGAATTCCAAGGAGGGGGTCATTGGAACCTCCAATCTATAGCCAGTTGGTCAGAAGCACAGGGGACAACCTGGGTTTGTGACTGGTGTCTGAAGTGGAGGGGGTGGATGGGGGGAGTCTATAGGACTGAAATTTTAACCTGTAGAGTCTGATGCTATCTCTGGATAGACAGCGTCAGAATTGAATTGAATTACAGGACACCCACCTGGTGTCCAGAGCATTGCTTGTTGGTATGGGAAGCCTTGCCTCCCAAAAGTAAAAACAGCTGACCAGAATCCCTTCATTAGCCTATAGGAAACTCATGAGGAGTAGAGTCTCTTGTACTCTGGTCAGGTTCTGTGAGCTTAGGAATCTTCTAAGTAAATCTTCATAGTCTTTGTGCTATGTGCCTAGCCCTGGTGAAGGCAGAAGACTGAGAAGGAACTTAGCCTTTGATTTACCTACAGCCTAGTCGTTGTAGATGGGTAAGGAGGCAAGTTTTACATGCATGAGGCAAAGTAAGATGACATGCCTATGGGCTTTTAATTACTGCAAAAATGAAATAAAGAAGTCAGTGTGGATTTGGGTCAGAAGGCAATAAGAGAAAGCACTAGATGTAAACAGGTTTTACTTTCATAACCTAAAAAAACAAGTCAATAATTTCAAAGAAAGTAAGAACACAGGGATGAGTGTCCAGGGATGAGAATTATGACTTCAGCCCATAATTTACCATGTGACCTAGGAATCACTCTCCCTCCCTGGATTCCCTCACCTGTTCAGTGATGACACCTGGGTCTTTTTCAGCTGAGGGAACACTACTGTGTCTCTGCAGCCCCTCCTCCCTTGTGGTACCATGTTGAACAAGTGAATTCCCTGAACGTTGCCATCTGCTTCCTCACAACTCCCTTAGGGCCACAGTGACTGGTGACTCTTAGACATTTTCTCTCAGACTAAAAACATTTCCATGAGGTCCAAAAACAGTCCAAAGTTTATCTTTGAACTCATACCAGTAAGTGTTTAAAATAACTATTTACTGGTAATAAGGAAAATATTTGAGGTGCTCTTACAAAGTTCTAGTTGTGAAATATCAATAAAATAATTGCCTAATTCTAAACCGTGTACTGTTCTAATTAATTCTGTGTGAGACATTTTTCCAGCTTCAAAGATTGCTTTACTTGTATTGCATAACAAAATAATGGTATAATTAGGAATAAATTTGTCACTTTTATAAGTAATTCCTTTTTATTATGTGTTTGGAAGCAAAGCACAAGCATGATTAAAGCCCCCTTTAAAACGTTTTATTAATTATTATGATTATTATGGATAATAAGCGTCCACAAGCTGCAGAATGTATCCCAGGCAAGATGAACAAAGCCACAAAACATGGCAGGAACAGGGATGGATGCCAGATTCAGGTTTCTTTATTCTCTGTGGTTCAAGTCTCACCATCTATCTTGTCCCTCAAAAGTTAGCTCTGAGAGTCTTCTGCCAGGGAGCTTCCTCTGGCTTGCCACTCTGGACTGGGGGCCCCTCCTGAGTTATTGCTCCTATCCTGTGCATTTGGCATTGAGCAACTTTAGGCAAGGACAGCATGTTGTTTTTCTCTGTTTTTCTTCTATCCCCAACACAGAACCAGTTGTAGAAGGCATTCAATAACATTTACTGAATACATGGGTCAACTAATGACAGAATAAATGAAAAATAAAACCCATCTTTCCATTAATATGTATTGCCTAAAACCTACGGATTGGACTCTATTAGTGAACACAGGTGTGCCAGGAATCTGGTATCCAGCCAGCTGTTCTGACAAGTAACTGGGATAGCTACCACCTAGAACTCTCTCTATATATAATGTGTGAACTATTCTGCTTTTGAGAATCCACATGTTAACCTAAAATATGCCTCACCAGCATTCTCTCATCAAATGACTTAATGTGAAGCCACAGATTCACAGATCATCATAGCTGCAAGGGCCCACAAGGGCCATTTTCTTTAAGTTTCTAATTTTACATGTGAGAAGAAGACTCAGATAAAGGCAGAGCCCACTCAACATCACACTAAGTTAGGTGATACGGGACCCAGGGTTCCTGACTACTAGACAGGAGTTCTTTATTGTGAATTGCCAGCTCATCTCCTTCTTCTAATAACAGAAGAGGCCATCCCAGGGGGATGAGGAAGGAAGCACATCTCTACAACTTCTTCCTTTTCTGGGCTGTTCCATATGTTCACAAACATTTCACAGGTGTTATTGGGGTCATAAGACTATTAGGGCCATCAGTCCACATCATTTATCAAGGCTATTCCTCTGCCTCCTCCTCTTCCCTCCCAAATCCCATAGCCCTTACCCTCATTCCAACTTTCAGCTTAAAGGCAACCATATCTACTGAAGATGATGACATCACCCTACAGTTGACAATCCCCATGGAAACCACATAAACATGAAATGAAGCAGAAGCCATTTGTCTTATTTTAGGTCTACAGCCTGGCTTTCTTAACTTGCTCTGACTTCCTTTAATCAAGCCCTCATTTCTATAAGTGTCTGTCCAGGGGCACATGCATGAGGATGAACAGAGAAGGAAGCAGAGAAAGCCTACTTGTTGGGTTGGTTAGATGGGGAAGTCCAGCCATAGGTCATTGATCAAAACATAGGATGGCGGAGACAGGAATACAGTAGTCCTGGCTTTGAGTGGACATCCAAGAGATGATATTTAAAATACTAGTTTGAGCAACACCCCATGAGGGAAGAGAAAGTAGCTGGGGTAGCTATGGAGGGAGAAACTAATGCTGGTCTCCACTAAAATTATGTACTACCTACCTCAGTTTCCATTTTCCATTATGTTCTGCTTCTACCTTCAAGGTTTCTACATGCTCTTGGTTATGGCTTGTGTTTAGCTAGAAGCACCCTAAACATCTCCTCAGCCCAACGAGGTGGAACGGGAAAAGAATAGGAGGTTTGAGGAAGGGATCAGAGCCAGGTAACGTTCTGAGGACATTTATAGGGGCACAGGGGCTCTCTGATTTTAGCAGATGTGGGATGGTTTTCCCTAATAGATGGCTTTCCCTAATAGTTTCATTCTTTCACTAACCTTTTCCTGAGAGACTATATACCATTAAAAGAAAATCACAAACTTTCATTTCCCACTAGACCAAACCTAATGTGAGGCCTTGCATTTTACACATCAGAGAAAGCTGCATCCTCTGGAGGAATGACTGGTAGGTTGGCTGGGATGGATATCCCCATTGTCTCCTTGGAAACTCAAATCCTACTACTCTGTGCACCTTTCTGGTTTCTCTATAGCCCATCCTAACTATCCCCTCTAAACACTTACCATACATAGTACATGAATCTATTTAGTAATTCATTGTCTGCTGTGTCTATTCTCTTTTGGCCCACATCCAGACTGTGAGCTCTTCAAAGGGTAGAGGATGTGGCTTCCATTTTTCTTATGTCCAGGGAGATGGAAACTATGCATTCGTCCATTAATTTATCCCTCAAGCATTTATTGAGCACCCACTCTATGCTAGGACTTAATCTAGGCACTAGAGTTACAGAGATGAATAAAGTATGGTTCCTGACATTGAGACCTCTCAGTCTAGTGAGTGAATCAGCTATGCGGGCATGTAATGATCATACATTGTGGTAAACGTGCTATAAAAGTATAAGCAAGGTGAGCTCTATGAAAGCACAGAGGAAATAAGGGCAGGTTCAGAAGGAATGGCAGTAGGATTGTGTGCCAAAGCTGTTCAATAAATATTTGTTGATTAATTAGGGGAGGAGTATACTTCTTTAGGGATTACAGGGACAAAATGTCCTCATTAGCTGATGATGAAAGAAACGTTTTTCCTTACAGTCAGGAAGCTCATGGGAGCTGGCAAACGATAATCTGTGTATAAATAATAACAAAAGGAAGAAACACTGGCAGAAGCAAAAAGCTCTCAGGCATGTTAAACATCAGATATGCCCATTACATTTCTGGACGTGCAGTGCCCTGTCCTATCCATGGGAGACCTCCCATCTTTCTCCCTCATTCAGGGAGATTCTCACACCCAGAGAGAGCCACATTCCAAAAATGCGGCCCCAGAAGTTCTGTGGGCTCAGACCGGCAGCTGACAGGCCAACAGATGTGCAGGTCTTTCCTCAAGACCCTGGCCTGGCAAGGGGTGGGAGCTTCTCCGTGTGGCCTGGGCTTTGCCTGCACAGTTTATTTATTCTGCAGCATATGCTGGCTCAGCACATTAAGGCAGCTCCAATTTTCCATGTTCATTTTAGTCGTCCCTTAACTCTCATAAGTTGCCTTTTGCAGCGATCTCACCCTTATAGTTTACAAGGGAAGCAGCTGTGATTTTTTTCATCCTTTGAACTTTTGAGCCAAATGGCTTAACACTACCCCCTAGTTACCCTCTCCCCTGGATCAGATGGCCAACAGTGTGGTGGTCAGTAACAAGCATCTTCTAAAAGCTGGTAATGTGTTTATTCTTACACCCTGCTTCACGCCATCATGGTGCTTGTATGTCCTCAATCTGTCCATAAATCACTGTTGAGGTGTAAAGAAACACTGACTAGTGAGAAAGTGAAACTGCTTTGCTCAGGTGGGAGGAGTGATCTAATCATACATGTAATGCAAGGAATACTTACACTCCCTTTCAGGTCATTTCTATCACTTACAGTGGGCTTCTATCCTTGGTCAACTTCACAATTTTTATGACTACCCTCTTTTTCCATGTTGACAATTGTAACCCAGGCCTTGCACATTAAACTGTAAAAGACAGTAGTAGTTCTTATTGATCAATTAATAAGAAAGGATGTACACTTTAATTCTATTTATGTTAAAAGAGCAGCAATGGTAAAAGGAATTTTTACATTAAATCTCATGGTATTAAAGCAATTAATTTCCATATGAATCAATGGTCTATCTCTGTAATAAAATTTCAAAGATCAATATTTAAAGCTAAAAATGAGGTCAATATAGTGTTAGTAGTAATCCTTCAATCTTTGGGAGTTCAAGGTTCAAGAGCAACATATCCAGTGCTTCAAAGCTCATACTTGGTTTGCACACTGCAACTCTTTATAATATTTCATTGTAATATTTCATTTGTCATTTTAAAGTTTGACTCTGGAGGTCTAAGTACCATGTGAAAATGTGTCTCTTAGTTTTAAGCTCCTCTCTAGAATCCCACCTGGTTGGGGAACCCAAAGAGAGGGAAATTCAAAGAACTTAGAATATCAGGAAATGGCAAGGCTGGAACAGAGTAAGGACTGAGCTACGGAACTTTTATTTCATCTGTAGTTTCTGTTGGGTTTGACATTTATTCTTGAGCAGAAATTTTGGTCAGTGCCAAAGACGCTGAGCTTAAGAGAATAGCAAAGTGGACTGGTATGTTGTAAGCATCAGGAAAAACAGAGTTTACCAAAAAAAGAGAAAGACATGAATGAAGACAGCAATTCACAAAGGATCATCTCAGCCCCATAAAATGAAGGCTAGTTAGCCTCTGTTTTTGTGCCTGGTATTCTCATGATAGTCTAGGCTAACGGGCATCTTGAGAGCTGGTAGCTAGTGCTGTTGCCAGAGGCTCTGAGGCACAGTCACACTCCGTTGGCTACGCGGCTGGCCCTGACACTCTTGAGGAGAAGCAAATGCAACAACCTCCAAAAGTGTTTGGCCAAGAGTAACAACTGCAGAAGAGTTTGTTATGAAGAGGAAAGGTGATGTGATTTGTATTTAGCAAGTGGTTAAGACTTCAGAATTTAGTTCCACACTGCCTTGGAAAGAACACTTAGGAAGTGTATGCGTATTGTGGACCAGGATGATGGGAGAAATGCCCATGGTTTCAAATGGCCCCACTAGGTGGGGATCATTAGAACAATGGCAGGAAGTTTGTATTTAACTTCCTCTAACACTGCCTAAAGCTAGCACTGTTTGAAGTGTGTTTCTCTACTCCTCACGTGATTGCCTCTGTGCTTAAGTCAGTTTTCCATAGTCAGAATGGAGAAGGTCACAAGATTTAGAAATCCAGGTCAAACCTGTGATGTCAGTCACAACTCTGTTGCAAGCAGGCTGGACCCTGGCATATGTTCTACTGTTCTGGGAGTATAGATAAAGCAAGTTTGTTTGCTATTTGCCCAAATGCTGAAATGGACTCTGGGGAAAAAATTAAATTTGGGGAAAAGATTGTCTTCATCTGAAAAGTTCTTTAATATGTAACTAGGTTTTCCTTGACTCTGTTAGGCCAATGCATAGGACATCACATCATGGTAGCTGCGTACATGTCAAAAGACTAAAGTCAGTGAGGCTCAGAAATGCCAGAGATGAGCCTTGACATTAAAAAGGGTCCAGATGAGAGATTCTGGGCAGCAAGTATGCAGGTGTCTAGGAATGCCTATCTCCCCAGATTATTATCACTCCCCATATTAGAGCAGTGGTTCTCAACTGGGATGAGATGCCACCCCCAGGTAATATTTGGAGACATTTTTTGTTGTTACAATTGAGGGGTTGATACTGATATCTAGTGGGTAGAGGACAGGGATTCTGCTCGATGTCTTACAATGCATAAAACAGTCCCTTGCTACCAAGAATTATCCGGCCCCAAATGTCAATGGTGTCAAAGTTGACAAGCCTTGCCCTAGAATCACTAGAGTATTGCAGAGCTAAAAAGATCTTCTAGCTGTTCTTGGGACACATGACACCCCACTAACCAAATTGGCAGGTTTCTATACTCTTCTCAGGTCTCTCCCTCACTGACACATCACCCTCAAGACACTGGTCCTTATTCCATCCTGTAATATGTGCTCGCACTATATATTCACTCCATGCATGTCCAACGTCCCATAATATTCTCAAGGGGGCAGAAGGGCCTGCTACATAGAAGGACAGAAGTCAGAGCTTACCTTTAAAATATCAAAGTTGCTGCTTTGAACTTGGCATATAATTCAGCATTGGCCCTCCTCTCTGAAGCCTTCAGATAATTTATGAACAGATTCTGTTGGTAATACCCTCTCTGGCCTCCTTCTGATTAGTTCAAATGTCTTATCCTTAGGATTAAGTGTGCTTCATCCATGAAGTACTTTCTGTCAACTTGGCACAAATCATTAGTCCTTTATGTTCTAAGAAGTTCCATGTCATAGCCTGCCTTTATGACCTGTTTCACATCCTATCTCTTCAGGGAAACCTTCCCTACCTGCTCTAGTTCACATTTCTCTCCTTTTTCTGAGGAAGTAGAACTGAGTGTGGAATGCCCTCATACCCCCACCTGTGCTAAGTGGTTACTGATTATATAAATCTTATCCCAGCAATGAATGGTCATTAAGGGCACTAGGAATATAAAAAGAAAAAAAGACATTGTCCCACATTATCATCATCATCATCATTTAATTAAGAGCTTCAGTGCTCATCATGAGTCAGCGTTTTAGATGTACCACCTCAACTTTGCAAGAACCATGTTATTATTCCCATTTTTCATATGAGTAAACTGAGCTCAGAGAATTTAAATAAATTGCTCAGGATCACCACCTTTTAAATTCCAGATGTTTAATTTGAACTTAGATGTGTGTGAATCTAATCTAACTAGTCCCCTGCACAGCCTCCCTCAAGGTGTTCACAGTCTAATGGAGGGACAAATATATTCATTTGGGGGTTAAGCCTCCACAAGCCAAGTCAAGCTAATGAGCTTGTTGGTGACTAAGCATCATCAAGCTCCAGGCGGACATCCCACTGATGACTTTAATGCACCTTTTCTAAAACCAGCCTTGAGGACCCTGCAAACACGTGGCTCAGTGCTACATAGTCTTATGAATAATAATGAAATCCAATCAGGAACAGAGGCCTTACATTTTAATTGAGCTATCTTTTAAAGGATTGCTTTTTTCAGTGTCAAGGTCATGTTCTCCTTGCTAAAGCAGTTATTTTATGTGTGTGGCAGAGATAATGGGCACTGGAGACACATTGAGGACATGTGGCATACGGCATGAGAGAAAGGAGGAAATATACGAAAAGCAATCACTGAAGTATACACTATAGACCTTCCCATTGATAATTGGTTTAAATTATTAAAGCACATAAGAGGTTATTAACTAGAGAGAGTATAAATTACTTTTTTTTTTTTGCTGAGCATGACTTTTCAAAGTCTCCCAAACTTCCACTTAAAAAAAAAAAAAAAAAAAAGCTTTAAATTTAAAGTCATTAGAAAAAATATCTTTTAAAAATTATCTCCAGAGTGGATGGATGAGGAGAGAGCAGATGCTTCATGAATTTGAGATCATGTTACCTGCCATGAGAATATAAAATGAGAATTGGTATTTAAATAGTACTAATGTTGCTCAGGAGGTGGTTAGCATTGGCTAGGTCCAAAAAGTCATGGTTATAGGACCCTGGGATTGAAAGCATCCCTGAGGGACTGGGACAGGTAGCTGAAAACATACTCTCAGAACCCCTGGAAAACTCTGGAATGAACAGCTCTTTGAGCACAGCTACATCAGGATGGAAGGACACATCTGCAGTGGACATGATGAGTAGGAACCTGAGACCTGATCTTGTCATCTCCACCAATGTGCAGGAATAGTAGAGGGGAGTTGTTGAACCCAGGAGACTTTATGAAGCGGCCCAGCCAGAGCAAAATGAGTGACATACATCTTCCTTCTTGCACTCAAGATGCTGATATATATCCCTGTTCTCTAAGCCCTTCCGGACTTTTCTGCAAATAGGTCTGATGAGCCTGTTCTTATCGAAGGCTGCTCCAATCTTCTGGGGCTCTGAATTAGCATTTTTAGGATGTACTGTTCTGGCAAGAGACCCTATATCTAGTAAGGCCAATTATCTCCTTGGATTCTTAGTTCTATCTTTATTCATTAACTCCCATTTCCTCTCTCAGAAATGAGCTCATTTGGGCTGCTTGCCTTTTCTTTGAATGATTTTCCTCCTTGTGGCCTAAATCCAGGATCCTTTTGCTCAAACTGCCTCGAGGCCTCCTACTCTGCCCTGTGGTTTCCTCGCCTCCATATTTTGTTCATCAGTGGTGCTTCACTGAGAGAATGAAAACGAGGAGCAAAACTGCTCTCCCCTGCCATCCATCCCAGGCCAAACTCTGCTTTGTCTGGCCCTTCAGGATGACATATCTGCTACAATCACAGAGCCATCTTTTTAAAGATGGTCATGATGTATCATTACATGAGGTAAGAGGATAGGAAACAGCATGCCATACGCGCGGGTACACACACACACACACACACACACACACACACACACACACACTGTAGTGCATACCTCCCACCAACCTTCGCCAGGACTTCTTTTCTTTTTGTCACTGTTTGTGCCCCAATTCCAACCATATTCCTATAGATGCCAATTCCCTTGTTCAAGATCAGACTCTAGCCAACATGACAAATGAGAAATTTTCTCTAGAATAAGAATTCTTCTCAAACTAGAAATAATAAAGTCTTTTCCATTCCAGAGTCAGAATTTCCTCTGTCTGCAAGAAGCTGTATTAGAGAAAGACATAATGATGCTAACAGCCCTGGAAATGGGACAGTGAGTTATGGGGACAAAGAACAAAAGTGTAATGGAATTTGAGACCGGGGTTCCAGTTATTCTCCTGGGCTTCCTAAATTGGAATATTAGCCTCTCCTTTGACTATGTGACCTTACCAGATAACCTTCCAGTAAATCCACTTCTTATCCAAGCTCACTTTGTCCACTTACTGCTGTTTGTACCCAAAGGACTCATGAATAACACAGAAATATATTCTTGAATAATATACTCTAGTATATTAACAGTATTTATCTCTAGATTGTTTTTCTTCTGCTTCTCTGCATTTACCACTGCATTTAATGAACATAAAATATTCACATAATATTTTGGTCATAAAGATTTTGTCAGATGATTTATCTGATTAAGAGAGAAGTACTTGTCAAAAGAATAACAAACATAACTGTGGAAGAAGTCATCTAGATATGAGGTGAACCCCCACAACTGGATCAGGATCCTATGTTTGTCCTGCACATATTTACTGAGTGCCCAGTACTACCAGAAACTGGAGGTACAGAGTAAGAAAAATTGGACATTGATTGTGCAGCATGTGAACTGATGGGAAATATGGATATATCAGTAATCACCCAAATACAAAGTAAAGTTGCAACTACAATGCGTGCTATGAAGAGAGCAACTTGGAAATAAAAAGATGTGACTAAATTAGAAAAATCAAGAACACTTCCTGGAGCAAAATGACACTTAATCTGAGACCTGAGCAATAAGCAGGAATTCAATGAGGAAGCGAGAAAAAGAGAATGGAGACTGCACAGCAAAGTCTCCATCCAGGAGGAGGTATGGGGCATCTGAGACACTGAAAGTTCAGTTCCCCTAACATGGAAGGAGCAAGGGAACCAGAGTAAAAGAGGAGACTGGAGAAGCAGGTGGTGACCAGACTATGTGATACTCTGGGGGTCAAATGCAGGAGTTTTATCTTTTTTCTCAGAGCACGGAAGGGCTATGAGTGTACATGGATGTAGTATCTATATGTATGTGTGTTTGGGATGTGGGGTTGAAGCATGATCAAAATTGCATTGTTTGGACATAATCCTGACCCTGGTGTGGAGAGCAGATTTGAGAAGATCCCAAGAGGTCACAAGTTAATTACAAAAGTCTCCAGAATGGGCATTAGCCAGTTGGGCAGTGGGGGGGAGGTTGGTAGCTTATGCTAGGTTGGTGATGATGGATATAGAGGAGAGTCTGAAAGATATTTAAATGTATAGCCACAGTTCTGTTTTCAGGAAATTTAATTTGTCAGAGGCAGGAATTCTTTTGTCACAGGCAAAGGAACTTAAATATATAAAAAAAAATGTGACATGGTCAAATATAACTGAACTAAAATTTATGAAGCCACATTTCTATCAGAAGTAATTAGAGAAACCTTAACAGCAGAGGTAGGACCTAAGCTATGTACTAAAGAATAGGTCTGGTTCTATGAAAAAGGAAAAGATTCCTGTGGAATTTAGCAAGAAACAGGAGGCACCCTCAAACTGGGTAATTTGAGGAGGGTTTAAGTAAGGGAGTATTTATAAGGATATGGGCAATGGATATAGAAATTATAAGGAATGGTGCAGTGCCGCAGATCTAGTTACCACCCTTAGGATCGATGCACTGAAGTGAGGAAATAGCCCCTGGAACTTAGAAAGAAAGTGTTGTGTAGAGAAAAGTGATGAGACAGAGCAAGGCATTTCAACAAAAGATAGAGTCTATGATGATCCTGCAGGGTGAGGAGGGACCAGGGAATGAAACCTCTTCCCACACTCTCCCTTCTTCCTCCAGATCTCTGATCTATGCTCCTTACTGACTGATCTCAGTCAAAGCTAGACGGGGTGAGGGCTGTTTGATAAAGTACATACCTGTCAGTCTCCTAGGGCACAAAGGAAGGGAAAGAAGGATGGTGAGTCTATCTACAGAGAAAAACAAAAGAAGATCCAGCTCATGGATACTCAAAACCCATAAAACAAATCTAACAAATAGACATTTACTAAATACACACTGTGTCCATGGAATGGCACTGGGAATCTTAGTGAACACTGAAGGAGGTACAAGTCTGTTTTGGAACTATAGGAGCTCAGAATCAAAAAGGGAAGAGGGGAGAGACTATATGGGCATTAGAAACACTAAATAAAAATAGAAGTGATAAATCACAGGACAAGAGAGCAACATAGGGTGTCACTTGGCAGTATGTGAACAATTACCAGAGATGTATACATCTCTGGTGGCCATCAGAGGTGAGGAACTCTATAGCCTACAATGACCATAAAACATTTCTTAATAGAGGGGCCATGAGACTTACTGGATAAAAAACATCCTGATAGATAAAGAGCAAAAGGACAGGTACACCATTGTAGGCTAGGAAATGAGTGATTGCAAAATGGCAGAACAGAAGAAAAGCAAGCTGTGCTTGAGAAATTTGACTATCTAGTTATTACAAGGACTGTATAAACAAGCAGAGATCAATTGTGCTGGAAATGTTATTTTATTCTTTGACTTGTTTTTCAAATTGAGCATCTAGTGTGTGTTAGGCACTGCTCCTGATGCTGGGGATGCACCAGGGAATATGATAAGACAAAAACCTTGCAATTGTAGATATTATAGTCTAGTGAGGCAAATGGAATATAGATAAATATATACTTTAGGTAAACATCAGATAGACTCAAGTCTCATGGAGAGAATTAATATCAGTATGTACCAGAGAATGACTAACTGGTAACTATAGGGGATGTTCAAGGAAAACCTCAGTGAGGAGCTCATTGGGCTCAGGTAAGACCTAAATAACCAGACTTCTTCTTGTTCTACATCATGATCAAGTAGATCAGGCAGAGAGAGAAATGATACCTAAAGCAGATACTTGAATAATGTGTTGGAGGAAATAAATGGCTGGAGTGGCTAGAGCACTGTGATGAAGATTTATATCAGGTGGTGGGGCTGACTTGTACTGGCTACTGAGAGACAACTGTTACATTTCCAGGAAATTTCTGAACCAGCTGACATCATTTTGGTAGCTTGTAACTGACCATGGTGGGAGAATTTACAAGAGAAAAATTAGAAAACACAGTAAATCAAACTTCCCTACAGTTCCAACCCCCTCGTCCACTGGGAATGGCCCCCATTTAGAGAGCCTGTTCTTAAACATTTACTAGCATACCATAGGGTGGATATGAGAGGAAACTGGAGAAGTAACCAGGGACCTAACATTGAAGGCTCTATAAGCCAGGGTAAAGGAGTTTTTGATTTTATTTTAACTGTGATGAGAAGCCATTAGAGGGTCTTAAGTAGGACAAGGAAGTGATCTGATTTGCATTTTAAAAGACAGTTCAGGCTGTGTTGCAGAAAACTGAAAGTAGGTAAAAAGGAGAAATAGAAAAATCAGTTGAGTCTGATGAGAAGCAACAATGGCTTTGACTATGAGGTAGTAATGAAAAATGAAGAAAATTAGAAATTTGAGACCTATTGGTATAGAGGTAGTAGAGTCCATACTTCTTACTCATGGATTTGATGTAGGAACTGAAGGAATGAGAGGAACCAAGGATAATTTTTCAGTTTTGATTTGAGAAACTAGGTATATGATGATGCCATAAACTGAAAGGTAGAGAATTTATGTCAGAGCAATGGTGAAGTGGGAAATTAAGAAAATTATACTCACTCTGCTAAGTTTTAGATATGTATATGACATCCATCTGGAAATGTCAAATAGAGAATAGAATATTTATACTTGGATTATTGGGGAGAGATAAGAACCAGAGATACAGTTGGAGAGTTACTGGCATATAGGTAGTATGTAAAACCAGAGTTTGGGTTAGAGCACCCAGGGAGAGTGCAAAGAGAGAAAATGGGAGGTAAAAATGGAGGTGGAGCAGAAGGAGAAGAGCCAACAAACATCAGGTTGGAGGAAAACCAGTCTGGTGCCATGATGCCAAGAGAAAACAGCTCCAAGAAATCAGAGTCCATTTTGTTGAATGCTACTGGAGATCAAGTAAGGTAAGAGAAGAGAAGTCCACAGTTTGGCTATTGCAGACATTGCTGCTATGAACATTGGGGTGCATATGGCCCTTCGTTTCACTACATCTGTGTCTTTGGGGTAAATGCCCAGGAGTGCAATTGCTGGGTCATAGGATAGCTCTATTTTTAATTTTTTGAGGAACCTCCACACTGTTTTCCAAAGTGGCTATACCAACTTGCATTCCCACCAACAGTGCAAGAGGGGTCCCCTTCCTCCACAACCTCTCCAACATTTGTTGTTTCTTTCCCTGTCCATTTTTGCCATTCTAACTGGTGTAAGGTGGTATCTCAATGTGGTTTTGATTTGAATTTCCCTGATGGCTAATGATGATGAACATTTTTTCATGTGTCTGTTAGCCATTTGTATGTCTTCTTCAGAGAAGTGTCTTTTCATGTCTTCTGCCCACTTTTTGACTTGATTATTTGTTTTTTGTATGTTGAGTTTGAGAAGTTCTTTATAGATCTTGGATACCAGCCCTTTATCTGTAGTGTCAAACTGTGGAAAGAGCCGCGATGCCCTTCAACAGATGAATGGATAAAGAAGATGTAGTCCATATATACAACGGAATATTACTCAGCCATCAGAAAGGATGAATACCCAACTTTTACATCAACATGGATGGGGCTGGAGGAGATTATGCTAAGTGAAATAAGTCAAGCAGAGAAAGTCAATTATCATATGGTTTCACTTATTTGTGGAACATAAGGAATAGCATGGAGGACATTAGGAGAAGGAAGGGAAAAATGAAGGTGGGGGGAATCGGAGGGAGAGACGAACCATGAGAGACTACGGACTCTGAGAAACAAACAGGGTTTTAGAGAGGAGGGGGGAGAGGGGATTGGTTAGCCCGGTGATGGGTATTAAGGAGGGTATGTACTGCATGGAGCACTGGGTGTTATATGAAAACGATGGATCGTGGATCACCACATCAAAAACCAATTATGTATTGTATGGTGACTAACATAACAATAAAATTTAAAAAATAAATAAAAGAAAGAAGGAAAGAAAGAAAGAAAGAAAGAAAGAAAGAAAGAAAGAAAGAAAAGAAGGAAGGAAGAAAGAAAGAAAGGAAGGAAGGAAGGAAGGAAGAAAGAAAGAATGCTTCTTACAGTAGAAGTGTTAATGAAGGAGTGAGGACTATATGAAGTCTCCTTGGAACAGATTTGAGAAAGGATGTGCAGTGAAGAAGCAGAAATGGTTATAAAGTGGGGAGATGACAAGAGCTGATGGAGGATTTGAGGTCAAAAGATATGTTTGCTTATGTTACATTTTAGGTAGGAATGATCAGAATGTGTTTATATGCTAATGAACTGATCTTATACAAAGGGAAACTTCAGTGAATTGGGGGGAGGGGAGAGAAATACAGGAGCAAAGTCCTTGAAAAGCCAAGCAAGAAGGGAGTCTAGAGCACAAGAGGAGGGGTTTGTATTCCACAGACAATTTATTAAATGCTCCCTATGTGCCATGTTTCATTGCACGGATTTCTGATATCACATCCGGAATATTTTCCAACATTTATTTGTCCTATTAGATTCAAGCTGCTTAATGACTAAGACCCTATTTTGTTCTTGTTTCAAATCCCAAGTCCCAGCCCAATTTCAGGTACACAGTAAGACTTAATAAATAGTTGTTGAATATGTGTTGAATGATACTAAAAAGTTTTAACTTAAACTATCACTATTAGCAGCTATTTGAACATTTGATTAAATCATAGGCAGCACTGAAGAGACAGATATAACTAGCAAAAAACAGACAACTTCAATTACAGGATTTTTTTCTTACTTTAAATTTGACTTGGAGTGACAGAGAAAGAGGTTGGGCCAGATGGATGTGGGAGTCAGGGAAGAGATAGCTCCCTCTATGTCACCAAAGAGAAATATAGCTCTTTTACATAGAATCTGGTTTAATTCTTGACCAAAAAAAAAAAAAAAGTATCATTGTTCCTATATATAGTATATAGTGTCAACTTTATAGTGTGCTTAGTGTGTCTCCTTGATAATCTTAATCTCCTGGACCTCCCTGGAAGCATATTTTACTTCTGCCACTACACGTGACCCTGGGGCCAGCGAGTCCAATGCCAACTGTTTAACCTAATCCCAGCCATACCCCATCACCAATACATCATGTTCTGTCCTACATCATGTACTCTCTTCCCTGATTATTATCCAGATTCTCATCTTTCAACATCCAATTTAAGTCCCACCAACTCCAAGAATGCTTCTCCAAGGAAAAGAAATCTATCAATTTGCTTAAATTCTATAGTATTTAGGGAATCAATTATTTAGCAATTGTCAAATAACACCTGATTGATTTAATTTTACACAACTATGCATGTGTGCAAGCAAGTGAGCAAGCAAGCAAGCGAGAGAGATTCCTGTCTGTGAGAATTTGACCTGACAGCAGATGACAGGTGTCCATCAGACAAGAACTTCACTCTAGCATCTCTTCTGCTCTTCCACCCTCAACAGCCCAGAGAGCAAGGTCAAGGACTGAGTGTCCTGGGAAAGTCAGCCCTAAGTGCGGATGGAACATTTTTAATTGCCTGTACCACATAAATGCTATATCAACCACATCCCCCTGGTGGTAGGTTATTGACTCTGTTCTTTTTCTTCAAAAACATGTAAAAGGTATACACTTTCAGTTATAAAATAAATAAGTCATGGGGATATAATGTGCAGCATGGTGACTATAGTTAATTATACTATATTGTATATCTGCAACTTGCTAAAAGAGTAAAGCTTAAATATATGTATTGTAGCACATTTCTATTTTTGAAACCAGTGTAATCATGACATCACATCTAGAAAATGAACCAAGGCCACGTGAAAGGAGGAGGCAGATCAATGGGGTTAAGTGGAGAGCTCAGAGAACAGCTTCAGAAGTCCTGGAATATTTTTAAATCTCTGTAATAGCTGTGTGATCTTGGGAGAGTCACCTCCCTTCTCCAGGCCTTGGGTTTCTAAAATGAAAGCTTTTGAATAAATGATCCCTAAGGTCCTTCCAGCTTTGTCAGCCACGGCTCTAGGGTTATGAATGAGATCTGAGCTTTATTGCCATCCTTTGATCAATACTGCAGACCATACTCTTTCCTGACATGCTGTGCTTCCTAGAACATAACTGAAACAATGTGGGTGTCATATCTCTTTTGATTCCCCAAACATGAACTGGAGTCATCAACTCTCCTCATTTAATCTTTCAACAAATAGCTCTGTTTGTTTCAGCTGGGGGACAGTATAAATAATTATAATAAAATGTCTTAATATAAAGAGGAACAGATAACAGTCAAGCAAATAAATTAAAAAATATCCACGTGCCCATATGGCACCCAGAAATTATTCTCCCATTAGCTACTGGCTTTCAGTTAGTAAAAATGGAAATCAATTGACCAAACCCCACAGCCATGCTGGAAGCAGGGCTGCGCTAATATCCCCTTCAGTGTCGTCTTCCTTGTCGAGGCTGGTGCTGGATAACAGCAAGGAGCACCCCCAGATCGCACACAGCGATGGACTTTGTTGTTGGCCGGGGCAGATGCCCTCTGGCAATCCTCCCTGGTGCCTGGTTCCTGCCTCGGCAGGAGAATTGGCTGCCTCCTCCTATTTGCCTCCTTGCTCCTCTCGGCCTAATGTGAGTATTTGTTTTACTGAAGGGTTTGCTTCACTCACTTGGTATTAGACTTAGGGATCAGACATGAAATAATTATTCAGCCTAGAGCAGCTTTTTTCTAAGGTGCTGCCATTTCTAAGCAAGCAGCTAGTTCCTGCAGGGATCTGTGTTACAGGAGAAAAAGCATTCACAGCCTGACCGGAGTTCTGTATAGATCGAGGGAGGCCTATTAAACCCTTTATCTACTATTAGCTTGAAAAAAAAGAAGTTTCTCCAGCTTTTCTCTGAATTGTGGAATTCCAGGAATCAAACACATGGCTCTGCCATTAATATCTGTCAAATTCAATTTGTATCTTGCACCTCTGTGATAGTGACCTTCACCTGTGGCCCACAAACTCCACAGACCCTGTCTTAATCATGTCTATGTACTGAATAAGTCAGGAAGGCTCAGTCCACTGCATTTGGAGGACTTCAGTGTCGTGTCATATGCAGGATTTTGGGCTCCTATTCTCTAATTGCTACTTACAGAAATTGATCAGAAGGATGAGCATTCAAAATTCTTCCACACAGAATTAAATCAT